>NC_064825.1:27726979-28351979 GCF_024166365.1 Elephas maximus indicus | reverse complement strand
CTGCCTCATATTAACATAACTGCCTCTAATCCTGCTTCATTAACATCATAGAGGCTAGGATTTACATAGGATAATCACATCAGATCACAAAATGATGGACAACCACACAATACTGGGAATCATGGCCTAGGCAAATTGACACTCATTTTTGGAGGACACAATTCAATTGATAGCATCTTGCTTTACCGGTAGACCTGGATGTCAGTTGGTTACTTTTACCTCCTAGGGACAGAATGATCTGAATGAGGATTTCATTAGAATTCTGCTTGACCATGTCCTAGAAATAGGAAAGTGGCCAAGAGACCAGAGACATCGGAGGTAAAAGTGTCTTAATCCTCATTCTGAAGGTGTGGACCCTCTTATTCTATTGTAGCGGAGAATGTGGTGAGTGAGGTAAGGAAGATGATCAGTTTCTTTCTGATTTGTAAATAGCAGATGAATCAAGTTACCATATTTTAGTTTGGAGGAATCAGATTGTCTGCAAAGGGGGTACATGAGTGTCTTAGTTATCTAGTGCTACTATATAACAGAAATACCACAAGTGGATGACTTTAGCAAAGAGAAATTTGTTCTCTCACAGTTTAGGAGGCTAGAAGTCCAATTTCAGGGTGCCAACTCTAAAGGAAGGCTTTCTCTCTCTGTTGGTTCTGGGGGAAGGTCCTTGTCATTAATCTTTCCTGGGTGTAGGAGCATCTCAGCCCAGGAACCTCAGGTCCAAAGGACACACTCTGCTCCTGGCACTACTTTCTTGGTGGTATGAGGTCCCCATGTCTCTGTGTTCCCTCCTCTCTTTTATATCTCAAAAGAGAGTGACTTAAGACATAACCAAATCTTGGAGATTGAGTCCTGCCTCATTAACATAACTGCCTGTAATCTTGCCTCATTAACATCAGAGAGGGAGGATTTACAACACATAGGAAAATCACATCAGATGACAAAATGGTGGACAATCACACAATACTGGGAATCATGGCCTAGCCAAGTGGACAGACATTTTGGAGGGACGCAATTTAATCCATAACAGTGAGGAAAGTTACTTGAAGCGTAATGACAGTAATTGGCATGACTGAAAACCAGACAGAGCACTTTAAAAAATTTGTATATGAATTGTGTTTTTGACCAATCTTAACTATGTACTGTTGTGGATGCTGTGGTGTGCTGCCCAGGCTCCTTTAGGGTCTAGACACTAGAAGTTTTGGCAGTTGATAATTCTCAGTTGATTCCGTTTCTGGGAATTGCTTTGAGCTGAAAAGAACCACCTCCCCCTTGCTGGGGATAGTCCACATCCAAAGGTATATAATGGACTACCTTTCTCTAGGCAGAACAACTCTGACAGACCATTTCAGCTTCAGAGCTCCCCCTGGATCAGCTGAAGCCTTTGTTGCAATTCAATTACTACTCCTTCTGCCTAATCCCACTCCCTTCCTTGGCCCACATTGTTGATCCCGTGATCAAGTAAACTTTCTGCAAACTAATCTCTGTCTCAGTCTGTTTCCCGAAGGACCAACTCTAAGATATGAGCCATCTACAAAATTGTGTCACAAGACTGGGACTCAACAAACAATCGTTAAGCCATGTGTTTTTTTGCTAGGATATCTTGACAAACACTGAAGATACACATTTAAATAAAACCTGTGAAGATCCCACAGTCTGAAGCTGTCCAGATACAACAGGGGTCACCAAGGAATCATGCAAGATGTCTTTGGGCAAGGTCCTCCAGGACTGAGCAATGGCTTTTCTTTTCCTCCATTTTCCCTTCTATTTCCCATGCCTTCTTTCCCCAGTCCTGTTTAGAGTCCCTCCACCTTCATTTGTCTTTATAATTCAGCCTCATGTACCTGCCCAGTGAAGCATAAATGGTGATATTTGTCTTTTATGTCTAGTGTGCAGAACAGTGTCTGTGCACATGATGAAACAGGTCTCACCGTGGATTGTGATAAAGACCGACATTTCTCACTAATTATAAAGAATATTGGATTCCTGGATCTATTGATTTCCATTAACTTGTGTGGAGTTATGAATCTTAAAATGGAAGTGCATGGCTATAGATACCCTAGGATAGTATTTTATGGCAAACAAGACTCTAGAGAGTACAATAAAAAAAAAAAAAAATCAGCTTTCAATGCTCATCTTAGGGTTTTATGACTTAAAGAATTGCATGTACTTTATCTGCAACTGTCTCCCAGGCATCTTTGTAGCACTGGTCTGATCAAGAGAGAGCTGCTGCTGAGGTGAGTGCAAAGCTCTAGAACTCTCCTGAAGTTGACCATTTTCTTCCTTCACTCACCTTCTCTTACCTGTTGTTGAGGAGTTGTCTCCCTGACATATGATCAGCATAATTGCCAGTACATTTCTGTTCTGGGCATCCATCATCTATATTTTGGAAAGATACTCTCCAAAGTAACATACCAGGTGTTGCCAGCTTGGCAGGATGCTTTGTTAGACCCTCATCTCAGTGAGGTGCACACATTGCCATGCAATGCAGGGTTAGTTAGTTGTTGTTATTGAGTCGCCTCCAGTTCATAGCAACCCATTGAATCAGCTCTGATTCATAGTAACCCCATGTACATTGGAATGAAATGTTGCCCAGTCCTACACCATCTTTATGATTGCCAATATTTTTCAGACCATTGTTGAAGCTATTATCATGCTTTCCAATCTAGGGACCTCATTTTCCAGCACTATATCATACAGTGTTCCATTGTGATCCACAGGGCTTTCACTGGCCAATTTTTAGAAATAGATCACTAGGTCTTCCTTCCTAGTCTGTTACAGCCTACAAACTCCACTGAAACCTGTCCACCATGGGTCACACTGCTGAAATTTAAAATACTGCTGGCATAGCCTGTAGCATCATAGCAGCACACAAGTCACCCCAGTATGACAAACTTTCAGACAGTGGTAGGTATGCATTTCCGGAAAGGAAAATGGGCTTTGTGTCTGGATTACACCAGGTTGGTCTGTCTTAGATAAGCATTGATATCAGAGATCTAAATATTGTATGATTACTGACAAAGTCAGAAGTGAATCCTCCTTCATCATCTTTTCTCATTTGTTCAGCAAATATTTATTAAACACTCAATTTGCACCTTCATATATGTGTATTTCCTTTTCCTTTCTACCCCTTTCCTTTCTCCCTTTTCACATTGTTATTTCTATAGCAAATAAATGAGGAAGCAGGCAGCCCTTTCCAAAGAGACTACATCTTAGTGGGTTTTTATCTGTGTAAATGAAGAAGTTTCATCAGTTTGTCCCGGAGCAGTCAAAATTCAGAAAATTGGTGACTAGCTCCAAAAGGAGCTGATAAAAATTTTCAACTACTACAAACAAGTATGTTGTTGTTGTGTGCCATCAAATCGATTCCATATTAGAACTACTACTTCTTAGGGTTTCCTAGGCTGTACTCTTTATGGGAGCAGATTGCCAGGTCTTTTCTTTCATGGTCCCTCTGGGGGTTTGGACCACTGACCTTTCTTTTCTGTTAGCAGCCGAATGCATAACCATTGCACCACCAGGGCTCCTTACAATCAAGTATACACCTATCTAATTGTTCAGAAAGCTGGTGTCTGCTCTTCCTCCTGGGTATCAGGATGCTGCTAGGAATCAAAGAAGGAGCAGTGAATAATCTTGAGAAATATTTTTTCCCAGTCTGCGGTGGAGTCTAATGAACTATTCCTTCTGCATTGCAAGAACATAACTTTCTGGTGACTTATTACAATATCGGCATCTTGGGTCTTCTGGATATAGGATTTTCCCCCTGCCAGGGAGTTCCTGACAAATCTTAATACTCAGTGTTCTTTTTTCTAGTCTCTCTCCTTCCATAATTCTGTCCTTTTACCCATTTCCTTTCTCATTTGAATATTCAACCATTGCTACATGCATGGACTGGTATTTATTGATTATGGAGTAGTGGTTTCTTAACACAGAGACTTTGGAATCAGACACCACAGGCAGTAAATGTGCTATTAAATGTTTAACAACCAAATCACCCATCCCCACAAAAAGCCCTGAATTGTAATGCTGACTGATTTCCATGGTGTAAATACTCCCACCATGTCCAATTTCAAGCCACCAAAGTGAAGTCACTGAGTGTGAAATGGGGTCAGTCTAGAAATTTTTCTCCTAAAGGGTCATTGTGAATATTAAATGATATTTCATATATTATGGGTTGAATGTTGGCTCCCCAAAAGATCATTCCCCAGAAGCTGTGAATGTGAACTTATTTGGAAAAAGGGTCTTTGCCTAAGGTAAGGCGCTTATGAGAAGATCATTCTGAATTAGGGTTGACCTTACATCCAATGTCAAGTGTCTTTATAAAAAAAGAGAGAAGAAAACACATAGAGGAGAAGGCCATGTAAAGATGGAGGCAGAGGTTGAAGTACTACAAATTCAATTCAAGGAACGTCTGAAGCAACCAGAAGCTGGAAGGGCAAGGAAGGATTCTTCTCTAGAGCCTTCGGAAGGAATATGGCCCTGCCAACATGTTTATTTTGGACTTTGGCCTCTAGAATTGTGGGAGAATGAATTTTCTTGTGTTAAACCACCAAGTATGTGAGAATTTATTACAACAACCCCCAGAAACTAATACAGGCACTTATCACATAGCTGCCATTCAGTGAGGGTTAGCTATCTATCAGGGCATAGTGGACACCTTAATCTCATCAGTAAACCAGCTCTAACTCTCTCTTGAGTGAACATTACTTATGTGAGGTTTCCACTACAAACTAGCCCAGCTCGTTTTGTTGGTTTCAGTTGTAGAAAAGAGCTGACCTTTTTTGGTTTGAGGGGTACACTTAACAGGCAGAGTGGGGCTGGGAGCCCTGCTCATCTCCTATAGTTCCATCATCCTCTTCAACAAGCAATTGTTAAATGGCTACTATTCACAAAAGGAGTGTGTTATGCTAGATATTGTGAGGAGAAGATACTTGAGCATGTCTAGACCTTCACTTAAGCAGTTTACAGCCTAGTGGAGAGAGAGACAGACATTTATCCAAATAACATAGGTGCTGCAGGATAATTACTTCTAAGGGAATGGTTTGGACTTGGCCAATGCACTCAGCTTCAGGGACAAGCAAAATAGGGAACATGATTTCCTGGTGTGTTGCTTTTCTCATCCCTTCTAGGGCTGTGTATTGCTTTAGACTAGAGTCTGAGTGGGGGAAATGTGTGTCTTTTAATATGAGTTGAATCATTTTTTTTTTTTTTTTTAGTCTCAGAATAAAACCATATGCCCTTCCTCCACAGGATTCCATCTTGGCCAGCCCAAGTCAACAGATAAACAACAAATGCTTTCACATGTGTGTAATGGTGAGAGCAGACACCTCTGCCAAAGAGTAGATGACCCACTGCACATTTTTCTGATCTATTTACCTCTTCTGGATTGGGTAGCAAATGGGTATTGACATAGGCAATGCCACAGCTGGACTTACTGAATTTTTTCTATCCAACTGGTGAACTTCTGAGTGCTTGAATATTGTGTGTGACGTACAGGACACACAAAGAAATGGAAACCCATTTGATAATTGACATAATATATTCATTTCAGTTGTTTGTCTTCTTGTCTGGACTGTTAACTCTTTGAGAATATGAGACTCACTATTTTATGTTCATCCTCCAATTAAAGCTGGCATTATTGAACAGGAAGACTATTTGTAATCATTGTGTAATTGCAGCAAACTGTGAGGGAGGTGTTATTATTATGCCTTTTATATACTTACTGAAACACTAGATTTGGTAACCTCCCCAAGACTCCACAGCTCATCAGCGGTGAAACCAGGGCGGTCTGACGCCAGGGCCTCGGCTCTCAATGCCTCTGCTATAACCACCTCCCACTCTTGGCCACTCTACATCAAGGCACTGCCCCAGGTCCCGTGGGGGATAAACGATGTACCAGGCTTGGGAAGAGCCCTATTCTCATCAAAGCTGTAAGACATGTGCATCCAGTCGCCTGTCTAGTTAAAGAGGTCAGATATTCAAATTAACATAATTTGAAAATGTTTCACTTCACTATGCTTTTAAAGCCATAGGACTGATTTTGCATTCAAGAATTTACTAAGGCACTTTGAAGAGATAAACTTACATAAAACTTTGACCCTCGTTTTCCAACAAAGCCAGCTAAATCTGGTCCTATGTTTCTCAGAGCCACAAACAAGGCTTTGATAAAGCTCAGGAACCAAGTAGCTTGACCAGGATAAAGACGCTGTGAACACCATGCTTCTCCTATTCTCTCTGACTTACCAAAATGCCATCTTCTTTGCACGAATACTTCCCCTTGTTTTATTTGCTCCTCAGAAATAGGGAAGAAAAATTAGGAGTCTGAAGACACTTAGCTATTTTATTAAATATGTATGCATTTGTATAGAATTTTACAGCATCCCTCTAAATACAGAAGTTGGAAGATGCTCTGTAAAGGTGCTACCACCTTCTTCAGCCCTGGCTTATGCCTTATTTCCATTGCCTATATTCTGTATTTGAGCTCACACTGCTTAAAATCCCCTTGTCACCTTGTCAAATTGTGTGTGTGAGTATGCCCTTTATTATCCAATTAAAATTGGATAAGTTTTAATAAAAAATAGGTTCAGTTCTCCTCCATGAAGCCTTTTCTAATTCCCAAGCCAGAATTCGCTGAGCCCACTTTTGTGCCCCAATGATATTTTATACAATTCCCGTGGCCCTCGTGTGCCCACCTGGTGGTATTATAAGTGGTGTGTGCCTGGTTTCCCCAAGATCCTTTGGAGGTGATAAGCTTCTTGAAGACAGAGCCCTGAATCATCTACGCATTCTACCCTCCCACCAATATGGCGCTTGTATATTAGTGCTCAGTCAGGGCTATCAAATAAAATAGCTGCTTTCCAAAAATGTATTAAAGTATAAATATGTTGGGGAGAGTCCAGAACTCCCCTTCCTAAAGCAATTGGTTGCTCTGGCAATATTAAGAAACAATTGAGTCTTCTTCACAATAGATCTTAAACCATTACATTGTTAATTATTTCCATATATTGCAGTTGGGAAGTTCAGTTCCTTGCTATTCTTTCCCACTGTGAACCTAACAAATGACATTTTATCTTTTTGGCTGCCAAAGTATGGACCTAATTAACGTTAATTCTTGAGTGAATTTTAAATGTATCTACTTTTCTTTTTTATTTCTCCCTGGAATAGATTATTTGTGCTGCCTACAAAACAAAGACTCTAACGGTCATAGAAAAACAACTCCTGAACATATTGCCCACCACTCCTCGAAACTCTCCATAAATCTTACGGCAATGTCTCAATAATTCTAAGCCTTCAGATCTATTGGTTTTCAAATTTGCTTATAATTTGTGAAATTACGCCATTTTAAGCCATTGTTCGTTTCTTTTGCTATGGCATATTTTCAAATTAATTTGAAAATCTTTCTTTGCAAACGATGCACAAATCCACTTATTCAAGGGCCGTTAGATATTGCACCCTCTGCAGCATCCAGGAAATAAATTGATAAGAGACTAATTCATGATACATTTTCTTCAAAATCCCAACCGGTTTTACCAGGCTGGTTTCCTGTATTACTCCCTTTGACTTTCTTAAGTTCCAGCCAGGATGGGTGTGGTTTTGAAATCAACAAGCTCTGCATTTGGATTATCTCTACGTGAATGATTCTCAAAACTGTACCTTCAGCCTGAATGTCCAACTTTCTTCTGTATGTCAGTGTTCAGATGGCTGATAGGTTTTACCAACTTAAAAAAAAAAAAACTTAAGATGCATAAAATAAAACTCTTGATTTCTCTATACCCCGTCTCCTCACCCTTACCACAACCTGCTCCTCTTTCCATCTCCTCCATCTCCCGCATCACATATGGAGCTACCTTCTACACAGTTAGCCATACCAAAAAACAAACAAAAAACTAAGCAAGTCACCCGTTATTTCTCTTTCTCTCCGTCCTCACATCCTAGCAGTTATCAAGTTTTGTTGGCATTTCCCTAAACCCACCACTCCTACTGTCTTCACTACAAAAACCATAGTCCAAACCGCCATCATCTCTCACCCAGATTGCTGTGTAGCCCAACAGGTCGCTCTGCTTCCATTCCTGTCTCCTGCATTACAGTTTCCACACAATAGCCAACATGGTCTTTAAGCTTCCACAGATCATATCAGTTTCTTGTTTATCACCCTCCAATAGCTTCCTTCTGGTAGAATAAGATTAAAATTCTTATAAGGCCCCCAATATGCTATGTGATCTCACCAAGACATCTCCTGCCACATCCTTGTCTTCATGTAGCACAGCCTCCCTGGCCCTCATACAAGTTCCCATCTCAAGGCCTTTATATTTGCAGCCCCTCTGCCTATAATGAGTCCCTGGGTAGTGCAGTTAAGAGCTCAACTACCAGCCGAAACATTGGCA
This sequence comes from Elephas maximus indicus, assembly GCF_024166365.1. Taxonomy (NCBI): domain Eukaryota; kingdom Metazoa; phylum Chordata; class Mammalia; order Proboscidea; family Elephantidae; genus Elephas; species Elephas maximus. The sequence continues at coordinate 28,343,601 of NC_064825.1, read as the reverse complement.
GTTTGAACCCACCCAGGGGAGCCTAGGAAGGTAGACCTGGTGATCTGCCTCTGAAGGGTCACAGCCTTGAAAACCCTATGGAGCAGTTCTACTTTGCACATGTGGGGTCACCATGAGTCAGAATTGGCTCCATGACAACAATAACTGCCTGTAATGCTGTCTCCCCAGGTCTCTGAAAGATTATCACCGTATTATTATTCAGGTCTCAGTTCAAATGACGCCTGGTCAGTGAGGTCCCCATATGCGTCTTATTAAAGTAAATCACACCTCCCCCCACACGCACCATTCACTCAGTGTGCGTCCACTACCTTACTTTATTCTTTTCTGCCATTTATCACTATCTGAAATAAGTAAATGAGTTAATGAATGAGATTGCTTCAGAAGAATACAGGCAGCTGAAGGGCAGCAGCAGGATCAGTTTTGTTAAGCTCTGTATCCCCAGCACCTAGAACAATTTCTGATATTTTATAGACACTCGGTAAATATTGATTAAATGAATGACTGAACTTAATGAAGGAAGGAATCCTGGCTCTATCACTTTGTAAGTATGGACGTATTGCTTAATCCTTCTAAGCCCATTTACCTGTAAATGGGGCTTATCGTCAGGGCAAGTTGTAGTAATTCTATAAAGTTCTTTGCAAAGTAAGCAATAATAAATGATAGTTATCGCTGTTGTTATTTCTCTGTGCATTCTCTCAGCATTTCTTCTGCCTGCTCCAGACTCTCCCTCAGTAAGCTGCACTACAAACCTTCTCTGGCCCTTCTGACTCTGACCAGTCTGCATGCTTTGCCTTAAGCCTGGCATCTACCCTTCTCTGCCTTGTGTTCAGCTATTCATTCTTTTAGTGCCTACAGTGTACCAAGCATTGTGCTGGGAGCAAACATTTATTTTTGTACACTAGTATTGATTTGGAGCCCTGGTGGTGCAGCGGATAAGAATCAGCTGCTAATCAAAAGGCCAGCAGTTCAAATTCACCAGCAGCTCCTTGGAAACCATATGGGGCAATTCTACTCTGTCCTGTAGGGTTGCTATGAGTCAAAATCAACTGGACAGCAACGGGTTTGGCTTGGTTTTGTTTTTTTATCAATTTATTTCTGAAGCTTGACTGGAAGCTTTTTGAGAGTAAGTCTGCACCTGATTCCATTTTGTAACCTTACATTATTCAGGATTGCACCTTTAGTCCTCATTTCATACATATGGCATGAATGAGTCAATCAGTCACCCTAACTGAATGCTAAGATACTAGATATACTAAATCCATTTCATCTTGCTCTGCTGCACCTTCCATGGCTGCATTTCACGGGGACACAAGAGGGACTCTTTGTGAGATGCTTGAACTCTTTGCCCACCACACAGGCAGAGGCCCACAGACCTCTGACTCTGGGGTGTTTTGAGCCACTGGAGCTTGATTGCTTTAGCCTACATTTGATTCAGGCCATTAAATCTGCTTCCTTCGATAAATGTTCCTACTGAGAACGTTGATTGCTAGGTAATCTAGGGTTTAGAAACAAAACTACATAGTGTTCAGTGGTATGAAAATGGGGCTTGGTTGTTTAATTTCTTTTTGTCACACCGTAGGTTACGAAACACAAGTGGCCAACTGCTAATGAATTTGCTTTGCTCTGCTAAATCCCACACAGTTGTTGGGTGCCATCAAGTTGATTCAGACTCATAGTGACTGTCCCGTAGGGTTTCCTAGGCTGTAATCTTTACAACAGTGGATTGCCAGGTCTTTTTTCCCACAGAGCTGCTAGTAGTTTCAAACTACTGACTTTGAGTTAGCAGCCAAGTGCTTAACCATTGAGCCACCAGGGCTCCTTAAAACCCACTCTGGACCTACACAAACCCCAAGTGTGACTTGGGGCTCAGAAATGAATCCTTGCTCTGCCTGGGTTCTTGAGCCACCAAGGTATTGTTGCCTTTTCAACTTCATTCTTTGCACCTGCATATATTCATTTTCTCCTACAGATTTGTTTTTATAACCCAAGCCACCTGCTCAGTCCACATTGCCCAACTTCTTAATATAATGACACAACCAAACCACCAGACACTGACATTAAATTTCTACTCCTATGGCAGACCACCATTAGTTCTGCTGTTTTTGCCATCCCAATAATGGATCTCAAGTTTAAATTTACTTTGTAATTCAGAACAACCATAGTTTTGTTAATTACTCTAAATGGTTTTGTTTAAAAATACTTAGCATTAATGGCATTCTTCGGATTTTTAAGAGTGAGTTACAGTTATTAATTAGCCGATTAATACAGCATCCCTGGGTAGAGGACTTTTATCAGCCTGGATTCCATTTTATAGATGAAGTTGCTGAACAGATTGACTCAGAGTTGCCCCTTGGAGCTCTATTTTTCATCATTTACCTCTCTGCACCCACCCCCCTTCCCAGGCTTATGTCATCACCTCTTCCCTTTTCTAAATACCTGGTTTACAGATTGTGGCGGGGCGGGGAGGGAGCCTTGCAACTGTGACACCAAAGAAAACAACCACCAGGAATTAAGCCTGTGCTTGGGGAGGAGAGATTTGTGTTGAACTAAGAATTTATGCCTCAAAACTAGTTGCCATTGAGTTGATTTTGACTTAGGTGTGTCAGAGTAGAACCGGGCTCTGTATGGTTGTCAACGGCTGATTTTTTGGAAGTAAACTGCCAGACCTTTCTTCCAAGCTGCTTCTTGGTGGACTCAAACCACCAGCCTTTTGATTAGTAGCCAAATGGATTAACCGTTTGTACTACCCAGGGACTCAAACTGTTTATATTTTATGTTCTATATTAACAGGGAGTCCCATTGTTAAGCATTTTCCAGATCTCTCTGTAGAGAACATGCCTGATTTTCTATGTCATCACCAAAAACATCCCCCTTTCTCAAGAGGCAGATTGGGCTGGTCCCTATTACACTGAATGGTTGGGCCAACTTCTGTAGTGCATCGAGCCATCCAGCCGATAAACAGAGTGACCAAATTGTACCGAATAAAGATACTCATGAAAGGTTGAATTTATGTAGGGAGTTCAAGAGAATTCAGGGCTGATCAAGAAAAGAGATATATAACCATGAGGCAGCAGTGTGGCACAACAAACTCTTTATTGGGGCCACATTGACAGCTGCATGCAGAGGGTGGTCCCCCACAGTTGAAGGTCTTCTAGAGGCAAGTGGCACAGGGGGCCGCCCGAAGGGGAAGAGGGCATGAAACACCCTGGGGGAAGAGGGGAAGGGAGGTGGGGGTTCATATGCACCTTAGGGAGGTCCTGCTGCAGCAAGGTGGGAGTCCTGGGTCAGAGAGCTCCCAAGGCAGCAGCACCTCAAGGTCCTTATAGCTATAGGATTTTGTCTTATCTGGAGCCAGCAGATGTTGGGCACGGTTTCACGGAGTATGTAAAGCAGTCCGGCTCTAGGTGGCTAAAAATCTGCTTATTAGAGCTATTTTTAAAGTAATTGGATATGTATAAATTTGAGTTTGGCTGGTGGACGTTTTTGGGCTAACAGCCCTCAGCTTGCTACGGAGAAGTGAGCAATGTGGGGCCAATATACGGAGGCCCTTTTGACTTCTTGATATAAAAAATCAAAACAAAACCCATTGCCATCCGGTCAATTCCAGCTCATAGTGACCCTAATTTACTATTTCCTGGACAACAATTTTGCTGGCAGAAGTTTGTTTTGTTGTCAGTTGCTGTTGTGTCTGTCCCGACTCATGGGGACCTCATACGTGCAGAGCAGAACTGTGCTCCACAGGGTTTTCAAAGCTGTGAACTTTCAGAAGCAGACTACCAGGTCCGTCTTCCTAGGCACCTGTGGTGGGTTTGAACCTGCAGCCTTTCAGTTAGTAGTCAAGCTCTTAACCGTTTGCACTGCCCAGGGACTCCCGGCAGTCAGCAGCATTTGATTATTCTTTTCTGTGTGTGTGCACATAGAAAGGAAGGAGTGGGTGTAGCCCTGGACTTTGAGGTAGCCAAGGTTATGTTGGGGTAGCCAAGGTAACTCTACACAGGGTGAGATCAACATGTAGAGTAGCAAAGAGCACCTTCAAGGAGGCTGTGAAAGGAAGTTGGAGCGTGCTGTGGAATTCACACATCTTCTCTGAAGCTCTCCCAGATGAATTCCACAGCATTTTGTCATTCAACTAAATATTAAAAGGCATATTTATCACATTTTCAGAAGACATAGAAGTAAAAGAAAAAGTGAATACTTTCAAATAGTGTATCAGATTTTAGGACGATCTCAGGTGGCAAGAATAGACCGATGATAACTAAATTAGTTGAAGCCAGATTCAAATTCAGTTCGTTGCTCCAAAGCCTGGGCCGCATTAGACCTGACAAATCCTTTACAAAGGATACGGTACTCCCACCACGTGTTTAGTGGTCAGACAATATCTGAATTTTTATGTGCAATTCTGGACTGTCTAGACCAGTCCTGAACAAGAGAAAAATAAATACATATCCAATTTTAAATTCTCTACCAGCCACAATAAAAAAGGTTTAAAAAAAAAACAGGCAAAATTAATTTTTACGATGTATTTTACTTAACTCTATACATAAAATATTGTAATTTTGGCCTATAATAGATAGAAAAATATTAATTAGATATTTTACATTCTTTTTCATACTACGTCTTTAAAATCCCATATGTATTTTACATGTACAACACATTTCAGGGAAACCCTGGTGGCATAGTGGTTAAGTGCTACGGCTGCTAACCAAAGGGCTGGCAGTTCAAATCTGCCAAGGGGTTCCTTGGAAACTCTACAGGGCAGTACTACTCTGTCCTATAGGGTCGCTATGAGTCAGAATCGACTCGACGGCACTGGTTCTTTCTTCTTTCTTTTACACATTTCAGTTCAAATGTGGAGTTTTCCTCAGAAATACTTCATTTATGTTTAGTTTCATAAAATTTACAATTGAAAAAAATAGGTTCACGTATCCAGTTTGTTTCAAGCATATACCAAAGTTTTCCAAGAAGTGAATCAAGATCATTTTTCCAAATTAACTTTGAACTATTTAAAATGAAGGGAAGTAAAAAATTCAGTTCCTCACTTGCACTGGCCACATGAGGATGGTGGCTACCACACTGGACAGCACACATGTAAACTAGACATCGATCACAGTGATGTACAGTGTCTCAGGGCCTGTGGGCAGAAGAGAAGGAATTATTTTGCCATCCATCAGGGATGCAGTGGGAGGAAGCTAGACTGAAAGCCTCTAACTTGCTCTGAGTTCATCCCAGGTTTTGAGACTCCAGTCCAACAATCTTGCCATTTTGCCTTGCTGCCTTCATGGAGGCTGTTGACTCAGTGCTAACTTAAGAAAACAAGGCCAGAGCATTTTTAATCTTTTTCATTGTTACTAACCACCCATCTTTTCAAGTTCTTCTCTAAAAGTAGACATGCTTATAGTTGCTCAAAGACCCATCACATATTCTGAATAAACCATCTTTTGGAGAGACAGCTGGAGCTACCTGCTTCATAGGCTTAGCATAAAAAAATCGATTCCGACTCATAGTGACCCCATAGGACAGAACTATCCTATAGGGTTTACCAAGGAGCGGCTGGTGGATTTGAACTTCTCAACTTTGGGTTGGCAGCTGAGCTAAAATTTTAAACGCCTAATTTTTAACAAGTAGTTGTTGTTTTCAGTGTCTTGGTCGTTGTCATCATCATCATCATCAGTGTTGCCATCATCCCCCTCTCCCTTTTCAGTCATCAAACCCTCACTGCCCAACTGCTTTTTCTGTTTGGAGGTGGGAGAAACTAGAGTCTCATTATCTCATATTAAACTATGGAGTTTGTGGAAAATAGAAAATAAATAAAAATATGCTAGGCATTTTTGCATAACTTTCACAGAGGAAAGGCAGGTTAGTTCTCCGTTTGCTTTTCTAACAGCGCAGAAAACTGAAATTCACAGAGGTCAGCTAGCTCTCTCAAGATCACATAGAAGGGTGCAGATGTAAGCCCAAGTGGAGACTGACTCCCAGTTCCTGATGCCCCTGCCCTTCACTTCTGTTGGAGAACAGAGTTCAGGGAAGGTAACAAGACAGCAAGATTTCATGCTAACATAATTGTGTTGTAAATTAAGTTTCTACACCCAAATTAGGTTGTAGTCATTAGCCTAGAAAGCTGATGGAAGAGCTCCCTTCAAAGCCCTTTGCCATAAATTCGTGTCTCTGAACATCAAATAAGGTTTGCTTCTGTTCCTGAGAATAAACCAGTTGCAGTCAACCAAAAACCAAACCAAACCCATTGCCGTCAAGTCGATTCTGACTCATAGCAACCCTATAGTGACTCTATAGGACAGAGTAGAACTGCCCCATAGGGTTTCCAAAGAGCACCCAGTGGATTCGAACTGCGGACCTTTGATTAGCAGCCATAGCTCTTAGCTACTACACCACCAGGGCTGCAGACAAGTTGATTCCAAATCTCATGTATGTCAGATTAGAACCGTGCTCCATAGGATTTTCAATGGGCGATTTTTTGGAAATAGATCACCTGGCCTTTCTTCTGAGGCACCTCTGTATAAGCTCGAACCTCCAGCCATTCAGTTAACAGTCGAACACATTAACCATTTGCACCACCGAGGGACTTCCTTCCTAAGATTACTCACAAACATCCTATGCCTTTCCATACTGTCTCCTCATCACTTCCCCGATTTTACAGATGAAAAACTCAGAAGTTTCTATGAGGAAAAAGTAAGATTAGGGTGGGAACCTTGGTTTCTTATGAAATAATGTCTCAGGAAGGCTACTGCCTAGGTTTGGACCCTGTGTTGTAAAGCCCGGAGCATAGGGAGGAAAGTGTGAAGCTGATGGTGGAAGATGGCCTTGTTCCCAAACCGTGAGTGATGAGTGCTGATTGACGATGATGAAGCCACAGTGCAGAGAGTAGCCACTCAGGGGAGATGATGAAGTGCCTGCCACGGCGAGCACCTCGGGAAACTCCGACTGGACATACTGCACATGTGGACACCAGCCCTGTGAATACGCTGTTCTTACACTGGCACTCTTAGAGGCAAGTTGAAAAGATTCTAGGAAAAAAGGAAGCATCAGCCAAGCTGAGAGACCTTTCCTAGGGTTTTCGCTGAGCCACATGTTGAGAAAATGGTTTTTCTTTTCAGATGGCATATAGAAGAAACTTCAGGGGAGAGTTAGTGTAAAAATGAAATGCACCACTTTAAATTTTTTACCCCCTTGGTCTGATGAACTGTTGGGAGTACCATGTAAGTAGGAGCATTATAAAAACCCAGATAACTCATTGACTATCTTGCTCTCTGTGTATTTTTTGGCAAAGTGTTTTAGCTTCTAACCTAAGAGAGTAAACTGCTGATTTGAAATACATAAACATTTGTGGTGGTGAAGGAGGGTTTACAAAGGTGCTTTTGAACATCAAAGACCCAATTGAATACCAAGGGCATCTAGGTATATTTTACAAAGCAGTCAGGACCAGGAGAGGGGTGACAGGAACCAACCTGGAGGAAGGTGATAGAGATAAGCAGGCAGCGTCCTTTTGGAGTTCAGGGCAGAGGTCTTCCACCGAGATGTCCCAAATCAGGAAATAATCCTGCAATAGGAAATAGTCATGCCCAGCCCAGACTGTGATCTACTCTTATCTTAAGTAGGACTGAGAGGTGCCCAGAGGTGGTCACTTTTTGAAGGTGACTGTATGCAGAGAGGAGCCCTGGTGGTGCAGTGGTTAAAAGCTCACCTGCTAACCAAAAGGTCGGCAGTTGGAATCCACCAGTTGCTCCTTGGAAACCCTATGGGGCAGTTCTGATCTGTCCTATAGTGTTGCTATGAGTCGGAATCAACTCAACAGCCATGGGATTGGGTTGCTTTGTTTTGGTAAGTGGAGAACAGAGAATGAGAAGTCTGGGTCTTTACAGCTGTGATTTTAATTGTTTTCTTAAACTGCGGACATAGCCTGTCCTTGCTCTGGGTTTCACGGCTTTGAGACAAAGGTAATAATAACAGAATCAGCCTGTCACTGACCTCATAGGCTGAAAGGCTTTCGTCTATAGCTGTCACTTCAAATTTTCTCTAAAATTGTAAGCTCATAAAATATATCTTGTTTTAGATTATTTCTTAAACAGCGACAGCTGTCTTCAGTGTGGGCTTTTTTTTTGGACATTTAGGCCCAGTGGCCACAAGAGTTATATCAACAGATCTAATAAAAGTTAAATCTTCTAAAAAATATTATTCTGCATATCTGTCTATCCACACACATATTTTTTAATCTGGGCACTTCATTATCTAAGTACTTTACAGTGAAGAAAAAAAAAAAAAGTTGCAGATTGAGCCAAAGAAATGTGTTGAGTGGTACTGGAAATGGCTTAAGACCCAAGAGGAGCCAATGGAGTTTGGAAGATAAGACAGGGTGAGTGAGGGAAAGAACGGTGGCACCCTAGAAAGTACCCATGTGGTAGCTATTCAGACCCTGGTCGCCGAAGTTTACATCCAACACACAATGACATCTTAGTCAAGAGAACACAGAGATGTTCATGGTATAAACTTGATAAAATGTCATCTCATTAAGGGAACAGTAAGGTGTGTGAACCCTGGCCATGGTCCATGATGTTTCTGGAGCTGCTGCACAGCTATGAGAAGAGATGCCCTTACCATATGTGGTAAAACCTTGAAATGAATTCCTTTCCAAGATCCACGTCCTGCCTCTGAGGACCCCCTAGAGTCATGAAGACAGTTTCACACATGGACTCCAAGGCATAATGGATGGGCCTTAAAGTGTGTTATTTTTACACTGTCATATGATGAGCTGGCATCTTTTTAGTCTTTTTCCTTTTAGAGCGTGTAGACATATGTCCACTCAAATAAATAAATGTCCCTATCTCCACTCACCTGTTTGGAAGCATCAAGAAATCCAACACCCAGGAAGCTGGGAGAGCACTTTAAGGCCAAGGTGATATTTGGGATAAAGCTGGAGACAGTTCACACATATTTGTGTTTAGAAATTGAAAAAGATGTTCCAGAAAGAAGTAGAGGAAGGAAGGAGACGTTTTACAAATGATCAATAAACCAACATCGAATCTTTTTTTTACTAAAATAAACACTGGTTATTTATATAGCCCAGGTGGAGATTGCGAGAAAGGAATTATAAGATGGAGAGATACAAAGAATCTTTGTGTTTTGTTTGACCACCAGAGGATCTTCAAGCAGATGTCTGAAGACACATGCGTAACACATCTGTGAAAGTGGGTGATTATTATACAGAAAAGTGACTGTCTTGGTAGTCAAGCAGATGATCTGTGTTTTGTCTACATCTATACTAATATACTGTTATTATAATTATTAGAATGGCATTAACATGAGAGACCAATTGCTGGCCAGTCAATTCTGACTCATGGAGACTCCGCGTATGTTAGAGTAGAACTATGCTCCATAGGGTTTTCAATGGCTGATATTTCAGAAGTAAATCACCAGACCTTTCTTCCAAGGGTAGACTCTAACTGCCAACCTTTCAATTAGCAGCTGTGCCCATTAACAATTTGCACCACCCAGGGACTACAGAAACGTAGGAGGTTTTCTTTTTTTTTTTTTCTGTGCAGAATCTAGGGACATAGCTACTCACATTGGCACTTGAAATCCAAGGTGTTCATGTCTTGTCAGTTTATGTGGAGCAAGAACAGGGCATCTTATTCCAGGGGCCATTACCAGGAGCAGGCACAAGTGTGGTATCAGCCTTGCAAGCACAGCAGAACGTAGAAGCAGCAATTGGAGGCAGAGAGAGAATCTTTCTACTTGTTTCTGCATCACTAACTCTTGGGTGATAGCAGAGTTTACAAAGAAGAGGCCGCCTCTACTCTGAGGTTCACTCCTCATTAACCTGACTCCTTTCCAGAGGAATTCCTTTCTAAGGAGAGGTCGAATTATGCAGTTTTCCATGAAAAATATTAAACTATTAACAGCTGAAGTTACAGCCTGAATTGAGCCATAGTCAGTCACAGATGCCTGTGTTTTCATGCCATTAACAATAATCATAAAAAAAAAAAAATCTCATGAGCACATAAATATCAAAACATCAAAATTAAATTGCCAAATAAAACTCTCTCCCCCTCTTCTTATGTTCTTGACACCCTGGGCCTGGCAGAAGGGTCATGCCAAATAGAGATGTTGATGAACACCCGAGAAAAAGGAAACTCTAATCTTCGTCATTTTGTCAGTTCCCCAAGTCATTTGTCTCGTTTCATCACATCGTTGTGAGGTCCCTATTCCCTACTGGGGCCTGGCTGATCAGCTCTGAAGGTTTTAGCTGTCGGTGTGATAGGTGAACTCTGGTCTCTTAAGCAGAGCAAAGAATGCTTTATGTCCTAAGCCCAAGGAACCATTTCAGTTCATCTTGTGGGAATGGCCCTGTTCCATATCAGCTCTTAGTCTGGTGTAGGAAAGTAGCTTATGGAGTTGGTGATGAGGCAAGCCGCAGGAGGTAAAATCATGCATTAGACGTGTGAACCACCCGTTCAGGGAGCCCAGAGGAAGATGAAAGAGCCCTGGTGATGCAACAGTTAAGTCCTTGGCTCCTAATGGAAAAGCTGGTGGTTTGAACCGACCCAGTGCCTCCATGGGAGAAAGACCTAGCAATCTGCTCCCTTAAAGATCACAGCCTAGAAAACCCTGTGGGGCAGTTCTACTCTGTCATATGGGGTGCCTATGAGTGAAAAATTGACTTGATGGCACACAACAACAACAGGAAGAGAAGGTTGTTTACTACCAAGGAAGCTGGGAGTGCGTTTTAAGGCCAAGGTGATATTTGGGATAAAGCCTGAGGCATGGCACATCCCATCCTTCGGAGTGAGCGTGGCTGGGAAGGAAACACCGAGCTGAGGCAGCAGGGCAAACACCTAGCATCCGGGAGGAGCTGGATATTCAGGAGCAATGAGTGATTTTTTGGCTTAATCATTGGTTTGAGGGAGATAAGACTGGAAATAAAGGTTGAGACTAGATCAGAGGGGGCTTTGAAGGCCAGGAGAAGGATTTTAGACCTGACGCTGGTGAGAGCGCAAGAGCCAAAGGAGGTTATTAGACAGGAGAGTGACATAGACCTGCAGTTCAGGGAGAGTATAATTTGAGTATAGTTGCCCAGTCTCTCCTGAGTTTCAGACCGAAATATCTAATTACCTCTTGAGCAGTTCCATCTGGATTTCTTACATAAAATCTTACATGTAGCATGTCCAAAAGTTCTGCCATCTAAAACTGTTCTTCCCCTTTGAGAAATACATAACCACCCACCCAGTTGGTCAAACTAAAAAAAGAAACCTTATCCTTAAGTGCCCTGTCTCAATTCTCTCACCAAACCAGTCATCGCATCTGGTGGATTGTAAGTCCTACTGTACGAACCTGTTGATCTCCTCTTACTCTTCAACATCCCCCTGCCATAAGTCAGGCCTGCATCAACCAATCCAGCTTGATTTTTTTTCTCCTTTCCAGTCCAACTTCTGTGTAGCTGCTGATTCTTGTTTGAAGACAGAGATAAGCTCATGTAAATCAGAGATTCTAAAATCACCATCGGCTGTCCATTACCAAAGGATAACACCACTCTCTTTAGAATATCATAAAAGAACGTAATTTGGCCTCCTGTACCCTTTCCCATAAAAATTCAACCTTGGAAACCCTATGGGGTAGTTATACTCTGTCCCACAGGGCTGCTATGCATCGAAATCCACTTGATGGCAGTGGCTTTGGTTTTTGGTTGGTACCTTTTCCCCTTTAAATATTGACATCCATACCCTTACCCCCACATCATGTCTGGGCTTGTGTTTCCCCAGTGCATGCTTGTTCTCATCCTCAGCATGGCATGTCCTTTCCTTGGCTGGCAGACTCCTGTTCATCCTTCGAAACCCAATCTGATTATTTTCCTTTGTTCTGCTGTCAGAGGGATCAGCTCACTGCTCTGGGTTCCATCAGCACATAGTACAGAAAGCGAATAATATAGTATGTTTAATCTGTTGCATTATAATCAGTAATTGTCCAATAACTGCCTCTCCCACCAGGCTGTGATTGACTTGAAGGCAGTGACTTGGTCTGATTGGTCTTAGCTTTCCTCAGTTGCCTGATACTCAGGAGACACTAGTCAATGTCTGTGGAATGAATGAAGGAAGGAGGTGACTGCAGTCAGAATGTTGGTGTGAGATTGATTATTGATCTGCCATTTAATATCCAGGTTCTCAAATCTCCTTTTAGTTTACTTTTTATTCTTCTAGAAAATGAGTCAATAGAGATAAAACATCTAGCACAATATCTGCACTTGATGAATGTGTCATTCCCACCAACACGCACACACTTTATAGAGGTGATTTATATCTCTCCAAAGAATAACAAATACCAATATAGCTTATGAAAGAGAACATGAAGTGAATAATGAATTTGATATATACTTTCATTCCAGAATTTTAAATATTAAACTAACTTCTGATTCTTGAGGGAAACACCTTCCTTAGATAATGCATTCAAATATTAGATTGTTTATTTACTTGTTTGCCAGTTGAACGGGCACTTTGATGAATTCCTCTTCTTCTATTTGTTTTTCCTCCCTGTTCCCCACCCTTCACTCCCAACAAGAGTGGATCGATTATTTTGTATTTTCTTTGCAGTATGAGATTTAATAAAGAAGGGACCCTTTTAATTTTGGTCATATGTTTGTTCTGAAATTCCTGCCCTAAAAGTTTTCAGCGAGGAGTTGTATTTGTCTCATTTGTCCTCCATGACAGCTGCTGTGCTGACTTCTGCTCAGACTCCTCCAATAGCTTGTTAGGTCATTTTTTAGCCAATTATGTCCTACAGTTAAAATCATTTTAATACTGTGAGACAGAAGAGGTTAGAAGCGTCTCTGTTTGCCTCAAAAATAAGTTAAGATTCTTCCAGAACTTCCCAGAAATGCATGTTGGCATGCAGTTTAAATGCCACCACCCCGTCGCACCTGACCTCACATTGTCTCTGTTGTACACTTGCCAGAGAGACTGAGCCATTTACCAGATGCATCTCACAACGTGACGTTGTCAAGTACAGAATGACTGCAGTAAAAATAACAGATTTTTGAAAATTTAACAAGTACCAATTGTAGTTATGTTCCTCTGGTTCTGCTGACAGTAAGGTTTCTCATTCTAATTAATAAAAAACTGAAGAAGGAAAATATTCTAAATAGGAAAGACTAGTTTTTTGTTTTTTTTTTTTTAGTGATAGCAAGAGATATATTTCTCAGAGAACCTACGAAAGAGCTCTTCTAAGCTCCCTGATTTGAACTGTAAAGGAAGTGGTGTCCCCTTAGTTGATGGTCTCTGAAACCTTTGGAAATTAAAGGAATAATGACCAGAAATCTAGCCAAGTGTGAACTCAGACGTTCCTCAGTTCATGGTTTCAGCTCCAAGCCCTGGAAGGGAAACAGTGTATATGCTTATGTTCTTCCTGTCTTGTGTTCTCGGCTCTTTTCCACCAGGCTCCTTTGAGAGCGTTTTGGTTCATACTGTTGCAAAGCCGTGGTGTTACAACGACAGTGACATTTCTGTTGGTGGAGGGATGCCAGGTTGGTCTAATGTGTTCTTTTTCCTCTACCTAGAAATTGCTTGCTTACCAAGCTTACATTTTCCCTGTTAGAGATGCTATTCAGAAACAACTTCTCTGCCTCATTTGATGCAAATTTTATGACACTGCCTGTTGGCAACTTACTACTAACAAGAAGCTCAAAAAAGAGTTGAGTCATAAAAGTAGTGAACTAATCACATCAAGCTGGAGAGGAGTCAGGGTAAAAATCCATTTGATGGTTTCATTGTTAAAGATGTTAGTTTAGCAAAGGAACAGTTAATACTTAATAGATTATTTATCCAGATTTTAATTCTTGTTCACAGTTAAGGATCAAGATGAATAGCATTTTTACAATGTCCTTAAGAGACAGGTTGCTGGTGTAAATTGCTCTGCTAAGGTGAGAGGTAGCAGCATGACACAGCTCTTGGGGGGAAGGTAGGAGAGCTAAGATGTAGTATAGCCTTCTCATTGACTACAGCAAGTGAGGGTGCAAGGAAGGAGCACAAAGCAGGGATGGGGCAATTATCATGGGCCCATTTCCTCATATTCCATTGGCTGGAGTCAGTCACATGGCCATAGCCAGCTGCAAGGGAGGCTGGGAAATCTAGTACAGCTGTATGCCCAGGAAGAAGAGGAAGATGCTACAGTAGTAGCTAGCAATTTCTGCCACAGCACAGGACCGGAACCAAGGCAGACTGGATCTCATTTTCCTCATCTATAAGATTTTTTGAATAGGTAATGCCTAAGCTTCGACTTGTAACTCTAATCTGTGATTCCAAGTTGGTGGTAGATCTGATTCTGCTACATCAATGGCAGTTAATTCTTAGAGGAATATTCCAAAGTTACAAAGCAATAAACAACAAGAAAAACTACTGAGAAGTGGGCTACACCACTTTCTTTAAAAGGAAGTGGTCCATCTGGCCTCTTTCCTGTTCCCATAGCATGGATGAGGTAAGCTTTTCTTCCTCTTCTCACCAGCCCCTTCTACACTGTCCCCTCTCCTACTTAACCCCAGCAGACTCATAAACAAAACACAACAGAAACAAAACACCAAGAAAACATCCCCACACCACCATCCCCCCTCCTCCACTCCAAGGTAATTTTGGACACAAGCCAGCTCCCTTTGGGATGGAGGCCAAGCATTTTGGCAGATCCCTTTGGAAGTCTGAAGCTGGAGCGCTGACAGTCGAGACCTTAGCGAATGTGCCTGCAGAGGAGCCGTTGCTGATTAACGACATGCACACATACAAGCCGCCCAAAGAATGTTGGCTCTTGCTCAGGCGGTGATGTCATCCTTAGCAACAGGTGGCAACCCACTTTCTCTGCAGCTCTCCTCATGGAGGTCCTAGTGTTCCCAGTCATGAATAAGGAACAATAAGGCGACCACAGGGTTAACTGCCACTTTCACTGGGGCCTTTGTGGAGCTGGGGCCTTTCCCATAGAAATGTCACTGGCTTGAACTGATTTCTTTTTTTCTGCTGCCCAAATGTCAGACGGTCATATAAACGTGGATCATGAGTAACTTTCACCACCGAGGCCTTTCAACAGCAGCAAAATGATGTGTGTGCTTTCCTTGTGCAAATAGAGGTGAACCTGGCTCAGGAAAGTGCAGTAGGACCGGAGCTTGCCTTTGTCTCCCCCTTAGGAAAGACGTTCAGAGCAGCATGAAATCTGAATCACTTGTTGGGTTAATATTTCACCTTTTTGTCTCCTCTGCTTTGGGAGCAGAATGTGTCTTCAGGACTGGATGGCAGTACAACAAAGTTAGATGACCTCACTTGGAATTCTTACAGGAAGCTGCCAAAGACCTCCTGACGGTAGCATGTGTCAGGATTGAGGCTGGCCAACTTGGATCTCCATTTACAGCTCTGAATCATGTAACACCACCTTACAAGTGCACATCCTCAGTACCTCCCATGCACTCAGCACCAAAAAATGTAAAACATAGAGAAAAGTGAGACATGATCCTGGCCTGTAAGGGGATTCAGTATGTGCAGTGGGGGCTGGGGATCCCTGTTTTTATGAAAACCCAGGCAGTTCTGATTCACACTGGCTTCCAGTGTAGAAACAGAAATTTCACCGGTGATAGAGAAATAATGTGGGCTCTGTCTGGACTTTAACAGTGTGGGTTTGAGTCTGGATGCTACCACCTGCAAACTGTGACCTTGATCAAGTCATTTAACTTTCTCGAGCCTCAGTTTCCATTATCCATAAAACAAGGAAAACAGTACCTTCCTCTCTGGATCATTGTAAGGTTTAGAATAAATGTATGTCAGGCTCCTAGCACCATGCCTGACATAGTGTAAATTGCTCAGTCTATGGATTTGTCTTTACACTAAGCCTCAGTTTCTTCCAGTTCTTGTCTGTAAACTGTGGAGGTTGGACTAGATAGATGACTTCTAAGTACCTTCTTATCTATAGTACTCTGTGGTGTACTCTGGCATTGGTGTAAACATTAAGGGTAGATTGTGTCCAAGCAGCATTAAGCTCCCCAACAGGGACGGTAATTCTCTCCCCCATTCTAGGTGGAATGTGGAAGTCATGTACCAAGCAGGGCATGTAGACAGTAGAACCAAAGGCTGCCTATGGGAGGACAGAGATGTCTGCAGCGATTTTAATTTACAAGATTCCAGGGGGTCCTGTAAAACAACCCTGGCTTTCCAAGACATCTTTTACAGTACCATCAACCATGATTTATCGCAGCCCATTTTAAGTTTATTTATGGTTTCACCCTATTCTATGCCCTGAGATAAAGAATCTAAGTTGACTCCTGCCATATTCTAAAACTGATTCTTACTTGTGCTAAAATAATTCTTTCATCCTTCAGAGCTCAGGCTTGGTTTCAGACAGACAGATCCCAGCTCTACACCCTTCTAGCTTTATGATCTCACACAGTCGCATAAAAGCTTCTGAACCTACGGAGCACAGACCACCATGTCTATGCTGTACGGCTACTGTGCAAATTAAGTGAAACAGCTCTTGCCCTCTACAAGCACATGGGGGATCCTCAACACACCACAGCCCCTTTCTTGTGATTTCAGAGGCAAGCCCGTGTTCATTGTGTCTGTGCCTTTGTGATTATACGGATTTTGATCGTATCCCTTTTTGTGCCTGTTACTTCCAGACCCTCTCTGTCCAACACAGAACTTATACTTTGAACACATCAATTACCTGTCCCTGAGTACTTTGACTGTCTTTTTTATGACCCATATGAGCAAATAGCATTATTTTCCATTCAGGATTAAGATCATCTGTTCCATCTTATCAAGAGCCTGTTTGGCAATATAACAGTGGTTGCAAGCATGTACTTGGGACAGAGGAAACCCTGGCTCCAGTTCCACCCCAGTTCCCTACTGGCAACAGGTCCTAGGGCAAATGATTTAACTCTGAGTCTGTGTTTCCTGATTCATAAAATGGGAATAATAAAGGCAAGCTCACTTTGCGACTGTGAAAATTACATGAAAGCATGTAAATAAATCGCAAAAAAAATAAATAAATAAATCGCTAAGCAGTTGTTATTAATGTTGTTCATTCTGTCTTGAACCCCTGCTGAGAATTTGCATTTTCACCCCCAGATATACTGAATCAGAATCTACATTTTAACAAGATCCCCAGGTGATTCTTATGTTTAATAAATTTTGAGACCCCCACCCCCACCCCGCTCTACTAGTGGAGCCCCGGTGGCAAAGTGGTTAAGAACTCAGGCTGCTAACCAAAAGGTCAGCAGTTTGAATCCACCAGCTGCTCCTTGGAAACCCTGTAGAGCAGTTCTACTCTGTCCTGTAGGGTTGCTACGAGTAGGAAACGACTCCATGGCAATGGGTTTGGTTGGTTTTGGACTCTACTTTTTTTAGTGGTTCGCAGAATTGGTTCCTAGCCAGCAGTATCAGCATTGCCTGGATACTTGTTAGAAATGCAAATTCTCCGCAGGGGTTCAAACCGGAGAGAACCGGTTGGAAGCCCTGCTACAGATGAGCCATTTAACCCCTGTCTGTTTTCTTAGCTGTCAAAAGGCATAATAATTCATCTGAAACAGGTACCACAGTAGTGCTTTCTGGCTAAAAGGACGTAATGTCATCCTATTAGTGCTGTTTAGAGGTGACTTTTGTTCCTGATGACCTGGCAACTGCTTTATAGAAATGTTTTTGAGGCATGTGCAACCTCTGGTTTATCTTAAACAAATATGTTTGTGTATGGATGTTTTATTCCTCCTGGTTGAAATACCTGCTTTCGATTCTGGAGCATTCCCTAAAAGCAGAATTCACCTTGACAAATTTCAGACGAGTGCTAAAACCAATGCCTCTCCCCCTCTAAATAGACAAAAGCACTATGCAGCGTTTTCTAGATACGGATCTGCAGCCACGTTGCATGTTTCTTTTTTAATGAAACGCAGCAAATAGCATTCTTTTAGCGGATACTCAAATTACCTCTGGAAGGAAGTACACGGTTAATGAGCTGAACTGCCTTGTTTGGGGGGATGAGTTGTGTTGACATATCGGGTATCATTTTGAGCCAGAGTGTCTGAGTGACTGGGAATTAGGGCCAGACCATGTTTCTTCACACAAGTTTCCTGAATTCCATTGCCTGAAATTTTCTGTAGCAAAGCAGGAGCTAGATTATTTACACTGTGATAACGTCTGCAGAAGAAATGCCTTGAATTCCAAAAGAGAGACAGTATTTTATAAATAGGTCACACCTGTGGTGAGGAAGCGAGACAGGTTAGGTAGGGTACCCGAACAAATTGTCTGGACACAGAAACACTTGGTGTCTAGCCAGAGCTTACTCATAGGAAAAGAGGAAGCCTCAGGGAGCCTCCGGACCCTGTGTTGATAATCCATCATGTCACTCCCTTCCTCAAAAACCCTTAAGTAGCTTTCCATTGCTGTAAGAATTTTTTTTTTTTTTTTAAACATGGTCTACAAAGCCCCTGGGTGCCCCTCCAGCCTCGCCACACATTGTCCCTTGGCTCACCCTCCTGTAGCCACCTGACCTCTTTTTTTTTTTTTTTTAATTGTGGAAAATATTGTAGTAAAACATTTGCCATCTCAACATTCCTCACAGGTACAGTTTAGTGACATTAACTTATGCCCCTCATCTTGTTCAACCGTCACCTCTATCCATTCCCAAATCACCCTTAACAGAAGCTTCGTTCCCCCTGTGCACCAAATCCTTCTTTCTGGCTTCCTCCTACCCCTAGTAACCACTAGTAACCTTTGGTCACTATGTACTTGCCTATTCTGCATATTTCCTGTGAGATCATGTAATATTTGTCCTTTTGTGACCGACTTGTTTCACTCAGCACAGTGTTTTAAGGTGCATCCGTGATGTAGCACGCATCAGGACTTCATTTCTCTTTATGGCAGCAGTTCAAATCCACCTGCCACTCCTTGGAAACCCTATAGAGCAGTTCTACGCTGTCCTGTAGGGTTACTATGAGTCGGAATCGACTCAACAGCAATGGGTTTGGTTTTTGGTTTATACTTTCTATCGCATCCTCTAGTTTTCCTTCAAAGTAGTTACTGTAGTTTCCAGTCTTATATTTTTGTACCTATTTGTTTAATGCATGGACTAGAAATTCCATGGGGGCAGGTATTGTATCTGGTTTACTCTTCATTATATCCCTTTAATATCTGACTATAGTGCTTAGATAATAATAGTGACTTATTAAGTAACTTCTGTAATGAATGAGTGAATGAGGCCCTTGGTAGGATTAACTGCTAAACGAACGAAATAAAATATATAGTGGGTCCTCCTTGTATCCCAAGGCCCATCCATCTAATCATAGGCCACAGAACCTGGTACCCTAACATTATTATCCTGTCTGAAAGACCCTTCCAGAGACACACTGTCCATTCACGTGGTCTGCAACCTGCCCATTGGTGAATGGGATGGAATATCTTCATAATAGAATTGGACTTTGCAATGTTTCAAAGCATTGGACACTTGGAAGTAAATACTCTTGAGGACTGCTTTTTGTTTTAAATGGCCATAATTTGTGATGGAAGGTCTCTAGTAGCCATAATGTTGTATATTACCTGGTGACAGACACACCTGCAAGAATGAGGGCAGGTCTCAGTATCGGTTAGAGTCACCAGAGATGATCAGCCAGGACAGTTCTCCCCACCTCTTTGCCTCTTTGTGATCTGACCAGATATACAGACTAGGGAGCTTATTTAGGGGAAGATTAACATGACGGAACATGTTCCGAAACCCTTGAATTGAATGGAGGCACTGTATGACATTTATCCTTGAAAGACGAAGGGGAGATCCAATGTGTGCCTTTATGTATTCAAAGAGCCACCACGTGGAACAGGAGTAGATCATCCTGTGTTTTGCTGGAGGCCAAAACTAGGTGAACATTATAGGGATATACATTTTAGTCACTACAGGGAGGAGTTTATTTGGTCTATTTTGGATCCAAAAGTGAAGGATAACTTGTCATGAAGCTATGAGGAGAATTCAGGTAGAGGTTAGCTGGCCACTTGGTAGAGATATTGCAAAAAGGATTCATGTGTTGGTTCTGAAGTGAAGTCTGCAGCTCCCATCAAATCTGTCGTTAGCTGCTGTTGAGTCACCTCATGTGTATGGAGTAGAACTGCTCCGTAGGGTTTTCAAGGCTATGACCTTTTGGAGGCAGATTGCCAGGCACGTCTTCTGAGGTGCCACTGGGTGGGTTCTAACTGCCAACCTTTTTGCCAGTAGTCCAGTGCTTAATCATTTATGCTACCCAGAGACTCTTGTTTTTCTGGGGTCATTACTAAAAACCATTCATCAGTTTGATTTGGCTTTTGATTTAGGCTACTTTACTTCAGGCCTCGGGATCAGAACGTCAGGCTACTTTTCCCAGTTCATTTCAAAGAAGAATTAAATTGAAATTATATTATTTCCTCAGTTTTATATGACCAACTTATACTCAGTACTCTGCAAAGAAGTCATAAACTAAAAAGCCTTTTACAAGTGCCATTTTTATTTATCTTTTTACTGTTAAGTATCCAATTATGTTCAATTCAACAAACACTAATGAACATCTATTATATGTATCCATCCAAGAAACCTCTATTGCATATTTACTATGGGCCAGGCTGTGTCAGATACTGAGGATGCAGAGATGAGAAACATAGACCCTGCCCTTAGGGAACTTATGGTCAAGTTCAGACAAGTACACCGGCAATAACAGTCATGTGGTGAGTACTATGAGAGAGTTTGCACATGGTGTTGGGTGAGTGCAAAGACTGCTGTATAAGTCAGCCTGGGTGAAAATATGCAGTAACGGAGGCATCCAAGTGGAAGCTAATTGCTAGACAGTTGGATACGGAGAAAGATAAGACACGTTTTCTGTCTTGCCGGAGTTTACAGTTAGTATTTTGGTGTTTAGAATATACCTAAATATCCACAAGGTGCAATTTAGCTCTTTATGAGTAGAACTATCATCTTATATTCTTACGACATGGCCATTGTATATTACTTTTCAAACTATCTGGATTCCAGTCTTACAATAAAAAAAATTTCCTAAGAGTCTGGAATGGAGATGGTCTCAAATCTGAAGATTGGTATAAACCAAGTGAATGATAAGCCCTCCTTGACTTCTCCTGGTCCCTTCTTCACTTACTAATAGAAACACTTGTGGGCCAGATAAGGTGCTAGATGTGATGGGGAGGTGACGAGGAATTTGGAGACATAGAGGGCTGAGCACTGTGATATTGGTACCTCCAACAACTCTGTGTTGCTGAAGTTTAGGACAACGAGGGAAAGGAAAATTTAGGGGTGAGTAAAAAAAAAAAAGTTTTTTTTTAATATGGTGCACAAGGAGCCCTGATGGCGCAGTGGTAAAGCGAACGGCTGCTAACCAAAAGTTTGGCGATTCAACACCACCAGTGGCTCCACAGGGGAAAGATGTGGCAGTCTGCTTCCATAGAGATTTATGGACTTGAAAACCCCATGGGGCTGATATGAGTCAGAATCAACTCAATGGCAGTGGGTTTGGTTTAGGAATATGGTGCACAGAGCCCCTGGATGGTGCAAATGGTTAACATGCTCAGCTGCTAACTGAAAAGTTAGAGGTTCGAGTCCACCCAGAGGCACCTCAGAAGAAAGGCCTGGTGATCGATATCTGACACACATGGGGTCACCATGAGTCAGAATTGACTCAGTAGCAACTCGTTTTTAATATGGTGCTCAAGGAAGGGTGGCTCTTAGTGCAAAAACATTGAGAACCTGGGATCAGTGTTACTACTCTTTCTCCCCTACCCTTCCCATCTCTCCTCTTGATTCTGAATTACATTACTTTACCTTGCTTATTAAAGGCACAAAACGGTCTAGAAAAAAATATCATTAGGGCTTAGGAAGGAGCAGGATAAATGAGTTACGTTTATGAGGATTCTTCGTAATTTGGACCTTCTCTGAGAATTAGATCTACTAGGTCTTATTCCTTGTTCCTCCTCTGAAATTGATATTCCTCTAACTCAGGCTTTATTTATTTTTTTAAACCATTTTAATGGACTAAGAATGCTTGCTACCCTTATAATTTTGAAAGATGACCTGAGGATTCATTTCAGGTAGCTTTAATAGTCGAGAAATTTGATTCTCAAGTGGGAAGCCTGAATGTTATACTCTTTGTGGTCCTCGATAACACGTTTATCGTCCATGTGTTGTACTGAGAAGCCAAATGACCAGTGAGAAAAACGTGTTTTCATAGATTCAGAAAGAATCTTATCTGTGCAACTGAGTTAAAAAAAAAAAAAAAAAAAAACAGTTCCTAAATGCACAGCTAGGTCATTTGAAAATCTTTTCTTTGCCTTTGTATCCTGGTGAACTTCTCACCATAGTATAAGGACCTAAGGTCCATCTCAACAGCACTTAAACTTAGAACTCAATGGGTAGCAATTAGGAGAAATTTAAAGTATACCCGGGAGGCTCCAAAAGTAAATATTTCTCTGGGCAGATGTGTTATAGCGGAATTAACTGAGTGTTTGTGCAACTGCAATGAATCGGAGAGATAACAGTCTTTATTGCCTGTAGATGTAGCCTGTGATTTCAAACTACAAGTGGTGTTAAATGTTCCCAGTAGAGGTTCAGGCAGTTTGCTGAGCAAACCATTACTGCTGCCAGGTTATAATCACACTGCCTTAGGTTATTTGTCCAATTCTAAGTAATGAGGTTCCCATCACCCTCCACTTGAGGTGTGTTTATCTTTCGAGAACTTGGGTCAAACTGAACTTAAATTTCACTTGATCGTATTCTCCGCTAAAAACCATTCCTGGAGCAGTGGAATACAAGATTCGTTTCTCTCCTATTATTCCTTGTTTAAAGGTGTTAGAAGAGGAGAAATGATCTCCCCTTTTAGGTTGATTGGGTAATTTGGGGTGATTACTCAAGCCTCTCACTTTAACAGGTGAGAAAGCTGTAAAGAGACTGCTGCAGCCTAGATGCTCTGGTCTTCTCTGTATTTATCCTGAGATCACTTGACAGTATCAACCTTTTGTGAGATCCCTGCCAGCGTATACAAATGGGAGGGGTGGGGGATAGAGTTAGAGCCCATGGGGGCCAGAAAAATGAAGTAGTAAGTGCCTGGAATGCAGCGAACAGCAAATAATCTGTTTCAGTTTAGGATTATTGTTGTTACCTTACTGTAATACAGTGCATTTAAGCAACACAAAATGGAGCCTGGTTTAGTTTGGGCCCATCAGAGGCCAAGATACGGCAGGGATTCACCCCATGGGCTAATCATGTTTGGTAAAGTAGCCGGTCAGTGAAAATAAATGAGAGAAACCCTCAATGAGATGGATTAACACAGTATCCTCAACATTGGACTCAGGCATACCAACAATCACGAAGATGGCACAGGACCAGGCAACATTTGGTTCTGTTATGCATGAAGTCTCCACGAGTCGAACCAACACAACAGCAACCAATAACCACAATAACCTACTATGCTCCAACCCCCGTGCTAGATGCTTTATATTTGTGATCATAGTTTATATTTCCAATAAGCGCATAAGGTTGCTATTATTCCCCCACCTAACAGATAAGGAAAGTCAGTCCACCCAGGGACACATAGTGAAGCTTGGATTTGCATCCAGCTGGTTTGATTCTGATCGTCTTAGCTTAGACATGGCTGAGGTCAGCACAACCACCACAAAGGCATTTCACGCTCAGGCACGTCACTCCCGAAAAACTCCTGCAGGACCTAGAGACCCTTAGTGCTTAGCCCTGCTGTCACAGCAGTTAAATGCCCAGCTGATAACCAAGAGGTTGGCAGTTTATACCCACCCAGCAGCTCCATCGGAGAAAGGCCTGGAGAGCTGCTTCCTAAAGATTGCAGCCTAGACATCCCTGTGGGGGCAGTTCTATTCTGTCACATGGGGCCACTATTAACCAGAATTGACTCAATGGCACCCAACAGCAAAGGCAACAGTGCCTAGCCTAGAAGCATTCAATACACTTCTGTTGGGTGAGCCAGTGAATGAGATGAAATTTAAACAGGATTTTGAAATAGGTAAGATTAAGAAGAAGTAGACCTTAGAGCATGGCTGTTTAGTCACGAAATGGCTGAATAGTTTGTCATTGCACTTCCTTTCTTATTCGCATCTTTATATTGGAGCTTTAGCCACTGCTTTTTTTTTTTTTTTTTTTTAAATCAAAATAGTACTTCTTTTGAGTAGCTCTTTTAAAGATGTCTTACTTGGATTCTTTCATCTTCATTCATTCCTTCAACTGGTAATTATTATAGCACTATGTATTTTTTTTTTTTTTTTATGTATAGGCACAGTGCTAAGGAGAGCAAGGGTTCGAAGAGAAGGTTGGAATCTGATCACGAAAGGCCCTGAATAATCAGGTCGAGTTGGGACTTTGTTCAGTAGATTATTAGACTTGGTGATAAGGAAGTCATGGATGGATGATAAATGGATAAACTATGTGGGTAGAATTGTTATTTTTATCCCTGTT
Source organism: Elephas maximus indicus (assembly GCF_024166365.1). Lineage (NCBI taxonomy): Eukaryota > Metazoa > Chordata > Mammalia > Proboscidea > Elephantidae > Elephas > Elephas maximus. The sequence continues at coordinate 28,319,133 of NC_064825.1, read as the reverse complement.
ACAGATATAGGAGCTGGGTCACAGAATGGTTAGGTGACTTGTGTAAGATCATAAATCATATGATCGTAGAAAACTTCAGGGGAGAAACTTGAAATTTAGAGTTCAAGTTTCTCTGGAGTTTGTCCCATTACTTTATGCTGCATTCTTTCTTACTAAAGCCCATAAACTTCCTTACTAAAAAACAGGGCAGGACAGAAGAAAATAGATAGCTGAAAACTCCTATCCATGGACTTGCCAATGAACAGCCCCATTTATACAGATAGAATACAAAGGAGAAAAAAAAAAAAGGAGCAAAAGGGACATATAAATAAGATACACTTGCCCACAGGAACGGAGAGCGGCTTTGATGATCTGATTTGCAGGAACTCAGAAATGAACTCTGAGATTTGAATCCAGTCCATTGACCCAAATGAGATTAGATCTCTTAACCTTCACACTGACCTCTTTGGTCTGATGGTGGAAGTTACATCCATCTCCCTGGAATTTCCTGACAGCAGGGTGCTGACCTTGAGGCATTGCTATGGGACCAAACTTCTAATACTGACATTTTCTGATAGTTGTTCCCTTAAGGCTCCTGGGTTTTTGGAAGACAATAGAGTTCTAAGGTTTTCCCAAGCTTTCATATGTTCTAAACTCTCAATTTCAAATCAATAGTTTAATTGTTCAGTATTTACATCTTGGTAGTTACATGGAATTATAGAAGTTAAATATTATGCTTAATAGCTACATAGGGGAAGAGCAAAGAACACATGGAGTACTTTTTGCATTGCAGGTGCTATTGCACACCTTATCCGTTTCATATTCACAGTGGTCTCATGAGGTAGATATGAGCATTTCTGTTTTACGAATGAGGAAACTGAAGCTCAAAGACTTGGAGTCACTTGTTCAGGATCATTTATCTGGAAAGCAGTAAGGCTCAGAGCCAAACATGGTACTTTCTTAGTCCTTGTCCACTGTCCCTCAGACTAGTTCCCTGATGGAAATCATTCAGAAACTTTCAGTGGTAGAGTCAAAAACAGTATTCAAAACATGCACTGTGAAAATTAAAATAGAACAAAAAGCATGCAAGACATAAATGCAAAGGAAGGAGGACTTCAGCAAAGTCTTTAAGTGACTTGCCTATAGGCACTCATTCTGTCACTCGACTGTCATTTATTAAGGGCCTACTGTGTGCCAGGCTTTCTCCTAGGTGCTGTGGATATGACAACAAATAAGCTAGAGATGAAGCGTCTGCTTTTGTCTGCCATGCCTCGTAGAGGAGACAGACAACAGACAAGCGAACAAATACAGAAACACGATAATTTCAGTGATGATCAGAAGAAACTGAAATAAGGAAGGGGGAGACTTAGGTGGGGTAGCCAAGGAAGAGAATTGTTCCCTCTGGAGGTGACATCTGAACTGAGATCTGTTTGATAAAGAAGGAGCCAACTATGCAGAGATGGGGTGGGAGTGTACTGACAAGGACAAAGGCTTAAGACAGGAACCAACTACGTGTTCAAGGAACAGGAAGAAGAGCAGAGGGGCTGGCACCCGATGGTGGATTGTTAAGTATGAAGACTTTGTTTTCCAAAAAAAAAAAGTGGGGGGGAGGGTTTAGCAAGAGGGAGAGCTGGAGGAGGACAGACCTAAGGGGAGAGAACTTCAGAGAAGGAGTAATGGAAATCCATTTGGTGATGGTCTTGGCAGAGTTTTTAGGAAAAGCATGGCTTTTGAGTCCCTTCAGGGTCTCTTTTGATTGACAGGGACCCAACAGGACATTTATTTGGATTGATCCTATAACAGCTCAGTGGCTTAAGCCAAAAACATGGTCATACATTTGAAGCAGTATTGGAGTAGAAGGGAGAGGGAAAAGACCCCAAACCCACTGGGAAATGAAAAGCAAAAACTCTTACCTAAAGATGCTTTTTCAGCCTCAGCAAGGTGAATGGAGGAGTCTCAGGACAGATTTCAAAGTGTTCCTTTGTCATGACACCCATCCTACTGATGTCTAATTATTTGCTTATGTAGTCATCCACTACTCGAGCATAGGTAACATGAGGACCAAGAAAGATCTCCTCGTTGCTGTAACTCCAGCGCCTAGTCCTGTGCCCGGCATATAATAAGCGCTTCGTAACTGTTTGCTAATTGAATGAATGAAAGAATGAATGAGAGACAGAATAGGAATAAAGTATGAAGATGGGAAACTGTTCCTATGCTTTTTCAAATAATGTGGCTAAATGGTGGAGTTATTTTAGGGAAACAGTCGAGGATAAAATTGAAAAGGGAGAGGAGCCTTATGCTACAGTATTAAGAGCAAGGATTCCAGAGTCAGATAACTTGGTTGAGTTTCAAATCTCTGTTGCTTACTAATTGGGTAACTCCCAGCAAGTTACTTGGTTGTCCTAAGCCTGCGTCTTCTGATCTGGAAAATGGGGATAATAATAATATTGAGTAATGGTGATTTCGGCTGTGGAGAGGACCAAGTGAGGTTTTGCATGTAAAGTCCTCAGGATGCTGCCGGCCAGGTAGGGAATGATCAGAAAATGGTAACAGTTGTTACTTTTAGTGAGAAGCTGTGGGGAGATTTTAGAAACGTGTGATTAGGCAAGAAAAACCTAATGAAGTTATAAAGAGGTTCTGAGTGCTTTTGAACTGGGCCTTCACCTAATTGGAACTAAGCGTTGGGCAAATCCAACAAGTCATTGTTCCTCTTTAGGCTTCATTTCCTCATCTGCAAACCAAAGTAGAAGCCAGGACAAGGTCACGAACACTGTATTAGGCTGCTTTTTCAGCCTTGAAAATCTGCCATTTGATAAGTTAGGCCTTCAGTTGTGATCTGCAACTAGAATGACCAACCATCCTGGTCTGGCCAAGACTAAAAGGGTTTCCTGGAACATGGAACTTTCAAGTCTCGGGCAAACTGGGTCAGCAGGTCACCCTACAAAAGTGTTGCTTCCCTGAGGTGAGTGGGGAAAGCTTTATTTAAAGGTGCTGTCCTAGCATCACTACACTACTGCTTTGTTAGGGTACTTATTTGTAATGTGGCCTTGGTCCCTTTTTTCTGAGTCCAACAGGAATGAAGAGGAAAGTTTTTCCATTTTCACCTATGATGCTGTTTTGTGATGTGGAAAATATAGAAATGCTTCCATGTTAAACATTACAAAGCACTTTGTGAACAGAGCAGAGCTGACTGCCTGCTCTGCCTGTAGGAGAAAGGCACTATTTTCCTTCCATTCTCAACAATCAGTAAAACAAAATTGCATGGTCGCCCCTAAGGTCTCCGGAAGTAACTTTGGGACAGGACTGGAGGTCCTTCATGCCTGTGTGCTTTTTCCTGTCCCATCAGAATATGGTGAAATGGCCTTCTGCTCCTTGTCATCTGGAAAACTTCTATTCTTCCCAACCCAAGAAACCACTTTCTGGGAAGTCTTCCCTTGCACCCCCAGGTGGAGTGAAAGGCTGACCCACTGTGCCCCTCATGTTACCTTTTTGGATAATTCTACCTGAGCCCTTAACCACAGGGCTATATTACTTATTCACTGCCTGTTCCCCATTACTCCCAGTGTTCCCTGAAGGTAAATACCCCAGTGCCAAGGCGAGGTGGGGGGATGGATGCCAGAATTACAGTTCATGTTATATTAAAACCCAGAGTCCAGAATGGCTGATGAGACTAGGGGGATGTGCCCTGCCCTCTCTCCCATCTACTGCCTGTCCTGTTTGCCAGTGGAAACCCTTCCAACGAGTTTCTTTTCCACGGTAAAAATGAAGCCCATTAATATAATTTCAAACCTTAGTCTATCTAGCATGAGTCCCCAGGTTTTCTCCAATGTCATTCCAAAGAATGAAAATTACAGCAAAATTAAATAACCTTGTTGAGTGGATGCTGAACCAGCCGCCAGTTCCATGACATGCTGCGTCGACAAGTACAAGTAGTAATTATCCACTAATTACAACCACAGTAGAACAAGCTCGTTTTCCCGAGAATGAAAGACTGACACAGTGTTGTGAGTGGTTTCAACATCCAATCGCAGGCTCTATGTGTGCACAGCCATTTCTTTCAGAGATACTGAATTTCTCAGAACATGAAACAAAGAAGGTGAAAATTTCTTTTAATCTTGATGGCATGTTTATTTGGCTAGTTGGTTTTTAAATGGGAGTCTTGTGCACCTACCCATTACAAACCATTAGCCCCAAATAGATAACACTAACCTGCTGAAAATGTAAAGGCAACAGTTTGCAGGTGTGCTTCCAGCTCTTAGCTGGACTCAAATAGGACCGGATGGAGGTCGATTTTGTGATGACGAGAAAAGGAGTAAGGAAGGAGAGACAGAGGCACCTGAATGCGAGTGCTCAGCAGACACAGAACCAGCTGCAGCTCCTAACTTTACATTTGTCCAGTGGTGCTGTGGTTAAGAGCCTGGGCACTAACCAAAAGGTCAGCGGTTCGAATCTACCAACTGCTCCTTGGTAACCCTTTGGAGCAGTTCTACTCTGTCCTGTGTGGTCACTATGAATCAGAATCGACTCAATGGCAGTGTTTTCTTTTTTTTTTTTTTCCTCTTTTCTTGTGCCCACTTTAAGGTCAATCATTACTGTCCTCACCTCTGAAATAAAAGCAAAAACCGAACTGCCTTCTTTCAACTCCACCACAGGAATGAGTAAAGGAAAGCCATTTACAGTCTGCTGGCTCAAGTGCAGCCACCACCCTTCTGTTAGCAGAGTTTTCAGTCTAAGATGGACTAAGAAGAAAGGCCTGGCTGTCTACTTCCAAAAAATCAGTCATTGAAATCCCTGTGGATTGTAACAGTCTGATTCCATTGTGCATGTGGTTGCCATGAGTCAGGGGCCAGCTCGATGGCAGCTAATAGCAACAAGCATGAATTTAGGATTCACACAGACCTAGCTACTAATGAAAACCAAAAACAAAAACAAAAAAAGCCCAGTGTCATAGAGTCAATTCTGACTCATAGTGACTCTATGAGACAGAGTAGAACTGTCCCATAGAGTTTCCAAGGAGTGCCTGGTAGATTTGAACTGCCGACCTTTTGGTTTGCAGCCGTAGCTCTTAACCACTACACCACCAGGGTTTCCAGCTTTGAATAAGGTAACATAATAAATGATACATATTTATATTGATTTTGTGGATAAATATGGAGTACACAAGGTCTTAGAGATAGAAGCTCTTCTAGGCTGCCCACTGGCACTCTGATAGCAACCCTAGTCCCCGAGCCAGTATTTACTGCTCTCTCATTCTTTCCCAACTTTACTAACTCTTTCAATGACTCTCTTACTTTAATGCCAATTTTGCTGTGGTTGTTGTTTTTCATTCCTAAACAAGAAACTAAAATGCAAGCTAAGTCACGCTTTCCATAAGATATGTCTGATATACCCCATTAACACACTCCTTACTAGCTTCTTGGTAGCAATTTAAGAGATAAATCATCAAACTTCAGCCAGGGAGTGTGATCCTACAAGGCTCTTTGACTTGTTCTCCATTTTGATATGCACCTTGGAGTGTTTCTGGACCAAGAGAAGTCAGAGGTTGTCTGTTTTCTGCCACCTCCCCATTTCTGTTCTTCTCCCCAACTGTTTTAATATTCTTTGGGAAATGAAACATGGGCTGAGCCCTCTCTGACAGGTTAGCAATCTCTACTTCTGTGTGACAGATTCTTGGATTAACAACATAATTTAGTCAAACAAAAAGTGAAGGCAAAAGAGAAATAAAATACATATTAGAAAGAGTCAAGAAAAATGTATTAGCATTGGCAATCTGTCATTTCTACCCATTAACCTCAATTAGCCACACATACTGCAGGCTCTGACATATGGCTTTATGAACTTGGACCACTTTATGTGAAAAACCTAAAACAATAATTATCACAGCACATAATTCCTTTCTGAATTTATTTGGAAATTTTTCCCAAAAGGCTGAAGCTTTTATAAGCCATCATATAAATGCTGAGTAAACATTCCCACATACAGGACTGCTACCTGCTTTGGGGACGTGTGTGCATGTATGTGTCTATACACACATACACATCTTCAATAGTACGGTTTGTTCATAGAATAAACTTAATTGATCACCATCCATATGCCAGGCACTGTACTAAGCAGGAAGGATACAAAGATTAGCCAGGGCTCAGAAAAGGTATTCCCTTAACCAACATTGAATGAATAAATACACAGTTGCCTTGGAGAAGCCAAAGTCTATTGAGGGAAACAAACATGCAAACAGAGTACAAAGTGATAGAGCTATAAGCAATTGTTTACAAAGTTCTCTGCAAAGACCGGAAAGAGTATACAACTCTTCCCTGAAATGATACAGCATTTTCCCAAGGAGTTACAAATGATTGTAACCCCTCCTTTATTTATATGGTATTAAATATCGTATGTTGCCCCTACTGAGGAAAACGTTATTTGGTCCCCCATTGACTCCTTGCCGTTTTACACAGGAAGATACTGAGACACCCAGCATTTTTAAAGATTTGCCCAAAGTTGCTCTGTTGATAAATGATCAAGCATGAACTTCATCATTCTTGCAAGAGATGTTACTTCTTCTCAAAGAAAGGAAAGACAGTGGAACGCCTTACTTCAGCCTTTCATGAAGTAGGATTCTATAGGAGTTGAAAATGTGTATTCTAAAATATTTCGAACATGAACATTTACTGCTTTAAAATAAACACATAAGGTTAATGCTACTATTAACAAAGTGTTGCCAAACAAAAGACCTGCTGGACAGACTCTAATGAGTAGTTACACAGGCTGTTTGCAATTAGATCATCAAAGTGGTGGTTGTTAAAATTAACGTGCTTGGCAAATGGTTTGTCTTAAGTCCATTAAATATTCCCCTGAGACCTTTCCACCCTGTTAATTTGCCTAGGTAGTACAAAAGTTAGACTTCAACCTGCCACGGAACTATTACATGTTCTCAGATAGGTGGAATGAAAAATAATGAGGTATTACAGTGTGTATATAAATTTAGGACAAAAGGAAAGGATTGGATTATGTGAAAATTAACTGGAAAAATGTGTGATTTTTAAAAAAAAGTGTTATGTCAGTTTTCTGATAACATTCAAAGTTCTCTGTAACAAGTGATATTTCTCCCAGATTTTTTCTTTTTTTTTTAAATTGGGTTTCAAAACATTGCTCCCACCTAAGAGGTCTTGGAAAAATTATAGAGCAAAGATGATCTTAAAGAATGGCATGCCAACAATCACACATTCTCTGAGTAATTTGCACTTTATCTACCCTCCTGGTTTTATCTGTCACTTGAAAACAGATGCAGAAACAAATCATTTGCAGTGAAAATAATTTCTAAAAGGGAGTGCAGAGATTCTTTTCACACCTCTGGAATGTGGCAGGAATTAAAGAACTTTATAGTGTCCATTTGAACAAGCAGAAGGCAACTTCAACTTTCAGTTGCCTGGTTATTAATTTTTCAGACTTTGTATTAGGGGTAACCAATCTAGAGACAATAAAGTGTTCCTTTTGAATAAAATTAGAAATAACATTCCAGTGCTCTTGGGGTTTTTAATAAACATAAAAAATAACACACTGCCTATTTATACCTGTTGTTTCTGTTTTTTAAACAGCATCTGCTAAGCGCAAGGTACCATGCTAAGCAGTTCATATGTATTGCGTCTAATTTAAAAGCCTGTGAGGGAACTGTTACTGTCCCCATTTTAGTGATGGCAACACTGAGATCAGAGAAGCTATATATCGTTTCCCTGGTCACACAGCTAAGAAATAGCAGAGCCAGGATTTAAATTCAGGTTTGGCTTTTAAAAAGGTTGACCTTTTTCACTAAGCGCCTCTCTCATTAATCTCAGCTACAGATTTGAGATTTTTACTTTTCCCAACTTCTCTACCTGTCAGAGTCTTATTTTCTGTTAAAGATCTAGCACAAATGCAACTTAGCTCCCTTATCTTTTCCAATCCTACAATTCAGCATGAACCTTTATTTCTTCAGGGCTAATGAGGTTGTCCGTCTAGGGTGCTATTAGATCATGCTTTGCATCATAGTTATTTGTGTACATGTCTGTTTCCCTCACTGGACTGTTAATTCTGTGAGGGCAAACATGAGGACTTATCATTGTATCCTCTTGGCTCTTCCGAAAATGCCTTGTGTTCCCATATACTTTTGTAGGGAGGAGGTATCATCACCTATGGCACGGTGTTTTATCTCTGCACAGAGGGCCCTGGGAGCCAGATGGAGCTGGGAGATATGTAATACTATAGGCAGTCTAAGAAAGTATACCAGGATGAAGAGGCCAAACTGTAGGTGAGATAAGCCAGTGTATTAAACACGTGTCAGAAAGCCCTGAGAATCTGCTGCTCAAAAAATCAGCCCTTGAAAACCCTCTGGACCACAGTTCTACTCTGGCACACATGCGGTCGCCGTGAGTTAACAAGGTAGTTTAATCCTTGCTGGGAGGATTCAGACTAGAACTGTATAGAATTCAGATGAGGACATGTAGGAGACTCGGTGCCCCATTTTATTGGTCTTTACATTGTTTTGTTTATAAAATTAAGTGCTGTTCACTGGACCATTTAGATGAGCCAAAAAATTTACTTCCATACTTCATCATTCAGAGATAATCACTGTATATATTTTGGTATATATCCTTCTAGACCAGTGGTCCAGGGGGAATCATCTGGGCTTTTGTTTTTGTGTTTAAATCCCGGCACCTAAGCCTCATCCCATACCAACTAATTCAGACTCGATGGGTGTGGAACTGTGGCGTCAGTGTTTTTTAAGCTCTCCAGGTTATTCCAAGGCACAGCCAAGTCTGAAAACCAGCAATGGTCTAGAGTAGGGCTTCTCCAAATTTAACGTGCATATAGATTACCTAGGTCTGAGGTGGGGGCTACGATTCTGCATTTTCTAACTAGCTCTCAGGTGATGCTGATGCTGTTAATCAGTGTCCTAATTCTAGTAGCAAAGATATGTACTATCTTTTCAATAAAAATTTAGCAATGCATGAATGAGCGGCTTCTTATCAGTGAGTCTTAGAACAAGTCACTTAAACTGTGGGCCTCTGTTTACTTATCTGTCAGATGACAGATGAGTAATAGACATTTTACCATTTTAGCTACCCAGGATCTGAACATTTGATGGAAATCTCAAGATGGGAAGATAGCCAGCTTAGATCATTGAACAGATACAATATTCCAGACACTATTCTAGGAGCTGATAATAAGAGATTATTTGAGCATTTAATGTGCCAGGAACCAAGCTAAGCATTTAAAATAGATTATTTAAATGAAGAAGCCTCATTTTACAAATCAGGAAGCTGAAATTTAGGGGAACTAAGTAGCTTGCCCAAGGACATGTAGCTACCTAGGGGTGGAACAGGGATGCAGAGCCGGGCAATCAGACTCCAGAGCCTTAGTAAGGGTTAGCGTATTGCTAGCCGGTACGCCATGATGTTTCCCAGACTAGATCATCTCTAAGACCAATCCATTTAGTGGAATTTAGGTTACCAGCCACTTCTGCTTCCTTATTTTGATCATTCAATATTCAGAATTATGCAAAAAAAAAAAAAAAAACCCTTGGCAGAAAGAGAGAAGAGAGATGTGTGCCATATTGCACATCTGAGCACACACATCGGTGGTATGTTAATGGCACCTAAAGATGGCATCATTTCATACGACATCCTTAATATCGGCTCGCCATCTGCAGCTTAATTTCTCTGAAGAAATCCAATATGGTATTCAAGGTTTAGCTAAATAGCCTGGAGACTTCTTCAGGTGGTGTATAAATGTCTCCCCATCTCGGCTGCATCAGAAGGCAGAGCCGGAAGGCTATGTGAGATTGGGAGGGAGAGCCGTGGGGATTGGTGGTGACAAGAGGAAGTGAGGAAAGAACAGATGGGACTGGTAAGTATCCAGGTATTCTGGCAAAATTAGATGCGTACACAGCAGCTCTGGTCCTAATTGTGTGTGTGTGTGCATCTGTGACTCCGTGCACGTGTGTGGGAGTATGTGGCAGGACCACTAGGTATTAGAGTTATGCAGAGGAAAGGGCATTTGGAAATATCCCCAGCCATACAGCATCTTCTTCACTACTCCCTCCCTTTTGGCTGCTACCCTATCCTTCACTCTGATGACAAGTTGCCTTGACCCAGATGCCCCTAATTGATCTAGTCTATTGTGAGTTTTTTTTATAGTGAGCGGTACAGTGAGAAAGCAGGGCTTTCCTGAGCATCAGAGCTCTCCCTCCAGGCCGGGGCCACTCCATCTGTCAACTAGGCTAAAGGGAAGGCGCAAGTTGTGTGTCAGAATTGACACTTTTCCAAGTATGCTTTTTTCCTTCTCTACCTGTAGCAACTCTGGAGTCCTGAATCCAAAGGGGAAACTTTCTGGCAGAAGAATACAGTGTGTGCTTTTCCTGATGCAAAGGCAGACCTGAGAAATGCCAACCCTTGGTTTGCAAAGAAAGAAAACGAAATGTATCTGTTGCAGAAAGCCAGCAGCTACGAACCATGCTTGACCCACAGCGTCTTCATACTCTGGTTTAAAATGCACCCTCACTTTTACGATGTTAAAGCTTCTATTTCCATCTCAGAAATCCCTATTTAGAAAGATAAGTCCTAGTTGCAGCCTTAAGCTCCATCAGTGATTTCCTCTGTCAAATTTCCTTAAGAGAATTTAATAACAGCCTTCTGTGTTCAACCAAGCAACTCGAAAACTTTATACCTGTTGCAACAGCTCTTATTTAAGAAGTGTGTCTGATGGGGCCAACCTCCAGAATCCCTTTTATTTACCTCTCATAGCTGATTTTGCAGCTTCTGTATTTTTCTTTTTTTAAGCTTATGGCTATTCTTTTCTTTTTAAAGAAATATCATATGTCTAAGAATGGACATAGTTTTTTTTTTTTTTTAAGCAAAACTGATATATATCTGAGGGCAGTGGTAGTTCAATGAGAGAATTCTCACCTCCCATGTGGAAGACCTGGGTTCGATTCCTGGCCAACACAGCTCTTATGAAACCACTGCTTATCTGTCGTTGGAGGCTTGCATGTTACCGTAATGGTGAACAGGTTTCATCTGAGCTTGCAGACTCAAAACCAAAACAAAACCCACTGTCATCAAGGTGATTTCAACACAGAGCGATCCTGCAGGACAGAATAGAACTGCCACATAGAGTTCCCAAGGCCATAAATCTTTACGGAAACAGACTGCCACGTCTTTCTCCCACAGAGCAGATGGTGGGTTTGAACTGCTGACCTTTTGGTTAGCAGCGGAGCCCTTTAACCACTGTGCCACCAGGGCTCCCTTTCAGACTAAGACAGACCGAAAATAAAGACCTGGTGATGTACTTCTGTAAATAGCCAATGAAAATCCTATGGATCACAACAGTCCAATCTGCAAATGGTCATAGGAATGGCACAGGACTAGGAAGCATTTCCTTCCACTGTGCTTGGGGTGACCATGAGCTGGGTGACAACTCGACTGCAGTGAACAATACATGTCTTTGCTCCAGTTTTAATTTTTCCCAATTTCACAATTCTGAAATGTGCATTTTCTGTATGTCCATTTTATTTCTCTCTAAATTCAGTTTGCATCCTTGTATCTATGTATAAATATAGCAGGGAGCTTTTTAAAGCTCTTTAAATGGTCTAAATAAATGAAAGAAGAAACAGAGGTTCTAGGTGTCAGTATATTGTGGAAGGGACAATCGACATGGTAACAACCAAGGAATTGTTTTGTCCTATCCAAAAACGTATTCTCAGAGCTAAATGACATTTTTGACTACCCCCCTTTTGAGAAGTACATATACGAGTGTTTAGGTGTTGATTTTGTGGATGAAGTAAAAACCAGAACACAACACTTCTGTTCCTGACTCCGTGACTCGTCCCGGTCCTGGGCAGCTGAGGCTCAGGACCATGGAGAAGAAAGTGAAGTCTGATGAGGGGGCAGGGAAGGAAGAATAATGACTGACTCTTTTTTTTTTTTTTTAATAATTTACTTTTTGTTCTTGTGGTAGAAAATATACACAGCAAAATACACACCAATTCAGCAGTTTCTTCATGTACGATTCAGCGACATTGCTTACATTCTTCAAGTACCTGTCTCTCTGCTTGCTTCTCATTTTTATGTCTCAAAGAAGGTTGGCTTAAGACACTACCTAATCTTGCAGACTTCATCAATATAATTGCCACTAATCCATCTTATTACATCATAGTGATAGGATTTACAACATATAGGAAAATCACATAAAATGGTGAACAATCATACAATACTGGGACTCATGGCCCAGCTAAATTGACAGATATTTTGGAGGGACACAATTCAATCCATGACACTGGGATCACGCCTCTTGGCTCCTAGGCAGATGATTTACCACCACCCTACACCCTCTTCTGCTAGGCAGACAAAGAAGACTCTTCAGAGAACCTGGGTGTAAATCATGGCTCACCCACCTTTTAACTGGGTGACCTTGGGCAAATTGTTTAACTCAGTTTCTTCCTGAGTTGTAATAGTGCCTATTTCTCCGATCTATTGTGAGATTAGGGTCGCTATGAGTCAGAATCGACTCAATGGCACTGGGTTTGGTTTGGTTTTGGGTTATTGTGAGATTAAATGAGATAATGTATGTGAACTGTTTAGCATGGCTCCTGGCTCACAGTCAGTACTCAGTAAATGTTGGATGTTGTTGTTGTATGCTGTTGAGTTGATTCTGACTCTTAAGAGACCCCACAGGACAGAGTAGAACTACCCTATAGGGTACCTAGTCTGTAATCTTTAAGGGTGCAGATCACCAGGTATTTTCCTCTGTGGAGCCGCTAGACTTTTGGTCAGCAGCTAAGTGCTTAACCATTGTGCCACCAGGGCTCCTAAATGTCAAATACTAGTATATTATTATTTGCCCACCTTGTCCCATGAATTGGGTATAAATCAGGATATAGGAGAACCATGGACTGGCCACAAAGCCCCTGGGGAGAAATCTTCAATCAGTAGCTGGAGGAGGGGGAAAAGGCTATCAGAAACTTCTCTAATGACTTCCAACTATCAGCACGGAAAAGGGTTCCAGAAATTGGAAAAACATCTATTTTTATTGAAAGAACAGAGGCGACTGGACAGATAACTTTAGTTTCCCTGCAATGGGACCATATGGCCATTCTGTTTAAAACAGTATCGAGAACTCTAGAAGATTGCATCTATGTCACCCTCATTCAAACTAGTATTTCTTGGCAACTATAAGGTTCTACGTTACACCAGGTTCTATGTTAAAAATCAGAAATGTAAGATGAATAAGATCTATTCACTACCCTTTTGTTTGTATCCAGTTAAAGGAGACTGAGTCTAACAAATAATTAGAGCAAAATATTGGGTGCTGTAATTGTTGTTTTTGTTAGCTGCCATTGAGAATGACCCCATGTACAATGGAATTTGACTATGTGATCCATAGGGTTTTCACTGGCTGATTTTTGGAAATAGATCACCAGGCCTTTCCTCCTACTCTGCCTTAGCCTGGAAACACCGCCGAAACCTATTCAGCATCACAACCACACACAAGCCTCCACTGACAGATGAGTGTGACTGGGAATTGAACCCAGTCTCCTGCATGGAAGCTGAGAATTCTATTACTGGACCGCATGTGTATTCAACAAATGCGACAGGCACACACTGATCTAAGTTCTTGAGCTCAACTCCTGAACTACACAGGTTCTGCCTTCCTGAAGCTTGTCACCTAGAGGAGGGTCCAAAGGATAGATGAGTTACACGCAACACTCTGGATGAGGACAGGTGGGGGAAGGTTTCATTGAGAAGGTGACACTTCTGAACTGTCTGGAAGGATGGCGAGGGGTTCACTAGGTTCCAGGGGGTAGGGGTGGAGAAATGGTAAGCAGAGGAAACGGAATTTGAATAGCACAGAGAGTAAACAAGTAGTTCACAAGGGTTGGTAATTCCAATTGCATTTTTAATACCAAGCCCAGCTCCCAACAGTCTCAGAGAATTATGCTGAAACTGCTAAGACCTGCGCTGCTTCAAGGAGCACTTGAAGAACATGTGAATGCCACTGCAGTAGATTACACAGCTGCGACCAGGACACCCACAGGGAGAAAAATCAGGGAAGAGATGTCATCCTTACAAGTATCACTTCTCGGACCAGAACTACTTAGAACATTGGGAGTTCTCTTTTGAACAGGCAGCCACATTTTCGTGCTCAGACTGTTTCTCTGAGAGGCCGTTAGAGTCCCCATTCACCACAACAAAAAATCATAAAGCAGCCTTTTCTAAAATAATTACACAGTTCCAGCCATATGCACGCCCACCTCCCCTTTACTGAGTATCATTCACTTAGGACTGGCATAATTCCCCTCCTAAATTGGAGGTTTGCATATGTAATTATATCAAATGATGTGTTTGTTTATATCTCCAAACCACATTCAAAAGCTCGTCTATGATTTATCTTTGAAATTCAATTTCATCATGTCAATCCCCCATTTACTGTGCCCAGTGGGTCTACAGTTACATGTGTGATGGGCACACCTCTCCCCTGCATCGATTACAGAATGGGGCTCCTTCCACATGATGAGTCAGAGTGGTTGGAGAGGAAGGTTGCTCTCTTTTATCCTCATCTCTATTCCAAGGCCCCACTGCATTCAGCTAACAACCAAGCGGTTAAAAATAAAGATGCAGCATTGGTAATTTTGGCTAATTCCTCTGGACTGTGAGAAATGGCTCACTGCATTCCTTCCTGCAATGCATGACAGTGCTGTAAAAAACTGTGAAAAATGACAGTGCTGCTGAGGTACCATTGCTCATCTGCAGTATGTACCTTTAGAAGGAAGAAAGCTCCTTCCCTTGTCGGTGGTGCAAATGGGTTAACATGCTTGACTGCTAACCAAAAGGCTGAAGGTTTGAGTCCTCCCAGACATGCTTTGGAATCAAGGCCTGATGATCTAGTTCCGAAAAATCAGCCATTGAAAACCCTATCGAACACAGTTCTATTCTGACACACGTGGGGTCACCATCAGTTGGAATCAACTTGATAGCAACTAATTTGGTTTGATAACGAGGCTTATTTTTCAGTGTAAATAACTACCAGTTTTTTCTTTAGCCCAAATATTCTGTTCTTTGTTTCTATGTTCCAGATTCCCCCAGGGGCAAACCTGGTCATTCCACTCACCTTCTTCCTGCCTGATTCCTAAACCAACTCATTCATTCATTCATCAAGTATTTTTAAGTATCTTCTTCCAAACATGAAAAATGTTAAAACCCAAAAGGCAGAGTTTATGATTTCCTACTGATTTTTAACAGCTTTGCTGTTGTTAGGTTGTTGTTAGGTGCCCTCGAGTCGGTTCCGGCTCATAGTGACCCTATGCGCAACAGAACAAAACACTGCCGGGTCCGGCGCCATCCTTACGATCATTGTTATGCTTGAGCTCATTGTTGCAGCCACTGTATCAATCCACCTTGTTGAGGGTCGTCCTCTTTTCCACTGACCCTGTACTCTGCCAAGCATGATGTCCTTCTACAGGGACTGATCCCTCCTGACAACATGTCCAAAGTATGTAAGACGCAGTCTCACCATCCTTGCTTCTAAGGAGCATTCTGGTTGTACTTCTAAAACAGATTTGTTCGTTCTTTTGGCAGTCCATGGTATATTCAATATTCTTCACCAACACCACAATTCAAAGGCGTCAATTCTTCTTCGGTCTTCCTTATTCATTGTCCAGCTTTCACATGCATATGATGTGATTGAAAATACCATGGCTTGAGTCAGGCGCACCTTAGTCTTCAGGGTGACATCTTTGCTCTTCAACACTTTGAAGAGGTCCTTTGCAGCAGGTCTACCCAATGCAATGCGTCTTTTGATTTCTTAACTGCTGCTTCCATGGCTGTTGATTGTGGATCCAAGTAAAATGAAATCCTTGACAACTTCAATCTTTTCTCCATTTATCGTGATGTTGCTCATTGGTCCAGTTGTGAGGATTTTTGGTTATTATTTATGTTGAGGTGTAATCCATACTGAAGGCTGTGGTCTTTGATATTCATTAGCAAGTGCTTCAAGTCCTCTTCACTTTCAGCAAGCAAGGTTGTGTCATCTGCATAATGCAGGTTGTTAATGAGTCTTCCTCCAATCTTGATGCCCTGTTCTTCTTCATATAGTACGGCTTCTCGTATTATTTGTTCAGCATACAGATTAAATAGGTATGGTGAAAGAATACAACCCTGCCGCACACCTTTCCTGACTTTAAACCAATCAGTATCCCCTTGTTCTGTCCAAACAACTGCCTCTTGATCTATGTAAAGGTTCCTCATGAGCACAATTAAGTGTTCTGGAATTCCCATTCTTCGCAGTGTTATCCATAGCTCGTTATAATCCACACAGTCAAATGCCTTTGCGTAATCAATAAAACACAGGTAAACACCATCCTTCTGGTATTCTCTGCTTTCAGCCAGGATCCATCTGACATCAGCAATGATATCCCTGGTTCCGCGTCCTCTTCTGAAACCAGCCTGAATTTCTGGCAGTTCCCTGTCGATATACTGCTGCAGCCATTTTTGAACGATCTTCAGCAGAATTTTGCTTGCGTGTGATATTAATGATATTGTTCTATAATTTCCACATTCGGTTGGATCACCTTTCTTGGGAATAGGCATAAATATGGATCTCTTCCAGTCATTTGGCCAGGAAGCTGTCTTCCATATTTCTTGGTATAGATGAGTGAGCACCTCCAGCACTGCATCTGTTTGTTGAAACATCTCAATTGATATTCCATCAATTCCTGGAACCTTGTTTTTTGCCAATGTCTTCAGAGCAGCTTGGACTTCTTCCTTCAGTCCCATCGGTTCCTGATCATATGCCACCTCTTGAAGTGGTTGAATATTGACTAATTCTTTTTGGTATAATGACTCTGTGTATTCCTTCCATCTTCTTTTCATGCTTCCTGCACCATTTAATATTTTCCCCATGGAATCCTTCACTATTGCAATTCGAGGCTTGAATTTTTTCCTCAGTTCTTTCAGCTTGAGAAACGCTGAGCATGTTCTTCCCTTTTGGCTTTACATCACCAGCTCTTTGCACATGTCATTATAATACTTTATTTTGTCTTCTCAAGAGGCCCTTTGAAATCTTCTGTTCAGTTCTTTTACTTCATCAATTCTTCCTTTTGGTTTAGCTGCTCGACTCTCAAGAGCAAGTTTCAGAGTCTCCTCTCACATCCACCTTGGTCTTTTCTTTCTTTCCTGTCTTTTCAGTGACCTCCTGCTTTCTTCATAGATGATGTCCTTGATGTCATTCCACAACTCCTCTGGTCTTCAGTCACTAGTGTTCAATGCATCAAATCTATTCTTGAGATGGTCTCTAAATTCAGGTGGGATATACTCAAGGTCACATTTTGGCTCTCGTGGACTTGCTTTGATTTTCTTCAGCTTCCGCTTGAACTTGCATAGGAGCAATTGATGGTCTGTTCCACAGTCGGCCCCTGGCCTTGTTCTGACTGATGATATTGAGCTTTTCCATCGTCTCTTTCCACAGATATAGTCAATCTGATTTCTGTGTGTTCCAACTGGCGAAGTCCATGTATATAGTCGCCGTTTACGTTGGTGAAAGAAGGTATTTGCAATGAAGAAGTCGTTGGTCTTGCAAAATTCTGTTATTCGATCTCTGGTATTGTTTCTGTCACCAAGGCCATATTTTCCAACTACTGATGCTTCTTCTTTCTTTCCAATTTTCGCATTCCAATTGCCAGTAATTATCAATGCATCTTGATTGCATGTTCGATTAATTTCAGGCTGCAGCAGCTGATAAAAATCTTCTGTTTCTTCATCTTTGGCCCTAGTGGTTGGTGCATAAATTTGAATAGTAGTCGTATTAACTGGTCTTCCTTGTAGGCGTATGGATATTATCCTATCACTGACACCGTTGCACTTCAGGATAGATCTTGAAACGCTCTTTTTGACGATGAATGCAACATCATTCCTCTTCGAGTTGTCATTCCCAGCGTAATAGACTGTATGATTGTCCGATTCAAAATGCCCAAATACCAGTCCATTTCAGCTGACTAATGCCTAAGATATCGATGTTTACGCATTCCATTTCATTTTTGACAATTTCCAATTTTTCCTAGATTCATTCTTCGTACATTCCAGGTTCCGATTATTAATGGATGTTTGCAGCTGTTTCTTCTCATTTTGAGTCGTGCCACATCAGCAAATGAAGGTCCGGAAAGCTTTTCTCCATCCACATCATTAAGGTCAACTCTACTTTGAGGAGGCAGCTCTTCCCCAGTCATCTTTTGAGTGCCTTCCAACCTGGGGAGTTTATCTTCCAGCACTATATCAGACAGTGTTCTGCTGCTATTCATAAGGTTTTCACTGGCTACTGCTTTTCAGAAGTAGACTGCCAGGTCCTTCTTCCTAATCTGTCTTAGTCTGGAAGCTCAGCTGAAACCTGTCCTCCATGGGTGACCCTGCTGGTATCTGAATACCAGTGGCATAGCTTCCAGCATCACATCAACATACAAGCTCCCACAGTATGACAAACTGACAGACACGTGGGGGTTAACAGCTTTATTGATATATAATTTATCCACAATAAATTTCACCTATTTAAAGTGTATAATTCAATGATTTTTAGAGTATTTACAGGGTTCTTCCACCATTGTCATAGCCTCTAATGATAGAACATTTTCATTACCCCAAAAAGAAACCTTATACCCATTAGCAGTCGGTCCCCATCCCATATCCTCTGATTTCCTTTTGACTAATTTCACTTTTGACTGAGATTTTTTTCCCCTTCCTTTTCTTTGTATAAGGAGCCCTGGTGGTGTAGTTGTTAGAGCATTTGGCTGCTAACCAAAAGGTTAGTGGTCCAAACCCCCCAGCTGCTCTGCAGGAGAAAGATGTGTCAGCCTTGGAAACCCTACGGGGCAGTTCTACTCTGTCCTGTGGGATCACTATGAGCCAGAATCGACTTTACAGCAAGACAACGTGTTTAGGAGCTCAGGGAACTGAAACCTACAGAGCTTTTCCTGCCTTTCCTCCAGGAACAGAAAGTGCTCAGTGTCCACACAGTTCTCAGTTCACTACTACACATGTTGTTTCAGACTTTTCTGGAAGGCTGTCTCTTTCTCTGTTGGCTGATTACGGAAAGCAGATGGAAACGGAGTCATGCCACTCTCCCAGTTACACATGTGCTTTGTGAAAATAAAGTGAATTTCCTAAAGGCTTTCCCCAAGAATAATCAGGAGAAAAAGCTGACCTCTTCCCTGGCACAGTCACACCACAATGGGCCATGGCCGGATGACCCCAGGAGAGGAGGACCTGAAATGACCTGGGAGTCCTCAGGGAAACAAAGGGCAAAGGGGCTGCCAGTCTTTTGTGCCTCGAAGAGCAGCAGGCGAGCAGCAGAGTGGAGGCTGACAGCTCTTTCCCCCATTTATAGCCTCAGTATAACAAGTTTTTCTTATTTCCATGGTGTCCTCTAACAGAATGCCTCACTGAAGAGGTGGTAAGGCTCAGTGAGAACCTCTCACCTCCTTGTGGGAAGAGGAGTTGCTTCTCACTTGGGAACAGCCTCAGCGTGACTTATGACCTTGTCGAATTTCTAAAAATGAAGGCAGCAGATTCATGTGTTAGACACCCACTGGTGTGACCACAGAGACACTTAGTCAATGTGAATCAGAGAGCTGTGCTCCCATTTATCCCTCCTTTATCGCCCCCACCCCAAATACGCTCACACCTCTCTCTCTCTCTCACACACACACACTGAGCTCAGTGGTCTGATCCAAATGCTGGAATAACCCAGTGTATTTCATTCTTGGATGCGGCTGGGCAGAAAATTTAACTTCCGTAAAAAGTCATAGTGAGATTCATCAAAGGATGAATAAAGCCTTTTTCTTAGAATCAAAGGACCATCTTAGGCTTTATCCCAGGAGATTCTGATACAATCAAATTGGGATGGAGTGAGGGACAATATCTGTGTGTTTTAAGTTTCCTAGGTGATTATGGCAGACTGCAAGCAAAGGGAAGTCACTGATCCTCTCTACCTTGAAACTCTTAAGAGCAGTCTTCTCTTTATAATCCCTGACCTTGGCTCATCTTTATATGCTAAGAGTGCCTAGCACTGCACCACTCACAGAGATGAACTCAGGAAATAGTTTTAAATTAATACAAATGGCACATACCCTCCCCACACTCAAATGCCCTCCCCCCACACAAAATAAACACATTCTAAGTCTATAGCAAAACTGAAGAGTAGAATGCAAATGATCTTTCTCTTCTACAGAAACTTTTGTTAACTGCATATTAATGAGTTCCTATTCTATGTACTGGAGCTCTGGTGGCACAGTGGTTAAGAGCTCAGCTACTAACCAAAAGGTCGGCAGTTCAAATCCACCAGTCACTCCTTGGAAATCCTGTGGGGCAGCTCTACTCTGTCCTGTAGGGTTACTATGAGTCAGAATCGACTTGATGGCAAGGAGTTTGGATTACATGTACTAGGCCAGAGGCTAGGTAGGCACCAGGGCTTCAGAATGAAAAGGCAGGTCCTTCCCATGAAGTAACTCCGTCAATCTAACTAGTGAGAAAATACAAACATACGAGCAAAGGATTATACACCTGTTGCTGTCAAGTCAATTCTGACTCATAGCAACCCTACAGGACAGGGTAGAACTGCCCCATAGGGTTTCCAAGACTATAAATCTTCATGGAAGCAGACTGCCACATCTTTCTCCCATGGAGCTGCTGGTGAGTTCAAACCGTGGACCTTTTAGTTAGCAGTCAAGAGCTTAACCACTGCCCTGCCAGGACGCCTTTAAAGGATTATAGTGTTGGGCACTAAGAATAATCATCGCGGAAAGTGTGGGTCATTTGGGGCTTAAGAGAGATGCAGCCAATCCAGTAAGAGAGGGTCAGGGATGGCTAACACCTGAGCTAAATCTTAAAGAATCTGTGGATGAAGCAATGGGGTGAGGCACACTCCAGAGAGAATTCATGGAAAGGCAGATCATTCGTGCAACAGAATCTTAACCCTTTCAAGACCCAATTATTTTCTATTTTAAACTTTTTGTTGATACCATGTGTTTTCAGTAATGGAATGCATGCTGAGTCATTGAGTGTGTTTAAATTTTTGGTTGGTAATATAGATTTTGAGAAATATATGAAAATAAATGACTTGTAGGAGCCTGTCTGGCCCACCAGTCTTGGGTAGCAGGCTTTATTACAGGGCACCTTCTATTTGGATACATAGGGCACCTCTGATTTTGTCTAATACCCCAGCTATCTTGCTTCAATGAACGTTTCTTTTGCCTTTCACTGTCCCCACTGAAGGGAAGCAAATATTTTCAGCAGGAAAAGTATACACCCAAAGAACTCCAGAGGCATAAAAGGTGCATGGGATACCATATGTTCCATGAGTCAGGAAAGGGTTTTAATTATCCTCTATGGGGAGGGCAGAGAGATGAGGGTGGAGGGGGTGAGGTCAGCTTTTAGGAGCCATGCCATGGAGTGGGATCTTATTCTGATGGCTATGGGCAGCCATTTTACCTCCTTTCTGGCTTTCTCTAAAATCTGTGGACTGCCAGCCACCACTTCAGTGTAAAATGGAAGCTTGAGGCCAGGAGCTTCTCCACAAACTCTGATTAAATACATTTTCTGTATTTCGTACACCTCATGGACACTGAAAGTCAGCTTTTCATGTGGTTTTCTCTCTGTTCTTTCCCCGTCAGTCAGGATATACCATGAAAACAACCCAACTCATCTTCTTTTCAGAGACTTTGTGAAATCTATAAGTGGAATGTAAATTTGACCCCCTAATTGCCATTTGACAATAATAATAATAAAGCCTGCAAAAGACAAATTGGCGCAATAAGCTGGGAGGCCCTGAAGGTTTTCTCTTCTCATTCCCTGTTCTTTGTCTCTGTACTCAAACGGGTGATTTGTTTATAAGAAACACCATTCAGAGAAAAGATAGCTATTTTCCCATGTGAAACTTATTTTGTGTAAAGATTTAAACACATACAACAAAATAATAAAGTTATAGTATGAGTTCTTCAGTGTATAAGAGCTGTTAAATTTGAAGTAATTATGTATACAAGTCGTTACTACAGAAGTAACCTTCTTTGTCATGTAGAACAAAAAAATTATATAAGCATATAAAAATTAAATAAGAAAGTGCTGTTTCGTAGCTGAGTCTAATCAGCAACAACAACCTATTAATTTTTCAAGAATTCTAAAATCATTAATGAGGTTCATATGGTAGAATTTCATTTACATGCAAATGAATCATAGAAACTCCTCATTATGAGAAAAACGATGATTCTGTAGTGAGTTTTTATATATCCCCCCAAATTATTATAATACCTCAACTGTGGTAAGCAGACTTGAGGCAAATTTTGAAAGTTTTCTTTGCAAGTTTTATTTTGTGTCAAGAGGAATTTCTGAGGCCATCTGATTCCCACTGGGGATTGGAGAGTTACTGTACCCCATCACTTCTGTTTTTCCTTTAACTGGACTTGCTTCCCATGCTCAGTCAACTACTTGCCCCAGATATTTTAAAATTCAAATATTCTCGTTTCTACACAGGTCTGATTACGACAACATCAAGGAAATTGGATCGAGAACAGCAGGCAGAACATTTTCTGGAGGTAAGTGCATAGAGGGAACTAATGTTCCTTAAATCTGACTTTCACTAAACTTCTTTAACCTTCAACATCAACTTGAACTTTGATGAATTTGAGCAGTGGGTTTGAAAAATGAAGAGATTTCTCTTGGGCTCATTGGTTCTGAATTGGGGATTCCTGGTGTATTCCTTCTGAATGTTCTTCTGTGTGCTGAGGAGGGGTGGCAGAAAAGACTTTGCCTGTTACCGAAAACGGGAGGATTTATCAACATCTCTGCCTTGACTTCAGGCCCCTCTGTCAATAATCAGAAAAAAAAGTTCAGGAGCAGAGCCCTGTAAGCCACCGCAGCTTTGGGATATAAAACGAGAACGAGCAAACGTGTTACAGATAAAGTGAAGTATATCATTTGTGAAGAAGTGTGCTGCTTTACTCTTTATTTCTTTGCTTGTGGAGACGGTTGAGGAAGAGAAGGCTGCTAGTTGATTCACTGCCCGAAATGGCTGTTTCTGAAACCGTAAAATGTACTCCTATAACTCATTAAGACAGAAACCGCAGCAATATAAGCTGTAAGAGCATTATTTCTGGAGAAAAAAAAAAAAGGTAGAGAGAGGAAGGTATGGGATGAGAAAATAGATAGGAAAGAGCTTTGGGGAACATTCCTTCTATACATATCGGTTATATTTTCTGGAAGCTTGAAGTCTGAATAGTATGTATGACGCTGTGATTGAGGTGTGGCAGTATGAAAGGGAACAGGTGATAGGTAATACGCAGAACTTAGGGCTTTGTTAGGGCTTTCTAATGCACCCGTACTTCTCAAGTGATCCCTTAGTTCTTAAGGGCCACATACGGGAATCCACCGCTCCTCCTGACACACACACAGACACATACGCGCACACACACACACACACACACTCTCTCTCCTTAAATCTTGTGCTAGGATCATTGATTTCAGAAAGAATTATCTCCCGATGTTCTCCTTTAAATCATTCCATCACTAATGACCTACTGAAAGAAAGCTGTACAATTTCTTGGAGCACTTGAGTCCTGGAGCTGCCCTGCTATGATTAGCTTGAAGGTTTGAATAACACTGTTTAATTGCTCTGGGCCTCGGTTTCCCCTACTGTGAAATGTGGCAAATAATTACTACTCCATATACCTCAGAGGATCACTACTAGGACCAAACATTATATTTCATATCAAATATTTTTTAAAATGCTTACAGCATTACACGTACTAAAAGATCATTATTGTTATCCTACAGCACTCTAATAATCCTCTTGTAAAACATTGCTATCATCTCATAAAGATGAAAGATTCCAGGCTGCCAAAAAATAATTATTACAATTTTTTTTCAAGATTATGTTAATGGGCTGCAGTGCCTCTCTGGTCCAGAATTATAGTGCATTTGCCAGAATAATAACACCTTCTATTATATTTATGTGCTCCCTTGCTTTCCAGAAGACAGCCCGGGACTCCTGGGGAGGCTGTGTTCTCAGCTAGTTGAACCCATTACCTCCCAGCGGGGAGAAAGGAAGAAGTCTCATTAGCTGGGGAGCCTGGCTGAGATCACTCACTGCCTGTCCCTTGCAAGGTGGTAGTATAGGGGCAGTGGTGCAGAGTGTGACTGTCACAGGATATACCTGTGGTGGGAGGAAGTGACAGGAGTGCATTCCAGGCATTTAAATTAACTTTTTGAGAGAATCCTTAGCCCTTCACCCCCTTTTTAGACATACCCAAATACTGACCAAACATTCGGGGACTTCATACTAACACAGATAGGGACCTAGAACATTATTTCTCAGTATCTGACATAGTCTACCTAAGGATTTAGTGTAGCATAACAATTAACAGCCTCATAAAGTTATTGGGAGATTAAAATGTGAATTTTCTGTATTTTAATTTTGTATTTTTAATTTTTGTATCCGTGTAAGGCATCCAGGCCAGTATCTGGCACTACGTAGGTGCTCAATAAAGTACAGTTATGATGGTTGTGGTTTGAATTGTTACCATACGGTGTCACAATACCTGAACCCTCCCAAAGATTCAGCTTCATCCCCACACTTCAGGCAACTGAACCCAGGTCAGCAACCACAGGACTGAGTCTGCACGCCCGGGAGGGCCTCAGGTGCTGGGATTACGCAGTGGACAGGGAAGGGTGGGCCATGTGCAATAAATGAGGAAATGCTGTATCTTCAGATGTGAGCTCTCTGAGGCCATTAAAAGAAGATTCTGTGAGAGTGCCTGAAAGAGGGGTTGGTAGGTAACATCCAATGGGCTGGTTAGGAGGGCCTCTTTGAAGAGGTGACACCCAGGCTGAGACATGATGCCAAGATCAGTGTGCTCAAGAAATCAAATGAGGCCATTGTGATTAAAGGTTTAATGGCAGGGGGTGGGTGGTGTGGGTGATAAAACTGCAGTAAGGATTCTGAATTTTTTCTTGAGTTCAGCAGAAAGCCACTGGAAGGTTTAGCAGAGGATGACGTGAGGTGATTCCCATTGTAAGAAAAATCGCTGGCTGCTCTGCCAGGCGGAGATGGGTTGGGGTAGGGCACTAGAGGCATCGGGAAGACTGTGTGAGAGGCTTCTGGAGGGATCCAGGTGAGAGACCATGGTGGTTTGGACAAGGGTGAGGGCTGTGAGTTGAGAAGGGAATTGTTGCCTAATACAAATCCTTTCATTGTTGTCTAATACAAATCCCTTCAGGATTCTGAGTAACAAGAGTAATCTGGCTTTTCTCAAGTTTTCAGAGTGGAGATTTTAAAAACTGTAGGTCATCTGAACCATGCCAACCTGCTCTTGAGCACACACTGCTGCTCTGCCCACTTCCAGGAGCCAGGTCACATGTGCTCCTTAGTAAACCTCTGCTCAAAGCTTTCAAAAACCAGTTGAATCTCAATTTCTTCTCTCTCTCTCTCTCTCCCTTCTCTCTCTCTTTTTCAAACAGTCTCTCTTGCTCTCTCTAAGTTTTTAGCCACTTTGGTTTGTCTGTGTTGTTTTTTCTATATGGCATTGATGTGACTGATTGAATGACATGCATTTCTTTTTTTCCTGAATGGATCATGGGAGGAATATTGCTTTTAACTTAACCCTGCAGAAAAATGAGCAGAGTATTATCCTTGAAAGTACAGGATAGAGTGCTCTGTTGTACACAAATTTTTTAAGTGCTGATACATTTTGTGAGTTGTAGGTGCTGGGTATGGGTAATTAACCTCCTGGAGAGTCCTTAATTGCCAAGATAACCCTATGCTCCTATTAAACCCATATTAACCTTCTGGCTCTGTTTCATATCTCTCCACCCCAGTAAAATAAAATTGACTGTTTTTGAAAGGACCCATTTAGAAGCTGACCTGGTAGGTACATTTCTGAGTAGTTAACCAGGAGGGCATTAATGATTTGTTTGTAGTTTGCTATCTCCATGAGAGAAGGCACCTGATTTGTGTACAGCTGGTACTCTGCCTGTACATTGATCTAAGATATTTAGCTTGAATGTGAAGGAGCCCTGATTGCAGAGTGGTTAAAACGATAGCCTGCCAACTGAAAGGTTGGCTGCTCGAAACCACCAGCAGCTCCATGGGAGAAAGATGTACAGCCTTAGAAACAGGTATACAGCCTTAGAAACCCTATGGGGCAGTTCTACTCTGTTCTATAGGGTCACTATGAGTCAGACTCCACAACAATGAGTTTTTAGAACATTTGCCGTAAGTCTGTGACTATAAAAGGAGAGTTGCTATTATCAGAATTCAAAGATCTTACTAAAGGGGCAAGAGCAGAAAAAACTGTAGACAAATCATGGGCACAGCTCTTATTCTTTGAATTCCAAGTTTTAGCCCTTGCCTGCCTTGGAAGTCTGTTATGTGAAAATATTGGCCTGATCTTCTCTCCCTACTATAAAATGCAAAAACATGAAATTCTTAGCTCACTTAGTCAAAGTCATATACATTCCTTGATAGCCAGTAATGATTCCAGTGGAAGGAGTAGGCTAATTCTAGCAAATAGATACAGAGAGTTGATAATGGATGCATAAACTAAACAGTGAATAATTTTTTTTTCGCTTAGCAGTTGTAACTTTAGCTCTGATTACCTCATTATTATCTAAGGCAGCTATGAAATAAGGAAATAAATTCACCAATTCTTTCTTATGTTGTAATCATTTGTATAGATTGTTTTGTCACTTACTAGATTTAAGTCCCTTTTGGGCATGAAACTTGATTTATCAGGATAGTTAATGGAGCTAGTATGGAGCAAGGGTGGTAAATTCAGGCAGGCCTGAGATTATATTTGGGCTCGGCTGACAGAACTGATAGGAGCCCTGGTGGTGCAGTGGATAAAGCACTTGGCTGCTAACCAAACGGTCGGCGGTTCAAACCCACCAGCCACTGCACAGGAGAAAGATGTGGCAGTTTGTTTCCATAAAGATTTACAACCTTGGAAACCCTTGGAGCAGTTCTGCTCTGTCCTGTGGGGTCGCTGTGAGTCAGAATTGATGGCATGGGCTTGGTTTGGGTAGCAGAACTGATACAGGCAATTTAACCTTCTGGGCCCTCTTCCCTTCATCTGTAAAATGGGCATAACAATTCCTACCATAAGGTTGGTATAAACAGTCAATGAAACAACAGAGTGAAAGTAAGTGCTCAAGCCTCTGTCTGTTAGACAATAAGTGTTCTGTGAACAGTGGTGTTGGCTGTCAGCGCAAACTGCTTTATTTATCTCTGGATTCAGAGCATTTAATTCAGTACTTGGGAAACAGGTCGTGTGAATGAATGACCACGCTAACCAGTGCCAGTTGCCATCGAATTGACTCCAACTAAAGGTGCCCCATGTGTGTCAGAGGAGAACTGTGCTCTGTAGGGTTTTCAGTGACTGTGAGCTTTGGGAAATAGATCAACAGACCTTCCAAGGTACCTCTGGCTAGAACTGAGCATCCAACCCTTCGGACAGCAGCTGTGAGTATGTTAACCTTTTGCATCACCTAGGGTCTCCATGCCCGTTATGGGATGCTGCTGTTATGCACAGCATTATCTTTTTGGACCAGGGACTCCGCTGAGAAACATTTATTTTACCCCTAAATGAGATGTGGAGGAGGATATTAGCATATGGGAAAGGGCACAGGCTTGGAGACTGAAAGAAGGCTCTGCCTCTTTCCAGCAGCAAGACTTTGCCGTGTTAAATTAATTCCAACATTCCATTTTCTCATCTGTAAAATGGGAGGAATAACATCTACCTCATCATTTTTATGAGGATTAAATAAGATAAACTGCGTAGGGGGCTTGGCCAAATAGAAACAGCTAAACAGTTGCTTGTCTCCTCCTGCTTTCCCACCCCCTCCCTCTTTCCCCTTGTCCTCAGCAAGCGCATGTCAGTTTCCTTCCTTTTTCTGTATGGCTCCAGTAGTTTGAATAACTTATAGCAGTTCAATTGTCCTTAAAAGATATATCCACTTAAATTATCCTATAGTCCTGGCTTAATTATCTGTGAATCTTTATCTTGTTAGCTGAAAGAGTATGATTTTCTCTCCGTTTTGATCTGGAAATGCTCCTCTGTTCAAGGCTGGATGGTTTTGATAAAAGTCTCCCAAAGAGAACAGAGAGAGTATTTTATTTGCAAATCAAAAAAGATGACAAGGCCCAGTAACCAGTATAAAGACAGCAGATGAGAATTTATGCTATGTGTGTATTTGTATAACACGAAGTAGCCCAGAGAATGCAGTGAGATTCTACAGGGAAGTCAGTATAAATAACACAACACGTTGCAGAGGAATATGCTAGATCTATTAAAAAAAAAAAAAAAAGGAATGTAAATTATTTAGTGTTTGTCCTCTTAACTTACTCATCCATCCTCTTTTGTACAAGACAACTCATGTGACTCTTTTTTCTTCCTGTCTGAAATTCTCGTCCCTTTTTATAGTTTTATTTTTCTGAGGGGAAAAAATACTGCTCTTCAGTAAGTTTTTATAACATTTCCTCTTGCCTTAGGATGCAAATTGATTTCTTCAGTGAGTGCACATCCTTAGTGGTTTCTTTGGTTAGCATCTGCTTTTGAAATGATGATTATTTCTGGTGAAGAATCACGGGCCCATTTCAATCCATTAAGCAGTCCCCATTTTCATAACTTAACTCCAAGGAAGACGGAAGTTTCTCTCTGTAGTCTTCTCTTCCTGCTACCCTCAAAGAACTCTGCAGGAAGCAGCGATAGGGTACCTATGTCTAAAAACTGTTCCTTGTAGAAGGCATGGAGTTTCTTGGTGGTGCAGATGGCTGGCCACTAACTGAAAGGTTGGAAGTTCGAATCCACTTAGAGGCACTTTGGAAGAAAGGCCTGGTGATGTACTTCTGAAAAATCAGCCAGAGAAAACTCCATGGAGCAGAATTTTCCTCTGACACACATGGGGTGCCATTGGTCAGAGCCGACTTGAGGGTAACTGGTTTGGTAGCAGGTGTTGACCTGTGCAGGAGAGATGATCAAGACTTCTGTTTTACAGAACTCCCAGGAGAGGGGTTCTCACAGTAATACGCAGTAAATGCTTTGTGATGTGGTTCCTGATCTCCTTCTACCCTCTCCGTCCACAACCAACCCTTCTCAGGCCTTAGTTGTTCACACTGTTATTGCATCAACTCCGAAAAAATTAATGGAGACTCCATCTTCCTGTTATTTCTTCCTTTCCTAGAAGCTTTATTAGATGCCTACTCTGGCTTGGCATGAGGTTGGCACCGAGGTTCTGTTATTGGCATTAGTGTGTGTTTCTCACTGGATCGTTTTTTCTTTGACTTTCACATTAAGGTCTATTAGTACTAAGCTCTCCGGATTTTATGTAGAGAGTTACTTTGGTTAGCCGCTGTCTTGGAGTCAAGGAGTTGTTTTTCATTTATATCATCCAAACTGCCTCTCTCCCATTTTATAGGTTTAAAAAAAAGGGACCTAGAAAAAGGAGGTGATAGAACCAAGGTCATGCAGCCACTTCATAGTAGAGCGTCTGGTACAGGTCTTCCTCTCTTTATATGATAGATATGGCCCTGAATATCCATCAGCACATTGAAATATGGCAAACTGAATCATGTCCTCCCACTCCCATTTTGTAAGCATAGATTTACCCATGTGTCAGGTCAGCCCACTCTCAAGGATCAGAATCTTCTAGAACATATCTGAAAAGAGGAGGCTTCTCTTACTCACTCATTGGTTGTCCACTTACCACCTCCTCAGCTGTTCCTTCATATTCCGCCCCCACTGCCTGCTCAGCCCTGAGCTCCAGAACACGGTCACCCCGCCCCCAGAGATGCTGTGCTCAAGCAGCTAGTACCAGCATGGACTCCAGAGGGGGTGTGAGTGTAGAGAGTCCAGACTTTCTTTATGGCCTGTCCCTGTGCCTCCTCCTCACACCACCACCTCACAAGGCCACATAAATACACCAGACTTTACTAAGGGACTGGAGATGCTGTGAGCAATTATATCGTCAGAAGATAAAACCTCCATCTAAGTATGATTATTTCCATGTTCCATACTCCTAGGAAAAAGTGTCCCCAAAATTAAAATTCTTCACAGAAGGGTCACTCATGAGGGCACATTGGTTGCTGGCTACTTCCCTCCCTTCAAGTCATCACCTTTCTTAGTTCCTCCTTCCTCCACTCTCTTCAGTGCAGGTTTCCAACCCACCATTTCTGGAAACCCAGGCCCTTCACCCACAGGAATTGTTCTTGCCAAGGAACAACTCCCTCCCCAGAAGGAGATTTTTCTAAATCTGTGTCATCCTTAAGTCCTAAATAATGTCCCAGGAGGGTATCAGCAGGCCAGCCAGGATAGACTTTGGCACTCTTAGTCCAGATAAACAATAGGTATTGGTGGTTGTCGCTATGAGTCAGAATCGACTTGACGGCAGTGGGTTTGATTTTGATTTTTGACTTATTGGTGGTGGTGCAAGGAGTTAACATGCTCAGCTGCTAACTGAAAGGTTGGCAGTTTGAGTCCACTCAGAGGTGTCTTGGAAGAATGATCTACTTCCAAAAAGTCAGCCATTGAAAGCACAGTTCTATTCTAACACATGCGGGGTCACCATGAGTCAGAGTGAACTCAACAAGTGGTTTACTGTTTATTTATGTTGGTGGCAGTGGTGTGGGGGGGGAAGGTGAGCAATGGTTACCATTCCAAACCCTGTAGAACATTCCAGGTTGGTATATCCCCTTAAGAACAGACTTTTTCTTGTCTCTTTTTTTTAATTGTTGTAAAAATATATATAGTATAAAACTTGCTATTTTAACTAACAACAGTTTTTTTGATATCTTCCCAGCAATATGAATTGCAGACTTACCATTTTATTTGCTCCATTGGCCAGGGAGTAAACATTGAATCAAGCACAAATAAACAAGTTTTTTCAAAGCAAATAGTAATGCTGAAAGACAGTACACTCAAAGGAAGGACTGTAGGATGCCACAAGGCTAGGCAGGTAGCTTGGAGGAGCAGTGTGTGTGTTTGTGTGTGCGCGCGCGCACGTGTGCACACACGTGTATGTGTGTTTGGATGGAGAACATGACCCATCTAAAAAGGTTATTCATTTCTCAGCTCAGCCACGTGGGAGGTATGGGAGCAGACAGGCCCAGTATCATCGGAAAGTCTTTTTTTTTCCAAGAAAAATTGAAATTATATTTATATGTCAAGTCTCACTATCTTAAATATTGACAACTACTTCATTTTTTTAACACTCTTATAATGGATTGAATTGTGTTTCCCAAAAATGTTGTTGTTGTCATTGGGTGCCGTCGAGTTGGTTCCAACTCATAGCGACCACATGTACAACAGAATGGAACACTGCCTAGTCCTGTGCCATCCTCACAATCGTTGTTATGCTTGAGCCCATTGCTGCAGCCACTGTCTCAATCCATCTTGTTGAGGATCTTCGCTGGCCCTCTACTTTACCAAGCATGATGTTCTTCTCCAGGGACTAATCCTTCCTGATAGCATGTCCAAAGTATGTGAGATGTAGTCTCGCCATCCTTACTTCTAAGGAGCATTCTGGTTGTACTTCGTCCAAGACAGATTTGTTCGTTCTTCTGGCAGTCCATGGTATATTCAATATTCTTCACCAACACCACAATTCAGAGGCGTCAGTTCTTCTTCTGCCTTCCTTATTTGTTGTCCAGCTTTTTCATGCATATGAGCTGATTGAGAACACCTTGGCTTCAGTCAGGCACACCTTAGTCTTCAAGGTGACATCTTGCTTTTCAACACTTTAAAGAGGTCTTTTGCAGCAGATATGCACAATGCAATGCATCGTTTGATTTCTTGACTGTTGCTTCTGTGAGTGTTGGTTGTGGACCCATGTAAAATGAAATCCTTGACAGCTTTAGTCTTTTCTCCATTTATCGTGATGTTGCTTATTGGTCCAGTTATGATGATTTTCGTTTTCTTTATGTTGAGGTGTAATCCATACTGAAGGCTGTGGTCTTTGATTTTCATCAATAAGTGCTCCAAGACCTCTTCACTTTCAGCAAATAAGGTGGCGTCATCTCCATATCACTGGTTGTTAATGAGTCTTCCTCCAGTCCTGGTGCCCCTTTCTTGTTCATATAATCCAGCTTCTTGGGTTATTTGTTCAGCACACAGATTGAATAAGTATGGTGAAAGAATACAACCCTGACACACACTTTTCCTGACTTTAAACCACACAGTATCCCCTTCTTCTGTTCGAACCACTGCCTCTTGATCTATGTACACATTCTTCAGGAGCACAATGAAGCGTTCTGGAATTCCCATTCTTCACAATGTTATCCATAATTTGTTACGATCCACACAGTCAAATGCCTTTGTATAGTCAATAAAACCCAGGTAAACATCTTTCTGATATTCTCTGCTTTCAGCCAGGATTCATCTGACATCAGTAATGATACCCTGAGTTCCACATCCTCTTCTGAATCTGGCTTGAATTTCTGGCAGTTCCCTGTTGATATACTGCTGCAGCCATTTTGAATGCTCTTCAGCAAAATTTTACTTGCATATGGTGTTAATGATATTGTTCGATAATTTCCACATTCATTTGGATCACCTTTCTTGGGAATAGACTTAAATACGGATCTCTTCCAGTGAGCTGACCAGGTAGCTGTCTTCCAAATTTCCTGGTATAGATGAGTGAGCACTTCCAGTGCTGTATCCATTTGTTGAAACATCTCAATTGGTATTCCATCAATTCCTGGGGCCTTGTTTTTTGCCAATGCCTTCAGAGCAGCTTGGACTTCTTCCTTCAGTACCATCGGTTCCTGACCATATGCCACCTCATGAAATGGTTGAACATCAACCAACTCTTTTTGGTATAGTGACTTTGTGTATTCCTTCCATCTTCTTTTAACGCTTCCTGAGTCATTTAATATTTTCTCTGTTGAGTCCTTCGATATTGCAACTCGAGGCTTGAATTTTTTCTTCAGCTCTTTCAGCTTGAGAAATGCCAAGTGTGTTCTTCCCTTTTGGTTTTCTACCTCCAGGTCTTTGCACATGTCATTATAATGCTTGCTTTGTCTTCTCCAGCCGCCCTTTGAAATCTTCTGTTTAGCCCCTTTACTTCATCATTTCTTCCTGTTGCTTTAGGTACACAATGTTCAAGAGCAATTTTGAGAGTCTGTTCTGGCATCCATTTTGGTCTTTTCTTTCTTTTCTTTTTAATGACCTCTTGCTTTCTTCATGTATGATGTGCTTGATGTCATTCCAGAACTCATATGGTCTTCAGTCATTAGCGTTCAACACATCAGATCTACTCTTGAGATGGTTTCTAAATTCAGGTGGGATATGCTGAAGGTCATACTTTGGCTCTTGTGGACTTGTTCTAATTTTCTTCAGTTTCAACTTGAACTTGCGTAGGAGCAGTGGATGGTCTTTTCCACAGTTGCCCCCTGGCCTTGTTTTAACTGCTGATATTGAGCTTTTCCATTATCTCTTTCCACAGGTGTAGTTGATTTGATTTCTGTGTATTCCATCTGGAGAGGTCCACGTATATAGTCACTGTTTATGTTGGTGAAAAAAGGCATTTGCAATGAAGAAGCCATTGATTTTGCAAAATTCTGTCATGCGATCTCTGGCATTGTTTCTATCACCAAGGCCATACTTTTAAACTAACAATCCTTCTTCTTTGTCTCCAACTTTCGAATTCCAGTCACCAGTAATTATCAATGCATCCTGATTGCATATTTGATAAATTTCAGACTGCAGAAGTTGGTAAAAGTCTTCAATTTCTTCATCTTTGGCCTTAGAGGTTGGTGTGTCAATTTGAATAATAGTCATATTAACTGGTCTTCCTTGTAGGTGTATGGATATTATCCTATCACCAACAGCATTGTACTTGAGAATGGATCTTGAAATGTTCTTTTTTTTTTTTTGTTAACTTTTATTGAGCTTCAAGTGAACGTTTACAAATCAAGTCAGTCTGTCACATATAAGTTTACATACATCATACTCCGTACTCCCACTTGCTCTCCCCGTAATGAGTCAGCCCTTCCAGTCTCTCCTTTCGTGACAATTTTGCCAGCTTCCCTCTCTCTCTATCCTCCCATCCCCCCTCCAGACAGGAGATGCCAACACAGTCTCAAGTGTCCACCTGATATAATTAGCTCACTCTTCGTCAGCATCTCTCTCCCCCTCACTGTCCAGTTCCTTTCATGTCTGATGAGTTGTCTTCAGGGATGGTTCCTGTCCTGTGCCAACAGAAGTTCTGGGGACCATGGCCGCCAGGATTCCTCTAGTCTCAGTCAGGCCATTAAGTATGGTCTTTTTATGAGAATTTGGGGTCTGCATCCCACTGATCTCCTGCTCCCTCAGGGGTTCTCTGTTGTGCTCCCTGTCAGGGCAGTCATCAATTGTGGCCGGGCACCAACTAGTTCTTCTGATGTCAGCATGATGTAGGTCTCTAGTTCATGTGGCCCTTTCTGTCTCTTGGGCTCTTAGTTGTCGTGTGACCTTGGTGTTCTTCATTCTCCTTTGCTCCAGGTGGGTTGAGACCAATTGATGCATCTTAGATGGCCGCTTGTTAGCATTTAAGACCCCAGACGCCACATTTCAAAGTGGGAAGCAGAATGTTTTCATAATAGAATTATTTTGCCAATTGACTTAGAAGTCCCCTTAAACCATGGTCCCCAAACCCCCGCCCTTGCTCCGCTGACCTTTGAAGCATTCATTTTATCCCGGAAATTTCTTTGCTTTTGGTCCAGTCCAATTGAGCTGACCTTCCATGTATTGAGTGTTGTCTTTCCCATCACCTAAAGCAGTTCTAATAAAAAACCCTCTCCCTCCCTCCCTGCCTCGTAACCACAAAAGTATGTCTTCTTCTCAGTTTTTACTATTTCTCAAGATCTTATAATAGTGGTCTTATACAATATTTGTCCTTTTGCCTCTGACTAATTTCGCTCAGCATAATGCCTTCCAGATTCCTCCATGTTATGAAATGTTTCAGAGATTCGTCACTGTTCTTTATCGATGCGTAGTATTCCATTGTGTGAATATACCATAATTTATTTACCCATTCATCCGTAGATGGACACCTTGGTTGCCTCCAGCTTTTTGCTATTGTAAACAGAGCTGCAATAAACATGGGTGTGTATATATCTGTTTGTGTGAAGGCTCTTGTTTCTCTAGGGTATATTCCCAGGAGTGGGATTTCTGGGTGGTATGGTAGTTCTATTTCTAACTGTTTAAGATAATGCCAGATAGATTTCCAAAGTGGTTGTACCATTTTACATTCCCACCAGCAGTGTATAAGAGTTCCAATTTCTCCACAGCCTCTCCAACATTTATTGTTTTGTGTTTTTTGGATTAATGCCAGCCTTGTTGGAGTGAGATGCAATCTCTTCGTAGTTTTAATTTGCATTTCTCTAATGGCTAATGATCGAGAGCATTTTCTCATGTATCTGTTAGCTGCCTGGATATCTTCTTTAGTGAAGTGTGTGTTCATATCCTTTGCCCACTTCTTGATTGGGTTGTTTGTCTTTTTGTGGTTGAGTTTTGACAGAATCATGTAGATTTTAGAGATCAGGCGCTGGACGGAGATGTCATAGCTGAAAACTCTTTCCCAGTCTGTAGGTGGTCTTTTTACTCTTTTGGTGAAGTCTTTAGATGAGCATAGGTGTTTGATTTTTAGGAGCTCCCAGTTATCGGGTTTCTCTTCGTCATTTTTGGTAATGTTTTGTATTCTGTTTACGCCTTGTATTACGGCTCCTAGAGTTGTCCCTATTTTTTCTTCCATGATCTTTATCGTTTTAGTCTTTATGTTTAGGTCTTTGATCCACTTGGAGTTAGTTTTTGTGCATGGTGTGAGGTATGGGTCCTGTTTCATTTTTTTTACAAATGGATATCCAGTTATGCCAGCACCATTTGTTAAAAAGACTATCTTTTCCCCAATTAACTGACACTGGTCCTTTGTCAAATATCAGCTGCTCATACGCGGATGGATTTATATCTGGGTTCTCAGTTCTGTTCCATTGGTCTATGTGCCTGTTGTTGTACCAGTACCAGGCTGTTTTGACTACTGTGGCTGTATAATAGGTTCTGAAGTCAGGTAGAGTGAGGCCTCCCACTTTCTTCTTCTTTTTCAGTAATGCTTTGCTTATCCGAGGCTTCTTTCCCTTCCATATGAAGTTGGTGATTTGTTCCTCTATCACCCTAAAAAATGACACTGGAATTTGGATCGGAAGTGCATTGTATGTGTAGATGGCTTTTGGTAGAATAGACATTTTTACTATGTTAAGTCTTCCTATCCATGAGCAAGGTATGTTTTTCCACTTAATTAGGTCCTTTTGAATTTCTTGTAGTAGAGCTTTGTAGTTTTCTTTGTATAGGTCTTTTACATCCTTGGTAAGATTTATTCCTAAGCATTTTATCTTCTTGGGGGCTACTGTGAATGGTATTGATTTGGTGATTTCCTCTTCGGTGTTCTTTTTGTTGATGTAGAGGAATCCAAGTGATTTTTGTATGTTTATTTTATAACCTGAGACTCTGCCAAACTCTTTTACTAGTTTCAGTAGTTTTCTGGAGGATTCCTTAGGGTTTTCTGTGTATAAGATCATGTCATCTGCAAATAGAGATAATTTTACTTCCTCCTTGCCAATCCGGATGCCTTTTATTTCTTTGTCTAGCCTAATTGCCCTGGCTAGGACTTCTAGCACGACGTTGAATAAGAGCGGTGATAACGGGCATCCTTGTCTGGTTCCCATTCTCAAGGGAAATGCTCTCAGGTTCTCTCCATTTAGAGTGATATTGGCTGTTGGCTTTGCATAGATGCCCTTTATTATGTTGAGGAATTTTCCTTCAATTCCTATTTTGGTGAGAGGTTTTATCATAAAAGGGTGTTGGACTTTGTCAAATGCCTTTTCTGCATCAATTGATAAGATCATGTGGTTTTTGTCTTTTGTTTCATTTATGTGATGGATTGCATTAATGGTTTTTCTGATATTAAACCAGCCTTGCATACCTGGTATAAATCCCACTTGATCGTGGTGAATTATTTTTTTGATATGTTGTTGTATTCTATTGGCTAGAATTTTGTTGAGGATTTTTGCATCTATGTTCATGAGGGATATATGTCTATAATTTTCTTTTTTTGTAATGTCTTTACCTGGTTTTGGTATCAGGGAGATGGTGGCTTCATAGAATGAGTTGGGTAGTATTCTGTCATTTTCTATGCTTTGAAATACCTTCAGTAGTAGTGGGGTTAACTCTTCTCTGAAAGTTTGTTAGAACTCTGCAGTGAAGCCGTCCGGGCCAGGGCTTTTTTTTGTTGGGAGTTTTTTGATTACCGTTTCAATCTCTTTTTTTGTTGTGGGTCTATTTAGTTGTTCTGCTTCTGAATGTGTTAGTTTAGGTAGGTAGTGTTTTTCCAGGAATTCATCCATTTCTTCTAGGTTTTCAAATTTGTTAGAGTACAATTTTTCATAATAATCTGGTATGATTCTTTTAATTTCAGTTGGGTCTGTTGTGATGTGGTCCTTTTCGTTTCTTATTCGGGTTATTTGTTTCCTTTCCTGTATTTCTTTAGTCAGTCTAGCCAATGGTTTATCAATTTTGTTAATTTTTTCAAAGAACCAGCTTTTGGCTTTGTTAATTCTTTCAATTGTTTTTCTGTTCTCTAATTCATTTAGTTCAGCTCTAATTTTGATTATTTGTTTTCTTCTGGTGCCTGATGGATTCTTTTGTTGCTCAGTTTCTATTTGTTCAAGTTGTCGGGACAGTTCTCTGATTTTGGCTCTTTCTTCTTTTTGTATGTGTGCATTTATCGATATAAATTGGCCTCTGAGCACTGCTTTTGCTGTGTCCCAGAGGTTTTGATAGGAAGTATTTTCATTCTCGTTGCATTCTTCGAATTTCCTTATTCCCTCCTTGATGTCTTCTATAACCCAGTCTTTTTTCAGGAGGGTATTGTTCAGTTTCCAAGTATTTGA
Source organism: Elephas maximus indicus (assembly GCF_024166365.1). Taxonomy (NCBI): domain Eukaryota; kingdom Metazoa; phylum Chordata; class Mammalia; order Proboscidea; family Elephantidae; genus Elephas; species Elephas maximus. The sequence continues at coordinate 28,281,174 of NC_064825.1, read as the reverse complement.
TTTCTTTTCCCTAGTTTTTCTGTTATTGATTTCTAGTTTTATTGCCTTGTGGTCTGAGAAGATGCTTTGTAATATTTCGATGTTTTGGATTCTGCAAAGTTTTGTTTTATGACCTAATATGTGGTCTATTCTAGAGAATGTTCCAGTGCCCTAGAAAAAAAAGTATATTTTGCAGCAGTTGGGTGGAGAGTTCTGTATAAGTCAATGAGGTCAAGTTGGTTGATTGTTGTAATTAGATCTTCCGTGTCTCTATTGAACTTCTTATTGGATGTCCTGTCCTTCTCCGAAAGTGGTGTGTTGAAGTCTCCTACTATAATTGTGGAGGTGTCTATCTCACTTTTCAATTCTGTTAAAATTTTGATTTATGTATCTTGCAGCCCTGTCATTGGGTGCATAAATATTTAATATGGTTATGTCTTCCTGGTCACTTGTCCCTTTTATCATTATGTAGTGTCCTTCTTTATCCTTTGTGGTGGATTTAAGTCTAAAGTCTATTTTGTCAGAAATTAATATTGCTACTCCTTTTTTGCTTGTTTGCTTGATATATTTTTTCCATCCTTTGAGTTTTAGTTTGTTTGTGTCTCTAAGTCTAAGGTGTGTCTCTTGTAGGCAGCATATAGACGGATCGTGTTTCTTTATCCAGTCCAAGACTCTTTGTCTCTTAATTGGTGCATTTAGTCCATTTACATTCAGGGTAATTATAGATAAATAAGTGTTTAGTGTTGTCATTTTGATGCCTTTTTATGTGTGTTGTTGACAATTTCATTTTTCCACATACTTTTTTGTGCTGAGACGTTTTTCTTAGTAAGTTGTGAGATCCTCATTTTCGTAGTGTTTGACTTTATGTTTGTTGAGTCGTTACGTTTTTCTTGGCTTTTATCTTGAGTTATGGAATTGTTATACCTCTTTGTGGTTACCTTATTATTTACCCCTATTTTTCTAAGTAAAAACCTAACTTGTATTGTTCTATATCGCGTTGTATCACTCTCCATATGGCAGTTCTATGCCTCCTGTATTTAGTCCCTCTTTTTGATTATTGTGATTTTTAACATATTGACTTCCGTGATTCCCTGTTATGAGTATTTTTTTTTTTAATTAATCTTCATTTGTTTTTGCGATTTCCCTATTTGAGTTGATATCAGGATGTTCTGTTTTGTGACCTTGTGTTGTGCTGGTATCTGATATTATTGTTTTTCTGACCAAACAATATCCTTTAGTATTTCTTGTAGCTTTGGTTTGGTTTTTGCAAATTCTCTAAACTTGTGTTTATCTGTAAATATCTTAATTTCTCCTTCATATTTCAGAGAGAGTTTTGCTGGGTATATGATCCTTGGCTGGCAGTTTTTCTCCTTCAGTGCTCTGTATATGTCGTCCCATTCCCTTCTTGCCTGCGTGGTTTCTGCTGAGTAGTCTGAACTTATTCTTATTGATTCTCCCTTGAAGGAAACCTTTCTTGTCTCCCTGGCTGCTTTTAAAATTTTCTGTTTATCTTTGGTTTTGGCGAGTTTGATGATAATATGTCTTGGTGTTTTTCTTTTTGGATCAATCTTAAGTGGGGTTCGATGAGCATCTTGGATGGATATCCTTTCGTCTTTCATGATGTCAGGGAAGTTTTATGTCAGGAATTCTTCAACTATTTTCTCTGTGTTTTCTGTCCTCCCTCCCTGTTCTGGGACTCCAATCACATGCAAGTTATCCTTCTTGATAGAGTCCCACATAATTCTTAGGGTTTCTTCATTTTTTTTAATTCTTTTATCTGATTTTTTTTTCAGCTATGTTGGTGTTAATTCCCTGGTCCTCCAGATGTCCCAGTCTGCATTCTAATTGCTCGAGTCTGCTCCTCTGACTTCCTATTGCGTTGTCTAATTCTGTAATTTTATTGTTAATCTTTTGGATTTCTACATGCTGTCTCTCTATGGATTCTTACAACTTATTAATTTTTCCACTATGTTCTTGAATAATCTTTTTGAGTTCTTCAACAGTTTTATCAGTGTGTTCCTTGACTTTTTCTGCAGTTTGCCTTATTTTGTTTGTGATGTCTTGAAGCATTCTGTAAATTAGTTTTTTATATTCTGTATCTGATAATTCCAGGATTGTATCTTCATTTGGGAAAGATTTTGATTCTTTTGTTTGGGGGGTTGGAGAAGCTGTCATGGTCTGCTTCTTTTTGTAGTTTGATATGTACTGCTGTCTCAGAGCCATCTCTGGGAAACTAGTTTTTCCAGAAAATCCGCTAAAAAAAATGCAGTCAGATCCCTGTCAGAATTGCCTTTGGGTTGGTTATAACCGCCACCTTGTTCCCTGTAAGGATGAAAGTCTGAGATTTGGATTATATATGCTTGGCTGTAGCTGGTTCTGTGTTTTTAGTCCAATTAGGGGTGGATTTTTGGTCCCCGGGTTTTCTTTGTTGTTTTTTTTGTTCCTTCTCTCAGGCCGAAAGAGTGGGTTAGGAAAAGACCAAAAGAAAAAAAAAGGGGGGGAAGCAAAGCCGCCGCGGAGCCGTTCTCCCTCTGGCTCAGGCAATTCCAATGTTAATGAAGCCGCCTGGGAAGGGTGGGGGAGGGATCAGAGAGATAGGAGAGTAGCACCTCAGAATATAGCCAGAGTTGCTTGTCTTGCTTGGAATGACTATTATATCTGAGATTTCCGTGGGGCGTGTTACCTATGTGTGCTGGCTGTGTGGAGATTGCCCCCAGGGGTCTGGCCCTCTGAATCCACCCGCTGCCAGTCTAAATCCTAGCGTGAAGGTTCCCCTGCTGGGACAGTTTACTCCCGGCTCCAAAATCAGTCGCTGCCTCCCGGGGACTTCTCATCCTGCCAGCCGTCGCCGCGCCGCCTCTGCGGACCGGCTGGGCCCCCTCCCGGGGTTAGTTCAGGGGAATGGAGCAGCTCTCCATGCTTGCGCTGTGCCAACGCCCAGTCAAAATCCCGGCGGGATGGTTCCCCGGCTGGGACGCTGCTCTCCCAGCTCCAAGACCAGTCACTGCCTCCCGGGGACTTCTCCCACCGGCTGCATCGTCACGCTGCCTGCGCGAACCAGCTGGGCCCCCTCCCGGGGTGAGTTCAGGGGGTTAGGGCTGGGCCCCTTGTTTGCACCGTCAGCTCCCCTGGGCTCTGCCCTAAATCGGGCGCCAAAGGTTACCTGACTGGGACCCTGGCTCCAGGCTCCGAAAACAATCACTGCTTCCCTGTATTTGTTCATTTTCCGTCTCTAAATCTGTGTTTGTTGTTCAGGGTTCGTAGATTGTTATGTACTTGATCGATTCACTTGTTTTTCCGAGTCTTTGTTGCAAGAGGGATCTAAGGTAGCGTCTCCCTAGTCCGCCATCTTGGCCCTGACTCAGAAAGCCGAAATGTTCTTTTTGACGATGAATGCAACACCATTCCTCTTCAATTTGTCTTTCCCAGCATAGTAGACCATATCATTGCTTGATTCAAAATGGCCAATACCAGCCCATTTCAGCTCATTAAAATATGTATGGTAAATCTTAGCCTCTATGCCTGAGTTTATAATCCCATTTGGGAATGGGTTGTCTTTGTTATGTAAACCAGGCAGAATTAGTGTAAGGTGTATCTTCGATCTATCTTTTTTGAGATACAAAAGAGATTAAACAAGCAAGCAAAGACAGGGGAAGGGATATGACAAGCCATGTGAAGATCAACCAGAAGCAGAAGCTCAAAGAGACAAGGACCTTCCTCCAGGGCCGACAGACAGAAAGCCCGTGCCAAGAGCCGGCACCCTGAATTTGAACTTCTAGCCTACTATGGCTTCTAACCAAAAGGTTGGCAGTTGGAATCCACCAGGCGCTCCTCAGGAATTCTATGGGGCCGTTCTGCTCTGCGATATAGGGTATCTATGAGTCGGAAGTTGTCAGGAGGGATCAGTCCCTGGAGAAGGACATCATGCTTGGCAGAGTACAGGGTCAGGGGAAAAGAGGAAGACCCTCAACAAGGTGGATTGACACAGTGGCTGCAACAATGAGCTCAAGCATAACAACAATTGTAAGGATGGCGCAGGACCAGGCAGCGTTTCGTTCTGTTGTGCATAGGGTCGCTATGAGTCAGAACCAACTCGATGGCACCTAACAACAACGTGAGTCAGAAACAACTCGATGGCAATGGGCAGCCTCCTAAACTGTGAGAAAATAAATTTGTTTGTTAAAGTAACTCACTTGTAGTATTTCTGTTATAACACTACTGCATAACTAAGACAACCATGTAAGCCATTGATGCATTCAAATTGTGGTGTTGGCGAAGAATATTGAATATACCGTGGATTGCCAAAAGAATGAACAAGTCAATCTTAGAAGAAATATAATCAGAGTGCTCCTTTGAAGTAAGATGGCGAGACTTCAACTTGCTTTTTATGATCAGGAAAGAGCAGTCACTGGAAAAGAACATAATGTTTGGTAAAGTAGAGGATCAGGGAAAATGAGAAACCTTCAATGAGACGGATTGACACAATAGCTACAACAACAGACTCAAACATACCAACAATCATGAAGATGGAGCAGGACCAGGCAACGTTTCATTCTGTTATATACAAGGTCAGCATAAGTCAGAGCTGATGTAAGGACAACCAACAACAAAAAGGAGCCCTTGTGGTGCTATGGTTAAGCACTGAGCTGCTAGCCAAAAGGTTGGGGTTTGAATCCACCAGCCACTCCACAATAAAAAGATGTGGCAGTCTTCTGTCATAAAGATTCTTCGTTGTTGTTAGATGCTATCGAATTGGTTCCTTGTTTTTTGCTAACGACTTCAGTGCAGCTTGGACTTCTTCCTTCAATACTATCGGTTCTTGATCATATGCTACCTCATGAAATGATTGAATGATGTCGACCAATTCTTTTTTGTACAGTGACTATCTATTCCTTCTATCAAAGATTTACACTATTGGAAACCCTGTGGGGCAGTTCTACTCTGTCCTGTAGGGTTGCTATGAGTCGGAATTGACTTGACGGCACACGGATAACAAGCCAATGTGCAGTAAATACAGGCCCCTGTTTTGCAACCTTTGATATAGCAAATGATTTCTTTTTTTACCTGCCTCATATTTTGTAATTCTCTCACAATGGAGAAAGTCCTTCGCATACTGTGTAGAATGATATTAGTTTCTTGTCTTCTCTTTATCCCACGTCTCTTCAAAATGTACCCCTTTGGGCATGTAAAAAGTAAGAAACGTGCCTTTGGCTGAGCCTTAAGGGATCCTGTTGAGGTCGGAAATGATGGTGTGTGAGGATTTGGGTATGTTCTCAGTTGAGAGTGCTTTCCTTTGTGTCTTTGGATGATTACAGAGAGTCGCATGGGTGTCATTTCTGCAGTGTCTGACATTGGCAGCAGTTCTTCACTTCTTAACTTTGCTTGTCTGGGCACTCAGTTAGCCTCCAAGTTAATCAACTGCAGGCAAACACTTGTATACTCCAGAAGAGCCATCTGGAATGATTCCTCAATTCCGTAAATAACTGCCTCTAATTTACCTGTTTGTGAAAGGTTGTGTTTGTTTTCTTTTCCCTTAAATTTGAACACTAATTAGTAGAGTTACAGTAAAGGAAACCTGTTCCCTTGGACCTAAGAATGTCTTTCCATCCAGCAACTCAGCCTGGAAATGGAAACGAGCCTGCCTTTGCTACTCTGCTCACCCTGGGCTGCCTGGGGAAGATAATTGCTCCAAGCAGGTCACAGGTCTCCTTGAGCCGTGTGTGCAGGTTGGACAGGGCTGAGGCTGTGCATTTTTTTTCACTTGTGAATGAAGTGCCCAAGGCAGTGCTATGTTGCTGCCTCCTTCAATCCTTCTGGGGCAACCAGCTGTAATATCACTAAGTGCTGGTTGGGTCCTGGGGTGGGGGAAGGAGGGAAAGAGTGGGGGAACTTCATACCCTGCAGGTCTGGTATTACACAAATGGCATATCCCTTCTCAGAGAAGAAATTCAGGCTTCCCTGCATGGCGCTGAGCAATTGTGAGAACTCCCCAGTATGATTCACACATCCCAGATGCTCCCACTGGCTTCTCCTCTGTAGTGCTTTCTTGCTGTTGAGTGTAGTATTATGTTGATGTTGGGTGCCATCAACTCATAACAACCCCATGTCAAAGAGTAGAACTGCTCCATCGGGTTTTCTTGGCTGTAATTTTTATGAAAACAGATCACCAGATCTTTCTCCCTTGGAGCCACTGGGTGGGTTCGAACTGCCACCCTTGAGGTTAACAGCTGAGTGCTTAACTGTTGCATCTCCGGGGCGCTTCTCCATAGTGCAGTGATGATAAGTTGACCCTGTGCCCTTTGCTTCCATAGCTCCTTCTCCCTCTTTTCCATTGCGTTGCTTTCTTGGTTTATTTTGTGCATCACACTCTCTGAACTGTGGAATGATCTGTCCAGCCTAATTTTGTTTGGTCCCTTCAGAAGCCATGGAAGCCCTTAGATTCTGACTTAGAAATCCAGAGGGACAACAGGGCCACCAGGAGATGTGTACGACCTAGTTAAATGCTTTGTCTGTGGGAAAATAAAAAATGTAATGGCAGCAGGTTTGGAACGTAAGATTCCAACTCCAGTGCCTCTGTTAATAAAGGGGAAATACTACTTTGGTTTGCTTCCTGCCTGCAATAGATAGCTTTGTTTAAACGAGCTGTTGTTACAGGACCCTTCAAGTGACTTGCTTTTGTGGCAGGTCAGGGGCTACCAGCCTCATCTATTTTGTGCCAAGACTGGTTTTAGTGAAATATTGACCGTGGAAGGATGCTGAACACTCTAATGAAAATAGGTCAGGAGGACTTGAATGCCAGAGCCAAAGGAAAATAGATGGGTGTGTTTGACCACATGCCATCAGTCCCTTCAAAACAGAGTAAACCTATAATAATTTGGGTTATTTCAATTTTTTGGATGTAGCAAAGTATGTATTTTACACAATTATTCCATTTAAATTAGTGAGAAATAAAACATCTGTTATAAAGTCGTGTCCTAATTGTAATAATCCTTTTAAAGTTTGTATCAAACTAATCTTGTACTATAATGGAGATTACTGTTGTTGTTAGCTGCCATCAAGTCGGCCTTGACCCAAGCACAATGGGATCAGTCTGCTGTGATCCGTAAGGTTTTCACTGGCTGATCTTTAGAAGCAGATTGACAGGTCTTTGTTCCTAGTCCGTATTATTCTGGAAATACCACTGAAACCTGTTCAGCCTCGTAACAACACTGAGGCCTCCACTGACAGACAGGTGGTGGCTGTGCTTGAGTTGCACTGGCTGGAAACTAAACGCAGGTCTCCCACATGGAAGGCAAGAATTCTACCACTGAACCAGCACTGCCCCCATGATGTACAATAGGAAGGGTTAAAAGCATAGTATTTGTCGCAGGCAGACAGACCTAGCCACACACTAGTTGTGGGACCTTAAGCCCGAGTACTTAACCTGTCTAAGCTTCAGGTTCCTTACCTGTAAAACTGGGACAATAATAGGACCTCCTTCATAGGATTTTGTGAGGATTGGCATGCTGCCCATACATTGAACATATAAAATGTTTAATATATGTTATCTATATTATTAGCAGGTTAAAAGCATTTCTGAAGCATCCTTATTGTGGCAGAATTCAGAATATATATATTTTGGCTCATAGTTATAGAATGTACTCAGGGTGCTTTGGTTTTCACATATGAATGTGTCTAGTGCCTATTCAAAAAAGTATTAATCCTTTGCTTCCTCCCTTCTCTAAAGAAAAAGCCAAAGTGTAGGAGATTCATTGGCTTCCATTTCCCAGCATCCATTTAAGTGAACTGTGACCATGTAAATTGGAACGGCCCATTCTCCCAGAACAGGCTGAATGTGGAGTTGACCGTGTATATGGCACAGCTGAGATGGAGGTTGTTGGGGTTCTCCTGGTGGCCCTGTTGTCCCTCTAGATTTCTAAGTCAGAATCTAAGATGAGGACTAAGGCATCCAAGCTCAAATGGCAGAGCTATATCTTTCCCAAGAATCCAGGAGCTTGATAAATTAAATATTCCTGAGACTAGGATGGGGCAGATTATCAACTTCTCCAAACGGTGCCTGCACGGCCTTGTCACTAACCTCCCAGGTATCCCCCAGAATCCTAATCGCCTTGAGGCCTTAAATTGTATCTAGTTGTTAATGCAATAAATGTGTTTTTAAGCACATTTCGAACATATGATGGGGATTTTTGTGTGTGTTTCATTCAAATGTCAATATCTGAATTGTGTAGAAATAATAAACTCGTCATGAGTATTCAGGAGATTCTCAGTGGAGGTAATCAATCGCATGACTAATACCCAGCAACAGATGCTGTAATTCAAAAGTCATTGTCTTATGGTAGTCTCAAACCCCGCCTCTCCTTCAGGGCATCCTCGGTTCTGTTACAGAACTGCAGAGTGAGCTCCCCAAGCTTCTGCAACTTCTCCTTCCCAGACCTACGTTCAGTGAAGGTCAACAGTTGGAAGAAGGGCCAGAGCTGTGTACCTCCAGTACCTAGAACTATGCCTGGAACAAAACGGACACTCAATGAATCTTGCTTGAACTTGAAGTTTAGGGCTTCCTGTAGTTCACAAACAAGATAATCCATGCTTCCCAGGGTACAATGATCTGTACTGACCAGAGGTCCACAGAAAGTAGATGCAGCACGCAGAGAAGATGCCTCTGGGCTCCTGTGGGACCAGTTGCCATGGCGGAAGGGGAAGGACTTCATCCCCCTGTATCTCAGTTAGTACAGAGGATGCCCGCTAACCCCAACTCATGTTAGGGCCTAAAAGCAGTTCCTAAATCACATTTACCTACCTGAAATCTATCATCCTCCAGCAATCATAAATATATAATTCAAAAGGAAGAGCTTAGATTTGTCATGAGGTGCTTGGTAGTAGTAATTTCTGGCATGCCACAATACACTTTTAAAGATGTTGATAAATCTTAAAATTAGACTGAGCTTGGTGCTAGTGTATGCTTTGCTCTCATGTAATTTGAGATAAAATCTACTTTTAAGATACTACTGTTAAATAAAACAGGAAAGGCACAATATATTTAAAAATATATCAGTACTCAATAATAGCCCTCTTAGGAAGCTTCAGAAAGACAAAGCTCTTTAGACTAGGCAGCTAGTACCCACAAAGCAGAGGGCTTCTGACCAGTCCAGCCCTGGTGTTCAGGAAAAGCAGAATATCTTCTGACTTCCTCCTTATATTGTTGTTGTTAGCTGCCATCAAGAGATGGCCCCAACTCACAGCAACCCCATATACAATGGGACCTGACTATTGTGAGCCATAGGGTTTCCACTGACTGCTTTTCAGAAGTAGATCAACAGGTCTTTCTTCCTAGTCTGTTTTAGTCTGGAAGCTCCACTGAAACATTTTCAGCATCATAGCTACACGCAAGCCTCCGCTGGTGGCTACTCTTGAGGTACATTGCCCAGAAATTGAAGGTGAGGATCCTACCACTGCCTTCCTTCTCCATATCCAAACCCATTGCTGTTGCGTCATTTCCGATTTATGGTGACCCCAAGTGGTACAGAGTAGACGGAGCTGTTCCATTGAGTTTTCTTGGCTGTAATCTTTACGGAAGCAGCTCACCAGGCCTGTCTTCTGTGGCACCTCTGGGTGGGTTCAAACCTTTCAGCTAGTAACCAAAAAACAGAAAAGAAAGAAACCCAAACCCACTGCTATCGAGTTGACTCTGACTCATAGCGACCTTATAATAGTCAGAGGCAACAGTTTGTGCCACCCAAGGCATCTTTCTTTACATATTCCAAACCAAAAAAACTGAACCCTTTGCTGGCTACTCAATTCCGACTCACAGCGGCCTATAGGACAGAGTAGAACTGCCTGCGTAGGTTTTCCAAAGCTGTAATCTTTACAGAAGCAGACTGCCACTTCTTCTCCGACTCAGTGGCTGGTAGGTTAGAACCACCGACCTTTCGATTAGCAACCAAGCACTTGACCACTGTGCCACCAGGGCTCCCATCTCTCTATATAAACCAAAAACACCAAACACGTTGCCATGGAGTTGATTCCGATTCATAGTGACCTTACAGAGTAGAACTGCCCTATAGGGTTTCCAAGGAGTGGCTGGTGGATTCGAACTGCCGACCTTTTGGTTAGCAGCCAAGCTCTTAACCGCTGTACCACCGGGCTCCTTCTCCATATATATATATATATAACCATTGCATTGGAGTTCATTCCAACTCATAGTGACCCTGTAGGGTGTCCGATGCTGTAAAGCTCTGCGGAGGCAGACTGCCACATCTTCTTCCCCAGGAGCCGCTGGTGTTTTGGTTAGCAGTTGATCGCCTTAACTGCTGTGCTACCAGGGTTCTCTGCATACGTAAAGGGACTTAATTTGTTTTTAGGAGCCCGGGTGGCACAGGGGATAAAGCATTTGGTTACGAACCGAAAGGTTGGTGGTTTGAACCCACCAGCTGCTCCGGGGGAGAAAAGGTGTATCTGTGCTGGCAGTCTGCTGCAGTAAAGATTTACAGCCTTGGAAACCCTATGGGGCAGTTCTACTCTGTTCTATAAGATCTCTATGAGTAGGAATGGACTCGAAGACAATGAGTAATTTGTTCTTGCTTTGTTTTAAATAGAATGCTGTGAAAGCAACTTTTGGCTCCATCTGCTGCCGTATGATGGAGTTTTTCTCTCCTTGCCACTGAGAATAGGTTTGGTAAAGCCTTGCCTTTGCCTTTACATGTTCCATCATTGCTATTAGAAGGCTTACAAACCTCTCTTCATGAGGTGGAGAAGTCAGAAAGGCTGCAGTTAAATTTAAAGCCACATGATAGCCTTGCCAGCAAGGAGCTGCCAGGGATGCAGACAGCCTCTGCAGTATGTAAGAATTAGAGATGCGCTTGTTTAGTTTCTGCTGGAGGACATGATGGGTTTTTTATTTAGCATTCTTACAACAGGAGAGGTTGTTCTGTCTCTATCAGCTATAGCTAGGACACGCTTGCTCCCCCTCTGGATGAAGAATTTCAAATCTCTCTGTGCAAGGCTGTGACAGACCCACGATGTGTACTTTGATACATGCACAAAAACCATTTACCCATCTGCAAAAACGATGCTTCCAGGAGCACCTCGTTAAAAGTTCCTGTCGTACCACAAGGACATCAACATACAAGGAAGAGTGAACTCAAATTTCTAACGGTTTAAAGCATGTATACATCTCAGTGAAAGGGAGAACATTTGAGTTTATCCCAAAACTCTTCTAGCAATTTTATAGTGTCTGAGGTAGGATTTTTGAAAAACCAATCATTTTTAATTATAGAAATAATACATCTTCAGTGTAAAAAATAACAACAAAGTGATAAAGATAAGCAAAAAAAGAGAAAATTTTAACAACACCCATAATTTCCCCATGCAGTGATAATCACTTTATACACTTTGGTGTATAATCTCTAAGAACTATTTGTATTCAGGTATATATGCACACACACATAAATATATGCATGTATGTAACCATGAATCAACTTTGTCACACAGATTGAAATAATACTGCACATATTGTTTTGTAACCTCTTTTTTCATTTATTAATTTATTGTGGGCATTTTCCTATATTAATACATGTACATTCAGTATGTGATTTTTTTATGGTTGCATGGAATCTCATCAAACAGTGGTCCGTCCTGTGTTTTTAATGACCTTAAGTAGTGGACCGTCTGTCACTTTTTCTGGAGGAATCCACAGATACAGCCTGGCCCCCCAGCACCCCCATGTATTTTAGAATCCATATATTTTAATTTCTTTCCTTCACTTCATGTGTACTTGGGACTGGATTTCTATCATGCTGGTTGATGCCCACTATCAGGCCGTTTACTTACCCCTTCTGTGGATCAGCCTGCCTGAGGATCAGCTGAAAAAAAGACCCACTAATGTAATTTGGCAGGTTGTTTTAGACACTTGACAGCACATAAATAAAAGCAAAAATCTTTGCTGGTGTTGTCATACTCTGTAGCATTCACTTCTTGAAGGAAGAGTTAAACAGCGTTAAGAACATTTACATAAATCTCTTTGAAACACGTGAAAAAAGACAATTACATATTAACTCCTATCATTTGGAAAATTTTATCGGAAACTTGAACGTGTAGCCTGAGATACCTGAACAGTTTGCCTGCGAATATGAACTACTCCTCTGTCTTCCGCTGCACTTGCTATGCTACCTTGTAACATATTCTTGTTGAAGGCAAAATGATATATTGTAAGCGTCTTTTCACAAAAGCACACATAAATCCCACAGAATCATAAAACTTCAGAGCTAAACAAGACCTTAGAAATCATCTACTAGATGATGGATTATTTAAATCCCAAATTAAAGATCAGGGTAAACATTTGCCAAATGTGGGCATGCAAGCGACACTCACGTTTGGCATAGCCGAGTGCATTCTCCGCTGGTGACGAATTGTGGTGTAAAAGAGGGAAAGGATCCAAACCAAACTGTAGCTGAGGCTTGACATGTCTTTGAGAGGGCACATATGCCTTCCCATATTTAAAAACAGAATCCCATCAGACGATGCAAAGGACAACCAGTAGAAAGAAGGGCAGACCTCGACTCCCTTCACACATTCCCCGTCAGTTCCAACTTGGAGCTGTTAAGTTAAAGGGACTCTGGAAAGACTCTAGTGTGTATGCCAAGAATAAGTCATCTCTGTACTCAGAGAAACTCCATTTTCAGGCAACCTTGAAATGTGGTTTTCAGCAAAGGAGGACAAGAAAAATAACATGATTCTATGAAATATCTCTTTCTGAGGGTGAAAATTAAAATATATATATAATGCTAAAATAAAAAAGAACAGTGAATATATATATGTATATACACACATACATACACACACGTATAAATATATATAAAACCCAGTGCCCTCGAGTCAATTCCGACTCATAGCGACCCTATAGGACAGAGTAGAACTGCCCTATAGAGTTTCCAAGGAGCGCCTGGCGGATTCAAACTGCCGACCCTTTGGTTAGCAGCCATAGCACTTAACCACTACGCCACCAGGGTTTCCTACAAATATATATACATATATATTTGTGAAACCATGGATTACAGGGCCCTTAATGACTATTTAAGGAGTCCTGATAATGGAATGGTTAAGGAGCTCAGCTGTTAACCAAAAGGTTGGCAGTAAAAATCCGCCAGCCGCTCCACAGGAGAAAGATGTGGCAGGCTGCTTACATAACGATTACAGCCTTGGAAACCCTACGAGGCAGTTCTACTCTGTCCTGTAGGGTCACTGTGAGCTGGAATGGACTCTAGCACAACAGATTTGGCTTCCTTGTTTGTTTGTTTAATGACCATGTTTGCTTTCCTCCTGGCATGGAGTTTATACTTTTTAGGCTCTATGTGAGCATTTGCATGTGAAAGCTGGACAATGAATAAGGAAGACTGAAGAAGAATTGATGTCTTTGAATGATGGTGCTGGCAAAGAATATTGAATATACCATGGACTGCCAGAAGAATGAACATTCTATCTTGGAAAACAATACAGCCAGAGTGCTCCTTGGAAGCAAAGACGATGAGACGTCATCTCACATACTTTGTACATGTTATCAGGAGGGACCAGTCCCTGGAGAAGGACATCATACTTGATAAAGTAAAGAGTCAGTGAAAAGAGGAAGACCCTCGACGATATGGATTGACACAATGGCTACAACAATTGAAAGGATGGTGCAGGACCTAGCGGTGTATCATTCTGTTGTACATAGGGTCACTATGAGTCGGAGCTGCCTCAATGGCACCTAACAATAACAAGTAAGCATTGGCAGAATTGGATTGAAAAAATGTTCCTATGCCTCCTCTTTATTGAGCTTGGACAGAAAGGGAAGAGATAACAAATCTCAACTCAGTTACAACTAGTTCATTTCTGGGAGAAGCTTTAGCTATCTAGGCCAGTGCCCTGGCATTTTTGAGGACATAAAAATATGTAAACTTAGACATCTGACAAATGACAAGACCAGCCTAGAAACCAAGAAAGAACCTATGAGATTGCTAGTTGGTAAAACTGGTGTTAGTTGATTTCTGGACCTCTTACAGTTCAACTTGGTTTTGTCATCCATGACAAGACCATTTGCCACCAGAAGGGTACAAAAAAGCAATGTATTGGACTCTGTGTTTGCTTAATAGGTGGTATCATCGAGAGATGCCTACATTTTTGAAAGCCAGCCCTTCTTTGTTGTTGTTGTTAGGTGCCATCAAGTGTATTTTTGACTCATAGCAACCCATGTGACAGAGAAGAACTGTCTCATAGGGCTTTCAAGGCTGTCATCTTTGCAGGAGCAGATCACCAGGTATTTGTCCCATACAGCCACTGCTTACAAGGTTGAAATCAGCACTTTGGCCAGCTTACATATGATATTGCACACCACCGATCACTTCACACAGGTGTTCAGGCAGAAAGTCTAACCTAGCAGATTAAGAAGGCAAGCCAGTGGAAAGTACAGCTGCTAGAAGTGATAAATAGGCCCAGCGATGGCTTCCTACTATCAGGAATGATAGGTGAATCTTTGAGAAGGTAGCTGCCCTTGACTGCCACAGCCGAGGTTTGGAGTAGGAGTTCAAATGGGAAAAGAATTCTAAGCAAAGGCAATGTATTGTTCCTACTGCCTTTCTGCTCTCTCCTTGATTGTCACGCATTTCAATGGCATCCAGATGTTCCATTATTTTAGCTACCAACTTGGGAAATTACATTGTAGTTACTTTCAAAGTTGTCAGAACACTAAACTCAACAATGACAGTTTATAACCCATTTTCTCTAAAGTGCTTTTTTTTTTTTTATCTTTTAACCCTGATGGGCTGGCATTTAAATAAAGTAAGTCAGGATTCTGAAATTCAATTAGTTTTTGTATATGCAAAGTTATTCTTTGAGCTGGTTCACTTGCATATTGGGTATGGCACATACATACTGAGTATACTGTACTTTAACTTCTCCATTTGTATCTAGATTTATTAACAATAGGACATTTGCTTCATGCTTTAACTTTAAATATTTGCATTTTTTATTTTGAGACTCAGCTACTTAAATTCTTTGAGAACTCAGATATATACATTTTCAGAAAATTGAAGGCTAGTTGTAAAGAGCAATATTTAGTCAATGAACCTTATTAATTTTGAAAATGCATTCTCATAGTTGAATCAAAAACATAATGGTATGTATATCATTTTCTATATTTGACTGATTTAAGATTTCCCAGAAGACTCTGTTTGTAATTTTCAGTTGCAAGGGAATGAAATTCTTCTCTTTAATGCCTACAGCATTCTTATGGTAATTTTGAAATTGGGAGACTTGGCCATATTCATCAATGGTAACTGTAGAAAATTGGCCACTTTCAAATCAAACAAAAGCATAGAGAACCTTGAGGATACTTATGAAAGGGGAAACTATTTCCAACAAGTCTAGTTACAGTGTCTATTCCTAAAGCAGATGAATGGGTGAGTTCTCATAAGACTATTGGTGTTGCTTTTTTTTTTTTTTTTCCAAATATAGGCTGCTTGTATTATCTGTCTCTACAGTACTTAGCACCCTGTTGGACTCAATAAATATGCAGTGGTGATAATATTATTGCTCCAAATTCATTTAGCACTTCCACATCTTTTGAGTGTCTCAATGTTCTGCCTACTAGGTGCAGGGAATTTTAATTTAATGCTCATTCTGAGCCTTAAAGCTTGGAAGTGTAATGACCCATGTGAGATAATCCTCCACTCCAGCAGGACATTTTTTGGAGCAAAGCCATTGGGTAGTCCAAGAACTCATTAAAAAGCAGAGAAACTTTACTTCCCACACTAAAATTTGGGAGCTCAGTGTACTGGTTTTTCCAATCCCTACTCTCCAAGTCATTCATCCACATCGTAATCCCCTAAAACACACACAAAAGAGGAGAAATAGAGAAAATTTGAGTCAATCTCTGGTAATTAACAGCTCTGACCAACCTCAAAGAAACTACTATCCATGGCAAAGAATGAAATACCAGTCAGGAGGAACTGGAATGGGGTTCTTTAACAGGGCAACCCGCTTAGTTCCTTCATGTAATTCAGTTCTCACTAGACTTTGGGATACCTGATGGTTGCCACATATTCTCCCCTACAGAATTGCATTTTCTTCTTGGCTTAGTAAAAACTCACCACAGGTAACTTTGATATCAATAATATCCTTGGTGCCTAACACAGCTATTGACCCATAATAGGTAATCTGTAACTATTTAGTTGAATGAATGACTAAATCATCCATGAAGGATCATTCCCAATTATTCTAGAAACCCCGGCTCTTGGTTATTTTTTTATTTTTTTGCTTCTTTAAAAAGAGAAAACTGTTGAGGTTACCTAAAAAAACCTGTAACTCTTTACAGTATATAATTTGGGGCTTATAGGACAACTAGCCTACTTTTTAAAAATCTAACTTACCAAGAAAGACAGTAAAATGCTCTGGGACTATTTAAATTGATATTAATGTAAATTAATTCATGAGGCTATTTAAATATTTGGCATGAGATTCAGCTAATAGCTCCTGGTTGTTAAATAAATAACTAAACGTGCACACATATGCACATACACACAAGCACAAACATATAGATGTGAGTACTTCTGACACATAAAACATGGTAATTACACTCAAGCTTACCCTGAAACAGTTGGGGACACCAGATTAACGCAAGTGAAGCAATAATTAATTGAAAGTTAGTGCCCAATTGTGAGAAACAACTTGTATATGCTGGGAGAATTAAGGGCTGAATTTATCAAGGAGGACTTCATGGAAAAGGGGAGACTTCACCTGGGCCTTGAGTAAGAAGATGAGCAATGTGAAAGAAGGGAACACACATGATCCAAGGTATAGCCATAGAGAGGGAAGGATAGAACCCTTGGAAGACTGTGAGC
The DNA here is from genome assembly GCF_024166365.1 of Elephas maximus indicus. NCBI lineage: Eukaryota > Metazoa > Chordata > Mammalia > Proboscidea > Elephantidae > Elephas > Elephas maximus. The sequence continues at coordinate 28,264,324 of NC_064825.1, read as the reverse complement.
AGAGTAGCATAACTTCAAGAGGAAGTAGGATTTGGAGAACGGGAGCTGAGGGGAGAAGGGGCAACAGGGAAAGTAGTTTCAGTTAGGTACATGAGGAAATAGAGAACCATGAGAGGTTTTTTGAGCATAACGGTGATGGGATGAAAGTGGTATACAAAGATAATTTATCTGGTAAAAACGGACTTTGGAGTAAGAAAGAGACTGGTGTCAGAGAGGCCAGTTAAGAGGAGTCAGATGCAGTGTGAGGGGATTGTACCTGACAGCAAGTATGATAAAAGAAACATGGAAGACTGGGCAAAACTTGGTGATTAAATGGGAGAACGAATGGAGGAACAAAGGTAGTTATTTCCCACAGATGTCAGAAGTCAGGAGCAGACCTGTGTAGACGTCATTTGTTTTGTTGACTTCATTTCTGTTTCATCCCTTTAGATTAAGTGATGCATTCATCACGCCAGCTGCTAACTGCTTAATTAGCTCCTTCTCATTCACTATTAGTATATGATCTCAGGATTTGTCTACTCTTACCCGGTGTTCTGAGTTTCCAGAGCCCAAAAATGCCTTGCATAAGTGTTTTCTAAAATAAAGAAATACATATATATCAATATATATGGAAACCCTGGTGGCATAGTGGTTAAGCGCTATGGCTGCTAACCAAAAGGTCAGCAGTTCAAATCTACCAGGTGCTCACTGGAAACTCCATGGGGCAGTTCTACCCTGTCCTATAGTGTCACTATGAGTAGGAATCAACTTGACAGCAATGAGTTTGGTTTGGTTTTGGTATATATACATATATATATAATTATAATTTTCCTTTTTTTTAATTGTAAATTTACATGCATTTGAGTTTTACTCATCTCCATACAGTTCATGACTCTGCATTTTGTAATCACCCTAGCAACTGCAGAGTTCTAGAACAGGTGAGTTTGACTTGGGATTTTAATTTTCTTACTGCATGTGTACTTGGGACTGGAGGAATAGGCAATCCATTCACCAGGGCCACTTTGTCTGATGAACCCATCACCCCAACTGAATTGCTTTCATGTAGAGATAGAATCTAGAGAGAGAATCACTGTGGGGAGGGAGAGGGACTTCTCTGTTATAAATTGCATTCATGGTCTAATGTTCTTACATAGACTAGCATAGCTGGAAGAAACCCGTTGTCACAGGCTGATGTGTAGTCTTGGTGGAAAGAGCCTGCGTGTAGGCTCAGGCAGACCAGAGATTGAATCACGATTCTGCCATGTATTTGCTGAATCATCTAGAACAAATTGCTTCTATGATAGTTTCAGTATCCACAGCTATAAAATGGGGATAATAATCAACTACTGCCTCAGGTTGTTTCAAGTGCTATGTAGAAAGCATGTGTGGGGTGACCAGCAGAGGGCCTTGCATATAAGAGTGTGTGGGCTATTGTTAGTTTCCTTCTTCAAGGCACAAATCCTATGTGTTTCATTTTGTTGTTCCTTTTTTTGTTACTCAATAAATATTTTTCTCAATGAATGCAAAAGTAGAGGAGCATTTTGAGGACTAGTAAAAGCAGCAATGTTTATAGTCCAATAGATTCGTTTGCCTTCCAAGAGGGCAACTGCTCCAGCACTTCAGCCAAAGGGCATCCATACGACTGCAGGATGTCATTGCACTTCCAAAGGCAACCATTTATCCCCATCTCCTGAGTCTGTCAGGAGGCTCATCATGACTCACTCGCCTACAGATCGGGTGGTTAATTATGTTATTAGAATGTCAGAATTATCTGAAATGGCTTTGTCACCCACCTGACAAGATAACTCATTTTGATACCAATGTGTTTGGAATGACTGAAAAATGTGGATGATGTATGAACATATATGGAAGCTTTTATCAAAATTCTTTATGACAGACTGTTTTTTTCTTTTACTCTTGTGCTTCAGCTATCTCTTTCTTCTTAAATTAAAATGGATTTTAGTTCACTTCTACAACCATTTCTTAAGTGCCTAGGATATGAAGGTTCTGTGCTCAGTGTGATGGAGGTGTAAGGAGACTAAGACCTGGTCCATAAGGACCCAAGGCTCACCTCTTAGGAGTGGGGAAGCCCTTCATCAGGACAAAATTACCAGTCATGATCTTCATCACAAGATTTTTACATAAAAATGAAAGAAGTAAACTGGATGGTGCCAAACTGGATTCAGCTAGATTGTCATGATACCAAAAACCAAACACATTGCTGCTGAGTCAACTCCGACTCATAGCGACCCTACGACAGAGTAGAACTGCCCCATTGGGTTTCCAAGGAGCAGCTGGGGGATTCGAACTGCTGACCTTTTGGTTAGCAGCCAAATGTTTAACCACTGTGCCACCAGGGCTCCAATGATTGTCATGATGGATTATAAAAGTGGCCACAAAATTTTGCAGCTCCTCCTATCAAAAAGTGGAGATTATTTCCACACCCCTTAAGTCTGGGCTGGCTTGGTGACTTGCTGTGAACAAAACACGTGGCAGAAGTGACATTGTGCAGTTTCTGAGGCTACTTCCCAATAGTTTCTGCATTTATTGTGACATTGCCCTGTTTTCATGATGTTGTGATCACTCCAAAGAAGCAGGATGGTCTCCCCCAATATGTTAGTTCAGATATCAAGACCAATGATGCTACCCCTCACTCCAAGAGGGCATGAAAAGTCTTGCTTACTGACATAATGAGACTTTCTGGGAAGAGCAGAGCAGGCTCCCAAGCTAGTCCAAAAATGAATTGGGAGACCAGGGAAAGGAGACTGGCTTGGTCTTTTATGATGATTGGGGTTGGGACTGGATTGAGTGCAGCCTGGGCCTTATATGAATTTCTTTTTGTCACCAAAGGCATCAGCTCTCCCAGATGTGGGGCACAAGGGGAAGAGGGCATGCTGGGCTGGAAAGCTGCCAGCAGTCAAACTAAAAAGAGACAGACTCCTTATTACAAGTGTTGTCATAGCATTTAGCACCTAAAATTGTCTCTCTTTTTAAATTAACGTGTGTATTGTTTATTTCTCGACCTTCTCCAGCTCTGCAGTAAGCTCAGTGATGACTGGCACCAGGTCCGTATCATTTTCCACTGAATTTCCAACTTCTAGATTAGTGCGTAGAACATAGTAGGAGCTCAGTAAATATATGTGATTCGATGAACTTCCACAAGTGAACATTAGTTTTGCAGTATTCAAACCTGATGCTTAGAGTCCCATCCCAGAACAACTGTTAGGTAATTCTAATAATCTTAATTTCGAGTGACCTGTATCTCCTCTCAGTTGATACCCCCATAGGAATGGCTGAGAAATGTTAGCCTTTGGTTCTGCTGTATGCTTTGTGTTAAGTCAGACTGCCAGAGCACCATGTACCTAGATTGGGTTACTCTGGCTTCCCATGGAAATATTTTTATAGTATCATGTCCGTGATTTTCACTGAAATTGTTACAGTACATGGCCATATACACTTATCTCTGAATAGTTTGTAAAAATGCTGCTCAGAACACTGTTCTCTATGCTATTCACTGTCCTCTAGACAAAAACCCATGGGGCAGACATTTCAGAGTTTAGGGCTGACACTAGGGGGCGTTTCCTCTTCTATTAAATGAGAAATTTAGCCAATGATTACAGAACTAAGTGTTGTGATAAACTGTAGTAGTTTCCCTTACCCGAGGTTTTCTCATATTGTTATTCCCTGCCTATCTTTCCTCCCACCCCCAGCTATTATATTTTTACCTTTCTTTTAATGTATATATACCGTATTTTGTGCAAATAACGTGTGCCTTCTACATTTCTTTGCCATCCATGCCCACCCCCACCAAGGTATTTTTGTAAGCATGCTATGCTAATTTTTTTTTTCTTACAACAACTTGTGAAAAAAAAATTGGCATAGTGGTGGGGGAAGGGTGCAGTTGGCAAACAAACATAGAAGGTGCATGTTATTTGTGTAAAAATGTGATGTGTGTCTATACATATATATATACACATCTCTCTCCCAAGTCATCTCAAACTTTTTTTGGAAGTAGGTAAGGTATTAGTAATTAATAAATGGATTTTTATTTCTGAGATGCAATGGAAAGTCTCAGTAAGACTTGTTTTTTCTCTGTTTAAGAGAAATCTGGTGCTTGGGGAAATGCTCACCCTTGTTTCTCCCATAGCACATTTTAAGTGGTCAATAAATGTTTGCTGAATTGCTTTCTCCTGGGATTTTCCGCATTTCACAGGAGGTTGATTAAAGTCATTTATGACCCCAACTTGTAGAATATAGAGATCTGGATTTGAAATATATCCACTTTCTAGAGATATCCTACAGGATATCTTTTAAGTAGATTAAGAGGTTGATTTTCATCTGTATCTTTCCACTGCTTAACGTAGTGCCCCTTGGCACTAAAAACTGTTGTGGAATAATTGCTAACTGATCTTCAGGAGCACTTTAATATCTTTGAATCTCTGGAATTGATTATCTCCTTTTACCTAGAGCTTGATGCTCTGCAAATGAAACAGGAAGTCACTGCTAATATAGTTGTTTCAACCTACAGTTGAAAATGCTTTAAAAACATAATCTAGTGAAACTTTAGGGAATAGATGGGTACAGATAAGGTTGGCTATATAGTTTCTAGAAAATAAATCTGTTCCCTGCCTTTTTTAAACCATATAATTGAAAATATGTTTTCATTGAAAAACATGTCTTGAGATACTGAACTGTGAAGCATTTGGTGAAGAAGAAATTTTAGTTTGATGATACTGCACGCTGGGTGAGAGAGTAGTGGAAATGTTTTCTCACAGTTTTAGAAGTTTGTATCACATCCTCAACTCTAGTTATTATTTCTATATTCTTCAAGCCGTTTCCCAATTCTAACTTCCAGCTGCTGGAGCTTGACTCTTCTCCATCTTTTTAGTAGCAATTTGGAGTGTCTTAACAGCCATCTACATGTGCTTAATTTTTTTGCATTTCTTAAAATGAATTATTATTAAGCTACATCAGTGCTTCAGATTCAAAATTTGCTGACTAAATTTTGCAAAAAGATAATTATAGTTGAACTCAGTAGTTTAAGGAGCCCCCATATACTTCTTGAAATTCTTTGTAAAAGTGACAGAACCTCCTCTGTATTATCCCCTCAGGATTTTTGTGCCATAATCCAGGATTCCAAATATCATAGCATGGTTTTTTGTAACAGGGCAAACTACATGTGTTGCAAGATGGGCATGTGCTCGCAATATGCAGAATAAGGCTAATGCAAGGAATAAGCTGTAAGAAAACTGAATTAGAGGGTAAAGAGCCTTGTCAGCTATGCATAACGGAAAAATATGGAGTAAAAAAACTGTGTCCTTTTTGGGGTGAGGCAAATGTTCTAAAATTAGATTATGGTGATCATTGCACAATTCTGTGAATATATTAAAACCTATTGAATGTCACACTTTAAACAGGTGAACTTTATGGAGTGTAAGTTATATCTAAATAAAGCTAATTTAAAAAAAAAAAAAGAAGAAGAAGAAAGGAAGTTGCATCCTGATGAAGGAAAAGTTGGTGCAGGACCGGGCAGTGTTTCGTTGTTGTGCGTAGGGTCGCTATGAGTTGGAACCGACTCAACGGCACCTAACAAGCAACGACGATAACAATGCGATACAGGCTGTTGTTGGACACTCAAAGGTACAAAACACAACTGCATCAGTTATCTGTGGCCACGTAACAAAGTTCAGTGGCTTAAAGCAACCATTTAGCTCATGATATCATAAGTTGCTGGGTGGTTGTTTGTGTCTCGGCTGGCTCAGCTGATCTCTGCTAGGCTTTTTCAAGAGATTGTGGTCAGCTGGCTGGAAGGCTGGTTGATGATCCAAGAGAGACTCAGACGTGTGTCTGGCAGTTGATAAGCTGTCAGGAGAGGTGCCCAGTTCTCCTCCACGTGGCCTCTCATCCTCTAGCTTGTTCACATAATGGTTTCAGAATTCCAAGTGCAGCAGAAGTAGAAGCCACGAGCCTCTTGAGGCTCAGGCTCAGAACTTGCACAGCATCACTTACTTCTGCTGCATTTTATTGGTCAAAACGAGTCATCAAGACAGCCTAGAGTCAAGGGATAGGGAATTAGACTCCATCAAGACCCAGGTTCGAGACCCAGGTTCAGTTTCCAGCCAAAGCATCTCACGTGCGGCCACCACCCATCTGTCAGTGGAGGCTTGCACGTTGCTGTGATGCTAAACAGGTTTCAGCAGAGCTTCTAAACTAAGATGAGACTAGGAAGAAAGGCTGATGATCTACTTCCTAAAACCAGTGAAAACCCTATGGATCATAGCAGTCTGATCCACAACTGGTCATAGGATAGTGCAAGACTGGGCAGCATTTCATTTCATTGTGCATAGGGTCATCATGAGTCAGGGATGGCCTTGAGTTGGGGCGGGGTGGTGGAGGGGCAGACACAGCAGCGACTAACAACAGCAACAACTTGATAGAACTTGCTGACAAATTTTGTGGCCATTTTTACAGTTCACCACAACAATCTAGTCAATCTGGTTTGGTGCTATCCGGTTTACTCTTTCCATTGTAATTAGAGTAAGTCTCCTGAGAAGATGAATCTTGGCCCAATATATTGTTAAATATACATAGTGATAATATTCCATGTATATTAAGCCTTGGATTAATCACCCCAGTGGAAGGGGGCAACAGGGCTAGTAGCAACTGTTGTTAAAAATTGTTTAAATTTTGTTTTGCACTTTTGCCACAGATTTACCTAGTATGAAGATTATTTTATATTCCTAAAGTACACATCACTAAATAGGAACCCAAAGATAGAGGAGCAGGGAGAACCCCAGATGAGATTAAAATAGTCCATACAGCTGAGGGAAGTGGTGGATTGATGGTAGAATTCTCACCTTCCATGCAGATGACCTGGTTTCAATTCCCAGCCAATGCAGGCCATGGACAGCCAACACCCATCTGTCATTGGTGGCTTCTGTTTTGCTGTGATGCTGAACAGGTTTCAGTGGAGACTCTAAACTAAGACAGACTAGGAAGAAAGACCTGGCAATCCACTTCTTAAAATCATCCAGTGAAATCCCAGTGGGTCACAATAGTTCAGTCTCCAACCAATTATGGGGGTGGTGCAGGACCACGCAGTGTTTTGTTCCATTGTGCGTGGGATCAACCTGATGGCAGCCAACAGCAACGGTCCACACTGGGTGACTGAGAACCAACTGCATTATAACTTACATTTTGCTTCTGGTCATTTGCCAGCTAGAACTTTCTTCACAGCAGTGGAAAAAAGTTCAGGAGTAGAACAGAGCATTCACATGAATACAGTAAGAAACACAAGACGAGAGTGGGAAATAATGCTTTAAACCCCATGGACTAATGTGAGAAAAGAAATTCCTAAAATCAGCAATCTCTGTTAAGCTACCGTCAAAAGGAAAATCAGCAGCAGGTAGTGGGAATTTGCCCAAGATGATTTTACAACCTTGTTAAAGCTGTGAGACCATCATCCCACTCCTCTTCACCCTTAACAGGTAAAGAGCAGAACACTCAGGCCCAGCCAGAAAAACCGCTCTTAACACCACTGATGTTTGACATAAGCTGCATCTCAGCGAATGACCTTTATCCACAACCATTAAAAATCTTTACAATCCAACTTTGAAATTTTTCTTCAGGTCCAAGCATGGTTCTCAAAAAGAAAAACCCGCTCCCTCACAACCTAATCAAAGTACTGTTTAGTTTGATTTCCTGTTCCTATCTTCTGTAAACACAGCTCCCAATGTGATGGTATCAAATTCAATATCTGCTTCTAAGCTATCTGACAGAAGGCATAGGGGGCTGGGGGGAATGATCTTTTTACTTAAGAAGTTTGTTTTTTAGCTGATTCTATATCTATAGAAGGTCTAGTATCTTAAAAGGTATTTTAAAAGCCATTTTCCTTCTATCTCTGTTGCCTCAGATATAGTTGAGATATTTCTAATAAAAGCACTAGACAAGTTTCTTAGTAGCATGTTAACTTAGTATGATTAAGAGCTATTATTTTTTTCTTGAAAATAGGGATCCCTTTCTTTGCTAAGGAGCCTTAGTGGTGCAGCGTTTAAGAGCTCAGCTGCTAACCAAAAGGTCTACAGTTCGAATCCACCAGCTGCTCCTTGGAAACCCTGTGGGGCAGTTCTGCTCTGTCTTGTAGGGTCACTATGAGTCGGAATCAACTCGGCAAAGGGTTTTTTGTTTTCTCTGCTATCATCCCCAGGTTAATACATTTCCATAGAGACTCCTTTTCAGCATTTCTGTTTATTGAGTCAAGAGTGGAATAGTGACAAAAGCATTCTCAGGGTATCACACTGGAGAGGTTCCTCATGTCTCCATTATCTCTCCACAAGTATATAGTTATTTTCTAGATTAATTTTTAAATTAATCAATTACAGAACTAACTTTGCTATCTAGAGCTCCAAGTCACTTCATCACATTTACTAAAATACAACTATAAAACTTATAGAAATTCACGTTAGATGCAATTGTTTTAACAGTTTTGATGACTTCTAGGATGTTCTAGTTAGGAGGGTTTTTGTTTTTTTTGTTTTTTTTTTTCCAATGGTAGCATTTTAAGGGATAGTCAGTTTCTCAAAAACTAAGGATCACAAGGTGGTTTAATCTTATAAATATGTTTAATATTCAGTATATTTTATGTTCAATAGCCATAATTCCAGCATGACGCCAGCATCCCGTATATTTATTATACGTATTAATTTGCTAAAGTAGCACCCAGAAGGACTACAGCAATAAGAAAGACTGATATTTTGGTTACCAATTTCTAGAAACACAAATCTTAAGCTGATGTATCCTTTGAATAATTAGTAAAAGAAAGATAAAATGTCTAAAGATTGGAAATAGTTTAAATGCCATTCAAAAGGATGCAAAGAGACTCTGATGCCTGAAACAATCCCTTCGCACATGACATGATAAAATTTAACAAGTAAGTTGCCCAAAGCACCAAATTAAGGCTGATAAATCACTGTGGTTGAAAGTATAATAAGAATGGTTAAGCACTGAAAAAAATTGAAAATGGCACTCAAAAACAGCTAAAGAAATCCGGAAGGGCTAAAGCCATCCCATCTCAAGTGATAAGCTAATTTGTTAGCATCTATTAACTGGGAAATATATAGGATATGTCATCTTGGTAGCAGCATGAAAAGTGAAAACTGCCCAAAGCAGTAGAAAGGAAATAAGGACAGGATTACTCAAAGGAACAGGAGACTATCAAATTTTGGTATGTTAACCATACATGTGAAATTATAAAGGAAGGATTTAAAAGGTAAGAAATCAACTACGAAATGACAAGAAGTAGAAATAGCAAGGTCAAATTGGTATGCTACTCAATAAAAGTGGGTACAATTCTACAACTGCTAAAATTTGGGCAAGCAGAAGAGTACAGAAAGAGGATTCAAAAGAAATCAGTGCAGTCTAAAAACTTATTAAAGAAAGTGCTAAAATGTGAATTAGTGATTATAAGAAATGTATCTTAATATTCAGTCTATTCAGCAGAAGTCTAAACCACTTTATGACCCTTAACTCTCACATTACAGCCACTAAAATCCTGCTAAGACAAAATTTAAATATGAACATCTAAAGAGTCCCTAAAATCTTCAATAGCTGTTTAAGCCACCCAGTCTAATAATGAATTTCCGTAAACTTCATAAATAGTTCAAGAAAAAAATTTTGGTGAATTTAGCACATTGATTTTTGGCAGAGTGGCTTTTAGCAAACTGGTCATTCTGTGTATTGCTTATTTCAGCATATTAATTTTTAACAACTTAGCTTTCTTCTTGTTCTGGTGCCCTCAGAGAAGAAAACTGTGGAAAATCAAGACTTCTTTTTTTAAACAACTATCAGATGTCAGCAGTCACTGGCTAGGAATTTGGGTATACAGTGGTGACTGAAGCAGGCATTGCCCTTTGAACTCATGGAAGTTGCAGTCTGTCACGGAAGGCAGACATTAAAAACAAGTTATACAAACAGTTATTTAAAAAGTTATGATAACTGCTTTAAAAAAAAAAAGTGTAAAATAAAAGTAAGAGGAGGACCTGGTAGCTAGAAGTTTTTATTTAGTAATTGAACATTCTGCAAAATAGAAAATGTGTTTTCTTTCCCTGCCTGAACAGATTGTAGGAATAGAGTTGGACGTTGTTACCCACATCAGGTACTGCAGCGCTGTGGTTGGCCGCAGGTACAAACACAGACAGAGGGCCACGCGAGCACTGAGAGAGGAGCAGCGCCTGGCTTTCTTAAAGTCGCTAGTGTTCATCAGAGGCACTGAGTGTTACCAATGGTGAACACGCTCAGCTGCTGATCAAAGGTTGGAGGTTTGAGTCCGCCCAGAGGTGCCTTGGAAGAAAGGGCTGGCAATCGACTTCTGAAAAATCAGCCATTGAAAACCCTATGGAACACAGTTCTATTCATGGGGTTGCCATGAGTTGGAGTTGACTCAGTGGCAACTGGTACTGGTAGTGTTCGTGTGTGTGTGTCCTTTATTTTTATCACATGACGTAGAGATGATATTTGTCTTTAAGGCATCGTCCTAAACTTCCCATGTGTTTCTGTATTTTGGCTTCCCCATAGGCTCCAGTCTTCTCTCTGCTGCTTGCTGTCCCTGTCACCACTCACCATGGCTGCCACTGTGGCTAGTCTCCCCAGCTACCTTTGATTTTCTTTTCTTTCTATTTTTTCAGTTCTGTTTCTGTCACCTGCTGCTCTTCTCAGGGTTCTTGGGCTTGGAGAGAACACACCAGTGAGTCATAAAGGATAATTTTCAATAATGTAATTTTAAAATAATCCTTTCACCTCCCTGGCTCTATCATATGTCTTCTTATACCTAGGAACTAAAACAGTTTCTCTAAAATGAGTAGAGTTTGTTCTTGACATAATAGTTGACCCTTCATTACAAAATGTCGTTCTAAGTCAAGTTCATTTTTTGCTTATCTTCTTTCTACCCCACTCCCAAATTTGCATTTATTGAAGCAAAATTCTTCAGAATGTTAGTGGCACCATTAGAATGTCCTTCCATCCAACATTCTTAATCATCGTTCTAAAACTTGGCATATTATTATTGAAAATGAAAATGTGTAGAGGAAACTAATTGATGTCCTACTTTCCAGTTACTCTTAAGTCTATTTTTATCCAAATAAGAATTTCTGAAACATGCATGTATCATTGGTTCTCAATTGGGGGGTAATTTTGCCCCCCAGGAGGCATTTCGCAATGTCTGGAGATATTTTTTGTTTGTCACAATTTTTTGTTTGTTACTGGCATCTACTGGGTAGAGGCCAGGGATGCTGCTAAACATCCTACAATGCACAAGACAGTCCAAAACAACAAATTTCATGGCTCAAAATGTCAACAGTGCCCTTGTTGAAAACTGGGCATAGATTAGTAGCACCCGCCTTTCAGCTTCATCTCACAGATGTTCCCAGCTCTTTTCCCACTGATAGGTGCAGATATGCCGTCTTACAACATGCATTTAAACCAGAAGACCTGGCATCACTCAAATAATCCGGATTCACTTCTTTCTTCTCCTTCTTGGTCATCCTTACATAGCAGGTGACTTTCCTAACATCTCCAGTCTAGGGTTGTGAAAGGTCCTTACTCTCTGGTGGCTGAAGGATTTCTGTGAGACCTTAGATTCATTCTTCTGTGGGTGGGGGGAGGTGAGGAATAAGGACAGTAAGAGGATCCGCGAGGGCACAATTGTTGTTCCTTCGTCTGTGTCCTCCCTTTGTATCTCCAGTAGTTTTGTTTTGTTTTGTTTTGTTTTTTGGATAATTTAAGGGCAAAGCTTCGGTTTGCTAAGTAAATTAAATGATGACTTGATGCTAGTACCTAGATAATGGTAGCACATAAACAGCACTTAATAAATGTTTGTGAAATGAATGATTTTAATTGTATTGTTCAGAGTTTTATGTTCAGCTGTAGATCATAAATTCCAGCATATAGTTTCCCTTCCCCTTCCTCGGAATTGCTCTGACTTCTTTTACTTTTCCTAGGTGGTTTTATTTTTACCACTTGGGAATTTATTTTTTACTCATTTAGTTTAGTTCTTTAATTTACTTATTATTTTTTATCTTAGGTGCTGATAGCATTGCTGGAAAGGTATAAGAGATCATTCCTGTCTTTCAGTAGTGAGGAAGCAAGACTTGAGTAAAGGCAGTGTATAATTATAATACAGTGACTGGCTGAATGTTACAGAAATCTATTCATAAAAATCCAAATAGAATTTGTATCATAGGGGAGAGCCTTGTAGAAGTGAAATGACTCAATCCTACGCTCCTGAAAGTAGGGTGGGATTTGAACAGGTATACTTTCTGCTATATTTAGTACTGGGTTGTCATTGTTAGGTGCCGTCAAGTCTATTTTTAATTCATAGTGACTACATATGACAGAGTAGAACTGCCCCATAAGGTTTTCTTGGTTGTAATCTTTACAGGAACAGATCGCCAGGTCTTTCTCTCACTGGGTGAGTTTTAACTGCCAACTTTTCAGTTAACAGTTGAGTGCTTAACTGACTCACTACCAGGGCTCCTTAAGAGCACTTATTCTTTCATTTATTACTCACTCACTCGTTCAGTATTTTGAGTGCCTTCTGTGTGTCTAGGGAGTCAAAGATGAATAAAATGCTGTTTTTACACTCAAAGAGCTTGTGGTGTATTGAGGGAAATGGACAGTAGACAAAATGTTCTAAGAGTTTGGTAAGTGCCATGCAAGGTATCACAGAACAGGGTTGCTTGACTTTGAGGGTGAAGAGGTGATGAAGGATGGGTTCCCTGAAGAGATAACCACTGAGTTTAATGTATAAAAAATATATATATTGGAAGTTAGATCCAGGAAGAAGACTAAACAGAGTGTTCCAGGAATAGAGAAGAGCAGGTTTGAAGAGGAGTAGGTAGTTGACTGGTGCCTACAGGGAAAGCGAGATATGGAATGGGGCAGGGGACAGAGACAGTGGGAATATGATTAGCATCAAGGTTGAGAAGTGAAGCTGATTGTCACCAAGATTTGTGTGCCATTTTAGAGGCTTTGGGTACAACTAAGAGCTATACAGTACTTAGTAACTACTTAATAAATAAATTAAATAATTCGGTGTTCTGGAAGGCTTAGGGTGAAGACTCAAGTGGACTTGGCATGTTTTGGGGATACTAACCCAAGGGTCATGTTTGAAAGTTCAGGAAACCAATTTGAATCGGTAGGATGAGGCAAGACTGTGATGGAAATTGGTAGTCCTGGTGGTCTCTTACCTTCAAAGCAATACAGTGCTTTCGTACCGTGAGTACAATGTCCTAGATGGGGCAAAGGCTGGAGGCATGAATACCAGCCGTGACTGTTGTTTAGTTATCAAAACTATATGGACCTGATCAAGGGGTTGGCAATAGAAATGAAAAGATAGATAGCAGTCTTTTGGAAAAGAGAACCAACAGTAAAAGAAGGAGAAGGAAGAGTTTATAACTATACATTTAAGTTAATGAGAGCATGGTGAGTCCCTGGATAAAACAGACAGCTGTGCTTTGAAAGATGAATTGAGTTTGGCACATTGATGTTTTACATGAGAAGGAGCCAAAAAAATGAAACTTCGTATTTGGACCTTGGGTATGTGTGATGAAAGCTTGTGCAAGAATCTGAAGCTAGAGGTACAGATTTGGGAATCAGCAAAATAGGAATGATTGTTTTGAGAGAAAATAAAGGCTTCTTCATGTTCTTTTTGTCAGTTTTTGAAAGAAATATTTCTAGTGTGAATTAGTTGCTTTGATCTGCAATTTGATTAACAGAGCAGCACTTGTAAGTATGCTTTTCTTTGCTAGAAAAGCATCTGCTTAGTAGGTGCCACTGCCTAATAAGCCAGGATGTTCTGGGTCCTCTTGTGATAAATTGACACCTTTGGAAGCTGCATAAAATTTTCTAGTCTCCGGAGTACTCTGTGATAATCTGATGTTTTAATACATAAGAGAACTTCACTACCTTAACTATGATAAGAGCTCTTAATAACTGGTCCCTGAGTGTCAGAGTCTATCTGCTTCTGAAAAAGAATAATCCCTCGAGGGGAGAGAGAAGAAAGCTAAGATTCAGCTCTGTGTCACCTGTGTCAGGGACACCTTCATATATTTGAGTGTCTAATATGTGCCAGGCACTGGTTTGGGTACTGAGGATACAACAAGTTCTCTTGGGGGCAAGTTAAACAAACAATCACAAGGAGCAAGAATAAGAGCTCAAATAGAGGTCTGTTACAGGCTATGAAAGTGCTAGAGGAAGCAGAGACTGACTTTGTCTAGGGCAGTAGGGTAAAAAATCACGATGGAATGACATTTGAACTGAACCTTAAAGCCTGTTCTAGCAGATAAACGAGATGTTGTCTGTTGGTTATCCAGGTACCAAATGTATATTTAGCACCTGCAATGTGTCTGGCACTGTTTGGGGACTGGAGATATAGCAGCAATGAGACAGTTACAGTGCTGGCCCTCTTATACCTTGTGTTTTAGTAGGATGAGATTGACAAGACTCATGTTAACAAGCAAAATAATGTAATGAAGTGAGCTGGGGGATTGCTTGAGCAAATGCAGTCACTTCTCTGAGGAGATGGTGGTTGAGATAAGACATAAATGAAGAGAAGGAGGTAGGTAGGGGATAAGGTTTACAAGCTGAAGCAACAGCAGGTACAAAGGCCCCACACAGGAATGAGCTTGGTATGTTTCCGGGACCGGAAGAGGACACTATGTGTGCTAGACCCAGTAAATGGGAAAGAAATCAAAGGGTGATGGGATTGAGGAAGTAATTGGGGGAATGGCAGGTTATGTAGGGGACTTTAAGTTGTGGTTTTACTCTTAGTGTAATGGAAAGGAGTCATGGGTTGAAATGTGTCCCTCAAAAATGTGTGTCAACTTGGCTAGACCGTGATTCCCAGTATTGTGTGATTGTCCACCATTTTGTCATCTGAGGTGATTTTCCTACGTGTTGTAAATCCTACCTCTATGATATTAATGACGTGGGATTAGCGGCAGTTACGTTAATGACACAAGACTGGATTTACAAGATTAGGTTGTGTCTTGAGCCAATCTGCTTTGAGATACAAAAGAGAGAAGCTAGCAGAGAGAGAGAGGACCTCATACCAAACAAGAAAGTAGCACTGGGAGCAGAGGTGTATCCTTTGGACCTGAGGTTCTGCATTGAGAAGCTCCTAGACCAAGGGAAGATTGATGACAAGGATATTCCTCCAGAACCAACAGAGAGGGAAAGCCTGCCCCTGGAGCTTGTGCCCTGAATTTGGACTTCTAGCCTCCTAGGCTATGAGAGAATAAATTTCTCTGTGTTAAAGCCATCCGCTTGTGGTATTTCTGTTACAGCAGCACTAGATAACTAAGACAAAAGTTATTGAAGGATTTTACACTGAGAAATGGAACACAGGGAAAAGGTCCAGGCTAGAGATACAAAGCTGGAAATCATAAGCATATGGATGGTTTCTGAAGTCAGAGATAGGAGAATGTAGATAGAAAAACCCTGTGCAGTTCAGCATCTTGATAAGACTACAAAAGAGGAGGTAGTGAAGGCGGGAGGAAAAGCAGGCAAGCATGGTGGGCTCTGGAAGCCCAGAGAAGACAGGGCTTCAAAGTGGTTGTGGTCAGTGGTGTCAGAAGCTGGTGACAAGTTAAGATGAAGACACACCTGACCATTGTCTTTGGCTAGTATAGGACACTGGTGGAATTAAAAAGATCTCTTTTAATGAAATAACCACAAAAATCAAACCCGTTGCCATCAAGTTGATTCCGACTCATAGCAACCCTATAGTACAGAGTAGAACTGCCCGACAAGGTTCCCAAAGAGCAACCGGTGAATTCAAACTGCCAGCCTTCTGGTAAGCAGCCAAACCCTTAACTGCTTCGCCTCCAGGCCTCCTTTAATGGAATAAAAAACCGTTGCCGTCCATTTGATTCCGGATGGAGACAAAATCCCTAGTTGGATGAGGAGGGGATTAGGAAGTGAGGACAGCAAATAAAGATAACCCTTTTGAGAAGTTCTGCTGTTAAGGAGAACAAAGAAATGAAGCAATGACAAAATGACGTTAGTTAAAGAAGAGGGATTTTTGTTGTCGCTGTTGTTATTTTTAAGATGCTAATATGAAGGACTAACTAAATGACCTAGTACTGAGGGAAATAAAAACGATGATGCAGGGGAAAGTGAAAATGGAAGGAGCAGAGTCATGAGTAGGATAGAGGGGATCCAGGCTGGGTAAGAAGGGCAATGAATGTGGGACGTGGTAGATAGTGGATAAGTGGAAAGGCCAGTGGGTAGGAGAGGGCACACATGAGTAACAGTACTGATCGCTTCTTATGGAGCACAGTTCTACTCTGACACACATGGCTTAATGTTTTATGTTATTCAACCCACTGTACTAGGCATGGTATGTTGGAATTGATGGCAAGCAGATGATCATATATGCTTTACAAAATTATCCCTCAGCCTGCAATGGGGAGCGTGAATTATAGATGGAGCATGACAAGATAAAGACATCAGTTAGGATCTTATTGCCCTGGACTAGCTATGAGGCGCAAACGACTAGACTACGACGGGTTTTTTTTTAGATGAAAATAAATGGGGATCGAACTAAGGTAGGGGGATGGAGAAGAAAAGATGGATTTTAGGTAGACTTAGGTGGTAGAATTAACAGAACTTGTTGGCTAATCGAATATGTGAATAAACAGGGAAGGATTTTAGAGTGCTCCATTAGGGACTCCTAGTAGAGTTTTGAGCCAGTCATTTCTACTTAGAGCATGCGTATCTGACCTGCCTTGTGCTGAACGATGAGCCTGATTTTTCTGACTCCAACACTCTTCTCCTTGATTGTTTGACAGTTTGGGAAGTAGCATTAACACTTTCAGGTCACTAGGGGGCTAATCATAGCCATTTTCATGATTGTAAAACTTGAATTGCAGCTTTGAGAGAATAATCATGGCAGTTCACACAGGGGTCTTTCCTAGAAGATGATTTTACTGCCTTAGGACAAAGCCATTTGCATTAAGACCATTCCATGAGGCCGGTGTCATGAAAATCATTATTTGTACAGTTTTTGCTCTCCAGTTCTTAGCCACTCCAGAGGCCCACTGAATACTAAATCCATTGTTCAGTCCAGATGTCTGTGTGTGTTAAATTGATGGACACAAACTGTACATGAATGAATGACTGAAAGGATGGATGGGTGAGTGATGGATAGACTGACGATTAAATAGATAGATAGAAATTAATAATAGCAGTTCATGCTCTTTTTCCATGAGCACACTGGCAAATTTCAAGGAAAATTGGTTTATAAAGATTAGTAAAAAAAGAGAACTTACATTTACTAAACATCAGCTACGTGCCAGGCTCCATGCTGGACCCTTGTATACCCACCGCTAGACTCAAAGCTCTTGGAAGGCATGAGTGTAGGGTCCTTTCCCTTTGAATCCCCAGTGGCTAACCTAGTACCTAGTAGGTGGTGTTTGTTAATAATTAACATAAGTGTTTTCATATATTTCTGGTAAAATCTCTGTGAGGTGGATAGATATAACAGATGTGGACATTGAGGCATACATTAAAGAACATGCCCCAGATTGTGCAGCTCAGAAGTTACTAAGAAGCCAGGATTCTAATGCAAGTTTGCCTGATCCAGAAGCATTTTTTTCCTCTTTATCTATGGTGGAGAAGGGCCTTTAAAGGCACTCTGTTATCTTAGTTGAGTTCCTGCTCTGTTTCCTAGTTGGGAACCAAGTTAACTCTTCCAGGTCCTGGAGAAGCCTCTTCATTATTGACAGCCAGCATGTGTGGCTGACTCAGACATTTCACATCTTGGTCTGGAGCTGCTGTTTGAGAAGCACCTCCAGAGAGTCCCAGCTGAGGTGGGTCACACCTACCAGTTTCATGAAATGATCAAGGTAATGACTTTGGTGATCCCAGCCTTGCAAGTTGCACACCAAACCCATGTATGCACCCTTCAGGGAGCAGGTCTCTGTAATTCCTTACCCACAGACCACAAGACCGCGTTCAGGTAACCATGAAAATGATTCCCCTTGATTCATTCGGGCCCAGTTACACTGCAAAGGATGAAATGGAGTAGAAGAATGACATTTAGAGGCAGAACTATTAAGTAATAGAGAATAAATCATGTCAATTGGCCCTTAAGGTGTTTGATCAGACCCACAGAAGACTGGCAAGAGAATAAACTAGTTTTAAGGGATCTGCACCTTCTCTCTGAATCCCTTCAGGGTTTTGGGAGCTGTTAGCAATTGTCCTGCCAAACTATCCAGAAAGTTCCCAGGCCTCATTTAGCTACTAATATTATAGAAATTCCATCTTTATTAAGAAAGTCATAAATATAGCAATATCTACACCTTTTGAAAATGAAAGATTTCTAGTATCTGGGCTATAAAATTAGTATTTAATCCATCTGTTTAAAAAATCTGTCGCTCAGATGCAATTTCAGTCACTTCTAGGGTGGTCTTTTATTTCTTCTTACTTTCATGTGTGTGAAAAGCAGGTACTGTCCTCCCCACCCCAGCCTGTCTCATTGATGTCTTTAAAAAGCTGGAACCAGACTGATCACAGACCTTTTTGCCATAAAGAGACAACAAAATGTGGCTAAGGAGGAAGAAAGACTTAACTGTGAATTCTTTTCCTGATATGGCTAATTTATTTCCTCTTATACCTTTTCAAAACGGTGGCAAGGTGGCATCTACTTAGAGTGTATTTAATTGCAACTTTCAGAAGACCGAAACAGTAATGCCTCATAGAATCCTCTGTCACAATTCAAAATGTTTGGAAAAGCAGAAGATGAAGTGTACTGTCAGCTGAGAGGGAAGGAACTGGACTTCTGAGTAATCTGCCTGGTCTACTGATTACACTCTGTAACAGAAAGGATACACCAGCCCTTGGATTTAGTCCCTGATTTTCATTCATCTGGGGTCCTTTCATTGTGAGCAGGGTTTCTCTCTGAGCAGCCATGGTACTTATGGTCAAAGGAATAGCAAAGAGTATTTTGTTCTATTATAATGTGGTGGCGTCAGATCCAAGTAATTTGATTCTAATCCCTACCTACAGCAATCCAAAGGCAGGTTAAGGACCTCACCCAGAGCATCTTCCTAAACCACAGTAATAGGATGTGTGTATGTATATGTAACTCTGTGTGTGTGTGTGTGTGAATGCTTATTCATAAAGGGAACACATGATAAAGTCATGCGAATAACAAAATGATGACCTGGCCAGTAGATGAGAATTGATCTTCTTAGTTTACAGATTTCTCACTGTATTTGTTATCTTTTCTCACGTCAGTGGAATTAGTTACAGTAATCTGAGCGAATAAACTTTGTTTTAATATAGAAAATGCAGTATTCAAATAGCACAGTAAAAGTAAGTCCAGGAGCCCTGCAGACTCAGGAGTTGCTCAGCTAGGTAACAGTGCTATCAAGACACCTAGCTTCTCTGCCCTGCCACCCTCAGAATTGGGTCATAGAGAAGCTAGCTTTCCTCTCGGTCCTGAGAAACAACAAGGGCTGCATATTTATTGGCTTATGTCGTGCGAGAAGGCAAAAAGAATCAGGGGCAAATAACCATGCATCTTGTAAAGCCGTAATTTTTAAATTTAAAAAGGATGTGTAAAACCTATGATCTTTTCTTCTTTAGCACTGTCTGAGAAATACAGGTCTTATGGACCAGTAGAACATTGAGAAGTCTCTGGGCTGCCCTCAGAAGCAACACAAATAAGTCAGTCCAGATAGATTTTAAAACATTCCACTTTACGAAGAAGAATTCCATAGTCACGTTATAAAACAAGAAATCAATAATACCAATTTCTTTATCAGGACAGTTGATTTCCCAAAGGTGAAGGGAATTCCTTTAAAACACCTTTCCCAGAACACTAAGGAGGCTTTTAAAATGGCACCAGTACATCAGTGATCTCAGCAGGAGTTGTTAGAAAGACTACCAGACTACCGTCTCTCACTTCCTCCACCCCTTCATTACTGGTAAACGTGACTTTGATTCTTCTAGAGGGTAAGCTCATTGGAGGGCAGAATCCATGTTTTATCATCGTATTTCTCTCTCACCCACAGTACTTCCACATTGCCGGTCCTCAGGAAGTAGTCACTGAATACACACTACATACTTGAGACCAAGAATCGTGGATTCAAAATATTCTGATCCACACAATACAATACTTTCATGTATGAAGACATACCACTTCCCCACTTGTGCAGCAGTTTCTTTAAGTTGATTTCTTCCTTAGGATTGCATGTGAATGTGAGCTTGTGCCATATGAGTCTGCAAGAGTGTTGTAGCATCAGCCTGGATTTCACAAAGTGCTAGCTCTTGTGAAACCATGCTGTCACCTATAAGCTGAGTAACGTTAGGCAAAGCTTCGACCTACCTCTTTTTCGTCTGCTGTCAAATGGAATTAATATTGCTTGTCCAACTTTCCTAGTCAAGTTATTGGGAGAATCAAATAAGATCACATATATGAGAACTTTGAAGGAGTGGTATAATTGAGGTGGCCTCAATGCTACCATTTTTGTCAAAACCCCAGATTATGAAAAACTCCTCTCACTTTGTGGTTTTCAGTCAAAAATCATACAGCACACCCACCAATCTCCAAAACATCAAAGAAGATCATTGAAACTTGAGTTGGCTCGGGGGTCCTAAGTCTGTTTATGCAGGGAGAAGCTGTGTGAGAGGATAGGTGGGTTTCACACTCAGCCTGCCCTGGATGGCAGCCATGTATCCTGGGCTTCTGACTGTCAAACTTAGAAACTAAAGGGCCTGAACCCAGATAACAACCACACATCACCGCATGAAGGAGCCCTGGTGGCGTAGTGGTTAACACGTTCAGCTGCTAATCAGAAGGTTGGCAGCTCAAACCCACCTAGCGGCTCCATGAGAGAAAGACCTGGTGACCTGCTTCTGTAAAGATTACACCCTAGGAAGCAGTATGGGGCAGTTCTACTGTCACATGGTCACTATGGGTCACTATGAGTGGAAAATGGACTCCACGGCACCTAACAACATCATCACCATGTAGGCTTCAGCTGTTGCCGACATTCCTTATGCAACCTTTTTGTTTGTATCATTTCTGGAGATTTCCATGAAGGCAGTTAGCCCAAATGTTATTGTAATAGTTTAAATCATTGGAGCATGAAAACTGATAGCTTTTTATGATCTATAGATATCCCCTCCAGTAAGTTTATTCAAGAATCATTTTTATTATAAGCTTCCTGTTGGGTTTTGTATTCTAGTAAAAATGTAATATGTTTGGGAGCTTGGTAAGCTGATGCCTCTTTCTATCAGACTACAGAATTCCAAGGGCATTTTCCACATATTTTGGTGAATTATTTTTTTTTTTTACTCTGGCTGAATGTGGAACCCGTATTATCCTACTTTGACAAAGCAAGAAGGAAAGGATAGATGCTCATTTACAAAGTCGTGTGTTTTAAGCCTGGAGTGGGATTTTTCAGGACGATTGGAGCAAATAACTCAGTTCAACCTTCCGTGAGTGTGCACTGTGGTGTTAAATCTGGCCAAATGCTTGGCAATCTCTGCTGCTTCTCACACATTCTGAAACGTGGTTTGGGAATATTTCTCCCAAAGTGCTTTTGCCATAAACTAAAAATAGCTTTGGCTGCCCACTAAATAGAGCCCTTTCAAAGAGACATCCATTATTCATTACTCACACTTCTCCAACACTCCCACCAGTGATCTCAGAAGCTTTCACACTAGGTACTTGTGGGCTGGATATTCTGAGGAAAAAAAGTTGGGAGGGAAAGGAGAGAAAGTATGAGTGTCCCGGCAATGTCATTGCCCTGGTTTACAGAATGAATGGTGAGTGTAGAACCCTTGAGTGCAAGGACAACTGTTGGCCGAGTGAACACAGCAAGTAGTAGGGGATCATCTTTCCTGGTGATAGCGATGATCAGAATAATACTCCAAGAATGGAGTTCAAAATTGTAAGCCTTCATCTGTGAAAATTGCTATATTATATTTTCACCCAGTAGAGAAACCACAGCTTCTTATTGGAGGTGTTCTGTGTCAAATGCTTTGTCACTGTTTTTGGCCGGGCGAAAGGACTGTTTCTAGAGTTTACGGAGGCACAACTGAGTTATACATTGTTAATGGACTCCTGGAGGCAGTGCAACTCTCATTTATCTTTCATGATTTAACACGTTTAATCTATTTTGCCGTTGGCGTGGGCAGAAAGTTCACCAGCCACTGTTTTTATGTTACTTTGACCAGGTGATAAGGGCTACCTGGGGCGTTACGCTGAGAATGTTCTTAGCCGGCTGCCTCCACTGTCGAAAAAGCAAAAGTGAAGAATCATTTGAGACTTTAAATGGAGCTTAAATAAATGAGTATTGACTGAGAGCCGAGTGGAAGTTTTAGGCTTTAAAAAAAAAAAAAAGTTCTTTCAGGACATTATTCACTTGCTTAAATTATTGGATTTCTGCCTTCATTTGATTTCGTAGCTAGAAGATAATTTGGCATTTTTTCCCCTTATCTCAGAGAAAGGGATAAAAAATATGTAAATACTTAAAAAGAAGACTTGCATACTCAGTTTTGTAACAGTTGCTCAGATTTTCAAAACTTACCACAAAAGGGGTATTTTTACTGCAATAGTTAATATTGCCAGGCTTTTCATTTGACTGATCAGGTTTATATTTGTGACTGGTTCCATTTTCTGGCTACCTGGAAGCACTTCACTGCTGAGCTGTTGATGTCTCAGTTTTCATGCCTCAGGTAGATTACTTCTTCCATGCATTGCCTTCATTCATCCTGTTCTAGGCACTGAGAATAGAAAGGTAAAAGATACAGCCTGCCCTCAAGGAGCTCACATATACACTTTTAGGAGAAACAGACAATTTCAACAGAAACAGACAATTTCAACACAGGCTCGTGCTTGGGCTGGAAGAAATTAGCATAGATTCCAAAGGAAACCGCAAAAAGGAATGTATCTTACATTCCCCTGGAGTGCAAGAACTGGCTGAAAATAAATACACATGTAATAGATTTGTTGCACAGAGATACGTGGTAAATACTTACTAAATATTGGATGTTGATAATAACATTCACCCTTGAACTTGTCATTCTAAGCTATTTAAGTCTACTGAGTTGATCTTTATTTAAAACTTACATATACTTCCTTCTGTTTTGCAAAAGTGATTAAAACCATTTAAATATCTAAGATAAGCCATCTTTATTTAGTAGCTGTATCCTGAGACATATTTCCCCAGGGATTTTAATTTTAATGTGTAAAGACCAAACATTACCTGTTGTGTGATGAATACAAGAGTACACAGGGTTTTTTTTTAATAGCTCTATTAGTGAGATAATGAATAATGTTCGTTTCTAACCAACAGGATATCTACCTAATTTACCCAAATTTATTAGCAATCTCAGATTCTTGCTATGACTCAAAAATAAAAATAAAATGCCAAGTAGAAGCAAAACAAGTAGGAAAACAAAGCAGAATAAATAATTTCTTCCTCAATGCAGGGCCTTGTTCCTGACACCTTTTATGAAAACCGAAAAGAAATACAGTGATTGATACGACATTGACTCTGCCCCCAAGGATCTTACAATCCAGTTAAATGTAAGGGTGTTAAGAATGACAGACATGTAACAATTAGATATGCAAATGGTGGCAGGTTAATGCATGATCAAAGTCAAGTGAAGCATAAAATATAGCAATTCTCCCTGAACGTGGTCTCTGAGAAGGCATCATAAAGGAACACACCAGTGCATTGGGCCTTGGAGGATTTTATAAGGACTATAAAAACAAGAAGGAGCCCTGGTGGAGCAGTGGTTAAGTGCCTGGCTGCTAACCAAACCCACCAGCCTTTCCATGGGAGAAAGATGTGGCAATCTGCTTCTGTAAAGATTACAACCTTGGAAACCCTATGGGGCAGTTCTACTCTGTCCTCTAGGGTCGTCGTAAGAATCAACTTGATGGCAATGGGCTTTTTTTTTTTTTTTTTCTCGGTTATAAAAATAAGAGACAGGATTTCATGCAATGGGAGCCCCACAGCTGCAAGGCATGGAAGTGCGTGCTCCATGTTGGCAAGACAAACTTTGAGCTCCTTGAGGGAAGGGAGCCCATCTTGCTTACCACTGTATAACCAGTGTCTAAAACACTGCTCATCATCAGCACTGGTTAGGCGTGTGTTAAATTAAGTGACCTGATTGTGTAATTGGAACTTGAAGTATAGAGTAGATAGAAACTAGAGACTGAGAATCGCTTGAGGGACAGGTTGTAGCAATACTAAATAATCTTCTATGTCTATACAAGAGTATAAGGAGTGTGGACTTTATCCTGAAATTCAACATTTCCCAGGGTGTGTTCCCTGGGATATCAGATCTGAAGGATGTTAATAAGCATCACTCGGCAAAATAAATTTGAGAAATACTGGCTTAAAGTTCAACTTTTTTTTTTTTTCCTTAAACTTTCTCTGACCCTTTACCCTACTCGTGGGCACTGCAAGGCTCCAACAGGCCCCTAACATGTTCCTCAAACTTCTAGGATCCTGAACCCTCTTTTAGGGCAGTTTGCAGTGGACTACGAACCTAAAGGTTGGCTGTTTGAACTCACCCAGCGACTGCAGAAGAAAGCTTTGGCAATCTGCTTCCATAAAGAATATAGCCAAGAAAACCCAATGGAGCAAGCAGTTCTACTGTAAAACAAATGAGGTCACGACGAGTCGGAATCAACTCAACAGCAATGGTTTGGGGATTTTTGTTTTTTTGGTACCTTACAGGAAGGGTGTTCTCCACCACACAATTTATGAAATCTCTAAGCAACAAGGCACCATTAAAGAACTTTTAACAGTAGATTGACATGGTCAGAAATTTTATTTTATTTTGTTATTGAGAATATACACAGCAAAACATACACCAATTCAACAGTTTCTACACATACAATTCAGTGACATTGATTACATCCTTCAGGTTGTGAAACTATTCTCATCTTCCTCTTCTGAGATGTTTCTTCTCCATTAACATAAAGTCACTACCTCCTAAGTTTCCTATCTAATCTTTAGAGTTGCTGTTGTCAGTTTGATCCCATATTGACAGTTCTTAAAAGAGTATAATCCTCAAGGCAAACATTTTTCACTAGTTAAGCTAAACTATTGTTTGGTTTTAAGAAGACTTCAGGGAATATTTTTTATTTAAGGTTTCAAGATTATCTTGGGACAGTAGTTTCAGGGGTTCATCTATTCTCTATGGCTCCAGAAAATCTGGAGTCCATGAGAATTTGAAATTCTGTTCTGTATTTTCCCTTTTTTGATCAGGAAACCTCTGTAGAATTTTTGATCAAAATGTTCAGTCATCGTAGCCAGGCACTATCCAGTTCTTCTGGCAAAGGCAGCAGGTGTTCATGGAGATAATTACCACACATCCCATATCCTCCACCTATTCATGACTCCCCTTCTTCCTCTGACATGGTCTGAATTTCACTTTAGAAGACTGGTCTTCTACAGACTGGAAAGCAGTGAAGCAAGACTGTCGTTGTTGTTAGGCGCCATCAAGTCATTTTCAACTCATAGCGACCCCATGTGTGCAGAGTAGGACTGCTCCATAGGGTTTTCTGGACTGTAATATTTACAGAAGTAGATTGCCAGGTCTTTCTCCCATGGAACCACTGGGTAGGTTCATAATGCCAACCTTCCCATCAGCAGCCAAGAGCTTAACCTTCTACACCATCAAGGCTCCTTGAAGCAAGACTAGAGGTAGAGAAACCTGGTTGAAGACAGGTGTAACAGCTTAGGCAGGTGATAATGAAATCTTGATGCCAAAAAGAGAGAAGAATGGACCAAGAGATCTAACTTGCCAGGGCCACCCAGGGGAGGATAAACCAGTAAGCATGGTATACACCATCCTCATGGAGCAAGGTACGCACGGGCTTAATTGTATTTACTTGCTAATCTGTGGTGAGCAATTTCACGTGAGTTTCACCACATCTTTGGCGTGGTGAGGGACAGGTGAAATTGTGCACTGCAGATTGATGGGAAGGCACAATTGGGCCGGCGGGTACCCCGGGGCCACCGTTACACTGATACAGATTGTGCCTGTGCAGGAACACCTGGCCGAGTGGATCAAAGGGCGTTGAATCCTGCCCACTTTCTTTGTTGACATGATGTGCATCCAGACTCAGGGCTGCATCCATGCTGAGGAAGAAACACCTATTTCTAGCTCACCGATGGCAGTGTCCCAGGTTAATGGCCGATGTTGGAGGGAAGCAAGAGAAGTGTCTGAGATGACTCATATTTCTTGTTGAAACCATTCTATGGTGAGAGATGCTTTAATTTTTTTTTTTTTTTTTTTTTTTTTGGACTTCTTTTCATTCTTGTAAAACCAGAGTATCTGAAACCATGATACCTGGAGAAGGAATGGCTGCAACTGTAGTGTTTTGAACAGTCTCTGCCAAGAGCTATGGTTTTATCTCTACTACCCATTAAAATATACATACTATCAGTACAGAGAGATTTTTCACCAAGAATATGAACCAAGGGTTACAAACTCAAATGCCCACAGAGCCCACTCAGGCATCATAAATGTGTGAAGTGTGTAGTAGGCTTGGTGTCTGCATATTAAACTTACAGTAATGTTCTTCCCTTACAAAAACAAATATGCTCTTCCATTTCTCTTTAAATATGCAATCTTCTCCATCTATATATTTTTTATTACCATTCTTGATAGGAACATGGATAGTGAGAACTATATCTCAGTTCTAAGAAAAACTTCTGCACAATAGTGATGATGAATGGCGACTGTCACAGCTGCAGTGTGGCAGACACAGTACAGTGGAGGGCCAGATATTCTGATTTTTTAGGAGAAGCTAGGAATCTGAATTTTTATGCGAAATCTCTCTTTTCTAAGATTGGCACAAGTGTTTGCCATACACTGTGTGGGCCAAGCCAAAGTATATCTCTGGGCCACCTAGTTTATGATCTCTATACCATGAACTGGAGCCCTGGTAGCACAGTGGTTAAGTATTTGTCTGCTAACCAAAAAGTCAGCAGTTCAAACCCACCAGCTTCTCCTTGGAAAGACTATATGGCCTTTCTCCTCTGTCATATAGGGTCTCTGGGAGTCAGAATCCACTTGACTGCAATGGGTTGGGTTTATACCATAAACCAGTTGCTGTTGAGTCAATTCCAATTCATGGTGACCCATATGTGTCAGAGTAGAACTGTGCTCCATAGGGTATTCAATGACTGGTTTTTCAGAAGTAGATTACCAGGCCTTTCTTCTGAGGTGCCTCTGGGTATATTGAATCCCCAACCTTTTGGTTAGCAGCCAAGTGCATTAACCATTTGCCCCACCCACGATCTCTACCCTGGTCTCTATGTGCTACAGTGCATACACATGGACCTAATTTTTTTAAGTTGATGGATTTAAACTTCATATTTTTTAGGTAGACAAGGTGTTAAATGACCTGCTAAGTTGCACTGCAAACCCATGCTGAATTGCTGAGTGGGAGGAGAGAAGCCATGTTTCCGGAGCTAGTAATTAGAACCATGTTCTTATTTTTGCCTTAAGCCTTTACTAAGGAAAGAAAAGCCAAAACACTGGTGCCTGGTGGAAGTATTAGTGCTTCAATCCAAGCCACTATCAGTAGAGCTAAGGTACAAGAATCTGTCGGGGTGAAGGTAACAAAGTGTGCTGTGCAGTGCTGTGTCATGGAAGGGAAGCTACCAGCATACACTTTCTGTTGTAATACTCACCTGGAGGATTCTGTTTCACTGAGAGGGGAACGTGGGATAGTACATTGACTAAGGCCTTGGTGTCAGGGGAATTGTGAAATAGTTCAGGGGGACTGAATCCCGGGGCTGATGTGATGTCACATCTCGGTCCACAGCAGAACTTTCTTAATGGCTCACATGTGAGCACGTAGATTAGACCCATCTGTCTGAAAGGGGGAGTTTGCACATGTGTGGTAATCACCATCATTTTAAAGAAACTTTGAGGAGGTGTTTAGTTCCTGCTGATAGGGAAGATTAGAATCAAGCAAGTTTTATGAATAGAAAATGATGAGCAGATGAGCCTAGAAGGAAATGGAAATGCAATGAGATTAGTAGCTGGTGCGCACCTCTCTGCAGGGAAAAAAGGTTTAAGAGATGTCAGGCTGGGCAATACTTTATTTCCTAAAGTGCAAAGAAGAGAGTTGGACAAAGCTGTAATATTAACAGCTGCTGCCAAAGTGAATTGGTCAAGGATCTTTATAAAAAGCTGCTGCTTAACAGTTCCTGGGTCTGTACACGGCAAGGAAAAGATGTCTTCATTATCCTGAGATGCAAGGTTCAGGCCTGCATGCAAGCAACAAACATTTAGTGAGTGGCAACTGTATGCTATGAGGCAGGGGTGGTTCAGTGGTAGAATGCCCACCTGCCATGGGGGAGACCCGGGTTCAATTCCCGGCCAATGTACCTCAAGTGCAGCCACCATCGTCTGTCGCTGAAGGATTGTGTGTTGCTTTGGTGCTGTACAGGCTTCAGCAAAGCTTCCAGACTAAGATGGACTAGAAAGAAAGTTCTGGCAATCTACTTCCAAAAGTCAGCCAATGAAAACCCTATGGCAGTGGTCTGATCTGAAACACTGACCATGAGAATGGCACAGGACCGGGTCACATTTCATTCCGTTGTGTAGGGGGTCGCCATGAATCTGAGGCTGACTCCTTGGCAGCTAACAACAACTACAGCTGCGTACTAGCACTGTGGGACCCCCTGGAGCAGTTGAAAGACTAGGCATATACACCCCATAGGAGGCAGCCCTCGGGGGCCCAGGATGGATTGTGAGCTGGTCCCACCCCCTGCCTCCGCACCGGGGCTTCCGGATAACATGGCATTTTTGGTCAGAAAGAAAGCTCACACAAACGAATCATGTGATTCAGTGCCCTAAGGCCTGGGTTCCGTGGGTAACAGAGCCTTTCTGGTTTGTGCCTTTTAAAGAACTTTTTTTTTTTTTTGAAAATCGAAATTTTGAAAGGCAGTTCAGAGTAACTCTCATCAGTCAATTTATCTAATCGCTTGTTCCCGAATGATTGGTAATTATAACATTTAGGGAATGAATTTTTCTTTTTTTACATGTCTTTGTAAATGCATACAGAACACACACCCCGTTCTCTCCAGGAAGCTGCACCATGCCTTCTAAATTCACTTCTTCCCAAATGCTTATCTACCTGCCTACCTTTCTTGTTTCTTTTCTCCCTTCTTGTTTTCCTCCCTGCCTCACTGTGTGCCTTAATCCTTTCTTCCTCCTTTGTTTCTCCTTTCCTTTCTCCCTCCCTCCCTTCCTTCCTTCCTTTGCTTTCACCTACATTCCCTCCCCCCACTTTTTTTTTCTTATTTCAAGTGAAGGCTTTCCCCTTACAAAAATTAACCATTCCGTAAATTTATCAATGTACAGATGCTAGCCAGCCATTGCCATTGAGTCAATTACAACTCATAGTGGCCTTATAGAGTAGAGCTGCCCCACAGGGTTTCCAAGGCTGTAATCTTTACAGAAGCAGACTGCACATCTTTCTCCCTGAGAGTAGCTAGAGGGCTGTAACCACTGACCTTTCAGTTAGCAGCTGAGCACTTAACCACTGTGCCACCGGGAGCCCTCATATAGTACAAATACCCAAAAAAAACCATTGTCATCAAATCGATTCCTACTCATAATGACCCTACAGGACACAGTAGAACTGCCCCTAGGGTTTCCAAGGAGTGGCTGGTGGATTCCAACTTTTGGTTAGCAGCTGTAGCTCTTAACCACTGTGCCACAAGGGCTCCCAAGCAGGGCTCCCTAATACATATAAAACCTGTTGCTGTCAAGTCGATTCCAACTCACAGTGACCCTATGTATAGTACATATACTTCTCCAGGATTTCCAAGGAGCAGCTGGTGGATTCGAACTGCCAACCTCTTGGTTAGCAGCCGAACTCTTAACCACCACACCACCAGGGCTCCACATCTCCTTAAATACATGATTATTGAAATTTGAAATAGCAAGGACAGAAATATTCCTCAATCAGCAGAGAATACGTGCCCCTCAACTGTACCCAATTATTGGTAGCAACACGAAATGCGGAAGACAGGATGGGAAATGACCAGGAGACCTACTCATATCCAACTGATTTCCTAATGCCGAATTATAGGTCAGATAAAAGAAACCACATGTAATGAAAGCGAGAGCAAATGTTTTAATGCTAACTTCCTACTTTATTTCCTCCATGGAAAATATGTGCGATCGTGTAGGTTAATTTTAGTTCAATGATTTCACCTTTCAGAAAGTTTATCTTCGAGAATTGCTTCTCCTTTGAGACCTACCCTTTAATTGACTGTTTGCTCAGAGTTTCCTTTGCAGAAGTGACAGGAAGCCCTTGTCTTCCCAGGAATGCAATGGTCTGAGCCCATAAGCAGAAAGGTCTGAATTCCATCTGCAGCCTTTCCATCAGCTCCTGAGTATTCTTTGAGAAGGTCATTTCTCTGTTTTTCCACCTGTGAAGAAGAGATAACGTTTTTGACCACTATGCTACCTTGGGAGGATTAAGCATAAAATGTCCATGAAATATTTTGGGAAAAAAAGAAAAACAGAATAAATACCACATCGACTCTAAATGGATTTCTTCTTCATTGTTTTAAGTTACAAACTAAACATTCTGAAAAACACCTAAACTAAAACCTCAGCAATATTGAAATCACACAAATAGATCTCTGATAATTTATTAATTTGACTTCCTTTGAAGTTCAAAGGCAGCTAGGAATAGTAGAGAGATTGGCGTTATTGCTGGTAGGATGAGCTTAGGCAAAGAAGCTCATCTGTTTAGGCCTCAGTTTCCTCATCTGTTAAACAAGCCTATTGAAACAGAATAACATATAAACTCCCAGTTATCTTTTTTTTTAATTGTGATTTAGATGAAAGTTTATAGAGCAGATTATTTTCTCATTAAATAATTAATATACATATTGTTTTGCAACATTGGTTGCCAATCCCATGATGTGTCAACACTCTCCCCTTCTCGACCTCAGGTTCCCCCTTTCCATTCGTCCAGTTTTCCTGTCCCTTCTGCCTTCTCATCTTTGCTTTTGGGCTGGTGTGCCCTTTTAATCTCCTATATATGGTTGAACTATGTGTGTTATTGTTGTTTTATAGGCCTCTTTAATCTTTGGATGAAGGGTGAACTTCAGGAGTGACTTCACTACTGAGTTAAAAGGGTGTCTAGGGAAAATACTCTCAGGGTTTCTCCCGTCTCTGTCAGACCAGTAAGTCTGGTCCTTTTTACGTGAGTTTGAATTTTGTTCTACGTTTTTCTCCCACTCTGCCTGAGACCCTCTACTGTGATCCCTGTCAGAGCAATCGGTGGTGGTAGCCAGGCACCATCTAGTTGTTATGGACTCAGTCTGGTGGAGGCTGTGGTAGTTGTGGTCCATTAGTCCTTTGGACTAATGTTTCCCTTGTCTTTGGTTTTCTTTATTCCCCTTTGCTCCAAATGGGGTAGGACCAGCAGCTGTATCTTAGATGGCTGCTCACAAGCTCTTAAGACCCCAGATGCTGCTCACCAAAGTAGGCTATAGAAAAGCCCAATAACTCTGTCCCTCAGGGAGTTTGGATGTATTTATGAAGCTTCCCTGACTTTGCCTTGGACAAGCTGTGCTAACTTCCCTAGTATTGTGTACTGTCTTACCCTTCACCAAAGATGCCACTTATCTATTATCTAGTTAATGTTTTTCCCTCTTCACCCCTTCCCTCCCTCATAACCATCAAAGATTGTTTCTATGTGTAAACCTTTTCTTGAGTTTTTATAAGAGTGGTCTCATAGAGTATTTGCCCTTTTGTGACTGATTTATTTCACTCAGCATGATGCCCTCCAGATTCATCCGTGTTGTAAGATGCTTCGCAGATTCATCATTGTTCTTTATCATTGTCTAGTATTCCATTGTGTGTATGTACCATAATTAATTTATCCATTCGTCTGTTGATGACCACTTAGGTTGTTTCCGTCTTTTTGCTATTGTGAATAATGCTGCAATGAACATGGGTGTCCATATGCTTATTCGTGTGACGGCTTTTATTTCTCTAAGATATGTTCCTAGGAGTGGGATTGCTAGATCATATGGTATTTCTATTTCTATCTTTTTAAGGAAGTGCCATATCATTTTCCAGAATGGTTGTACCATTTTGCATCCCCACCAGCAGTGCATAAGAGTTCCAATCTCCCTGCAGCCTCTCTCTCATTTATTCCTGATTTCTCTTAACATTTGAGGTCTCTGTTTTTCTGAGTATAACAGAAGTAAGGAAAGGCAGTTTCCCTTTACCCTGAGGGTTTCAAGTACATGCAGGAACCTGTCAGGGATAGGAACATACTGGACAGTGGGTCCCTTCATCTATTTGCCTACCTGTGTGGTGACCACAGAAAGGTGACACCTGAGCACATGAAGGGTGAGAACTGTGCTGTCCACAAGTTTTGTCAAGTGTTGTTGTCGTTAGCTGCTATTGAGTCGGCCCCCAACTCAAGGCAACCCCAGGCACAATGGAATGAAACACTGCCTAGTCCTGCACCATCCGTAGGATCAATTGTGGATGGGACCATTGTGATCCATAGGGTTTTTTTCACTGGCCAATTTTCAGAAGTAGATCACCAGGCCTCTCTTCCTTGTCTTAGTCTGGAAGCTCTGCTGAAACTGGTCCACCATGGCTGACTTTGCTGGTATTTGAAATACTGGTGGCATAGGTCCTAGCATCGCAGCAACATGCAAGCCACCACAGTACAACAAACTGGCAGATTGGTGATACCTAGTAAACACTTGTTATTGTTGTTGTTGTTAATTGTCAGCAAGTCAGCTCCAACTCACGATGACCTTATGTATAACAGAACAAAACATCACCCACTCCTGAGCCATCCTCATAATAATGATTGCGGGTATGTTTTTTTTTTGAGGTACACGGTAAATAAGAGATAACAGAGAGAAACCAAAACTACCCAGACCCTCCTTCTTCCCATCCCCTTTATCAAGAAGAATAATTTTCATGCTGAAAAGGGTAGAGCACATGTTGTGTGAGGGGACTGAAAATGTTGAAATGTAACAAAATAGTAGGAGAGGATCTAGCTGCACTAAATAAGTTTGGGTCTCAAGTCTAGGGGTGCTGAAAGGGGTTGCAGCCGTGACCCACAACTCAGTGGCAGTTTTTAAGAAACTGAGAACAGGGAAAGTGCCAAAAGACTGTAGACAGTCAAAGATGGTCCCAATTATCAGAGGGAAAGGGCTTGATTCTAGAAGTACAACTAAGAGCTTGCTGTTGATCCCAAGCCACACTTGGGAGGGAATTTTAAACAGATGGCTAACAGATGCTTCTGCATAGACCGTGCAGTGTAGGGAAAAGAGCAGGGGCTGTGATGCCAGACGGACTTGAGTGCAAAACCACGCTCTGTCACTCGCCTGCTGAATGGCCTTACAAAAGTTAGTAACTTCTAAGCCTCGTTTTCTCCAGCCGTAGAATAGAAATGGCAGTGCCTGCAAGGTTCTTGTAAAGGAAGAGTGACAATCTTACGTAAATTATCAAGCAGAGGATTGAGCAAAGCAGGCAGGAAATAAGAGATCTAGAGGCAATAAGCATAATGGTTTAGACCAGAGGTCAGCAAACTGTAAAGGGAAACGTCGTAAATATTTTAGGCTTGTGGCCCATATAGTCTCTGCCTCAACTACTCAACTCTGCCTTTGTAGCTTGAAAGCAACCATAGATAACATGTAAATGAATGGCTGTGGCTGTGTCCCAATAAACTTTATTTAAAAAATAAGCGGACAGAGGCGGAGCCAAGATGGCAGACTAGGCAGACGCTACCTCGGATCCCTCTTACAACAAAGACACGGAAAAACAAGTGAATCGATCACATACATAACAATCTACGAACCCTGAACAACAAACACAGATTTAGAGACGGAGTACGAACTAATACGGGGAAGCAGCGATTGTTTCCAGAGCCTGGAGCCACCATACCAGTCAGGTACGGCACAAGCACAGAGAGCTGCTCCACCCCCCGAACTAACCCCGGGAGGGAGACCAGCCGGTTCCACGGGCGGCGTGGGATGCAGCCGGTAGGAGAAGTCCCCGGGAGGCAGTGACTGGTCTTGGAGCAGGAAGAGCAGCATCCCAGCCGGGGAACCGTCTTGCCGGGATTTGGACAGGACGCAGGTACGGCATAAACACGGAGAGCTGCTCCACCCCCCTGAACTAACCCGGGGAAGGGGCCCAGCCGGGTCGCGCGGGCGGCATGGGACGCAGCCGATAGGAGAAGTCCCCTGGAGGCAGCGACTGGTATTGGAGCGCGGAGAACAGCATCCCAGCCGGGGCACTCGGTCACGGCACAAGCACGGGAAGCTGCTCCACCCATCTGAACTAACCCCGGGAGGGGGCCCACCTGGTTCGCAGGAGCGGCACGGCCATGCGGCTGGAGGGACGAGAAGTCCCCGGGAGGCAGCGACTGATTTTGGAGTCGAGAGTGCACCGTCCCAGTAGGGGAGCCTTGACGCTGGGCGTGGGGCTGGAAGCGGAGGATCTAACCGTGACTCTAGCGAGCCAGACCCCCCGGGCAATCTCCACACAGCCAGCACACATAGGCGACGCGCCCACCGGAATCTAAGATATAATAGTCATTCCAAGCAAGACAAGCAACTCTGGCTATATTCTGAGGTGCTACTCTCCTATCTCTCTGTTCCCTCCCCCACCCTCCCCAGGCGGCTTCAGTAACATCCGAATAGCCTGAGCCAGAGGGAGAACTCTGATAGGGGTCTGACTGCATTTTTTTTTAGCGGATTTTCTGGAAAAACTAGTTTCCCAGTGATGCCTCGGAGACAACAATCCATATCAAACCACTTAAAGAAGCAGACCATGACAGCTTCTCCAACCCCCCAAACAAAAGAATCAAAATCTTTCCCAAATGAAGACACAATCCTGGAATTATCAGATACAGAATATAAAAAACTAATTTACAGAATGCTTAAAGATATCACAAATGAAATTAGGATAACTGCAGAAAAAGCCAAGGAACACACTGATAAAACTGTTGAAGAACTCAAAAAGATTATTCAAGAACATAGTGGAAAAATTAATAAGTTGCAAGAATCCATAGAGAGACAACATGTAGAAATCCAAAAGATTAACAATAAAATTACAGAATTAGACAACGCACTAGGAAGTCAGAGGAGCAGACTCGAGCAATTAGAATGCAGACTGGGACATCTGGAGGACCAGGGAATCAACACCAACATAGCTGAAAAAAAATCGGATAAAAGAATTAAAAAAAATGAAGAAACCCTAAGAATTATGTGGGACTCTATCAAGAAGGATAACTTGGGGGTGATTGGAGTCCCAGAACAGGGAGGGGGGCAGAAAACACAGAGAAAATAGTTGAAGAACTCCTGACAGAAAACTTCCCTGACATCATGAAAGACGAAAGGATATCTATCCAAGATGCTCATCGAACCCCATTTAAGATTGATCCAAAAAGAAAAACACCAAGACATATTATCATCAAACTCACCAAAACCAAAGATAAACAGAAAATTTTAAAAGCAGCCAGGGAGAAAAGAAAGGTTTCCTTCAAGGGAGAATCAATAAGTTCAGACTACTCAGCAGAAACCATGCAGGCAAGAAGGGAATGGGACGACATATACAGAACACTGAAGGAGAAAAACTGCCAGCCAAGGATCATATATCCAGCAAAACTCTCTCTGAAATATGAAGGCGAAATTAAGATATTTACAG
Organism: Elephas maximus indicus; assembly: GCF_024166365.1. Lineage (NCBI taxonomy): Eukaryota > Metazoa > Chordata > Mammalia > Proboscidea > Elephantidae > Elephas > Elephas maximus. The sequence goes on along the minus strand of NC_064825.1, from coordinate 28,228,594 downwards.
ACAAACACAAGTTTAGAGAATTTGCAAAAACCAAACCAAAGCTACAAGAAACACTAAAGGATATTGTTTGGTCAGAGAACCAATAATATCAGATATCAGCACAACGCAAGGTCACAAAACAGAACATCCTGATATCAACTCAAACAGGGAAATCACAAAAACAAACAAATTAAGATTAATTAAAAAAAAAATACACATAACAGGGAATCATGGAAGTCAACAGGTAAAAGATCACAATAATCAAAAAGAGGGACTAAATACAGGAGGCATTGAACTGCCATATGGAGAGTGATACAAGGCGATATAGAACAATACAAGTTAGGTTTTTACTTAGAAAAAGAGGGGTAAATAATCAGGTAACCACAAAAAGGTATAACAACTCTATAACTCAAGATAAAAGCCAAGAAAAACGTAACGACTCAACTAACATAAAGTCAAACAATATGAAAATGAGGATCTCACAATTTACTAAGAAAAATGCCTCAGCACGGAAAAGTATGCGGAAAAATGAAATTGTCAACAACACACATAAAAAGGCATCAAAATGACAGCACTAAAAACTTATTTATCTATAATTACCCTGAATGTAAATGGACTAAATGCACCAATAAAGAGACAGAGAGTCACAGACTGGATAAAGAAACACGATCCGTCTATATGCTGCCTACAAGAGACACACCTTAGACTTAGAGACACAAACAAACTAAAACTCAAAGGATGGAAAAAAGTATATCAAGCAAACAATAAGCAAAAAAGAAGAGGAGTAGCAATATTAATTTCTGACAAAATAGACTTTAGACTTAAATCCACCACAAAGGATAAAGAAGGACACTATATAATGATAAAAGGGACAATTGATCAGGAAGACATAACCATATTAAATATTTATGCACCCAATGACAGGGCTGCAAGATACATAAATCAAATTTTAACAGAATTGAAAAGTGAGATAGATACCTCCACAATTATAGTAGGAGACTTCAACACACCACTTTTGGAGAAGGACAGAACATCTAGTAAGAAGCTCAATAGAGACACGGAAGATCTAATTACAACAATCAACCAACTTGACCTCATTGACTTATACAGAACTCTCCACCCAACTGCTGCAAAATATACTTTTTTTTCTAGCGCACTGGAACATTCTCTAGAATAGACCACATATTAGGTCATAAAACAAACCTTTGCAGAGTCCAAAACATCGAAATATTACAAAGCATCTTCTCAGACCACAAGGCAATAAAACTAGAGATCAATAACAGAACAACTAGGGAAAAGAAATCAAATACTTGGAAAATGAATAATACCCTCCTGAAAAAAGACTGGGTTATAGAAGACATCAAGGAGGGAATAAGGAAATTCATAGAAAGCAACGAGAACGAAAATACTTCCTATCAAAACCTCTGGGACACAGCAAAAGCAGTGCTCAGAGGCCAATTTATATCAATAAATGCACACATACAAAAAGAAGAAAGAGCCAAAATCAGAGAACTGTCCCGACAACTTGAACAAATAGAAACTGAGCAACAAAAGAATCCATCAGGCACCAGAAGAAAACAAATAATAAAAATTAGAGCTGAACTAAATGAATTAGAGAACAGAAAAACAATTGAAAGAATTAACAAAGCCAAAAGCTGGTTCTTTGAAAAAATTAACAAAATTGATAAACCATTGGCTAGACTGACTAAAGAAATACAGGAAAGGAAACAAATAACCCGAATAAGAAACGAGAAGGACCACATCACAACTGAACCAAATGAAATTAAAAGAATCATTTCAGATTATTATGAAAAATTGTACTCTAACAAATTTGCAAACCTAGAAGAAATGGATGAATTCCTGGAAAAACACTACCTACCTAAACTAACACATTCAGAAGTAGAACAACTAAATAGATCCATAACAAAAAAAGAGATTGAAATGGTAATCAAAAAACTCCCAACAAAAAGAAGCCCTGGCCCAGACGGCTTCACTGCAGAGTTCTACCAAACTTTCAGAGAAGAGTTAACCCCACTACTTCTGAAGGTATTCCAAAGCATAGAAAATGACGGAATACTACCCAACTCATTCTATGAAGCCACCATCTCCCTGATACCAAAACCAGGTAAAGACATTACAAAAAAAGAAAATTATAGACCTATATCCCTCATGAACATTGATGCAAAAATCCTCAACAAAATTCTAGCCAATAGAATCCAACAACACATCAAAAAAATAATTCACCCTGATCAAGTGGGATTTATACCAGGTATGCAAGGTTGGTTTAATATCAGAAAAACCATTAATGTAATCCACCACATAAATAAAACAAAAGACAAAAAACCACATGATCTTATCAATAGATGCAGAAAAGGCATTTGACAAAGTCCAACACCCATTTATGATAAAAACTCTCACCAAAATAGGAATTGAAGGAAAATTCCTCAACATAATAAAGGGCATCTATGCAAAGCCAACAGCCAATATCACTCTAAATGGAGAGAACCAGAGAGCATTTCCCTTGAGAACGGGAACCAGACAAGGATGCCCTTTATCACCGCTCTTATTCAACATTGTGCTAGAAGTCCTAGCCAGGGCAATTAGGCTAGACAAAGAAATAAAAGGTATCCGGATTGGCAAGGAAGAAGTAAAGTTATCACTATTTGCAGATGACATGATTATATACACAGAAAACCCTAAGGAATCCTCCACAAAACTACTGAAACTAACAGAAGAGTTTGGCAGAGTCTCAGGTTATAAAATAAACATACAAAAATCACTTGGATTCCTCTACATCAACAAAAAGAACACCGAAGAGGAAATAACAAAATCAATATCATTCACAGTAGCCCCCAAGAAGATAAGATACTTAGGAATAAATCTTACCAAGGATGTAAAAGACCTATACAAAGAAAACTACAAAGCTCTACTACAAGAAATTCAAAAGGACATACTTAAGTGGAAAAACATACCTTGCTCATGGATAGGAAGACTTAACATAGTAAAAATGTCTATTCTACCAAAAGCCATCTATACATTTAACGCACTTCCGATCCAAATTCCAATGTCATATTTTAAGGGGATAGAGAAACAAATCACCAATTTCATATGGAAGGGAAGGAAGCCCCGGATAAGCAAAGCACTACTGAAAAAGAAGAAGAAAGTGGGAGGCCTCACTTTACCTGACTTCAGAACCTATTACACAGCCACAGTAGTCAAAACAGCCTGGTACTGGTACAACAACAGGCACATAGACCAATGGAACAGAATTGAGAACCCAGACATAGATCCATCCACGTATGAGCAGCTGATATTTGACAAAGGACCAGTGTCAATTAACTGGGGAAAAGATAGCCTTTTTAACAAGTGGTGCTGGCATAACTGGATATCCATTTGCAAAAAAATGAAACAGGACCCATACCTCCTACCATGCACAAAAACTAACTCCAAGTGGATCAAAGACCTAAACATAAAGACTAAAACGATAAAGATCATGGAAGAAAAAATTGGGACAACCCTAGGAGCCCTAATACAAGGTATAAACAGAATACAAAATACTACCAAAAATGATGAAGACAAACCCGATAACTGGGAGCTCCTAAAAATCAAACACCTATGCTCATCTAAAGACTTCTCCAAAAGAGTAAAAAGACCACCTACAGATTGGGAAAGAATTTTCAGCTATGACATCTCCGACCAGCGCCTGATCTCTAAAATCTACATGATTCTGTCAAAACTCAACCACAAAAAGACAAACAACCCAATCAAGAAGTGGGCAAAGGATATGAACACACATTTCACTAAAGAAGATATTCAGGCAGCCAACAGATACATGAGAAAATGCTCTCGATCATTAGCCATTAGAGAAATGCAAATTAAAACTACGATGAGATTCCATCTCACACCAGCAAGGCTGGCATTAATCCAAAAAACACAAAATAATAAATGTTGGAGAGGCTGCAGAGAGATTGGAACTCTCATACACTGCTGGTGGGAATGTAAAATGGTACAACCACTTTGGAAATCTATCTGGCGCTATCTTAAACAGTTAGAAATAGAACTACCATACAACCCAGAAATCCCACTCCTCGGAATATACCCGAGAGATACAAGAGCCTTCACACAAACGGATATATGCACACCCATGTTTATTGCAGCTCTGTTTACAATAGCAAAAAGTTGGAAGCAACCAAGGTGTCCATCAACGGATGAATGGGTAAATAAATTGTGGTATATTCACACAATGGAATACTACGCATCGATAAAGAACAGTGACGAATCTCTGAAACATTTCATAACATGAAGGAACCTGGAAGGCATTATGCTGAGCGAAATTAGAGGCAAAAGGACAAATATTGTATAAGACCACTATTATAAGATCTTGAGAAATAGTAAACCTGAGAAGAACACATACTTTTGTGGTTACGAGGTGGGGAGGGAGGGAGGGTGGGAGAGGGTTTTTTTATTGATTAATCAGTAGATAAGAACTGCTTTAGGTGAAGGGAAAGACAACACTCAATACATGGAAGGTCAGCTCAATTGGACTGGACCAAAAGCAGAGAAGTTTCCGGGATAAAATGAATGCTTCAAAGGTCAGCGGAGCAAGCGCGGGGGTCTGGGGAACATGGTTTGCAGGGACTTCTAAGTCAATTGGCAAAATAATTCTATTATGAAATCATTCTGCATCCCACTTTGAAATGTGGCGTCTGGGGTCTTAAATGCTAACAAGCGGCCATCTAAGATGCAGCAATTGGTCTCAACCCACCTGGAGCAAATGAAAATGAAGAACACCAAGGCCACACGACAACTAAGAGCCCAAGAGACAGAAAGGGCCACATGAACCAGAGACCTACATCATCCTGAGACCAGAAGAACTAGTTGGTGCCCGGCCACAATCGATGACTGCCCTGACAGGGAGCACAGCAGAGGACCCCTGAGGGAGCAGGAGATCAGTGGGATACAGACCCCAAATTCTCATAAAAAGACCAAACTTAATGGTCTGACTGAGACTAGAGGAATCCCAGCGGCCATGCTCCCCAGACCTTCTGTTGGCACAGGACAGGAGCCATCCCCGAAGACAACTCATCAGACATGAAAGGGACTGGTCAGCGGGTGGGAGAGAGACGCTGATGAAGAGTGAGCTAATTAAATCAGGTGGACACTTGAGATTGTGTTGGCAACTCTTGTCTGGAGGGGGGATGGGAGGATAGAGAGAGAGGGAAGCCGGCAAAAGTGTCAAGAAAGGAGAGACTGAAAGGGCTGACTCAAGAGGGGGAGAGCAAGTGGGAGTAGGGAGTGAGATGTATGTAAACTTATATGTGACAGACTGATTGGATTTGTAAACGTTCACTTGAAGCTTAATAAAAGTTATTAAAAATAAATAAATAAATAAGCGGACAGGTTTGGCCCGAGGGCCATAGTTTGCAGATCCCTAGCTTACAAACATATACAGTGGCAATGCCTCATCCCAGTCTCACAGCAACAGGATACGTAAAAGAGCAAAACGCTGCAAGGTAACGGATAGGGCCATTGTGATCTATAGGATTTTCATTGGCTAATTTTCAGAAGGGGATCACCAGGCCTTCCTTCCTAATCCATCTTAGCCTGAAAGCTCTACTGAAACTTGTTCAGTGTTGTAGCAACATACAACCTACCACTGACAGATAGGTAGTGGCTGTATTTGAGGTACATTAGCTGGGAAACAAACTCAGGTCTTCTACATGGAAGCCGAGAATTCTACCACTGAACCAACAATTCCCCAAGAGCCAAACTAACCAAAAACAAAAAAAGCCCATTGCTCAAGTCGATTCTAACTCATAGCGACAGAGTAGAACTGCCCCGTAGGGTTTTCAAGCAGTGTCTCATGGATTCAAACTGCAGACCTTTTGGTTAACAGCCAAGCTCTTAACCACTTCACCACCAGGGCTCCCAGAACTACGCTACCTCATTTAAAATGAGGCTCTGCCACTTAGGAGCAGTGTGACCTTGAACAAGTTCTTCAGTTCAGTTTCCATGTCTGTCAAATGAGTACAATAATAGTTTCTCTCTCATGAGATTTATGTAACAATTAAAGGAGACAATGCATGTACCATGCCAGTGAGTGCTTATACATAGTAAGCTTACGATACATGTTACCTATTATCATTATGACTAATAATTTGGAACAGAGAGCCAGAGTTTCCATAAGATGAAATTTAATAGGGACACATATAAAATCCTGCACGTAAAGCCCCAAAATGGAAACCACACACTTATAGTTTATTGCTTTTCACAGGAGAAAAAAAAAAAAAGACCTATGTGGTTTAATTCATTCATTTCACAGAGCTGTGTGACATGGCTACCACCCAAAATAAGCGTAGTCATGTACCAAATACATAGATGTAAGATTGTTTCTAGGACGATGGAGGCAGCTTGTACAAGTCTAAGTTTGATACACTGTTGCTGTCTCCTGGCCATCATATTTTAAGAAGGAAGCTAGTAGTAGGAAAATATCCTGAAAGAGGTGACCAGTATAATTTATGACTATTTCACCCGAAAGATGATTGCATGAATTAGAGTTTTTCAATTTGGGATGAGAATCTGCAAATGTCTTAAAAGCTTACATGAGTGTGTGTCTTAGTTATCTAGTGCTGCTGTAACAGAAATACCACAAGTGGATGGCTTTAACAAAGAGAAATTAATTCCCTCACAGTGGAAATCCAAATTCAGGACGCCAGCTCCAGGGGAAGGCTTTCTCTCTCTGTCAGCTCTGGAGGAAGGTCCTTGTCATCAGTCTTCCCCTGGTCGAGGTGCTTCTCTGCGCAGGAACCTTGGGTTCAAAGGACACACTATAGTCCTGGCGCTGCTGTCTTGGTGGTATGAGCTCCCCCTGTCTCTCTGCTTGCTTCTCTCTTTTGTATCTCAAAAGAGATTGGCTTAAGACACAATCTAATCTTGTAGATCTCATCAGTATAACTGCCGATAACCAGTCTCATTAACATCATAGTAATAGGATTTACAACACATAGGAAAATCATACCAGATGGCAAAATGGTGGACAATCACACAATACTGGGAATCATGGCATAGACAAGTTGACAGATATTTTGGGGGGGCACAATTCAATCTCTGACAGTGTGGCAGTTTTAAAGAATAGCTCCCAAATTTGTTTGACCCTCCTCTCATCCGGAAGTGGGGCTTCTGACCCCTCTCCTTTAATCTGGGCTCTGGGGCTCTTGGCCAATAGAATATGGAGCAAGTGAGGCTTTGGTAGTTTCTCAACCCCAGCCTTAAGAAACTGGATGCTTCTACTTCCTGTCCTTTCGGACATGGTTGGAACACAAATCTGATACTGTGAGGGAGCACAGACCACGTGAAGAGACCACGTGTCGGTATTATAGGTGACTGCCCTAGCTAAGGTCCCAGCCAATGGCCACCACCAACTGACAGACACAAGAGGCCCAGCTACATATATATGACTGCAATTGCATGAGAGATCCCCAGGTAAGAATGTCTCCATTCAACCCCAGAAACTATGAGAGATGATAAAAAGATGATAATTATTTTTAGCCACTTAGTTTGGGATTAGAGAGCCCTGGTGGCACAATGGTTAAGTGCTTGGCTGCTAACCAGAAGATTAGTGGTTGGAATCCACCAGTCACTCTGAGGGAGAAAGGTTACAGCCTTGGAAACCCCTTAGGGTAGTTCTACCCTGTCCTGGAGGGTTGCTATGAGTCAGAATCGACTCCACAGCAACAGGTTAATTTGGGATTACCCAGGAGTGGGTAACTGGGGCAATGTGGAAGAAGGAATTTACTGTTTCTGTGAGGTTCTGAAGGCTAGAACTAGTCTAGAGGAAGCTACAGGCAGGTAGATTTCAATTCCGTATTTAAAATACCACCCTGGTGGTATAGTGGTTAAGAGCTCTGTTAATCAAAAGGTCAGCAGTTCAAATCCACCAGGCGCTCTTTGGAAACCCAATGGTGCAGTTCTACTCTGTCCTATAGGGTCACTGTGAGTTGGAATCGACTCGATGGCAATGGTTTTTGGCTTCTGTGAAAATTAAACCTCTCAAACAACAAATGGGCTGCTTTATAATTCATAAGGGATTGGGTTATCCTTATGTAAAAAAAAAGTCAGCTGATCCAAAATATTTCAGAGGATTTGGGGCATGGGGGACGGATAGATTTGGTAGAAACTTATGTTTGCTTGCTTATCTCCCAATGTGTTTTGGGGAGAGTTTTGTACCTAGAAGGCCCTGGCTAAGTATTTCCTTTATTCATTCAGCAAATATTTATTGAGTGCTTGCTGTGTTCTAGGCACTATTGCTAGGGATATATGCGAGGGGTAAATTGTGAACAAAGGAGATGAAAATACATGCCCTTATGGAGTTCATATTCTAGCAGAGGTGGATATGTAATAAACAAACACATAAGTGAAATACATAGTTTATCAGGCAAGGATAAAGTACCAAAGACAAAAATAAAGCAGGGGAGGGATATATGTAACCAATGAGGAGGAGTTTATGATTTTAAATATGATGGGCTGGAAATGACCATTTAGGATGGATTAATGACTGAGGAGAATGCCAAAATGGAACTCTCCAGCTAAAAAATATTAAATATATTCCCAGGCATTTATAATCACTGGAGCAGCTTAAACCATTGAAACCCATTGCCGTTGAGTCGATTTCTGACTCATAGCGACCCTATAGCACAGAGTAGAACTGCCCCATATGGTTTCCAAGGAGCGCCTGGTGGATTTGAACTGCAGACCTTTTGAGCAGCTTACATTCTTATATTCTACTGGAGGGATGGAGACAACAAAAATAAATACAACGGGCAATTTCAACTAGTGAGAAGTGTGACTTTCCACTAGCTGCCGTAACATCAGAATTCTCAATGTCCATCCATTTTTGGTCCCATCAAGCTCCTGCATCTTCCAGGGAAAGACTTAGAAACATGTTCCTCTTTTGTAGCATTGTCATCATAGTCAGTTTGGCCCGTGTTGATTGCCTCCGGCTCTGCCCAGCATTCACAGATCACAAATGCATCATATAAAAATGACATGTGCTGTATTTGTATTGTCCTTTCAGTGGTACTGAAATATTTGTGGTTCCTTTTTTTTTGTTGTTAGGTGCTAGCTGTTCCTTCAGGCCTTTGATTAATTGCCAGAACACTGGTTATTGATCGGTGATGAGAGCAGAAAATCTAGTTTAGGATGGCTTGGTATTCTCTTGTCAGGTTGTGCAGAGTGAGAGAATGCATGAGTTGTTTCTAAACAATGGCTAATTCCTTGCATCATTAATGAAAAATGATGTGGTGGGGGGAGCACAGTGATGGGGACTTTTCTCTGTTTTGCTCTGTTCTCCAGCCCTGCTACTTCTTCCATATGGACTAATTCCAAGTGGTGGTAAGTGGATTGAGGCCTAGCAGTGTAAAGCATGAGGTCTAAGAACCTGATGAAATATGCCAGGCATAAATTATGGCAGGGCAGATGATAATGGAAACTAAGACATGGAGAGTAGCTGTGTAGTTCAATTCAGCAAACATTTATTGACAGTATACTAGATTCCAGGAATAAGAAGAAAAATACAGGGTTCCTGCCCTTAAGTAACTCAGCCTGTGGAAGAAGTCAAACATGTGAATAGATCATTTCAGTCAAATGTGAATAAATATCCACAATAGTGTCCACAGTTTTGGAAATGGCTAAAAATAATTATGAGTGAGTGTGGAATTGGTAGTGTTCTTAGTGACATCAGGTGAGTATGAATCCCAGAGTTGTTGCTGTTATTAGCTACCATTGGGTCGGCTTCCAAATCATGGTAGCTCTGTGCACAACTATTGTGATCCACAGGCTTTTCACTGACTGATTTACAGAAGTAGCTCACCAGGCCTTTCTTCCTAGTCTATCTTAGTCTGTAAGCTCCGCTGAAATCCGTTTAGCATCATAGCAACATTCAGGCCTCCGCTGACAGACGGTGGTGGCTGTGCTTAAGGCGCATTGATGGAGAGTCAAACCCAGATCTCACATAAGGAAGGCAAGAATTCTACCACTGCACCCCCACAGAGTGCATGATTAGAACTTTGTTTCCCTCTAGCAGGCTCCCATTCATCAAATCATAGAGCTAGAAGGGACCTGGGAGATTGTATGTTCTCAGTCTCTTTATTGCTCCCACATCTGAGCATTCTTCTCATTTATTATCATAAGGAAGACTTTGGAGTAAATTAAATTTTAATTTCATTCAACAACATCTGATTGGCACTTACAGCTATGCCAGGTGCTAAAACATAAGGATGAATAAGATACAGTCCTTGACCTCAAGTTGTTCACAGTCTGGAAGGGTAGAGTAGAAACCGACAAGCAAACAGACTGTTAAAATGCAAGGCGATAATTAGTGTCCTCGTGCTATGCACACAGTGGAGTGGGTGTACAGTGGGGGCACCTATGTCAACCTCCAGAAGGCAGGGAATTAGCTTTGTAGGAGTGTTTGTATTGAAGCTACTAGAATAAGCCAGGATATATTTCTAGGCAAATGCATTCCATGATGACAAAATGGCTGTGCAATGGAATGTAGGTGACCAAGCATGGCATTTCAGGACCTCCCAAGCTCACAGTATAACTGAAGCAAGGATGGCAGGAAAGAAGTGGATAGTGCATGGTGATAATCAAGGGATCCAAATCCACAAAGGGCATGTCCTCAAGGAACCCATGAAGAGTGTTATGCAGGTCAGGGGCATGATCACATTTTTCAGCAAGAAATAACACTTTAGAAACAAAGAGGAAGCCTGGAGGCAGGGAGACCAGAGATTACTGTAGCAGTCCAAGCAAGATACAAATGAGGTCTGCCCTAAGGCAGTGTGACAGAGGAGCCTGACATGTGGGGGATGCACGTGAGCCATAACTGCTGGTCCCTGTGACTAGCTGAATGTGGATAGTTAGAAGGGGGACATATAGGTGAATGCCCAGGATTCTGTTGTGGACCCCTGTGTGAGTAGGTGGTGGTGTCATTCATTGAGTTGATGAATATAAAGAAGGAGTTGGTTTGAGGGTAATGATTTCAGTTTGTGACTTTTGAGGTGTTGGGTGTATGTGAGAAGACCAGAAAATAGACTACTAATAAAGTTAGACATGTCAGTTTGGAGGTCAGGAAATAGACTTAGGCAGAGATAACGTATTTGGGGATTATCAACATACAGATGGTGGTTGATAGGAGGATGGGTAAGGAGGTGGAGGAGTATTGGGCAGAAAGGCAGCTTAAGGCTATGTTATAAAGGGCTCGAATGAGCCAAGATTTTACAAGGTTAGACTGCCCTGACTAAAGAGGTTGTCCAATCAAGGCCTCAATTAGTGCCTTTTATTCATTAAATAAGCATTTGTGGAGAATTTTCTATAGGACTTGACGCAGGTGTATGAGCAGTGAACAAAACACACAAATCCATCCTTACCCTTACTCAGTTTATAAACTACTGTTTATACTGTTGAGTTGGTTCTGACTCACATAGCTACCCTATATACCACAGAATGAAACCCTGCCCAATCCTTTGCCATCCTCATAATCTTTGTTATGCTTGAGCCCATTGTTGCAACCACTGTGCCAATCCATCTCGTTGAGGGTCTTCCTCTTTTTCAATGGCCCTCCACCAAGCATGATGTCTTTCTCTAGGGACTGATGCCTCCTGATAACATGTCCAAAGTATGTGAGAAGTAGTTTTGCCATCCTCACTTTTAAAGAGCATTCTGGTAGTACTTCTTCCGAGACAGATTTGTTTGTTCTTTTGGCAGTTCATGGTATAGTCAATATTCTTCACCAACACCACAATTCAAAGGCGTCAATTCTTCTTTGGTCTTCCTTATTCATCCTCCAGCTTTCACATGTGTATGAGGTAATTAAAAACACCATGGCTTGGGTCAGGCGCACCTTAGTCTTCAAGGTGACATGTTTGCTTTTCAACACTTTAAAGAGGTCTTCTGCAGAAAATTTGCCCAATGCAATGCATCTTTTGATTTCTTGACTGATACTTCCATGGGTGTTGATTATGGATCCAAGTAAAATGAAATCCTTCATAGCTTCAGTCTTTTCTCCGTTTATCATGATGTGGCTTATTGGTCCAGTTGCAAGGATTTTTGTTTTCTTTATGTTGAGGTGTAATCCACACTGAAGGCTGTGGTCTTTGATCTTCATCAGCAAGTGCTTCAAGTCCTCTTCACTTTCAGCAAGCAAGGTTGTGTCATCTGCATATCACAGGTTGTGAATGAGTCTTCCTCCAATCCTGATGCCCCATTCTTCTTCATATAGTCCAGCTTCTCAGATTATTGGTTCAACATACAAATTGAATAAGTATGGTGAAAGGATACAACCCTGACATACACCTTTCCTGACTTTAAACCACAAAGTATTCCCTTGTTCTGTTGGAACGACTGCCTCTTGATCTAGGTATAGGTTCCTCATGAGCACAATTAAGTGTTGTAGAATTCCCATTCTTCCCAATGTTATCCGTAATTTGTTATGATTCACACAATCGAATGCCATTGCATAGTCAATAAAACATAGGAAAACATCTTTCTGGTATTCTGTCCTTTAGCCAGGAATCATGTGACATCAACAATGATATCCCAGATTCCATGTCCTCTTCTGAATGTGGCTTGAATTTTTGGCAGTTCCCTGTTGATATACTGCAGGGGCCACTTTTGAATGATCTTCAGCAAATTTTTACTTGCATGTGATATTAATGATATTGTTAGATCATTTCCATATGCAGTTGGATCACCTTTCTTGGGAATAGACATAAATATGGATCTCTTCCAGTTGGTTGGCCAGGTAGCTGTCTTCCAAATTTCTCGGCAGAGACTAGTGAGCACTTCCAGTGCTGCATCCGTTTTTTGAAACATCTCAATTGGCATTCCGTCAATTCCTGGAGCCCTGTTTTTACCAATGCCTTCAGCACAGCTTGGACTTCTTCCTTCGGTACCATCAGTTCCTGATCATACGCTACCTCACGAAATGGTTGAACATCGACCAATTCTTTTTTGGTATAGTGGATATGTGTATTCCTTCCATCTTCTTTTAATGCTTCCTGCTTTGTTTAATATTTTCCCCTTAAATCCTTCAGTATTGCAACTCAAGGCTTGAATTTTTTCTTCAGTTCTTTCAGCTTGAGAACTGCCAAGCATGTTCTTCACTTTTGGTTTTCTATCTCCAGGTCTTTGCAGATGTCATTATAATACTTTGTCTTCTCGAGCTACCCTTTGAAATCTTCTATTCAGCTCTTTTACTTCATCATTTCTTCCTTCTGTTTTAGCTACTTGACATTCAAGGGTAAGTTTCAGAGTCTCTTCTGACATCCATTTTGGTCTTTTCTTTCTTTCCTATCTTTTTAATGACCTCTTTCTTCATGTATGATACCCCTGATGTCACTGCATGACTCGTCTGGTCTGGTCTCTGGTCATTAGTGTTCAACACATCAAATCTATTCTTGAGATAGTCTCTAAATTCAGAGGGGATATACTCAAGGTTGTACTTTGGTTCTCATGGACTTGTTCTAATTTTCTTCAGTTTCAACTTGAACTTGCATTAAAGCAATTGATGGTCTTTTCCATGGTCGGCCTCTGGCTTTGGTCTGACTGATGATATTGAGCTTTTTCATCGTCTCTTTCCACAGATATAGTTGATTTGATTCTTGTGTATTCCATCTGGCAAGGTCCATCTGTATAGTCACAGTTTATGTTGGTGAAAAAAGGTATTTGCAATGAAGACGTCATTAATCTTGCAAAATTCTGTCATGCAATCTCCAGCATCGTTTCTAGCACTAAGGCCATATTTTCCAACCACCAGTCCTTTTTCTTTGTCTCCAACTTTTGCATTCCAGTCACCAATAATTATCAATGAATCCTGGTTGCATGTTTGATCAATTCCAGACTGAAGAAGTAAGTATAAGTCTTCAATTTCTTCATCTTTGGCCTTAGTGGTTGGTGTGTAAATTTGAATAATAGTAGTATTAACTGATCTTCCTCGTAAGCGTATGGATATTATCCTGTAACTAACAGCACTGTACTTCAGAATAGATCTTGAAATGTACTTTTTAATGATGCATGCAACACCATTCCTCTTCAATTTGTCATTCCCGGCATAGTAGACCATATGATTATCCTATTCAAAATGGCCAATACATGTCCATTTCAGCTCACTAATGCCTAGGATCTCAATGTTGTGTTTCATTTCATTTTTGACAATTTCCAATTTTCCTAGAGTCATACTTCAAGCATTCCATGTTCTGATTATTAATGGATGTTTGCAGCTGTTCCTTCTCATTTTGAGTTGTGCCAAATGACAGTCCCAAAAGCTTGACTCCATCCACGTCCTTAAGGTTGACTCTACTTTGAGGAGGCAACTCTTCCCCATTCGTATTTTGACTGCCTTCTACTCTGAGGGGCTTATCTTCTGGCACGATAGCAGACAGTGTTCTGCTGCTATTCGTAAGGTTTTCACTGGCTAATTTTTTTTTTCAGAAGTACACCGTGGGCCCTTCATCCTAGTCTGTCTTAGTCTGGAAGCTCAGCTGAAACCTATCCACCATGAGTGAACTGGTGGCATAGATTCCAGCATCACAGCAGCACACAAACCCCCACATTACGACAAACTGATAGATGGATGCGGGAGTTTATAGGTGGAGAATCATAGATTTAGTTAATCTCTGCAATAGTAAGTGCTACCAAAGAAAAGTTTAGGGTGATTTGTTGTTGTTGTTGTTAGGTGCCATCAAATGGTTTCCAACTCATAGTGACCCTATGTGACAGGGTAGAACTTCTCCGTAAGGCTGTCTTGGCTGTAATAAAGTTCTCTTGGCTGTAATTTCCACAGGAACAGATCACCAGGCCTTTCTCATATGGAGCCACTGGATGAGTTTCAAATGCCAGCCTTTCAGTTAGCTTAACCATGGTGCCACCAGGGCTTCTTATGGGTGATTCAAGAGTACATGATTTGGAGGAAGGGGAGAGTGGGAGGTGGTACTTGGTCTCCGAGATCAGTGAAGACATTCCTGAGGAAGTGATGGTTCAGCTGGACCTGCAGGATGAGTAGGATGAGTAGGCAGAAGGGATGGGGAGGGCACTCTGGAGAAAGAGGACATCATGTTCAAAAGCCCTAAGGTGGAAAAGAGCATGGTGTGTTGAGAAGGCGTCCTTGGGAGGTGCAAACCATTAATGTGCTTGGCTGCTAACCAAAAGGTTGAAGGTTCAAGTCCACCTAGAGAAGGCTTAGAAGAAAGTCTTGCCATCTACTTCTGAAAAATCAGCCATTCAAAACCCTGTGGAGCACAGTTGAACTCTGACACACATGGGGTCGTCACAAGTCGGGATCAATGCCACGGCAGCTGGTGGTAGTGGTGTGGAAGGACCCGAAGATTTCCTGCGCAGCCTGAGGGAGAAAGAGAGCTCAGTGCTTAAAATGAGGTGGTGGTGTAGGCAAAGTACGAGCTCCTTCATGAGCCTTTGCTGTTGCCCCCCCTTCCCTGCCTTCAGATACCTCGAGGACCTGGGTCTATAAATCCAGGTCTACTCCAGAAGAACAATTCTACAGCTACAGGATCCTTGAGGGAGAGGTGAGCTGCAGCCATCAGGGCCTCTCTTGCCTTGGCAGAACCTGAAGCAGCACCCAGATCTCCATCGGGGAGCCCAGTGCAGGGCATCCATTCACAAGGAACGGGGAGGTGATTTTGTGCTCAGTGACAACTTGAAAGTTGCCTGGAATGGGAAAGGGAATGTTCAAGCAGAAAAGAGAGGCAGAGGAGTTGAGCAGCCAAAAAAGCAACGTGTTTTGGTCAACACAGCTCACCTGGGAGTATAACATTGTAGTTTGGTGGCAGCATCAGAATGTGCCTGTCCAGAACTTGGCGTGTCCAGGAATTAGCTCAAGTGAAAACCGAGCCTTGCAGCATATTGGCCCTTGATGTGTTTCTTTTGTGAAACACAACAAACCAATTGGGAAAATACCTTGGAAAAAAAAAAGCTTGATTGATTTTGGAAAGAAAGCAAGAACTCCTATGAAGATTTATTTTAAGTCTATTAACGCCATCCTCCTAGGCAGCTTAGAAGAGGAACTGAACTAGACCGCAGTTCCATTTTTGCAAAAAGCCTTTAATTTGTTTTCCCACACTTTTGCCCTTTTATTCAGTTATTCCTGTCAAGTTGCTTTATCAGGTGAAAAACTGTATGGCCAGGTACCGTAACTCACTGTTGTTTTTCTCCTGTTGATACTGAGTACATCCTTCTGTTCCTTCCAGCCTCCAAATATACATTCTAGAATAATAAGCTGTCTTATTCAAGGCAATGACTTAAAGAATAAATATAATTCCTTCCAGGTGTTGTGGTTAAACAGAAAACTAAGAATTGCCAAAAGTTCAATACCTGGCTCTAGCACTTACGATGTGACCCCTGAGCCTCTGAACACAAGAAAAACAGTAAATGTATGCTTCACAGCTTAGATAGCTGGTTCTAAGCATATTTGACAGTTAAAATATGTTTTTAACAATCTGTGAAATGGAAATAAACTTGTTCTACCTACTGATGAGGCTGTTGTAGAAAATAAATGAGATAATGCATAACAGAGTGCTTTATAAATTGTCATATCATCCACGTTAGGTGCTATTGTTATTGTGATTATCATCACTGACCAACAAGATTATTCGCGCTAAGATTTGCAGACTCTTTAGATCTGCCATGCAAATTTTTTGCACATATGCTTTTCTTTTCTCTCCCCTCTCTCCATATTCATGAACACACATGAGAATAGCATCTCAGAGACATAGGAAGGAGCATCCAAACCCCTCCCAGCTTCCTGGAGGGAAAAGACAATTTTTTTGTGTGACTGTTAAAAACATACTTTAACTGTCAAGTGTACTTACAACTAGCTATCTAAATTGTGAAGCGTACACTACAGTTTTCCTTTTATTCAGTTACAATGTAAAAATCACAAATTTTACATGAAAATGGGAAAAAAAGAAAAGAAATTGAGTATTGAAAGAGTTTGTGTGGTGATAACATTGCCCAAAGATGAGGAGAAACACCCATGGGTTAACATGCAATACTGATAGTGTCATTTTTGTGTTTTTTAATTTACTTAAATTTACTTAGCTTGTATGAAAGAAGCCCTGATGGCATAGTGGTTAAGTGTTCAGCTGCTGACCAAAAGGTTGGCAGTTCAAATCCACCACCTGCTCCTTGGAAACCCTATGGGGCAGTTCTACCCTGTCCTGTAGGGTCACTATGAGTCAGAATCAACTCGACGGCAAGGAGTTATGAGTCTATATAAGCTGGTGTGTTTTATAAAGTTGATTCTATTTATTCTCCCTCTCCACTCCACACCCCAGCCATCCCTACTTCCCTCCTCTTCTTTCAGCAGTGATTTCCATTACTGGGTTTGGGTTGTCCCTGCTTGTGCAATAAACTATGAAAAGCTATGCGTTTGATATGAACTACAGGTATAAGAAATGTTGAGATGCCCTAGTGTACAGAATAGATCTTTTGTGAGGTGCAGAGGGGGAGGAGTGGCAAGAAGAGTTTTTTCCCCTTTCTGATTGCATAATGCTTTCTCATCCCAAACTCAGGTGACTGTGACCGATGGCGGCTCCTCTCCCAAACAGTCGACAATTTGGGTAGTGGTTCAGGTTCTGGATGAAAATGACAACAAACCTCAGTTCCCAGAGAAAGTCTACCAGATCAAGCTGCCAGAACGTGACCGAAAGAAGAGGGGAGAACCCATTTACAGGGCTTTTGCTTTCGACAGAGATGAGGGCCCCAATGCAGAAATCTCCTACAGCATCGTGGATGGGAATGATGATGGGAAGTTCTTTATTGACCCTAAAACCGGCATGGTTTCTTCCAGAAAGCAATTTACAGCAGGGAGTTATGACATCCTAACGGTAAGATATTCTGAACCTCAAAAACAATAATGGGGGAGGGGTTACTTTCTTATCCATGTATATTTCTTTGAGCAATCAATCTTTAGAATAAAAAAGTACATCCACAAATTAAACAAATTTCTGGGAGAGAAGTACTGGTGAGAACTCTAGATTGTTTTGATGATATCCCATTAATAGTGAGACAGTTTCCTTTGCTTGTGTCCTGTCTGCAAACCTTCTCAATTCCCAGTCCACAGATGCTCCACACATACTCAGCCACACCTCCTGTGACCTTAAGTCATGTTCAGAGTACTGAGCATATGTACAAACTGAAGGTAAAGGAACAGCAGTGTGAAATGTTCAACTCACCACTCAACATATCACTCAACATGTCCTCAAAGAAAACAACTTTTGTAATTGTTGACAATGCAATAGAACATGAATTTAGCTGTATAAATTGTGAGACACAAATGCAAGCTATGCTTATTCTCTAAAATGTGTAAAACTCGAGTGAAAAAGGGACAAAATTTTTTACTGTTAGAAAATTAAAAATGGAAGCAAACATGAGCACCATCTCAAGTAGAGACTTCAACTCCCATATCTAAGGTACCAGCATGCTTTCCCCACCCCTAACGATTTTACACATGTAGTACCTATGATGGACACTTTTCAGTGTTCTAACAACTATCAAGAGTTGACGCTATCCATTGTCCTTCTCTTTGTCCTCAGCTTTCTCTGCTGTATACAGTCAGTTCTTTATTATTTTAAGGAATGATCTGATTCCCTTGATTTATCTTTTCACTTTCATGGTCCGGATTTGGGTTTCTTTCCCTGCCCAACAGCATATCCAGAACAGAGAGCAGAGGAAATAAAAGAAGATAATAAAAAAAATCTCTGCTTCTACAATTAGCAGCTCTATTACACTACATGCTATTACAGCTATGTGAGACTTGCAGTTTGGGAACTTCATGCCCCTCCCAGATCCCCTTTACCAGGCTAGTGTATCTATTCCCCAACTGCCGCGTGTTTGGCTGCTATGGGCTCACAGATGCCCTCTTTTCTAGAAAAGCATCCTTGACTAAACAGGAGCTTCCTGGACCAAGAGATTATACCCACCACACATACACACTTACACTCACACATCCCGACCCCAGCAGCCCACAGCCAATGATGAATTTTCACAGGGATATAAAAAGGGCAACCTCATTGTCTCTAGGTGGAACTAACTCCGTGGTTCAATTAATGCTTCAGATCTCCCTGTGGGATCAGGCTGAGGTTGGACTTCAGCTGAGACTATATTCTTGTTCAGCTCCTTCCCCTGCTGTATCCTGCTCTTTTCACTACCTTTCTCCTGAGCGCACTCCCGCAGAAAATCATGTGTACTTAATCCCCATCTCAGGCTCTACTCCTAGGAAACCTGACCTGAGACATATATCTCCAAGGGTGTTCCATGTTATAGGGATTTTTGTGGGGGAGGCAAAGTGATTGTCCATGAACATTCGGGTGCTATGAATTGTCACTGTATTTAAAGGCTGTGCCTGTAAGTGTTGTTTTTAAAACATAATATTTAAAAATTCCTTTTTTTTTAATTTAATTGATTTTGTCAGTGTTTTCTTCTTGCTGAACTTGACCTTCAAGTCCAGGATACCATAGTAGTTCACCCTGCTCAGCTGGGCAAGGAGACAAGCTTTCCTCACTCTTTTATCAGCTGACTTATGACCACAGAAAAGAATCTTTAGTACCATCCTCCCACCCCCCACCCCACTGCCTCCAGGAGCTCATGGTTCCACCACGAGCATTCTATTACGCTCCCTTGGAGTTGGCGCAACTGACCAAAAAACAAAGCATTTTGCTGTGGAGTTGATTTTGACTCATAGCAACCGATAGGACACAATATAGAACTGCCCCATAGGGTTTCCAAGGAGCATCTGGTAGATTCGAACTGCCAGCCTTTTGGTTAGCAGCCATAGCTCTTAACCACTAGGCCACCAGGGCTCCTTGGCACAATTGAAGGGTCTCTAAAGTCATTAGAGTAAGGCTGCTGCCTTTCCCCCACCTATCCTACCACCCTTTTGCAACACTGTGTCAGGGGAGTGCTCTTCCAGAACAAAGCAGAGGAAAGAGCTGCAAAACATGAGTGCACACATTCAAACACACGCATACACACACACAGCCACATTTCCATACACGTCATTCCACATATTAAGTAGGGATTCACAATGCATTTTATTCCCTTTCTACCGTCACCACCAGAAGTAAGATTCAGATTCATGTTACAGAGAATCAAATTAGTCATTCATGCTCATATAACTACTGTCCATGTCCATAAAACACTAAAAATTTTCAGTGCAACATTTGTTTTCCCAGCCTTCACATCCGTAAAGTTGGCAGTGGCTCCAGCCACCTTCTGGTGAATGTGGTGTGGGACCCCCACATGGCTAAGTTGCTTCTCCCCCATTCGTGGACCACATTCTCTCCAGATCTCCACTGTCTTCTCCCCCTTGCTGACACAGTGATGAGGATGGATCCTTGACCCACCACCACATGCAGTGACAGATCCAAACTTCAACAAGGATCAGAGCTCTAAGATATAAAAATGTTCTTCTCTGTTTTCTCCGTGTATGAGTAGATAAAGGCGGTGGACAATGGGCGCCCACAGAAATCCTCCACGGCCCGCCTCCACATTGAATGGATTAAGAAACCACCCCCTTCACCTATACCGCTGACCTTCGATGAACCATTTTATAACTTCACAGTCATGGAAAACGATAGAGTAACAGAGATTGTAGGGGTGGTATCTGTGCAGCCAGCTAACACCCCTCTGTGGTTTGACATAGTTGGTAAGTTCGAGTCCTGCAGAGCAGTACTGGGCAATGTCATAATTGGCTGTTTGGAGCAACTAGCAAGAAAACTAATGATTAGTGCTAAGATTAAAAGATGGATAGTGCTGGAATGCAAAAGAGCCAGTAAAATGAATAATCAACCTGTGCTTTCGTTCTGACTCTGTAGCTAAGCTGAACAGAAAGTGCTCTCTGGCTGGATTTTCCATAGTATGTTATTTACTGCAATCTTAATGTCTTTCTGTGTGTCATTTAAATTCTATTGTCACACTTGGCTAATCTCATTTCTAAATGTATTGATGGTACTAGACTTGCTGTCTTTCATTTCTCTCTTTTTCTTCACCTTTTTTCTGCATTCTGTTCTTTTTTTTTTTTTTTTTTTCTGCTCCCGACTGCCCTGCTTCAAGGTGGCAAGCATGCTCGAGAGATGTTCTATATTCTACAGACAGCTTGTGGGCAGAACTGTTCAACAGAAGGTACCCTTAGTGCAAACACATTTGCTAAAATACAGCTATCCAATCTGCCTTTTACGGGTTTTTTTTTTTTTTTTTTTAAGCAAATTAAATTACATCTTTCATAACTGCCTGTGACAGGCTGAAGTGCAGCCCACGGGTTTCATACATGCCTCTACTGCATTACTCGTATCCAGTAACTCCTTTGTTTAAGGTTTGATGGGTTTGGAGTTTGGGGGGTTTGCTTTGATTTTTGTTTAATTTTTTTCCTTTTCTTTTGAGGTATGTGGGCTTTTTTGTTGTTTTGTTTTTATCCTTTTGTAGGTTGGTTTATTTAAGTGGGCCTTTTCCAATGGAAAAATAGATTAAAATGTATTTCAGCCCCTCTGTTTCACAGCAATAGTGCCATTCATATATACCAAAAAGCCACACCAGGAGAGCCCCCTGGCTGCTTTCCGCAAAGGAAGGGCAGGAAATAGAACCTAGATATATTGCCAGTGAGCTTCCCATGCAAGCTGATAGAGAAAGCAGATGTAAGCATACAGGATAGATCTTGGGAGCTAACCTTCAAATTCCTGGAAGCAAGCAAGCAAGCACGCTTGGCTGGAAAAGGAGGGGGGTGAAACAGCACTACTGCCCTCAACAAACCAGCAGGGAGAGACGGTGGAGATGAAATGAGTGCCAAGGGCCGGGGGAAAAAATAGGCTGTTGCTAAGAGGAGAAATGAGGAGCATGTATGCCAGCCCGGATGTGACATGGAGCTGAGCCGAAGCTGACTTCCCACGGTTCTCCATGGGAGACAGGGAATCCAGGAGAGAGCTGGTCTGGAGGAATCATTTCCTTCCACATGTCACTGCCTGGATAGGATGGGCCGGAACCTGCCTCTCCTCCCAGGAACAGCAGAGTCTGGGGAAAGCATTTAGAATGTTCCACATCTGTTTTAATGAGACACAGAAAAAGAATGCCTTGTGGTCCTCAGTCCAACCGTGGTAGAGGGTCCTCTGAACTCCCAGAATGAAAGGGCTTGTTTGCTACATATTTCATTTTCCCGAAAGGCAGTAGAACGTCTTTATTTTACTTAATCGGCATTAATCATACCGTTCTTATACATGGCCATCCTCATTCCAAGCTTTCAACTCCTTCTTCATCTCCACTTAGCATATTTGAAATTGAAGCTCTTCTGATCCATGAAAGATGTCTCCGCTTCTTTATCTTCTCAATAATTTTCAGCTCATGAAGATATTGTCATCTGCAGCTTCTTTCTTGGTGAAACAAAAGATGCACATGTTCATAACCTGGTTGTCTGTACGTTCTTTGACAGTTCCTTCATTACCACCCCCAATCAGAGTCACGGAAGATGCATTTCAGTTTCAACATGTGTCCCCAGTGCTGGGCCTCCAGGGACATGGGCAATATTGATTTCTTTTAAATACCCCAAACAAGAGTGCAGTGGAAACCCAACAGGCAACAAGGCAACTGTTGTGTGGCCCTTGGGCTGTGGGAGAAATCGTTCCTCTCTCATCAGCCACTGGTTTATTTCTTCCTCCCCTGGCACTCCAGTTTGTAAGCACCTCTACCTCCTGACAGTGCTGCTTCTTTCCCTGGCACCATGCCTGTAACCTCCTAACCTGCGGCATGTCTCTCATCTACCGCCTCGACCCCAGAATGCCCTCTGTGGTACTCCACTTTAAAGATTGTACAAGCTCTCATTTCTCTGATGCTCAATCTACCAGCCTCCTGACCCTCATTATCTAGGTCCATTTTGCAACTCTTTAGCATTCTTTTTTTTTTTTAGCATTGCTGCATGTGTCCGAGTGATTGTGCGTAGGCAAGCATGCCTACTAGTGCTGCATGGAACCTCACCTGCATATTTTTCATGGCAGCATTATTAGTGTTATTGTATTTTTTTATTTGCATTTCTCTTGTCACCATTCTTAACATGGTCAAGACCCATGTTCTCTCCTCCTTCCTCCTGCCGGTGCTTCTGTTGCTGCCCACCCAGGGCAAATGGAATAAACAGTGCTGACCAAAGGAGGTGCCACAGGCAGCCAATCGATTAACCCGACTGATTCCTCTTGAAACCTATCGAGAGTCAGGGTGGCTTTCCACTGTATTCTCAGCCATAGTAACTACAGCACCTTTGACAAAATGAGAACATCACTAGTCCAAGAAGAGAGGGGCATTTTACAGATAGGAACCTCCTTGGAAGGAGTCCCTTTAGGCTGCTCCAAATATAGATCCAGAAATTATTCCCGAGAACATGGCATCTACTTTCACGTTTCTCCCTCTTTGTTCTTCTAAATGTTACACTCTTCCTATAGAATACCCTCAGTTTCAGTGCACTGAGTAGTTGTCTTAATGAAGACCTACAGGGCTGTGCCTGTGGTCTAGACTTTGCCGTCACAGAGATTTCACTGTAGATCTGGTAAAGTCTCACTGAGCTTCTCTTACAAATTCAACTTACTGGGCCAGATGCCCAAACAAAACATGATTTTCTTTCCATCCCCACATCCAGCCAACAGCATCTTGAAATTCCAACTCTTTCTTTCACCGCAGAAATAAATCTTTTCCCCAGATGCTGATAGCTTTCAGTATCAATATGGTTCCCCTTCCACCAAATCTCCCTATTGAAAATCCTTTCTAATCTATCAGAGTCATTTTTTTTTTTCACTTTGCTGACAACATCCTTCCCCTTCTCTAAATACCTATTGTTTTCTTTATCATATTCAGATGTTTTGTTCTCGCTTTCAAGATTTCTTCCTTATTTATCTTTGGCCATTGAAACCCTCATCTCTTCCCCCCTTGCTCTGTAACTAACCATCTGCCTTGGCCAAACTAACAAAGAGGAAAGAGAGGGAATAATCAGTAGCTTAAGACTTAGGAAACTTATTCGTGGACTGTAGTTGAATGCCAAGAATCGACATAAAAAAATAAATAAACTCATAGTCGAGTCTAACTCATAGTGACCCTATAGGACAGACTAGAACTGCCCCATAAGTTTCCAAGAAGCAGCTGGTGGATTCAAACTGCTGACCTGTTGGTTAGAAGACGAACTCTTAACCACTGCATCACCAGGGCTCCAAGAATAGACACGGTGCATAAAATTTCAGCATGGAACTGAAATGAGGTCTCAGATTTACTTATAGGTCTTGCCTTGGTAGATGCTGTTATGAATCTTCTAAGCAGAGTCAAGATTTGATTCCATTTGAGGCTTAGTACCTTCAGACGCCTATCCAGATAATCACAGGTACAGAGACCACAGCATCCTGGCCTAGCACTTACAGCTTACAAATGCTGTGACTAATGAATCCTCATTAAGTAAACAGAAGTAGGGTTTCAGCATGCTTTCCTTCCTGAAAGTTTTGTCTTTGCACCAAATTCTTGCTTTAAGTGCATTTCTTTTGAATTCACAAAACCTATGTGGTGAGCAAGATTTTGTTCCCAAGGTTCCCAAGCCTGGGCCCTTGCACCAAGGACCCGCCAGACACTTACATGTGCCTCCAAAGAGACCACTGCTTACGATGTTAAGTAGCTAGACTCTCCTCAGCTTCCAAAAGCAGAAGTCCTACTTGTAACCCAGTTAAGAAAGCTGTAATTAAAAGGAAACATAATAAAGTTCAGCTGTTCTGTGTTTAAACAGCCCAACGCACAGCATGTTCCTTCTTTGTGTTAAAAGGGAAGGAAAATGAAGGGAACAAAAATAACCCAGAATCCTTTGTGGCTTTATCACATATCTTCACACTTCTCAGGAGACCATGATTGCAAGTCAGCAGCTCCTTGATTTACATACTCTCTGGCGTGCAAGCAATCTGGTTCACAATTCAGTCCCTGTATCTTTCTTGTGATGGCAAATATTTGTATTGTAAAAGCTACCATCATTACACACTCGAAATAATTCCTTTTTACTCACAGTTTGACAACGGATGCTGCCACCCATTTTTTGCTTTTCACCTGATTTAGACTAGAAATACATACAGTTTTCGTTTTGGTAGTAAGCACTTAAAGCGTCTTTATTTATTTGCAGAATGACATAAAGAGAAGAAAGGCTATTCTTTGAAAATAATTCTCTGGTGTTGAGTGCTAGCACATAGATCCAACTCTACCTGAATACTTTCTGTGTTATAGATACATGAAGGACACTTTGGCCCTGAGTTTGTCATAGATTCCTGCAGATCCTTAGGCTCTTGGCTGCTGTGTCTCATCAGCTCATGTCTGTCCTTCTTGAACTTTGTCCCCAACAGAGCCATCCTTTGTTTAGGGTTGAGAGAAGTGTTATTATTGTTGTTAGTTGCTGTCGAGCCCGTTCTAACTCATGGCAACCTTATGCATAACAGAACAGAATGTTGCCCAGCCCTGTGCCATCTTCACGATCATTGGTATACTAGAGATCATTATTTTGGCTATTGTGTCAATCCATCTTATTGAGGGTTTCCCTCATTTTCCTTGACCCTCTACTTTACCAACCATGATGTCCTTTTCTAATGACTGGTCTTTCCTGATGATGTGTCCAAAGTAGCAAGAAGTCTCACCATTCTTGCTTCTGAGGAGCATTCTGGTTGTAGTTCTTCTAAGACTGATTTGTTTGTTCTCCTGGCAGTCCACCGTACATTCGATATTCTTCATGGACACCATGATTTGAATACAGTTAAACTCTTTGATAGCACTAGCAGTGGCCATGTTCTCTGACCAGAGCTTGGGCATCTCTGGGTCATGTGTAACCAGGTGGCCATATCTCTTTATCACAAAACTCTTTCCTGCACTTTCCGACAGAAGCCATGCTCATCCATGTACCATTTCTAATACAGCTATTCCTCCATCAGAATGACTCTTGCTCAAAATTGTTCAGTTGACATTAAATACTTTATTTCTCCTGTTCTATATTCAGTCTCTAAGTTGGTCACAGACATGCCTCTCTTATCTCCGTAACAACAGTATAGCACATGGGAGCACATCTAGAGAGACTTTAGGAACATAATAAAGTTTAAACAACAATTCATAGATGCATTGCTTTAAAAAGATTAATTTTAAACCGAATTTGGAAGGGATTTTTCATCCTACCACTGTTTCTGATCTCCACCCGGTCTCTCCTGCCTTTGATATAAATATCCTTTTCAGCCCCATACCGTGCTTGCTTCACCCCAAGGCAGAAAATTATTCATGATCAAGCCATAGCTGGTGTTAACATTTTTCTTAAGTTCAGCATACATGCTGAACTTGAATGAACAGCTTGCGTACAACTCCCTTAATTCATTGAGATTCAGCAGCTCAGTGTTTTCAAAACTTCTCACATAACACTTTCCCCTTGGTGACTACTAGATTTTGGTTGATATTTTTTAAAATTACACACAGAGTGGAACGGAATGAGATGCTAGAGGAGGGACCTGGAAGCTTCCCTAAAGGAGAAGCTATGTAATTTTCACCATTGGATCTCTTTATGAGAGATGGTGATGCTTCGAAAGCTTATTTAAAGAAAAATTTGACTACACCACGGCCCAGTGCCCTGCTGCCCACAGCATTAAAGAAGTAGCTTCTGGCTAAAAGTAATTTCATTCAAGTCCCATTTTTGGAGCTTTTTAGGACATCCCTACTTGCTTCGTTTAACTTTAGAACCCAATAAAAATCCAACGTGCCTCTTCTGCTCTTTGTTTACTTTTTTACACCCGTCTTGACCGAAAATGGTCAGAGATGTGTCCCAGACGTGAGTTATCTGTTATGTGGGCTGTTCACAACCTCGCTTTAACCATCTCTGCCACATACCCCTGCAGCAACGCTCAGGCCGTGACTCTTCCACCCCCCCACTTTGTTGAGACTCAGACCAGCTCGGCAGTGTCCTCCCTCCTCCTCACCTTTTGTTTAGCCTAATGCTGCTGCACCAAACACACTCTGGCTTTGCATGTTCTGTTACTGGCTCTGAGGAAGCACACCTTGTTTAAACAGAATGCTGCTAGTGCAAATGGACTCCTTGGATTTGGTAATTCTCTCCCCCGACCAATTGAACATGGTCTCCTCTGAAAATGAAATCACCTTTTAGGCTAAAATGGAACCTGAAAGATGAGACCTGGGGGAGAGAGATGGAGTCGTTTATGAAATGGGATGCTTAAGTGGTAGGTGATTACGGCACGTCAGGGTTGATGGTGAACTGCTGGTCTAGAGTCTGTGTCCCTTGTCAGAAATTCATTTTAGGAACCTTGTTATGAAATCTTGGTTTAACTAGGAACACAAGTGCTCTGGAAATGAGTGTCAGAGACTGCTAACTAGACTACTAGACTGAGAGGTTCTTGCAGGCTCTCTGAGGTACTTTTTGGTCTGCTTTTCTATTTGTAGATACCCTCCACCGCTTTAGAAGTTTCTAGTCTAGAGTATTTGAAACAGTAAAACAAATAAGGGAGAAACGTACACACACACAAATACAGGAAGAGAACTGTCCAGAATGGCAACCATAAAAGTAACCAAAAGTGATATTTGCTTTAAAAGATGACCAAAAGGAAAGTGCACAGTCTGTATGCTATATGTAAAATATGCAAATTTTATGCCACTGAACACATAAAATAATATATAGTTCTGTATAGGGCCCTGAAGGAGAACATATAGGATTGCCGCATTCAAATAATAACTTAAACTGGAAACCTTTGCCTGTATATTCTGAACTATAATGTCATGTAAACATCATTTTCATTAATGTTTCACCTGGAGCAAAGTCTAGTTCCATAATTGGCATGGTTTCTAGTTGGCATTATACCTACAAATTTTCACTTTCTAAAATAACTTTGAAGGATGACCCTTTCCCCACCCCGCACACCCCTAAAAATAAGGGTCCTCGGATATAAGGAAGTAAACATGTAAGTTAAGAAGCACCCTAAAGGTAATTTAAAATATATTTTAAACTGGGTTTTCATACCCACTAGAAGCAGGCTGAGCATTTGCAGAATCGTCCTTTCGTCTACACAGATCTTAGGAAGGAACACTGTGTTCTGTCTCTGGAAGTTTCTATGGAAAAGTTTCTTCAGAATGTACCAGTTGATCGCAAATGATTTTTCTTTGCCTGTTAGGATGGTTATTTGAGACACTAGAACCAGCCTTACATTTTATTTCATGGGGTTATCAGCATGAAGCATTTCCTTTGAAAAAGAAATGGTGACCTAAGGGGGCTGGCTTCCTTTCTCAGCCTAGATCTCCTCTCCTTTCTCCTTATGCTATCCTTCAAAAAGTTTTTTTGGAGTTAATACTTGGTGCTCCTCAGTAAATCAGTTAAAGATATTAACTGGAAGATGAGTTTCTATTTAGATGAAATTTTTGAAAAAGCATACAATCTCCAAGCAATTCTCTGGTATCCCCATATCTCCACAACTTTAATTAAATGTCAAGAACAATTATGTTCTCTCTAGTAATTAAATAATCTTAAGCGTATATGACAGCTGCAAGCAATAAGTATTTGAAATATATATGCCCAGGTTTTTGGTTTTTTTTTTTAAGTGAGCCATATTATTTGTCTCACTATACATCAAATTCTAGTATTTCGGGTAAAAGTCTCCTTTCACTTAACTCATCTGGCCATTTATAATTGTAATATCATAGAAATGTATTGTTCATTGATCGGCAAAATGAAATACAAGGAATGTCAAACGTAAGAGAAGCCAGGGTTTCATTTATAAAATATGAAATTCGATGAATGCACTGGTCTACGTGTAATTAAATGAAATTACTGTCCAAGAACAAAAATAATTGACACCATGAAATTTTAGATTAAAACAAATAGAGCTTGTGAACATATATTGAATTAAAATCCTTTTAGTATTTATGCCATTATATTCTCTATCCCTTAAAAAACAAAAATCTTGCACTTTGGAATAACCGTAAACCACACTTTGGTTCACAGAGATGGAGAGAACCAGCAGTGATCTCAACAATGCCATAGTTATCGTAAGCATACCATCCACAGACTATGAATCCTACCTGGCCAAGGGGAAAAAAGTAAAATTTCCTAAACTTTTATATAAATTGTTTAATAAGTTGTTGTTACATAAGCTGATGTTTTTCTTTACTTCTTTCCAGATTTCATTTTGTATATCTCCCATAAACCTACTTGTTTAGGAGAAAGATAATTCACATTATCTTTTTTAGCAGAAAAATAATTCATATATGTATTTCTATAAATGCTTCCATTTTCAGATGGAGTTTTTAGTATGAAATTCCACTTTTGTCTTTTTCTTACCTTTGAAAGCATTTAAAATTTTATTTCTGACATAATTGAGGGAATCTGAACTCTACAAACCAAATGTTTACCATCAATCCTAGAACTGATTGAAGAGAGACTACTCATCTTAGTTAACACTAATTGGACTATTTATTTATTTATAAAGTAATCTACTTTGGAAAAACAAAAGGGTGTACAAATTGGTAGCACAGAAGTCACCAGGGATTGAAGGGTCTTTAGCTTTCTAAATATTTGATGGAGTCAGTTTATGCTTCACTACTCTAACATTACTGCTAAGGTTTTTCTTTGCAATACATTCTTTTTGTGTGACATTTGTTATGCATTGTAGAGGCTGTGTCTTGAAATATGAATTAAGTTAGAAATAAAGCAGTCCCATTTAAGAAGTACAAAATTGAGCCATAGGGATGCCTGTCAAAAAAATATTTCTGTATAAGAGCTCCCTTTAAAGACATATGTTTCGATGCAGGTAATAACTTCTCAGCTATGCTAATTTCACGTTGTTTTTGTGAAATCATCAGGGGGGAATTTTGACAGCTCTTTTGACGCAGAGAAGGGTGTCGGGACAATTGTCATTGCAAAACCTTTGGACGCTGAACAGAGGTCCTTCTATAATATGAGTGTGGAAGTCACCGATGGGACAAATGTTGCTGTCACTCAGGTAGGCTATTAAATCGCTGAATAGTGGCAACGCTGAAAGGCTTGCTAAAGTCCAGGGTACAAGCAATTAAAAAATGTATTGGGAAACTGTTAAATTGGTATATATGTTTTGTTGTGTATATTTTCACTACAATAAAAAAAAGTATTCAAGTAGTAAATTAAGTCTATGAATATCTAGTGTTTAAAAAAATAATCTAAGACAACAACCTACGAAAAAGTTCTACCAATGCTATTGTATAACTTAGCCACCTCTTTCAAGAAATTGTGAGCGCTTGTACGTGGAAGAACAAAATATCTTTGTTTTCTGATCATTTACTGTATATTTATCCCTTTGACAACCAGCCAGCTTTTCATGGATTTACGCAAAGGAGGATTTCTGT
The DNA here is from genome assembly GCF_024166365.1 of Elephas maximus indicus. Lineage (NCBI taxonomy): Eukaryota > Metazoa > Chordata > Mammalia > Proboscidea > Elephantidae > Elephas > Elephas maximus. The sequence goes on along the minus strand of NC_064825.1, from coordinate 28,198,195 downwards.
ATCATCTGAGTTAATGCACCGTGATATTCTTTACCTCCTCGTTTTTCAGTCATGAATAGAAAGTTAAAAAACAAAACCAAAAAAAGCATTACCGTTGACTCAATTCTGCCTCTTAGTGACCCCACAGGAGAGAGTAGAACTGCTCCATAGGGTTTCTTAGGCGTTTTTTTTTAATCTTTACAGAAGCAGACTGCAACATCTTTCTCCCATGGAGCTGCTGGTGGGTTCCAAACTGCCAAGGGAAAGACAGTCAAGCGCTTTAACCTCTGTGCCACCAGGGCTTCTCCTAGAAAGTTAGAGCTAGAGAATACCTGAGAGTCCAAATTCATTTTAGACTCAGATGAGCTAAATAATATATCCAAGGTCACACATCCGATTAATGAAGAGCAAGGATTGGGATCTAGGTATCCTGGCTCCATTTCCCGTTCTAGACTCTATGCCAGTGGGTCTTTATCCTGGCTGTCCAGGAGAATCCCTGGGAACGAGGCAATTAAAAACACCGATGCCTGGGTCCCACCCCCAGAGATTCTGTGTGATTCTAACGTGCAGTCAAAGGTTGAGGACCTCTGCTAATTCTCTGCTACTAGAGTTCATAAGGAAAGACATTGAGATCAAGGAGGAGAGGAAAATCTCTTGGCTTTTCACATTATCTTCTTAAACGAGACTAACAAAAGTCAGATATCACTACAGGGCAGATTTTCCCTAAGTGGGAGAAGATTTTTTGGTTTATTTTTTAGCACCAGATGCTTGGCCAGTTGTGGCAGAGAGCAGGCACACGGGCATCTGCCATCACTCCTTCCTCCTCCTCGCTTCTCCCTCCCCGTCCTATGACCCAAAGTCCTTTTTCCTGCTGAGCCCATGTGTGACCTCAGAACCCTTCTCAACACAATTCTTCAGGTAGTAAAGATGAACTTTTCATGAACCCTGAACTAAGCAAGTGCTGATTTATATAAAATCTGATATAAGTTCCACCAGCTGCCTGTCAGTTTGTGGTATTGTGGTGTCTTGTGTGTTGCTGTGAAACTGGAAGCTTTCCCACTGGTATTTCAAATACCAGCAGGATCACCCATTGTGAACAGGTTTCAGTAGAGCTTCCAGACTAAGACAGACTAGGAAGAAAGACCTGGCAATCTACTTGCAAAAATTAGTCAGTGAAAACCTTATGAATCACAACAGAACATTGTCTGACTCACTTGCTTTGGACAAGTCATCAGGAGGGATCAATCGCTGGAGGAGGACATCATGTTTGAGGGCTAGGGAACAGGACGGAGTCTCTCAGCAAGCTGGATTGGAACAATAACCACAAAGATGGACGGGAATATGCTGGTGATCATGAGAATGACTCAAGACCAGGCAATGTTTCATTCTGTTGTACATAAGGTCACCATGAGTCAAAGTTGACTTGACGACAACTATCTATTTAGTTCAAAAAAATGAAAGAAAGGGAGGACGAGTATTTCATGTGCTTGTCTAGTCAGCTGCCTTTTAGTTGGAAGCTGTTCCAAAACTCTGATGAAAATCTTTCTTCTGAGTCTGTTTGTAATCATAGAACATAGACTTTGAAGGAAATAAGGTTCACTTTAGTACAACCCTTTTATTTTTCATTCGAATAAACTGAAGCCCAGAAGGGGAAGTGATTTACACATGATGAGGCAGCCATTGTGTAACAACTCCTTGTCCTCCATCCAGTGTCCTTTCCCCTGTAATTAGGATGGCCATATGACTCTGTTTGCCTGAGAGAGTCCCATGTATAACTGTTGTACTGGCATAATAATAATACCCCATTCACTCTCAAACTTACCCCAGTTGGGACAATAAATTCTACTAAAACTATAACTGCTTCAGGATATTTTCAAGACAAAAACACAGACACATGGTTGAAATCCTATGAGAATCACACGATCTAGAATCTTATTCCAAAGACTAATGCAAAATAACCCACCTGCAGTATTGCTAAATATTTAGTACAAAATCACTATGAAAATTTTTTTTAATAAGCCATGTTGTGATATATCCAGCCACTACATTTTAGCACCACTTTTAAAACACAAGACGTATTTGGGTAAAATACAAATAAATTGTGGGACTATATTCATTGCCATAAATTTCTTCTAGGCTTTTAAACAGTTGAATTAAATGGTAATTCAGTGTGCTCAGAATGTTTTATATATAGATACTCCTTAAATATTTTCAGAATGAATGAATAGTAGATCATATTCAACAGGATCTATATGGCAGGTATGCTGTACCTCCAAGACACACAACAGCTTCATGTTAAGAAAAAAAAAAATTATCAATGAAATTGTTATTTTAGAATTTCATTAGGGCCAGGTGAGAAACCATTCAACAGCATTTATTCCACAAATATTTCTCAAGCTCACCCTACGTGCTAGGAGCCTGAGGATATCATGATTCGGAGTTGTAAATCCAGATGACCAATGCACACCCACTCATTTTTACTTAATAAGAGAGCATATAAGACTTTAAATGTACACATGGTACAAGTCCCGTTTTCATTGATTTTATTTCAGACAAATGTGCAGTTAGTCTCTCCCAAGCAACTGGGAAGAAGTTAGAGGCTCAGGATGAGTTTGGAGGGTCCTCTTGGCAAGGCTGGTCTAAGTAGGTTCATAAAAGGTATCAAGAGATTTTGTCGTCAAAAGCATCCATATCACTTTCTGTCTCCAGGCCATGACCTTCTCAAGAAGTGGGAACGAATGGTTTCCAAAGGTACAAACTTGTGTGTCATCGCCATTATCATCAGAAAACTATCACACTGTCAATTGGGCTATGTTAGGGCCCAACACTTCCCCAGCCTCCACCAACCGGGCCTCTCTTGACACTTTTGAGGGCTCCTCGGACAGTGGTGACAGGAGCAATTCTCTGAATTAGGCAGTACCCTCAGTGTCAAGGACATTTTTACAAGTGGATTTTTTTGGGGGCGGGGGGGGAAGGCATTCTGAATTTTCTTTTAGAAACCCCTAAAGCATGCTCTAGTCCATGACCCTGGACAACAGAGTGATTCCACCATCAAATAGCTGCCCTTCACCAAATAACTAAATAAATGTTTTGTAGCTCAAAACACCTGTTCAGTTTTCTGCTGGAAACTTTTCTCTAATTTGTTCATTTGGAATCATAAAACATAGTATGACCGAACCTAAAACACCAAACCCAGTGCCGTCGAGTTGATATCGACTCATAGCGACCCTATAGGACAGAGTAGAACTGCCCCATAGAGTTTCCAAGGAGTGCCTGGCAGATTTGAACTGCCAACCCTTTGGATAGCAGCGTTTCCCATAGTATGACACAGGCTTCAAATCAGCCGTAAACAACACGGCGAGTTTTGCTTCGCAAATGTTACATACATAGATCAGAGCTTCAGGGATTTCTGTGTCTGCATGAAAACCTTTCCTTCATCTTTCCTTTGCTCTTGTTCTCCCAACTCTCACAGCATCCTTACACCTCAAAGCTACGATATCTGCTGACAAATAAACATACTTTTTCTTTACTGATTCCCTAGTGTTAAGTACAGAATGTAAGAAGGCCCTAAGTCTGGGAGATCTGGGAACTCCATTCCTGAGGTTAGCCTTGCCCTCAGCAGCCTGGAGGATTCCGTTCTGCCTTGGTCTCAAAAACCATGTGTTTGGGAGTCCCTAACTAGACTGCTTCCTTAAAAAGCAGATTTTACCTTGAAGATTTAGGGAGAATTGAATCACTTTTGTCAAAGCTGCTCTATTCCTTAGATTAAGGGATTCCCAAGGGACACATCCTTCATCAAGGGTTTTCTCACATCTCCTTTAGTGTCATCTCCCTCTTAGCAGATGAGAAAGGGCATGGCCCAGATTTTCCTTGGATATTTAGATTAGGAAATTGCTAGAACAAATGAAGTTGCACATAGATAAAATAAGGCAGCAAGCCAACTCTTAAAATATGAGACTTAATATTAAAAAGTTAATAATGATAAAATTTCACTGTATGTAAGTAATAGAGCTGTGCTTGACAACTTATGAGTAAGTCAGTTTTTAAAAATGGATTCCAATATTAAAGGCAGCATGGAGCTTTCTATTGAAAGTAACCCTCTGATTAATGTTTCTGGAATGAAAGTGCTCAAGTCGGTTATCTATTCTGTAAATTAGGATTTCTGGATAGCAAGGCATGTAATATTTGCTCATGTATATGTTATGTATATTTATAGTTCACATTTTTATGTATTATGTATAAATTCACATTTATATCATGTAAATACCCATGGACATGCTAAAACAGAATGTATACAGAATTGGTTCTGTAAAACCCAGGTTTGAGTTTGGCCTTGCCATAGTGACTTTGGACACATCCCTTAACTTTTCCGATCCTCATTTTCCCCATTAGCGAATGAGGGATAATAAAGTCTAAGAAATGATAGAGATTTATTAAACCATAAAAAAAAAGTACAAGCTGACATGATTTTTGTACTTACAGATTCAAAAACTTTTAAGCTCAGAGAGAATACAAGGAACACCATCCTTGAAATCACAACTATAACATCTTTCCCATATGATTTTGAAATGGCAACAGAGGCAGAATAGAGTTTCAGTGATTTATGACTTAATCGGCCTAATAAAGACAGGGCCTTTACCCTACAACTCTCCCCATGGACACTTCATGCCACAAGCCTTTGTAAAGCAGGTCTTGGCATCTACCCAGACTTAGCTTAGATGAGCCTGCAAAACCCAAAGTGTTTGTGGTGGGCAGCATTGAAAATGTCTCTGAAGAGACTTCCTACATTTAGGTTTCTCCGGCTTTGATTCCATTGTACTTCTTTAGGCCTTTCAATTACCATTTTGAGCACAACATCTTTGAGAGTTACTTTGCTTTGTTTGTTAGTTCGGGAGCTCACAAATGGCCCCAACTGTGGGAAATAAAAAGCAAATGAGGAGAAGGAAGTCTTTTACAGAGAAACGCTTGTTCTGACTGTAGATTAGGCACAGGACAAAGCAAGCAGAAAGAGGCAAGCTTTTCAAGAGCACATCAACTTTGAAACTTCATGAAGGTCAGGGCAGCTTTGCTGGCTGGAAAAGCTTTTTTATCCTATTAACATAACTGCTTTTGTGGACACAAATATTTTACCATCTCGAATAAGCTAACTTGAACTTTTTAAAGGAAAGAATTGGTATTCAAAGAATCTAGTATGGTTTTCCAAATACAGTAGAGATAAAACAATACCCAAAACTCTACAGGCACTCTTCTCAAACCCTTTTCCTACCACAACCTAGAAGGCTTGCCCCATGTAAGGCTCCCTCCCCTGGGCAAGTCCTAGCACGGTTGATAGTACTTTCCCTTTCTCTCACTCAAAAAAGCACATCTGTGCCAGAGTGAGTGTTGGTGCTGCTATTTATAAGGATAACCGTGGTCTGACTGCATTTATTTTGTTAAGGGAAGTATCATTATTTTGTTTCTAAAACACAGGATTATTGTTTAAAAAACGTTCGTGGTAAAAAATATATAACACAACATTTGCAAATTCAACATTTTTATATGAACGATTCAGTGACATTGACTAAATCAATCATGTTGTACAACCATGACCTATATTCTTTGTCAAATTTCCCATCATCGTTAACAGATACTCAATACTTCCTAAACAATGCCCCCCTTCCCACCTCCCTCCCACTCATGGTGGCCACTAATAAACTTTGCATACATCTGCCTATTCTAGAAATTTCATATCCTTGCAGTCGTACAATATTTGTCTTTTTGTGACTAACTTCACTCAGCATAATGTGGGCGAGGCTCATCCATGTTGTAGCATATATCAGGACTTCATTGTATCAGAACTAACCAGCTCTTCTGGGCTCAGTAGTATACCATTGTATGTATGTATCACATTTTGCTTATCCATTCATCTGTTGGTGGACATTTAGATACCCACCTTTGACTATTGTTAATAGTGATAGAGCTAACATTTGGTGTACATGTGTCTGTTTGAGTCCCTGCTTTCAGATCTCTTGGGCATATACCTAGGAGCGAAATTGCTGGGATAGTTCTGTGTTTAACGTTTTGAGGAACCACCAAACTATTTTTCATAGCATTTTACCAAATTATTTTCTATAGCATTTTTCATTCCCACAAGCAATAGATGAGGATTCCAATTTGTCTACAACCTCACCAACATTTGTTGTTTTCTTTTTTTTTATCTTAACTATCGTGGTGGGGAAGTGGTATATTGTGATTTTGATTTGCATTTTTTAATGGCTATAACTTCATTTATTTTTAAAAGTAAATAATTATTTTAGAATGCAGGCAAGCACCAGCGTCTTATTTAATGGAGAATCAGTGGAGGCTTTCCTATTAATTTACGGATAGGACATGAATATTCACTATCTCCACTACTGTTTAACATTGTGCTAAAACTATTAACCAATGCAATTAGATAAGAGAAAGCAATTTGTGCCATAGGTATGGTAAAGGGAAAAGCAAAACTCTCACTATTTTGCATCTAGTATAATTATATATCTGAAATCTCAAAAAAAGAAAAACTACTGCAAAAGATAGGAAATTTTAGGAAAGTAGCAAGTTATAAAATTAACATACAGAAATTAATAGCCTACATATATACATACACACACACAGAGACATATATATATATATGGAAACTCTGGTGGTGTACTGATTAAGAGCTACGGCTGCTAACTCAAAGGTCAGCAGTTTGAATCCACCAAACGATCCTTGGAAATTCTGTGGGGCAATTCTACTCTGTCCTATAGGGTCACTATGAGTTGGAATTGACTTGATGGCAACGGATTTGGGTTTTTTTTTTTTTTTTGATAAAGCCTCTGTAATTAAAACATTTCATTACTGCATTAATAGACAAACCAATGGCACAGAACAGAAAATTCAGAAATAGACCAATTGCAGATGAAAATTTAGTATATAATAAAGGTGGTTTCTCAAATCAATGGGGAAGTGAAGGTCTTTTAAATTAAAAGTGCTATGGAGGAGGGCGGGGCCAAGATGGCTGACTAGGTAGAAGCTACCTCAGATCTCTCTTGCAACAAAGACTCAGAAAAACAAGTGAATCGATCACATACATGACAATATACAAACCCTGACCATCAAACACAGATCTAAACAGTTGACCTAAGTGACAGAAACTCAGCCAGCACAAGCAGCCTGCACACTGATGCGGCTAACAAGAGAACGAGCAACCACGAGGAAGCAGTGACTGTTTTTGGAGCCTGGAGCCAGCGTGCTAGTCAGAAAACCTTGGCGCTGGGCTTTGGATTGGGCGCAGGGGAGCTGAGCATGGCATCCTGAGACGGCACAAACACAGGACGCAGCCCTAGCCCCCAGAAGTGACCACGGGGGAAGCCCAGCCAGTGCACGCAGGCAGCACAGCAACGCAGCTGACAGGAGGAGAAGTCACAGGGAGGCGGCGACTGGTTTTGGAGCCTGGAGTGTGGCGTCCCAGCCGGGGAACCTTGCTGCTGGGCTTTGCACTGGGAGCGGAGGAACTGACCACGGCTTCTGAGACAGCACAAGCACAGGACGCGGGCCTGACCCTCGGGGACAGTCTCAACCCAGCCGACGCACACAGGCTATACACCCCTTGGGAATCTCAGATAAAACAGTCATCACCAAGCAAGATAAGTAACTTCTATATTCCTGGTCAGCGACGGCACTGGGGTCGGGTAGGGGACTCTCTCCTATCTATCTGATCCCTACCCTCCCCTTCCCAGACGGCTGCATTAACATTGGAATTTCCTGGGCCAGAGAGTGAAGTGCTCTGCAGTTTTTTTGTTTTTTTGTCTTTTCCTAACCCATTCTCCTGCCTGAGAGAAGCAGCTACAAAAAACCCAGGGACCAAAAATCCTTCCCTGACTTCCCAAAATTGGACTAAAAATGCAGAACCACCTCCAGCCAAGCATATGAGATCCACAGTCTTGGGCTTTCATCCCTACAGGGAACAAGGTGGCTATTATAATGCAAAGAGAATTCTGATAGTGGTCTGACTGTAATTGTTTTAGCAGATTACTGGAAAGACAAGTTTCCCAGGTCTGATATCTCTACCTATTAAGCAGAGACCTCACTGACCCACAATGGGGAACTGAGGGATGAAGCACCACCCAAACCACCTAACCTCCTGCCACAGGGGTCTGAGGATAGTGACATCTACCAATCTGTACAGGTACATGCATTGGATGCCTAAGGCACAGCTGCAGAGCCTACCCACCAAAGTGCTTTAGGAATAGAGACACACCTACCTCACTGGCACTTGGGGGAAGCCTGTCAGCATCCTGCCCCCACCGGGATGTGACCCCCTGCTGCTACTAGAATCTGGTGCACACAACTATCACCACTACTCCTCTAAGTGAATAGGTAACAGTCTACACCACACACTTGGTGATCCAAAATCAGATTCTACTCAAGAATAGTGAATGGCTTCTTAGGCTTATATATCTGGTAACATCCCAAACCAGCTGGTAACAGGACATAAGTGATTCAAAGGCTACAACAATTAAGACAGCGCAATCTAGTAGCCCATCTACATATATTGAAAGAAAACAAAACAAGGCTCAGTCAGCAAATATAAAATAAATCATTACAATATCTTATAGATATCTCTGAGACAGTAGTCGATATCAAACCACATAAAGAAGCAGACCATGATTGTATCTACAACTCCCCAAATTAAAGAATCAAAATCTTTCCCAAATGAAGATACGATCCTGGAATTGCCAGATGTAGAATATAAAAAACTAATTTAAAGAATGCTTCAAGACATCAGGGATGACCTCAAAAATGAAATAAGGCAATCTACAGAAAAAGCCAAGGAACACACTGATAAAGCAGTTGAAGAAATCAAAAAGATTATTCAAGAACATAGTAGAAAAATTAATAAGTTGCAAGAATCCATAGAGAGACAGCATTCAGAAATCCAAAAGATTAACAATAAAATTACAGAATTAGACAACGCAATAGGAAGTCAGAGGAGCAGACTCGAGCAATAAGAATGCAGAGTGGGAGATCTGGAGGACCAGGGAATTGACACCAATATAGCTGAAAAAAAATCAGATAAAAGAATTTAAAAAAATGAAGAAACCCTAAGAATCACGTGGGACTCTATCAAGAAGGATAACTTGCGTGTGATTGGAATTCCAGAACACGGAGGGATAACAGAAAGTACAGAGAGAATAGTTGAAGATCTGTTGGCAGAAAACTTCCCTGACATCATGAAAGACAAAAGGATATCTATCCAAGATGCTCATCGAACCCCATTTAAGATTGATCCAAAAAGAAAATCACCAAGACATGTTATCATCAAACTTGCCAAAACCAAATATAAACAGAAAATTTTAAAAGCAGCCAGGGATAAAAGAAAGGTCTCCTACAAAGGAGAATCAATAAGAATAAGTTCAGACTACTCAGCAGAAACCATGCACTCAAGAAGGCAATCGGATGACATATATAGAGTACTGAAGGAGCAAAACTGCCAGCCAAGGCTCATATATCCAGCAAAACTCTCTCTCAAATATGAAGGTGAAATTAAAACATTTACAGATAAACACAAGCTTAGAGAATTTGCAAAAACCAAACCAAAGCTAGAAGAAGTACTAAAGGAAATTGTTTGGTCAGAAAATCAATAATATCAGATACCAACACAACACAAGGTCACAGAACAGAACATCCTGATATCAACTCAAATAGGGAAATCACAAAAACAAATTAAGATTAATTTTAAAAAGAAAAAAATGCTCAAAATAGGAAATCATTGAAGTCAATATGTAAAAGATCACAATAATCAAAAAGAGGGACTGAATACAGGAGGCATAGAACTGCCATATGGAGAGGAAAACAAGGTGATATAGGATAATACAAGTTAGGTTTTTACTTAGAGAAATAGGGGTAAATATTAAGGTAACCACAAAGAGGTCTAACAATTCCATAACTCAAAAGCCAAGAAAAACATAATGACTCAGCAAACATAAATTCGACTACTATACTAATGAGGAACACACAATTTACAAAGAAAAACTTCTCAGCACAAAAAAGTAAGTGAAAAAATGAAATTGTCAACAACACACACATAAAGGAATCAAAATGACAGCACTAAACACATACTTATCTATAATTACACTGAATGTAAATGGACTAAATGCACCAATAAAGAAACAGAGAATCTCAGACTGGATAAAGAAACACAATCCGTCTATATGCTGCCTACAAGACACACACCTTAGACTTAGAGACACAAACAAACTAAAACGCAAAGGATGGAAAAAAATATATCAAGCAAACAACAATCAAAAAAGAGCAGGAGTGGCAATATTAATTTCTGACAAAATAGACTTTAAAGTTAAATCCACCACAAAGGATAAAGAAGGACACTACATAATGATTAAAGGGACAAATGACCAGGAAGATATAACCATGTTAAATATTTATGCACCCAATGACAGGGCTGCAAGATACATAAAACAAACTTTAACAGAACTGAAAAGTGAGACAGACACCTCCACAATTATAGTAGGAGACCTCAACACACCACTTTTGGAGAAGGATAGGACTTCCAGTAAGAAGCTCAATAGAGACACGGAAGACCTAATTGCTGCAATCAACCAACTTGACCTCATAGACTTATACAAAACACTCGACCCAACAGCTGCAAAGTTTCCCTTTTTTTCTAGTGCACACGGAACAGTCTCTAGAATAGATCACATATTAGGTCATAAAACAAACCTTTGCAGAATCCAAAACATTGAAATATTACAAAGCATCTTCTCAGACCACAAGGCCATAAAAGTGGAAATCAATAACAGAAAAATCAGGGAAAAGAAATCAAATACTTGGAAACTGAACATACCCTGCTGAAAAAAGACTGGGTTATAGAAGACATTAAGGAGGGAATAAAGATATTCATAGACTGCAACGAGAATGAAAACACTTCCTATCAAAACCTCTGAGACACAGCAAAAGCAGTACTCAGAGGTCAGTTTATATCAATAAATGCACACATACAGAGAACTGTCCCTACAACTTGAACAAATAGAAAGCGAGCAACAAAAGAATCCATCAAGCACCAGAAGAAAACAAATAATAAAAATTAGAGCTGAACTAAATGAATTAGAGAACAGAAAAACAATTGAAAGAGTTAACAAAGCCAAAAGCTGGTTCTCTGAAAAAATTAACAAAATTGGTAAACCATTGGCCAGACTGACTAAAGAAATACAGGAAAGGAAACAAATAACCCAAATAAGAAACGAGATGGGCCATATCACAATAGACCCAACTGAAATTAAAAGAATCATATCAGATTATTACAAAAAATTGTACTCTAACAAATTTGCAAACCTAGAAGAAATGGATGAATTCATAGAAAAACACCACCTACCTAAACTAACACAATCAGAAGTAGAACAACTAAATAGACCCATAACAAAAAAAGATATTGAGAAGGTAATCAAAAAACTCCCAACAAAAAAAAAAAGCCCTGGCCACGGCTTCACTGCAGAGTTCTACCAAACTTTCAGAGAAGAGTTAACACCACTACTACTAAAGGTATTTCAAAGCATAGAGAATGATGGAATACTACCTAACTCATTCTATGAAGCCACCATATCCCTGACACCAAAACCAGGTGAAGACACCACAAAAAAAGAAAATTACAGACATATATCTCTCATGAACGTAGATGCAAAAATCCTCAAAAAAATTCTAGCCAATAGAACACAACAACATATCAAAAAAAATAATCCACCACGACCAAGTAGGATTTATACCAGGTATTTTTTTTATGCAAGGTTGGTTTAATATTAGAAAAACCATTAATATAATCCACCATATAAATAAAACAAAAGACAAAAACCACATGATCTTATCAACTGATACAGAAAAGGCATTTGACAAAGTCCAACACCCATTCATGATAAAAACTCTCAGCAACATAAGAATTGAAGGAAAATTCCTCAACATAATAAAGGGCATCTATACAAAGCCAACAGCCAACATCATTCTAAATGGAGAGAGCCTGAAAGCATTTCCCTTGAGAACGGGAACCAGACAAGGATGCCCTTTATCACCGCTCTTATTCAACATTGTGCTAGAGGTCCTAGCCAGAGCAATTAGGCTAGACAAAGAAATAAAGGGCATTCGGATTGGAAAGGAAGAAGTAAAACTATCTCTATTTGCAGATGACATGATCTTATACACAGAAAACCCTAAGGAATCCTCCACAAAACTACTAAAACTAATAGAAGAGTTTGGCAGAGTCTCAGGTTATAAGATAAACATACAAAAATCACTTGGATTCCCTACATCAACAAAAAGAACATCAAAGAGGAAATCACCAAATCAATACCATTCACAGTAGCCCCCAAGAAGATAAAATGCTTAGGAATAAATCTTATCAAAGACGTAAAAGACCTATACAAAGAAAACTACAAAGTACTAGTGCAAGAAACTAAAAGGGACCTACATAGGTGGAAAAACATACCTTGCTCATGGATAGGAAGACTTAACATAGTAAAAATGTCTATTCTACCAAAAGCCATCTATACATACAATGCACTTCCGATCCAAATTCCAATGACATTTAATGTGATGGAGAAACAAATCACCAACTTCATACGGAAGGGAAAGAAGCCCCGGATAAGTAAAGCATTACTGAAAAAGAGGAATAAAGTGGGAGGCCTCACTCTACCTGATTTTAGAACATGTTATTCAGCCACAGTAGTCAGAACAGCCTGGTACTGGTACAACAACAGGCACATAGACCAATGGAACAGAACTGAGAACCCGGATATAAATCCATCCACATATGAGCAGCTCATATTTGACAAAGGCCCAGTGTCAGTTAACTGGGGAAAAGACAGTCTTTTTAACAAATGGTGCTGACATAACTGGATATCCATTTGCAAAAAAATGAAACAGGACCCATACCTCCCACCATGCACAAAAACTAACTCCAAGTGCATCAAAGACCTAAACATAAAGACTAAAACGATAAAGATCATAGAAGAAAAAATAGGGACAACCTTAGGAGCTCTAATACAAGGCATAAACAGAATATAAAACATTGCTAAAAATGATGATGGGAACCAGATAACTGGGAGCTCCTAAAAATAAAACACCTATGCTCATCTAAAGACTTCACCAAAAGAATAAAAAGACCACCTACAGATTGGGAAAAAATTTTCAGCTATGACATCTCCGACCAGCACCTGATCTCTAAAATCTATGTGATTCTGTTAAAACTCAATCGCAAAAAGACAAACAACCCAATCAACAAGTGGGCAAAGGATATGAACATGCATTTCACTAAAGAAGATCTTCAGGCAGCTAACAGATACATGAGAAAATGCTCTCGATCATTAGCCATTAGAGAAATGCAAATTAAAACTACGATGAGATTGCATCTCTCTCCAACAAGGCTGGCATTAATCCAAAAAACACAAAATAATAAATGTTAGAGAGGCTGCCGAGAGATTGGAACTCTTATACACTGCTGGTGGGAATGTAAAATGGTACAACGACTTTGGAAATCTATCTGGCATTTTCTTAAAAAGTTAGAAATAGAACTACCATACAACCCAGAAATCCCACTCCTCGGAATATACCCTACAGAATTAAGAGCCTTTACACGAACAGATATATGCACACCCATGTTTATTGCAGCACTGTTTACAATAGCAAAAAGCTGGAAGCAACCAAGGTGTCCATCAACGGATGAATGGTTAAATAAATTATGGTATATTCACACAATGGAATACTATGCATCGATAAAGAACAGTGACGAATCTGTGAAACATTTCATAACATGGAGGAACCTGGAAGGCAGTATGCTGAATGAAATTAGTCAGATGCAAAAAGACAAATATCATATAAGACCACAATTATATGATCTTGAGAAATAGTATAAACTGAGAAGAACACATTCTTTTGTAGTTACGAGAGGGGGGAGGGAGGGAGGGTGGGAGAAGGTTATTTACTGATTAGTTAGTAGATAAGAACTTCCTTAGGTGAAGGACAATACTCAATACAGGGAAGGTCAGCTCAACTGGACTGGACCAAAAGCAAAGAAGTTTCCTGGATAAACTGAATGCTTCGAAGGTCAGCGGAGCAAGGGCGGGGATTTGGGGACTATGGCTTAAGGGGACTTCTAAGTGAATTGGCAAAATAAATTCTGAGAACATTCTGCATCCCACTTTGAAATGTGGCATCTGGGGTCTTAAATGCTAACAAGTGGCCATCTAAGATGCATCAATTGGTCTCAACCCACCTGGATCAAAGCAGAATGGAGAGCACCAAGGTCACACAATAACTATGAGCCCAAGAGACAGAAAGGGCCACACAAACTAGAGACTTACATCATCCTGAGACCAGAAGAGCTAGATGGTGCCTGGCCACAACCGATGACTTCCCTGACAGGGAGCACAACAGAGAACCCCTGAGGGAGCAGGAGAACAGTGGAATGCAGACCCCAAATTCTCATAAAAAGACCAGACTTAATGGTCTGACTGAGACTAGAAGAATCCCGGCGGTCGTGGTCCCCAAAGCTTCTGTTGGCCCAGGACAGGAACCATTCCCGAAGACAACTCATCAGACATGGAAGGGACTGGACAATGGGTTGGAGAGAGATGCTGATGAAGAGTGAGCTACTTGTATCAGGTGGACACTTGAGACTGTGTTGTCATCCCCTGTCTGGAGGGGAGATGGAAGGGTAGAGAGAGTTAGAAACTGGCAAAACGGTCACGAGAGGAGAGACTGGAAGGAGGGAGTAGGCTGACTCATTAGGGGGAGAGTAAATGGGAGTATGTAGTAAGGTGTATATAAGCTTATATGTGACAGACTGACTTGATTTGTAAACTTTCACTTAAAGCACAATAAAAATTATTAAAAAAAAAGTGATATGGACATAACTGGAGAACCATGTGGGGGAAAACAAAAAAAACTTGGATCCATCCCTCATATGATTAAAAAATATATATATATGATACACCAGAAAAAATTCCAGATGGATTAGAGATACAAATGTAAGAAAATGAAACATACGAATACTATTTTTTAAAAAATAGGTGTATTCATGTATAACATGGGAGCGCGGAAAATATTCTAAACAATGATTTAACATGCGTAAATAATAAGGGAAATTAAAGAAAATAAATAAGAACTTTTCATTTCGAAAAAAAAAACTATGACAAAACATATTTGCGATTCATATCACAAAGCTTCCAAAAATAAAGAAGGAAAAGACCACCTAGCCCACAGAAGAATGTGCTGATATAACAGTTAAACAGAAAAAGAAATGCAAATGGATCTTAAACAGATGAAAAGATGCTCAAGCTTACTCATAATAAGAAAAATGCAAATTAAAACTGTACTGAGATGCCATTACTCATTTATCAGATTGTCAAAAAAAAATCCAAAAGATTTATCAAGTACTCTGTTGGAAATGCTCTGGGAAGATAGTCATTCCTATATATTGTTTGTGGTAGTACAAAATGAGAAATTCCCTGGGGAGGGGAATATGGAAACACATAAGCACTTATGCTTTGATTCAGCAGTCCCACTATTGTTGTTTTTAATTGCCTTGGCATCGGCTCTGATTCATGATGACCTTACGTATATAACAGAACTAGACGTTGCCCAGTCCTGTGCCATCTTATGATCATTGGTATATTTGAGCCCATTCTTGTGCCTTCCAACCTAGGGGGCTCATATTCCAACACTAAGTTGGACAATATTCCTTTGTGATCCATAGGATTTTCATTGGTAATTTTCAGCAGTAGATCCCTAGGCCTTTCTTCCTAGTCTTAGTCTGGAAGCTCTGCTGAAACCTGTCCACCATAGGTGACCCTTCTAGTATCTGAAATACTGGTGGTGTACCTTCCAGCACCACAGCAACATGCAAGCCATCACAGTTTGATGAACTGACAGACAGGTGGTAGATCCCCCTTTTATGGACTAAAAGATACACTAGCAAAAATGTGGAAAGACATGAGCACAAGGTTCGTCTTCGTACACTATTTCTAAAAGCAAGTACACCCACTCCTCAGTTATTGACATGGTTTGGTTCCAAAGACCAGGTTGTTATGTGAAAATGAGCATTATATGAAAATGGAGGATGACTATATCATTACATAACTGCCAGATTACATCATGATGTAACTGCCAAATTACATCATTACATAACTGCCGAACCACTGAGAATCAAGGCCCAGCCAAGATGACACATAACCTTAACCAACATAGCCCGTGTTACTCCCACCTTGCACCTTGACATTCGTTATTGCCAAATGTAGATTGTTAATGGACAAAATACAATTATTGTAATTGTGAACTGTCAGATAAGGAGATCGTCAATAAGTGAGGAGTAAGTGTATTGGAAATGTCTTAAATTAACACGTATAAAGGACTGGTTGAATAAACTATGATATATCTACCGACTGGAGAAGTATCTGTACCCCCGCAAAGTCATCATCAGGATATAATGCAGGATTTCTCAACAGTGGTGCCACTGACATTTTGAGCTGAATGATACTTTGTTCAGGGGACATAGGGAGCTGTCCTGTACATTGTGCGGTGTTCAGCAGCATCCCTATCTTTTACCCACTAGATGCCAGGAGCACTCCCTCCCCAGCTGTGACAAGCAAAAATGTTTCTAAAAAAAAAAAATGTTTCTAGACACTGACAAATGTCCACTGGGGAGCAAAACTGCCCCTACTTGAGAACCACTAATATAATTGTGCATGAAATATCACGGTGGAGAAAAGTATGTATAAAGTGTTTATAGTAACAAAATAAATAGATATAACATTAAAAACAAAATTATTACCTATAGAAGAAGAAAGAAATAGAGTGGAGAAGAATGGTACAAAAGCTAAACTTCTTTGAATACACCTTTTTTTCTAAATTTGACTTTGATATCGTTGCATAAAATATGAGAAAACATTAAGTGTTAAAAAGGCAAGTCTAAGAAAAAAGATCTCAGGAACCAACTTGAAGAGGTCCCACTGGTCAAAGAAGGGCCAATTTTGTATCAGTAAGAAGTCTAATAACTGCAATGGACTGAAATATATCAAATGTGTTTAAATTCATGAGTTTGTCTTGATGCCTGGGGAAAGAAAAAAGAACTCTTTGATCACTTTAGGAAGATACTAGGCAACTAACTCATTGTTTTGAAATGATGTATAAAGGGAAAGAATTAATGTATTTATCCTACCTTTCATGTATGAACTGTACTTAAGAGTAACCATATAGTTGATGAGAAGTTTCTTTTTTACATACTATTCCAGCTAATACATGAGGAGGAAATCATAGAATTATAACATTGCCATTTTGCAATTTTTGATTAATTAATATTATGCTGCCAGATGTAAGCACACTGTACCACCTACTAAGGAATTCTGTCATGAAAAAAGGAAGGGAGGAAGGGAGGGAGGAAGAAAGGAAAGGAAGAGAAAATAATTGAACCTGAATATTATCAAGCTTCCTAGATCATACTACCAGTTTTCAAAAAATACAGGGGACAGGTGGACATATAGAAGAACACCACACTTATGAAATGAGTAAAATCCAGACTGTGGGAAGGGCTAAATGGCTTGATTTCTTCAACACAACTGTAACAACATAATAATTGCAAGGAAATAGGAGATGGAGGGAACACCTATAGATTAAAAATAATTATAGGACCAGGTAGAATGTTTGGACCTTATTTTCATCCTAGTTAAAAAAACTGTGAAAAAAATATGTAAACATGCATACATAGGAACACATACAACAGATTTAAAAGCAATTAATGTGATTACCAACTGAATATTTGATGGTATTAAGGAATTACTGAGAAAGGCCAAAGGTGAATTGATGCCTTTGAATTATGGTATTGGTGGAGAATATTAAATATACCATGAACTTCCGGAAGACTGAACAAACCTGTCTTGGAAGAAGTACAGCCAGAATACTCCTTAGAAGCAAGGATGGCAAGACTTTGTCTCACATACTTTGGACATGCCATCAGGAGGGACCAGTCCCTTGAGAAGGACATCATGCTTGATAAAGTAGAGGGTCAGCGAAAAAGAGGAAGACCCTCAAAGAGATGGACTGACACAGTGGCTGCAACAATGGGCGCAAACATAACAATGACTGTGAGGATGACATGGGCCTGGGCAGTACTTAGTTCTGTTGTACTTAGGATATGAGTCGGAAATGACTTGACAGCACCTAACAACAACAAGGAATTACTGTTTTCTCTGCTTAGGTGCCATGATGTTTGTGTGTGTGTGTGTGTGTGTGTGTGTGTGTGTGTGTGTGTGTTTAAGAGTTCTTATCTTTTCTAGACGCGTACTAAAATGATACGATGGTCAGGATTTGATCGTTGTCAAAGTTGAGTGATGAATGAGAGTTCATTAAACTATTACTTTTATATGTGTCTGGTAATTTTTATAATAAAGTGCTTTCTAAAGACAGTATTTGAAAGCTTCATATTGTAACCGTTATTAGTACCATGTTCTTTGCTAGACACTTCCCAACTGAAGGAGAACTGCAGTGGTAGACACTACAGTTGAAGCTCTGAATGCTCTGTGAAGGCCCCCTCTGTGCTCATTCCTCCCTTTCCTTTGCTTTATCTTCATTGCTTTTGCCATCCTGTCATCGCCTCCACCTTAAGTCCACTATAAGAAGCACAAAGCAAGAACTTACGATAATTGAAGCTTAGCAAACTAAGGTCACCTTGTGATGTCTTGCATTGTGTCTCAGGTAATTCTGTGGAATTATCACCTCTGTTTAACAGTCTCAGTTGGTCGATTAATAGTGAGAATATTGATCAGCTCATAGTTTATATTCCTGGTAATGTGAACTACTGGTTTATCCTCAGCCTGTAATTACACAGTGTTTTTACAAGAGACTTTCCTATGTGTTGAGGCATCTGCTAGAAGCTAAGATCCAAGGACAGGAAGGGAGAAAAAAGGGAGGGGTCCTCTTTTATTAGCAATGAATGAATTGGCATTAGTCATTACTCTTGTCTTCTTTTAACTATAGGTATTTATCAAAGTGCTGGATAATAATGATAATGGCCCAGAATTCTCTCAGCCGAATTATGATGTGACGATTTCCGAGGATGTCCTTCCAGATACGGAGATATTGCAGATTGAAGCCACGGATAGAGACGAGAAGCACAAACTGAGCTATACCATCCACAGCAGCATTGACTCTGTCAGCATGAGAAAATTCCGAATCGACCCCAGCACTGGTATCCTCTATACCGCCGAGAGACTGGACCATGAGGCCCAAGACAAGCACATTCTCAACGTAATGGTAGGACCAAACTGCTAACTTGCCATCCTGGCAGAAGCCTTAACTATTCCAGGCACACACCTTAATCTTCACATGTGCAGGGTCCTTAAATTTTGTAAGTAGTAGTAAATCTGATCTTTTCACGGCTGAGTTGCACTCATTTTTGCCTTTTTTATCAGGGAAGAATTACTGTTGTTAGGTTAAAAAAAAAAAAGACTGTATATTTTTGCCAAACTGAAATATTAGATAAGTTCTGCAGACAGTGGCTGCTCAGTAAATGCTGCTGACAGACTGACTGACTTGAAAGGGAAGGAACAGGCCATGTTTCCATAAATCTTCCAGGCTCTAGTATTGGTTTGCATGCAAAAGAGTTTATGGAAAAGTTTACAAGATGTTCTTCAAGAAATTAATCACAAGGGTAATCATTTTGCAACACTCAGACCTTAGAACTGATCTATTGCTTATTGTATTGGCATTGGACCTAGTAGTAAACACCGGCACACGCAAGAGATCACAGAGCATACCAAAGCCTGAGAGTGTTCATTCTGAACTTGGGTTCATGGGGCCTCCAAATTATGTAAGAAACTTTGCTTTACTTTTAAAGTGGAACTTTCATATTTCCCATAACTGGAAAGTAGAGATGAATAAGAAAATCCTTGATTAATTTATGGGCTAAGATCTGTTCCTTTTACCACTCAAGAACCCTATGCACACTGCACAGCCACTGCGTAACGAAGCCCCTACTGCATTCCTTGAGACCAGGTGGACAACAAAGACTTAATCTTGTGTGCCGATGGTCTTTAAAACGCACCACAACTTTACCAAGTCCCAAGCAGCTAAAAGTGATGTTCCATTAGGTGTTACTCTTCTTTCACAAGACTGGAAACCTTCTCAGGTCATGAGGAAGCTTGAGTTCCATGCCTGGGGTTATGGTTTCCTGCCTAGACTCCAGGGAACAGATGCGGTGACTCACAGAGGTCATCCAATCCATCCCTCTGCCTCTTGTTTCATTCATTCATTCATTTAACAAATATTTTTTGAATACCTACTGTGCACCCTGGGAGCTTATATTCAGTTGGAACAGATCTAGAGTTCAGTAATCCCAAAATGAAGAGTTTGGCTTGGTCCTTGGGTGTGGCAGACTAGACTTCACACAGTGAAATTCAGCAATCACTCAGTCGCTTTTACCTGTGCTTTCCTTAGGGGCAGAAACTTTGTGCAGGTGACTAACTCCATTCTCACGGTTCCTCAAGCCATTTCTGTTCATCCTCTTCTTAACAAACGGCCTCTACCATTTATCATTCGTGTAAGTGAATATTTAGAGAGAGCAAAGAACTCCTTTGTACTGCCCTTCTCCAAGTTAAGCCATTTTAGTCATTTTGTTCATTCCTTCTAGGTACTATTTCTGAAAACCCTTTTCTCTTTGATGGCTCTTCTCGATATGTTTTCTAATTTCTTCACATGTCTCTGAAGTCATGGAGTCCAAAATTGAACAAGCCAAGAGCACACACTTGATTAATGCTAAATCAAACTATAGCAAAATCATGTGGTTAGAGTTAAACAATTGATTGTTCGCAAGCTTCTGCTGTATGCAAAGCAAGGGAAAATTCAAACCATTCAGGCAAGGTTCGTTGGTGAAGTCAAAATGAGGGTGTCACATTTTAGGAATTAAGATTCTATTCATGTTCCTGGTGGCCAGAATACTCTCTCACCTCTGGGTCTTTGTATATTGCTTCTTCTTGCCTGAAATATGTGCCACACACACCCCACTTCCCCCTTTTACCGTTTCAACTTATTCTTGTTACCTATTCCAGGGAGCTGAATACTGTTAGGCTCTTATTACTCACTCCCGGGTGCCTTGCATTTATCCCATCTTGCCAATTACCACTTAGCTCTATATGTGTCTATTTACTTGGTATTCACCACTCAACTACAAGCTCCTTAAGAGCAGGGACTTATTGTCTAATTCACTGCTGAACTGCCAAGAGTCAAGCCAGGGACTTGACTGATTTTATATATATTTATATATATATATATATATATATATATATATATATAAAATCTGTTATATATATATAATCTGTCATATATATATATATGTATGTATATATGTTGCCATTTAGCCTATTCCAACTCATGGAAACCCCGTGTGAGTCAGAGAACTGTACTGCATATTTTCAATGGCTGATTTCCACAAGTAGATCACCAGGCCTTTTTTCCTAGCATGTCTTAGTCTGGAAGTGTCACTGAAACCTCTTCAGCATCATAGCATCACGAAAGCCTCCACCGACAGACAGGTAATGGCTGTACATAAGGCGCATTGGCTGGAAATTGAACCCCAGTCTCCAGCATGAAAGGCAAGAATTCTACAACTGAACCACCCAGTGCCCCATTTAGGTGACAATAAATGTTTGTTGAATGAATGAATGACAATGCCTATCCCTTCTTTTGTTTCCCTTTTTAGAATTGCCTCCATCTACCTTTTTTTTTTTTTTTACCATTCCATTAGTAGCTGTGTACACAAATAACACGGTGATATCCAGGCATCAGCTCCACGAACACAGACTGAGCATCACCATGGGCCAGTCATGAGCCTGAGCAATAAAGATGATGTGGCTCCTGTTCTCAATTAGTTCACAGTTTCCTAAGTTCATAATACCACCATTTATTGAGTACCTACTGTGTGCCTAGAACTGGGTCAAGCACTTTGCATATATTATCTCATTTTGTTCTCACTACACACATAGCCGTATGGGTTCTTTGCAATGTGAGGTGTTAGTCCTACTGCTTCTTGTATTTTGCCTAAAGGTCAGAGATCAGGAGTTTCCTTATCGAAGAAACTTGGCCCGGGTCATTGTCAATGTGGAAGATGCCAATGATCACAGTCCTTATTTTACCAGCCCACTGTATGAAGCATCTGTGTTTGAATCGGCTGCTTTGGGATCAGCTGTTCTGCAGGTGACGGCACTGGACAAAGACAAAGGGGAAAATGCAGAACTCATATATACCATAGAAGCAGGTGAGAGCTGTTACACCACAGAGATTTCAGCATAATGCATGGCTTTTGACACTCAGTAGTATTTATCACCATGTGAAATTCAGATAGTTATCACCGGAATGTCTCCAAATGAATTTTTGGCCAAGTGATCACCCTATTTGGGTGATGATGGTGTATAAAGTTCTTGGCGTTTCAGCAACATATCTTCCGTCATTGACAGCAAGGAAAGGGTTCCCTTCTTTGTGTTCAATCTTGGATTTTTCTGGAATGGAGAAGAAAGAAGAAATTTGTAATAAACTCAGCGGCTTTTACCTAGAGGTCAACAACCCATGGCCTCAGACTAAAATGACCAAAGCCTCCTGTCATCAGCTGTCCAGCTCTTTTGTGAATTCAATCTTACATGCCTTTGTTTACTTGTCAGTAGGTGGGCTGTGGGCTCCAGGAATTCCTACACTGCCACAGTTAGCTCAATTTCACTTCATTGGCGGCCATCTGGGGACCAGAGGTAGTTGGTAGGTGTGCAGCCAGAGCTGCCCGCCTCGCCTGCCAGGTAAATACAGGCTTTCATTTTGTTAAATTGGAGATTTAAAAAAAAAAAAAAACAATTTTAACATCTATAAGGCAAGACCATGGTTTACGTGATCCTTTAAAGGCTGGCAGCTAGAAAACACTCATGACAGAAGAGATGAATGTCCAAGCAAGGGGGAGGACTGTGAACCTAAAAATAACAAATATCCTTTATCTGCTCTATTTTCCCTTCCCCGTTCTGCCTTTTTTGAATATTCAAGCCACATATTTTCAAAATGTTCGGCAACATTATGTCTGTCATGCCTGATGCCAAATGCTGTCTCCTTTCATGCCAGCATTGGAAAGGTTCCTTTCCCTTGATTTTAATGTGGAGCATTTTGTAAGTGGTTGAATTAAAATATGAATGCTAGAATGACAGTTGGGAGCTAAAAAATATTAGAGAATCAAAGCCCACAGACATTAAAAAATTTTCCTGCACTGAGTGATAATCTTAAAGTATTTCTTTTATCCGGCACCCACATTTTACCTGGGCCTGTGCTAAGTTCTACGTGACAGCAACAAGAACAAAAACGATGCTGGTTCATAACAACCAGGTGCCCCGAGGTAATTCACCTGTTTATTTCCCAGGGTTCCATGGAACTTCCTTTAAGCCCAAAGCCTGACCAATATATCCTTAGAAATACTATTTGGCGTCTCTTGATTATCACCCTTCATTTTTATCATTTAATGGTACAGTCTTTGTTCATTTGACTCCACAACTCATATGGGGAAACATCTTTTTCAAAAAAAAAAAAAAAAATGAGTATTTGATATCACAGAAATGTCACCTAAATCAACAACTGTTTATATTCTGCCTCTGGTTTCTTCTGATCTTTTTTTTTTTCTTTCCTTTTTCCCACATTCATTCATGCCTATATGTTGTTTTATGTCATTGCAATCGTTTAGACGTAGGGTTTTATTTTTACCTTTCTTATTTCTAAATATTCCCTAAACATTAGTCCATGTGTCTATGTGCTTTTTATATTTGTCACTAGGACTACTATTCCTACTCCCCCTAGATAGCCAGATGATTTTTAAATCTATTTGGAGGTTCTCACAGAGTAATGAAACTCACCACCTAGCAGAAGAGTCTGCCTCGCTTATCTTTTAACCTCTGAGGACTACAGCACAGTGTGAGAGGCAGATCCCAGAAGCTTCAGTACTTTGAAGCAAATGACAAGTCATTGTGTAAAGTGCACATTTTATTTAAGTTCTCTCCCACAAACCTCAGATAAGCAAGATTTGACTCTGTTTATTGGTGGACCATAAATTTCCTCTCTCTTGCCTGGCTTCTAAAGTAACTACTGCAGCTTTTTATTTTGGCCTGATGAACCAAGGTGGAATTTGAGTGCAGAGCTTCAGGTCTTATATTTCATTCAGGTTTTATCTTTGATGCCAGTGGTGGTTCATAGGTGGCTCTGAGATGGGGCAGTACAGGAGAGACCAGGACAAAGAGTTGAGTTAGGAGAGGGGCATATTGGGTCCCAAGACGCATACAGCTGGAAAATTAAAAAATTTTTTTAGATATAAGTCTACTTTCAATCATTCAACAAATAATTACTGAGCACCTTTTTTGTGCCAGGCACTGTGCTGTGTAATAGATAAGTAATGATAAGTAAGGTAGGCACAGCCTTTGCTCCGCAGCCATGAATTCTGAGAACACAGAGGTTAGTTTCCAAGGATTCAGTGGAGCAGGAAGAAAGAAGCAGGAAGTAAATTCCAAGAAAATGAGTCGGTAGGTTGAAAAAGGAAAGAGCTAGACCTGATGTATGAGCATAGCATCCTATCGGGGTAAAACTAGGAAGTCAGCGGCTGTGGGACAGCAGGGGTAGCAAGCTGTACTCAAGGTCAAAGCTGGCTCCCATTTATCCTTGTCATATATGTCTTACTGGATACAGAAACAATGTGCTGAGCCTAGAGCGAGGAAGGACTTACCTGGAAACTGTGGTGGAACACCTTAACCAATGCACACAGAGAAACCTGGCTTTTTTTTTCATCATTCAGGGGCACAAGTTGGTGCCATTCATTGGAAGATGGCCATGGCTCAGGTATCACTGTATCTTCTCTTCTGGAATGTTGAAGAGAAACGATACTTGGCTCTTTGTAAGGGTCTATGAATCAAATGTTGGATTCACATAATTCCATAGTGCTATTAATTGAAAATTTGAAAGCTTGCTCATGAGGTCATTGAACTTCTTGCTTTTGTGATCACAAAGTGGCCATGTTTAGGTCTCCAAGTAAAAACTCATGCTGTCATCCAAGGCAGTATTGTTAAATATGCACGTTTTGGGGCTAGAATCAAATACGCCTCTTTACTGGATATGGTTCCCCCTTCAAAAATATGAAAGTGTCTTATTGAAATAAATTTTATATGAACATGTCTTTTTTTAGACATGGAAAAGCTTATTTAATAAGTATATAGGAGGAAGATGCAGCTGTACTTCCTGTGTATTTTAATAGACACATTATATAACTGTCCTCTGAATCCTGGAGCCCATCTTAATGATTTTGACATTTAAATTGTCGTATGTCTGCTACAGTAGAGTACTTGAAAAAGCAGGAAAAATCCAGATATAGTTAGATAACCAAGATATTTATTTGTTTTTATTTAAAAGAATCTAGACACACAAGCGTGTGCATTCTCAGAGAAAGGGCAGAATGCCTGAAGAGAGAAACAAAAAGCAACTTGATGAGGTCTGCTTCTTCAGGCAGTTCAGTACTTTTGAGCTCCATTTCACCTTCTACCTGTTTGACATGCTTCAAGTTCTGAGTTCCACATTTTTTTCTCTCTTATTTAAATCATTCTCAACAATCCCAAACTTCAAACTACTGAAGATTTCAGAGGCAAAGCTCTGAACTTCTACAGTGTCACAAGTCATGGCTGTTCCCATTCTAGATTTGTCAAGAGGGTACAGGCCAGTTTCTCAGTTTTGGAAGGGTTATTCTTCAGAGTTCTTGGCTTCAATATGCAGGTTCAGATTATCAATAACTTCCTACTTCACCAGGAATTCCTCAAGCGCTTAATCAATAGGATGGGTAGAGTTTGGAGCAACTGCCCTATGATTTTTTAAGTCTAATTCTGTTTCTGTGTGTGTCCATGTATGTGTTTTGGGGCTTGGGAGAGAGCTAGAGCAGGAGAGAAGAGTAGAAGGTAGTCAGGAAAAAATCCCCACAACTTACAAAGCAAATGGTTACTTGGGAAGAATTTGCCTGAACAAAATCACCGACATCAAAATAGTGTTTTGGATAATCTCAGTTGTGATAGGGTGAAACGGTACCAATTCTGTGTAGCGCAACTTACCTTTGAGATAATCTGAAACCAAATAACTACATTATAATGTTCTGAAACTGCCCCTACATCACTCTTTCTGTTAAAGTGGAATACAGAGGCACTGGTTTAGGTATGAATACCTTTATACCAGCCTTAGGGGATTCCAGCTCAATCTGTTCGTCTTCTCACAAGGCTAAGAATGAGAAGCTCTATGCATTCTTAGTGGAAAAGCCTCTCCTGCAAGCCCTCTTGGAAACCCTGGTGGCGTAGTGGTTAAGAGCTACAGCTGCTAACCAAAAGGTCGGCAGTTCAAATCCACCAGGTGCCCTTTGGAAACTCTATGGGGCAGTTCTACTCTTGTCCTATAGGATCGCTATGAGAATCGACTCGACAGCAACAGGTTTGGGTTTTTTGTTTTTTGTTTTTTTTTTAACAAGCCCTCTCATTTCCTAACTTGAATGTTCACAGTGCTGTGTTGTGGTGGTGGTGGTGGTTGTTTTTGTTGCTGTTTTTAACCTGAATTAAGAAGCTGTTTTTGTTAATTGCCACTGAGTTGATTCCAGCTCATGGTGACCCTACATGTGCAGGATAAACAGTGCTCCGTGGGGTTTTTAAGGCTGTGATCTAGCAGATCGTGAGGCCTGTCTTCTGAGGCACCTCAGGGGGGAGGGAGGTGGTTGAACTGTCAACCTTTCAGCTAGTAGTCAAGCCCTTCACCACCTGCGCCACCCATGGACTCCAAAACTTAGTTCAGTTGCTTTTGAATATCCCTAAAAGAATCCTCTCATTTTATTTCAGAATGCAGTGGAATGAGTACAATTAACTGCTTTATATTTTTGAAGAATTAAATATCAAAAAAGATCTTGATGACCCACTTGTAACTAATTTTCCCCCTGATTTCTGCATTTTAGGGAACACTGGGAACACTTTTAAGATTGAACCAGTCCTGGGCATCATTACAGTTTCCAAAGAACCAGACCTGACGACAATGAGCCAGTTTGTCCTGTCAGTCAAAGTCACAGACCAGGGTTCCCCACCGATGTCTGCTACTGCCATTGTGCGCATTTCTGTCACCATGTCTGATAATTCTCACCCCAAGTTCACACACAAAGACTACCAAGCAGAAGTAAATGAAAATGTTGATATTGGAACATCAGTCATTCTCATCTCGGCCATCAGCCAATCTACCCTCATTTATGAGGTCAAAGATGGAAATGTTGATGGGATGTTTACCATAAATCCATATTCTGGAGTCATCACCACTCGGAAAGCACTGGACTACGAACGTAGTTCTTCTTATCAACTCATCATTCAGGCCACTAACATGGCAGGAATGGCTTCCAATGCCACAGTCAATATTCAAGTTGTTGATGAAAATGATAATGCCCCAGTATTTCTCTTTTCTCAATACTCAGGCAGCCTAAGTGAGGCTGCCCCAGTCAATAGCATTGTCAGGAGCGCAGATAACAGCCCACTGGTGATTCGAGCCACTGATGCTGACAGCAGCCGGAATGCTCTGCTGGTGTATCAGATTGTGGAGTCCACAGCCAAGAAGTTCTTCACTGTGGACTCCAATACAGGTGCAATCAGAACAATTGCCAATCTGGACCATGAAACCATTGCCCATTTCCATTTTCATGTGCATGTGAGAGACAGTGGTAGCCCCCAACTGACTGCAGAAAGTCCTGTTGAAGTCAACATTGAGGTGACAGATGTGAATGATAACCCACCTGTGTTCACACAGGCTGTGTTTGAGACTGTCTTACTTCTGCCTACCTATGTTGGAGTGGAAGTTCTGAGAGTTAGCGCCACGGATCCTGACTCTGAGGTGCCCCCTGAACTGACATACAGCCTAAAGGAAGGCAGCTTGGATCAGTTTTTCATTGACTCAATCAGTGGTGTACTCACCATAAAAAACAACAACCTCTCCAAAGATCATTACATGCTGATAGTTACGGTGTCTGATGGAAAGTTCCACAGTACAGCCATGATCAACATCATGGTTAAAGAAGCCATGGACAGTGGCCTCCACTTTACACAAAGCGTTTACTCCACTTCAATCTCAGAGAACAGCACTAACATAACCAAAGTTGCTATTGTCAATGCAGTTGGAAACCGCCTTAATGAGCCCTTAAAATACAGCATCTTAAACCCAGGAAATAAATTCAAGATAAAATCTACCTCAGGGGTCATTCAGACCACTGGAGTCCCCTTTGACCGCGAAGAACAAGAGTTATATGAGCTGGTGGTGGAAGCCAGTCGTGAGCTAGACCATCTGCGTGTGGCTAGGGTGGTGGTCAGGGTTAACATTGAAGACATAAATGACAATTCTCCAGTCTTTGTGGGCCTCCCTTACTATGCTGCTGTGCAAGTTGATGCTGAGCCTGGGACTCTGATTTACCAAGTGACGGCCATTGACAAAGATAAAGGTGCAAATGGGGAAGTGACCTACATCTTACAGGATGACTATGGCCACTTTGAAATTAATCCTAATTCAGGGAATGTTATTTTAAAAGAAGCATTCAACTCTGACTTGTCCAACATTGAGTATGGAGTCACCATCCTAGCCAGAGATGGTGGAAAACCCTCTTTGTCTGCATCTGTGGAACTTCCCATCACTATTGTCAACAAAGCAATGCCTGTGTTTGATAAGCCCTTTTATACAGCATCCATCAATGAAGACATCAGAATGGACACCCCCATACTAAGCATCAATGCCACCAGCCCAGAAGGCCAAGGAATCGTATATATCATTATTGATGGGGATCCTTATAAACAGTTTAACATTGACTTTGACACCGGGGTCCTGAAAGTTGCTAGCCCTTTGGATTTTGAAATTACACCTGTTTACAAGTTGACAGTAAGAGCCAGCGATGCCCTTACTGGTGCCAGGGCTGAAGTCACTGTTGACTTGCTAGTTAATGATGTAAATGACAACCCCCCTATTTTTGATGAACCCACATACAATACAACATTATCAGAGGCATCTCTCATTGGGACACCTGTTTTGCAGGTTGTCTCTACTGACGCAGACTCAGAAAATAATAAAATGGTCCATTATCAGATTGTCCAGGATACTTACAACAGCACAGATTATTTTCACATAGACAGTGCAAGTGGCTTAATCCTGACAGCTCGTATGCTGGACCATGAGTTAGTACAACATTGCACGTTGAAAGTCAGAGCAACAGATAGTGGATTCCCATCACTGAGCAGTGAGGTCCTGGTTCATATCTACATCTCAGACATAAATGACAACCCTCCCATTTTTAATCAGCTCATTTATGAGTCATATGTGAGTGAATTAGCCCCCCGGGGTCATTTCGTGACCCGTGTACAAGCCTCTGATGCAGACAGCTCTGATTTTGACCGGTTGGAATATAGCATTTTATCTGGGAATGACCGAACGAGCTTCCTAATGGACAGTAAGAGTGGAGTCATCACACTGTCCAACCACCGGAAGCAGCGGATGGAGCCATTGTACAGCCTGAATGTGTCTGTCTCTGATGGGCTGTTCACCAGCACCGCACAGGTGCACATCAGGGTACTTGGAGCTAATTTGTACAGCCCTGCCTTTTCACAAAGCATGTACGTAGCTGAGGTGAGAGAGAATGCAGCTGCTGGGACCAAGGTAATTCATGTTCGAGCCACAGATGGGGATCCAGGGACATATGGGCAGATCAGCTACGCCATCATCAATGACTTTGCCAAGGACCGATTCCTCATTGACAGCAATGGGCAAGTCCTAACAACAGAAAGGCTAGACAGGGAAAATCCTTTGGAAGGAGACATTAGCATTTTTTTGAGGGCCCTTGATGGTGGAGGGAGAACAACTTTCTGTACTGTGAGGGTGATTGTTGTGGATGAAAATGACAATGCTCCCCAATTCATGACTGTGGAATATAGAGCCAGTGTCAGGGCAGATGTTGGAAGAGGCCACCTGGTCACTCAGGTTCAAGCCATGGATCCAGATGATGGAGCCAATTCAAGAATTACATATTCCCTGTATAGCGAGGCCTCGGTTTCAGTAGCGGACCTCCTGGAGATCGATCCTGACAATGGCTGGATGGTCACAAAGGGCAATTTTAACCAGCTGAAAAATACAGTATTGTCATTCTTCGTCAAAGCAGTAGATGGGGGCATTCCAGTAAAGCACTCCCTCATCCCTGTGTATATCCACGTCTTGCCCCCTGAAACGTTCTTACCTTCATTCACCCAGTCTCAGTATTCCTTTACCATTGCAGAAGATACAGCCATTGGGAGCACAGTGGACACCCTAAGGATTTTGCCCAGTCAGAATGTCCGGTTTAGCACAGTGAATGGGGAACGGCCAGAAAACAACAAAGGAGGTGTCTTCGTCATAGAACAGGAGACAGGTACTATCAAGCTTGACAAGCGCCTTGACCACGAAATCAGCCCTGCTTTCCACTTTAAAGTAGCAGCCACTATACCACTGGACAAGGTAGACATTGTGTTTACTGTGGATGTAGATATCAAGGTACTGGATTTGAATGACAACAAGCCAGTTTTTGACACATCAAGCTACGAGACAATCATAATGGAAGGAATGCCTGTGGGCACCAAACTCACGCAAGTGAGAGCTCTGGATATGGATTGGGGAGCCAATGGGCAGGTCACTTACTCGCTCCAGTCAGATTCCCAGCCTGAGAAGGTAATGGAAGCATTCAATATCGACAGCAACACAGGCTGGATCAGCACCTTGAAGGACCTGGATCATGAGACAGATCCCACATTCACTTTCTCTGTGGTAGCCTCCGACCTTGGAGAAGCCTTCTCCCTTTCTTCTACTGCTTTGATCTCTGTCAGAGTGACAGATATAAATGACAATGCACCAGTCTTTGCCCATGAAGTGTACCGAGGGAATGTGAAAGAGAGCGACCCGCCGGGTGAAGTAGTAGCGGTCCTTAGCACGTGGGACAGAGACACTTCTGACATTAATCGCCAAGTGAGCTACCATATTACAGGTAAGCCCCACCTCCCATCATTTTCATTGTATGCTCAGCTTTCTAAAAAAAAGATGGAAGATGGCAGAGTGTGGGACTAGGAGAGAAGGAAGATGAGATGAACTGAGAATAATGAAACCTCTCTGGGACTATATAAAGCGTCCCTGAATGGCCTTAGATTTTCAATCATTGCTAACAAGGTTAATTTCACAATCATTGGTTTGCCTGCCATAGGTTGCCCAGATTGTTACCCTAGTCCTTGTGCCATTTTTTATCATTTTTAAAAAGAGTCCAGCAAACTGTCTCAGTTGAAGAAATGAAGATAACAGGTTTTGGTTTTGTTTCATTTTTTTCGTGGGGAGATTTTTTTTTTTTTTTTAACTCCCCACTCCCCTAACCCCTGGCAACCACTGATTTTTTTGTTGTTGTTCAATGGATTTACCTATTTTAGATATTTCATGTAAGTGGGGCCATACAGTATTTGGCCTTTTGTGTCTGGTTTATTTTACTTAGCATAATGTTTTCAAGGTTCATCCACGTAATGGTGTGTATTAGAACTTCACTCCTCTTTATAACTTTATAATATTCCACTGTATATATGTACCACATTTTGTTTAGTGATTCATCTGTTGATGGACATTTAAGTTGTTTCCATCTTTTGGGTAGTGTGAAGAAAGCTGCAATGAGCATTGGTGTACAAGGATCCGATTGAGTCACTGCTGTCAATTCTTCTAACTGTATACTCTATTTTTACAAAGAAAACATGCACCTTCTATGTTTGTTTGCCAACCATGCCCACCCCCACGAGGTATTTTCATAACCACCACTATGCCAATTTTTCTACACATGCTGTAAAAAATAATAAGCATAGCGCACTTACGAAAATACCTCGAAGGGGGGAGGGCACAGTTGGCAAACAAGCGTAGAAGGTGTGCGTTATTTGTGTAAAAATAGAGTACTTAGGGGCAGAATTGTTAGGTCATATGGTACTTCTGTGTTTAACTTCTTTTAGGAACTGCCAAACTGTTTTCCATGGTGACTATACCATTTTACATTCTGGTAGGGAGATATATCTTTAACTATGTTTCTTTCAACCTTTCCTAGTACTGATAAAAACAAATGGTTTGATCCAAATAAAATTCACTTACAAGTTTCTCCTGGTAATAAACATACTTATTATGCACACACAAGCACATATATAAATTAAAAAGCAAAGTTTGACCTTTTACTGACAAATCCTAAGTTATAATTTTGTATCAAGTGGTATTTCTATCTGATAACTCAATTTTCTTCTGTTTTTTTTTTATTTTGGTTGTTTTGTTTTGTTTTTGTATCCTTCTAAATAGTAAGTTCAACAGGGAAGCCAAGATAGACAGATAAGTCCACCAAGAGTATAACAAAATTGTCACCATTGTTCCAAGAGGCCAAGAATTTCATGACTGAGTGAAGAAGGGGTGTCCCTGACCAGCAATAGCTTCCCAGGGGGAAGTGGCCTTAAACCGCCAAAGAGGAGAGGGTTGATGGTGTGGAGACTGTCTTCCTAAAAACGCTTGGGGGGTTTAAAGCTAGTATTTTGATGTTGTGACATTCAAAGGCAGAACATAAGCAAAGTGCCAAAAGATTTTAAAGAATCCATCAATACTTGTAGTCAGGTGGCTTCCCTGTAGAAAAACTGCATTATTCAGAGTGAAAAATGAATTAATTAGAATGCCCTTAGGACACAGAATCTGCTTAAGCGCGTTAGTGAAAAAGTTAATGAATCACTGCAGAATAAGCTCTGCGGTGGGGCATATGTGTCAGTGCTTGGATTGCTACACCTCGGTGTTACTCTTCCCTGTTTTCATGGTGTTTTCTGTTTAAATCTCTTTTCACATTTTATGTTTCATCTGATACTTTTGGTCCTTTGACATTAAAATGTATATTTCTGCAGTAAAGGCATGAAGGATAGTAGTAAGCAAAGAAAGAGATAAGTAAAGCATCTCTTTGATTTATTTGTGTTCAGTTTCTGAGCAAAAGCTTCTCAGGCATTCTAAGGGATACTTTTCTACTCGGAAGAGTTGTTGAATACTCAGCCTTAATTGTTTATACGCAGCCTCTGAATTCTCAATGAATGATTTAGAGGGACCATCCCATCAACTTTATCCAAGTACTGAGTACAGAGCAGCTTAAAGCTACTGTTCCTGTTCGCAGTGCCAACCACCAACTGATTTTAATTAGATTTAACTTTTGCTCTTGATGTAACGTAACTTGGCTGTGCTGCCTCAGATGAACAAAAGACTATTAATCATTTTATTTAACAAAAGAACGGTATGGGTTCGCACTGAAAGCATTTAATAGAGAGGTTAGATTTTTGCGTGCTGAAATAATATTCGACTAAAGCATAATTGACTCCTCGCCAGTGGTGGAGGAAAGTGATATCCTAGGGAGGACCCTGCGCCTCACCAGAAGCACATTTCTCAACCGCGACACTCCTGACATTTGGGGCCGAATAATTCTTTGCTGTGGGAGGGCTACACTGTGAATTTTAGGATGGGTAGCAGCAACTCTGCTAGATTCCAGTAGCACCATCCATCCCCAGTCAATGTAACAACCAAAAATGTCTACAGATTTTGACAAACGTCCCCTGAGGGCAAAATTGGCCCTAGTCGAGAACCACTGCACTTGAGGAACGTACAGCCCTCACCTTTTCTGTGTTGTATCTCAATATGGTTCTGTTTATCCTGTGGTTTATCCCATGGTGAATGAGCCCTGGTCACACAATGGTTAAGCACTTGGCTCCTCACCCAAAAGTTGGTGGTTCAAATCCACTCAGTGGTACCTCGGGAAAATAACCTGGCAATCTGCTCCCATAAAGATAACAACCTAGAAAACCCTAGAGGACCATTCTGCTTTGTCACATGAGGTCACTGTGAGTCAAAAATCAACCCAATGGCATATACCAATCAACAAACAACAATCACATAATTGTCAAGGTCCTTGGACTTATTCCCCACCCCCGCCCGCCATGCCTTTTAATCTAGAGTATGCTCTTTCCCACTGTAAAAAACCTAAATGCACAGACACCAGAAATTAATGTAACGGAATATATTTATTGTGGGTAGATGCAATTCAAATCAAGCAAAGTCAAAATGAAAGCATGAGGAAGGCGCTCCCAAGAGGGGATAGTGAGAACAGGTTATACAGGTGGGAGCCAGACACGGTAGTCACCTGAAGGTCATCGTAAGTTCCTTTCATGTTGGTTTCTTAGGAGACAGAGTCAGGGCACGTGCAGGGTTTCAGTGTCAGTCCATTGTGAAAGCAGAGTCAGTGAGGACACGCCATGTATCCTAAACCACAGCTTCCAGTCAGACCCTGGAGTTCCTGCTTCTTGAACCTGACTGCACACAGATAATTCTCCAAAAGAGCCCAATATCTAAGGCAAAACAGTCTCTGCTAAGCTGCTTACTAAGCTATCACTTGACCTGAACGTGACTCCAAGAAAACCAGTTCTTTAAAGGATCAAGGTTCGAAAGGCATCTAAGGGCAAATGACCTGGGTGAATCGCCCCAACTCCATGGACCCAAAAATATGAATTCCAGAAGAATTAAAATGGTTTCTCACCACTCAATACTTCTGGTAGGACCATGGTTTTTGCCCTGTACTTTTTTAGGATTCATTGCTAAGAAGGTAAGATGACTCCACTTTTTCAATGAAGAAACCAACCAGCAGTAAGATATGTTTTCTTTATTTATGTCTAATGTCTGTCATCCCCATTGGAATGTGAACTCCACCACAAAAGCAAGGATTTTTTTCTGATTTGCCCAGAACAGTATCTGGCCCAGAGTAGGTAATATATACCTGTTGACTGCCCGAATAAATGAAAGGTCGATGAGCACATTTTGCCTGGCAGAATTCTTGCCAGCAGTCTTGTCTAGTGTTCCTTCGTGTTTGAAATGACATTATTTCCCTCTTAGGAATTAAATGGTCAAGGTAGTTTGTTTCTTCCTTCTTTTTTCCTTTTGTTCTCCAAGCTGCTTTTGTCTCCGTGTAGCTTAATGATATGGGAAAGTAATATTGCTGGGGTCACTGTAGTGTTTTCCGCATCATAAAAAGATGATTCCCTTCATCTCTTCTACTTTTCTTCCACTTTCACCAGCTTTACCCTGATAAATTTAGTCTAATTGTAGCGTTTATCTTTGAACTGTTCCTTAAATGACCCCTCATTAGTACTATTTTAGACTTATAGGTCTCCCTACATCATGTAAACTTTTCTTCCCCAAACTCCAGTCCTTATAAGAAGAGAGCAGCTGTATAATAAAGACTTCATTAAAGAATTCCTTAATAGAACTGACTGCCTTCCCTTGATTGCACAATCAACAGCTAATGAAACTGTCTTGGTAACAAGAGCTATGGTGTATTACATCTTCTCTTGAGACTAAGTGGAAAGACAGTCGTATCATCTTGAGAAGACGATTGATTGTTCACAGTTTGAATTTGATTGTCCTTAGGGGGAACTAAACAAGAGATCATCTCCAGCTTCTCTAAGTGGGTTTTATTCTCTTGGAAAGTTACTGTTTTACTCGCCACACAAACCAAGCACATAAATATCATGCTTTGTTCCACAAGAATCAACATATAGTAAATGCTACAGTTTAGGGGGTACCTGGATGACCCTACACGGGCCTGTCCCCGTAGCTGTAGATCAAGGCACTTCATTGCACATTTTCACAAGCTCTTTTTTCACTGCAGGAGGGAACCCCCGAGGAAGGTTTGCCCTGGGCCTGGTGCAGAATGAGTGGAAGGTCTATGTGAAGAGACCACTAGATAGAGAAGAGCAAGACATTTACTTCCTCAATATCACTGCCACTGATGGGCTCTTTGTCACACAGGCCATGGTGGAAGTGACTGTCAGTGATGTGAATGACAATAGCCCAGTCTGTGATCAGGTGAGATTTGGGTTCATATCTCATCTTTGACTAGGCTTCCCTAAATTAAATCAAGACTCATTTCACTTTTCTCCTTAAGACCAGCCTAATTTCTGTTTTTAGCTTCTTGATCAGTGAGTTCCAATTGGAGACAGGAAGGTCAGAGGTGGTGTCTAGAATGAAATATTGTAGACATGAAAATAGTGTAGATAGCAAGATCAGATACCTAGTGTTGCCCAAAAAGCGTGAGTCTTAAAATCAAATAAGTCTTAAGTAATCAAAAAGCACCTTATGGCTTATTCTGCCTAAAATCACTGCTTTCATAAAAGAGAAATGGAATGCTCTTAAAAGATAAATTACTTCTATCGGTTTACACAGCTGGTTAGTGGCAGTGTTAGTTCTGAGCCCAGGTCTCCAGGCTCCTCTTGAAGTAGCCTTTCCACTATTGCGCC
The DNA here is from genome assembly GCF_024166365.1 of Elephas maximus indicus. Taxonomy (NCBI): domain Eukaryota; kingdom Metazoa; phylum Chordata; class Mammalia; order Proboscidea; family Elephantidae; genus Elephas; species Elephas maximus. Next base: position 28,161,770 of record NC_064825.1, on the reverse strand, counting down.
TAACACGACAGTCAGTGACAGGGGGCAGGACTAGATTTTATAATTTTTTACTGAAATTAAATCACTATTTACCATTTTCGTTACCTTGTAGACCAAGAGACAGTATTGGTGCTCTATAGCTTAGAAAAGGAGCCCTGGTGGCGCAATGGTTAAGCTCTAGGTTGCTAACCAAAAAGTCAGTGGTTCGAACCCACCAGCCACTTAGTGGGAAAAAAGACCTAGTGATCTGCTCCCATGAAGATTGTATCCTAGGATACCATGTGGGGCATTTCTACTCTGTTCCATAGGGTCGATATGAGTCATAATCAACTCCACGGCACACAACAACAACATAGCTTAGAAAGTTTCTGTTGGTGCAATTTAATGAACAGCTGCTAACTGAAAGGTTGGAGATTCAAGTGCAAACAGAGGTACATCAGAAGAAATGCTTGGCAATCTACTTCCAAAAAACCAGCCATTGTAAACCCTACAGAGCACAGTTCTACTCTGATACGCACGGGTCACCATGACTCAGAGTCGACTCAAGAGCAACTGATAAAAAAAAAGAGCAACTTATAAAAGTGTTGCAAATAGATTTGATCTCTCATGCTAATACCCAATGTCAGTAGTGATTCTTTAAACAATTGAAGGGCTCCTAAGGCCCCACTGGGGCTTAGCAGAAAAGAGGATCGTGATCAATTCATGATGTGTGTCTTGGTTACCACAAGGTCTATTTTGTTTACCTTTGTACTCTTAACACCTAAAACAGTATCTAGCACATAGTAGGTGCTCAATAAATATTTGTTGAATGACTGGGCATTGGAGAGGCAGTGCGTCAGATATACCAAGTCTCATCATTTATTGTTGTTATATAGTTCTGTGGTAGAGGGGAAAAAATAGCTAAATTACATAAATGCATTCATTTTAAAAGAAATCATGGCAATTGTTCCCAAAATACTAATTACCTCTCCTTACCTTTGTCCAGGTTGCATATACAGCATTATTTCCTGAAGACATTCCATCAAATAAAATTATCCTGAAGGTCGGTGCTAAGGATGCCGATATTGGATCCAATGGCGATATAAGATACTCACTCTATGGATCTGGAAACAATGAATTTTTCCTAGATCCAGAAAGTGGTAAGGAGAAATTTGTTTTTTGGATAAATGCCATTGTTTATCCACGAGAGAAGTTAAACTCTCACATGGTCTCATCACTAGTGAGTGGTTAATACACTAGAGCGTAGTTGTGATGCTCTGTTTTCTCGGACTTTATCTAGGAAATGCAGCAAGCACATGGTGTCAGAAGATAGTCTAGAGCACACAAATTTTATTTGGCTTATAAAACTTGCCCTGACTTGACCTACATTTATTAGCATCATGTAGTCAGACATCTCTCTTTGCTTCTACTGTGTCTATATACGTGCGTTAAGGCATCTGCCTATAGAAGGTGTAAATAGAGTTTCATCACAAATACAAGTTTCCATCCAAACCAGACAGCAATGCATAATAAGACAGCTTTGCCATGCCGAAGTCCCTTTTGGGCCCCAGACAATTGTCTGGGTTTTATTGAATATTCCTGCCTGGTTTCTCCTAAACTGTGGACTGTTAGGTTTACATACATATTCAGGTAGGATTTACAATGTGAAAGGTTATATAAGCCAAAGGCAGATGCATGCATTGAAGGCCAATGCTAATGGAAAAGATATTTTCTGTGGAGGCCACTTATTTCAGTGTTATGTTCATCCAATGGCAATTTTTAAGTAAAGTTTGAATAGCTTGTATATTTCCAGTTCTCTGTTGGTCCTAGTGAATAGTGCCTACTGAGTCTCCAAAAAATGTCATGGCTCATCCCTAACCCCTCTCTCGTGTCAGTTGAATCTTACTGGGAAGCACTGACATGGGAATATGGACCTGGTTATTATTTACTTAATAGCTAGCATTTACTGATTAGCTAGTAAATGTAAAAGCACTGTATGGGATATTTGTGGTAGACTCCAAGAAGAACAAAACAAACCATGCCCAAGGGATGGTGTAACCCAGTGAGGAAGACAGACAGGTAAATCAATAATAATAATAATGAAAGGCAGAAGAGAATGAGTACCCAGGAGAGGTATAAGTGGAGGTATCTGAGCACAGAGGAAGTAGTAGCCAATGTTCTGATAAGAGGGAAGAGGAAACTGTTTTAGGAGAGAATTGGCATTTGAACTGAGCCAGGATTTCGGTGGCTAAAGTGGGACACCACAGGTCACAGGGACAGTGAGAGCTTGACTCATCCAAGGAATGGCATGTACCACAATGGTACTGGCGAGAGGAGCTAGAGAATGGCTTGTGAGAAAAATGGCGGGAAAAATAGCTTTAGGCCAAATCATGGAGAGCCTTAAATATTGCCCTGAGAAGCCACCGAACATTTTGCGGCAGGAGTGGGAAATGATCCATCCTGCTGGGGATAAGCCATAGGAGGAGCTGCTTTATCAATTAGATGGCTTGGCCTGAATTATGTCTACCAATTTTATTTAAAAGTAATATTTCATGAGTCCAACTTCTCATCAAATAGCATTTGTTTAGGTCTGTCACTGTGCTTCTTATCATTGTCTATTGAAACTTAAACTAAATTTGGGGGCTGATGTCCAGCACCTGTACATCTGTTCCAGTGGTTAAAATACAGACATATCTCCATGCTGACAGGTATACAGCTCCCACCCCAAGCTCCTCAAGCGTCCCCATCGAAGGGCCTAATCCCACCTCTACAGGCTCATCTGCCATCCAGCAACTAAAAGGTTAACCCTGGCTTAGTAGAGGTTCTTCAAGACCCTGCTCTAGTGCTAAAGCCAGCCTCTGTTATGATTGCTTTGCTTTCCTTTAAAAGATGGGATAAAGATACATTGAATAGCCAGAAGCCAGGAGACTCCCCTCTGGGTCTATGGGGGTATTGATATTACTGACCATTAGAGAATTTAGGATACCAGTCTATTCTCAATACTTTTTTTTCTGTAGATATAGCAGAAATACAGAGACATAGTAGATATCCTGAGCAGATCTTGAGAAGTTTAAAGACATATGGAGCTTCTCCAAGCAGGCAAAAGAAGCCCTGACACCACAGGCTTCAGAGCAGGGTTAATTACAGGCCTTTGAAGCTTGTTTGTTGGTGCATCCACAGTACCATAAATTTTTCCCTACTGCCTAAAACTTTGAATTTGATGTCTTTTTCCAAGTGTGGGTCACTTGGGCCAAATACCTTTGCTCCTTCCTGTATTGGGGATTCTGTATATAATTAATTATCTACTCTTCAAAGAAAGGCCAAGCCAACCATGCTGCCATTGATTTTCACAGGTGAGTTAAAAACTTTGGCTTTGCTGGACCGGGAGCGGGTCCCTGTGTACAGTCTGATTGCCAGGGCCACTGACGGAGGTGGCAGGTTCTGCCAATCTGACGTCCACCTGATCTTGGAGGACGTGAATGATAACCCTCCGGTATTTTCTTCCGACCACTACAATGCCTGTGTCTATGAGAATACTGCCACCAAGGCTCTGTTAACCAGAGTCCAAGCCGTGGATCCCGACGTTGGTAAGTCAGTTGTGCTAACGGACTTTGTCCCTGTTCATGTGCTTGCTGTGTCATCTACAAGTTGCTGCCTTGCCTTTGGTTTTCTGAGAAACTTCCTCAGCCATCCTTGGCTCCTTACCACAAGACCATGTACACTAAACCACATTTCAGCTCTTCAGTCGATTGCTTCATTTGCATCCCTCCTCTTCCTAGTGTTTGAAGAAGAGATGGTATGAATTCCTTTACCTTCTAACAAAGGATTGTCTTTTTTTTTTTTTGCCTTTTGAACAAAAATAATAGCTTCCTTACTTGGCCTGTTTCTCCTGAATATAGTTAAAATGCTGTGTTGTGCGGCAGGGAGAATTCATTTCCATTTCTATAAAGAATTGCATCACATGCTTCAACTGAAATATGACAATCTCGATTTATTGTGGTGCCCCATAGTGCAAAGACCAATTACTAAATGTGCTGCCAGTCCAATGTGGATTTTTTAAGCTGTCGTTTTTTTCCAGAGTATTTTGGTCACGTAGAAACTGACGTTACTAGGCGGGGTGGGAGTGGGGGAGATAAGAAGGAATTAGAATTGAAAGTTACTAACAAAGTTTGCGTTAAAATCCACTTTACATAATGAGATGGTGAGTTGGAAGAGACTAGAGTTAATTGCTAGGTAGTTCTTCTGAGAATGCATAAGTTATTGAGGTGACTGTGTGATGGAATATAAATAGGAAAGGGCATATAGACAGCCTCTTGGTTGTGCATTTTAAGAGCCGTAAATCAGAGGACTAGGGAATGATGGGGTGTGTCTGCTATGCTAAACAAGCCTTTATATAATTCAATGTCTTATTGCTTAATTCTGAACTGAAAGAAAAATTATCGGACTAATGGAAAAGTAAATACATGATAATTAGTTGGAAACAAACGTACAGCCCAGGATCTCTGCATATTTCCCCTTAGAGAAATTAGTGGCCACATTTTGCATTATTGCTCTTACTTCATTAGCATAATTTTCGAGGCTGAGAACCAACCCCTTAAAAGTCTGCATATTATAGAGCTTTGTAAAAATTAAAAAAAAGAAAAGGTAAACAGAAAAAGACTCTTGTTGGGATATCATTAAGTAATACTTACAAATCCTTATTTTTTTTTTTTAAAGAGAAGGTTCCTAAACATTCTCAGGACTCTTATTAGCAGACTTTTGGGGAAAGAGGACAGAAATAATGTGAATGAATAATTTCTTTTAATAATTTAAATTTGATTTTGAGAGTTTTGTGTTTGGGACATAAGTAAAGTTTTAAAAGCTGACCTATTGCTAACCTGTAAGTTAGCAAAAATTTTAAAAACTAGAATTTTTCCACCTACTCCCTTCAAGAAGAATTAGGTATATTCAAGGTTTTAGAGATTGGAGACAGACGGAAGGGTTTGATTAGTGCACTTGATGTTGTTTCAGACAGTGAGGGGGATGTTTATTGACTCATAGACATGGTCCTTGGACCTGTTTTGCAAGTAGTGAAGAATATCCAATTATCTAAACTCCCCTTTTTGCTTCTTTCTGAGTCAGCTGGCTGGGTTGGGAGGAAAGGAGGAAGGCATGTCTATATTCTTGGCAGTTAACAGGGTGGAGATGAGAAAGTCTTTAGGACCAAAACTGTAATGAAGACAGTATTGTCACCTTGCTGTACTCATTTGCGCTAATTGTTAGTTGTCATGGTGTCAGTTCCAACTCATGGTCACCTCATATATAACAGAACTAAACATTGATCAGTCTTGCACAATCTTCATGATCATTGGTATGCTGGAGTCCATTGTTGCAGTCACTGTGTATTTTGAGTGTTTTTTAACCTAAGAGGGTTATTCTGTTGTGATTCATAAGATTTTCATTAGCTAATTTCTGGAATAGATCCCCAGGCCTCTCTTCCTAGCCTTTCTTACTCTGGAAGCTCTGCTGAAGCCCATCTATCATGGGTGACCCTTCTGGTATTTGAAATACTGTGGCAGAGCTTCCAGCTTCATAGCAACACACAAGCCACCATAATATGGCAATTGACAAATGGGTGGTGGTTTGCTAATTAGCAAAAGGCATATATGTTCAGAGCTTTAAACAGAGACAGAGGTTGGCAGACATGTATAATGTGAATTCACCAGACCATTGTATCAGCTTAGAAGTAAGTTAAATTCTAGCATGGTACAACAGATTCTGGCTCATTTTCTCCACTTTTCTAGATCTCACTTAGCTTTAAAATAAGTGCTGAACTAAGATAGCTGAGGAGGTATAAATAAATACTTCCAAAAATACCAGTTAAACACCATCTATGCTCCAGCCGGAATCGACTCGACGGCACTGGGTTTCGGGGATGCCCGAAGCACCATGCTGAGGAAGCGATGGTTAAGTTCTTGGTCATCCCTGCAGGGGGTTCCAGTGGCAATGGCCTCAGTCCAGCTGTGAGTCAAACAAATGTCAACAGTGTTCAGAGTCCTTGAGTGTCAGTGTCTGGTGGCTTATGACATTTGCATTAGCGTCCTGATCAGAACACTTGCTTTTTCAGGGTGACCATTACTCAGTCTTTTGCAATGGATCACTTATAAATGTGAGCTGTGTACTGAGATTTCCAGATTATTCTGTGAGGAATTCATTTTGGGGCCAAACCCAACCTCTACCATGAAGCTGAAATCGTACACCAATGGCTGTTAGGCTGAATCCAACCCTCAAGTATCTTTAGTTTGACCTACACGGTGTTCAAAAAAAGATTGAGTTAGTTGTCAATATTTAAAATTCAGGAGATTTTTATTAGAAATGTAGATTTCCAACTTCTTAGAAAAGCAACTCAGCAATTGGCAAGCCCACTGTCCCGCAATGGCAGGAGCCCAGTAGCAGCTGCCCCCTGGATACCAGCCGTGGTTTTTACCCTCCCTTCACTTATATTTGTTACCACCTGACTTCAGTGGCATTTGGGTTTGCAACCCCTTCTCTAAAGTGATGAGGAAATGTTTGATTTTTTTTTTAACTTTTTATTTTGAAATAAGTATAGGTTCACTGGAAGTTGCAAAAATATGTACTTAGTGAGAGTCCCGTACATGTTCCTCCCAGCACCCTCCTCCCCAAGGACAACACCTTGAGTAACTATAGTAGACTATCAACACCAGGAAATTGACATTGGTGTGATCCACAGAGCTAATTCAGATTTTACCAGTTTTGTGTGTGTGTGTGTATATGTGTTTCTCTGCAGTTTTATCACCTGTGTGGAGCCCAGGTGGCACAGTGGTTAAGAGCTATGGCTGCTAATCAAAAGGTCAGCAGTTTGAATCCACCAGCTGCTTCTTGGAAACCCTATGGGGTGGTTCTTCTCTGTCCTATAGGGTTGCTATGAGTCGGAATCGACTCAACGGCAGTGGGTTTTTGGGTTTTGGTAGCTTCATGTAACCACCACATTCAACTTAAAACTGTTCTATCACCACAAGGCTCCCTCCTAGTACCCCCTTATAGCGACTCCCACCTCCTCCCTGCACCCCTCTCAGTCCTTAACCTCTGTCCTCCATGTCTATACTTTTGCTGTTTGAAGAATGTTACTTAAGTGGAATCATATAATATGTAACCATTTTTAAGTTATGGCTTTTTTTTTTCCTGCATAATTTCCTGGAGATCCATTCAAGTTGTCTAATCGGTTTTTTATCCTAGTGAAGAAGAACGTTGGCTCCATTTGTGTAAATTACAGGGATATTTGGTTCATGAAGTTCCTTTTGCTAATCATATTTCTTTTACTTGAAGTTGTTTTCACCAGCACTGGACTACAATATACACTAACTTGCCATGGAGTCGATTCCAGCTTATGGTGACACCACCGTGTGTGCCAGAGTAGAATTGTGATTATAGGATTTTCTGTGGTTGTTTTTTTGGAAGTAGATTGCCGGGCCTTTCTTCTAAGGTACTTCTGAATGGGCTTGAACTTCCAACCTTTCAGTTCGCAGCCAAGCACGTTAACCATTTGCACCATCCAGGGAGTAATCAAAGAACCAAACCAGCTGCTGTCGAGTCGATTCAGACTCATAGTGACCCTACAGGACAGAGTAGAACTGCCCCATAGGGTTTCCAAGGTGTGCCTGGTGGATTCGAACTGCCAGCCTTTTGGTTAGCAGCCGTAGCTCTTAACCACTACGCCACCAGGGTTTCCATCCAGGGAGTAGGTCACTATAAATTGCAGAGAAAAGACAGGGATATGGTAATCTGAAATCTGAATACATAACTTCGTAAATTCAAAGCTTTTGCAATGACTTGCCAGACCTTTAAATCCTCGTTTTCTTATTTTTAAAAATATAATTGATTTTAGCCAAACAACTCTCTTTTACACTGAATTCATTATTCATAACGAACTAAGGTTAATGTTAGTGTCATTACCTAGGGCAGAAATAAAATAAAAACAAGGGAGAAAAAGATCATTTTAACACTAATTTTATGAGCTCTGAGAAATAGCGTGACAACTATCTAGATTTTAGCATTCAATTCTTAGTTTTCCTGTAAAATGGAAATATCTTCAATCCCATAAACTAGTGACGTGACTTCATGACCCAACATTTGTAAAAATCCTTTCAGTACAGATGAGGAGACTTTGTTACACTAACTCTGGGGCTAATATCCTTCTATTTAGTCTGCCTCTTAGAGAAGGATGGATTTATGCCCAGGTTCCCAGTTTTGAGGGTTTTTTAAAGCCAGCAAAGGAATATGCAGTGGTGAGCATCAGAGCTAAAATTTGTGACTATTTTAGATAAAATGACATGAAAATAAAATATAAACCTGCACTGGAAAATATGCTATAGCCCATGATATATCGAGAGGCCAATTTCCAGGAATTTGAGATCCAAGAGGATAAGTTTTTCCTCTTATGGACTGGGGATATAAAGCAAGGAAATGTTCTAATGAGCAACTCACTCACTCCTTTCTTGTAAAATATTTTCCGCAAGACTTGGAGCTTTTCTCAGAGGAAGTTGGAGCTCGAAACACACATTACAGTTATTTTCCATTCGATTTAACAAATATGTAATGAACAGCTAGGTAGTAGGCACTACAGAAGAAACTGCAAGATTCTCAAAGGCAAGAGATGTGCAGTGACAGGGTTCAGGTAACATGAAGCCTAGTGAAGAAGGCGAATCAGAATCACACAGACCTTGGCTATAAGGCAGAGCTCGCGGAATGAATACGAATTCAAAAGCCAGAAGTCCAAAGCATTCAGGAAGACAGGTTGTTGTTGTGTACCTTCGAGTCAATTCTGACTCAGGAAGACTAGAACCATGAGGATAAAGTCAAAACGTTAGGAAAGTGTGGACTCAACTAAATAGCTGGAAGAACACCAGTGGTCTACCACAGAGGAGAGGTAGATAAGATGGAAAAAGACCAGGGCCTGATTGTGGTGGTTCACGAAGGCTGGAAGTTATGTACCTAACACAATGGGAAGAAAAGAACCACTGAACATTTTCAGAAAAGAAATCGTAAGATCTGGATTTGGGGATTTCTTGGCCCAGTGGTTAAGAACTCAGCTGCTAACCAAAAGGTCTGCAGTTCAAATCTGCCAGCTGCTCCTTGGAGACCCTATAGGGCAGTTCTACTCTGTCCTATAGGGTTGCTGTGAGTCGGAATCGACTTGCTGGCAGTGGGTTAATCTCTTAGGAGCCTCTAAAATGGTTTGGATCAAGGCAAAACAAGAGTGAGAAAAGCTGCTAGGAGTGTATTGAAAAGGGTTTAAGAGTCAAAATTACAGTAGTAGTTTTGGGATTTAAAAGGAAGAAGCAAAGAAGAAGGAGAGAGATTTCCGATGTGATACCTGGAGATCTTGGTAATTGGGCTGAAATCAAGGAAGACAGCCTAGTCAGCATTTCAAACTTGGGGGCCAGGTGAAGGGTACTTCAGGATCAGTACCCTTCAGAATGGTCTGAAATAGGAGCTGGTCTAGAGAGAAACATGAAAAATTGGGGATGCACTGTGAATTAAAGTGCGGGCCTTTAGAAAGAAGCCAGGAATCAAGATAAGAAGTTTGCCTATCATGACAATGTGCTGAGTGCTCAGGAGAAGAGAATGTCTGAAAATGCTCAAGGAAAAGTACAGAGAAGAGAGAACTTTAGGAAACACTTGTATTTAGTGGTGCAGAAGAGCAGCGTAACCAAGAGAAGAAACAGCGTCAGAAGTCAGAGGAGAAAGAGGAAGACCACACAGTTGCAGTGTCACGAAACCCTAGATACATGAAGGATGACACTGAGCAGAACGCCCCATAGAACAGCTGATGATATTAAGGGTCATTATTGATCTTAAGTATAGTAATGGTATTGTGATTATGCTGTACGAAAAGAGTGCCCATTTTGTAGTGATACGTAGTAATATATTTACAAACAAAATGATAGAATGTCTGGGATTTGCCCCAAAAATAACCCAGGGGGAGTGGCATGGGTATAGATGGAACAATTTGGGCCATGTTTTGATCACTGTAGAGGCTGAGTGAGAGGTACAGTGGGTTCAATACACAATTATACCACTCCTTCTACTTTCACATGTTTTTAAATTTCTATAATAAAAGTTTTTTATTATTATGTTAAGGTAAATAATGCCCCCATGTAACTACACATGCTAAGGTAGAGGACTTCAGGCATGATTGGATACAGGGGACTCTGGCTTTAGGATGTATTGTCTCTTTGCATCAAATGCTATCATTTCATCTACGTTAACTTCGTTCTTGCACCGGTTAACTTCATTCTTGTGCAGGTTAACTTCCTTCTTGTACAGGTAATTCTACTGTGGGCACAAGTTGCCTGTCAGGAGCTCTGGGAGCCACCTCCTTCCTGGGTCACATCCACTGGGGAGAGTGACAGCCTTTTCCTGAGAAATCGCTGATCCTTGGGTATAACTGGCTCTCAGTCAGTCATGTGTCAGTCTTTGGTGCGAAGAGAATGGGATGTACTGGTTGGCTTTGGCCTTGGACCCAGGTTTCTTCCCCAAAGCCAGGCGAGCCACTGCATCCTGAGACACACCTAGGCATAGAGTAAGGAGGGGCAGTTCCCTAGGAGGAAATGAAGTTCAGTTACCAGAGGGATCCATGAATGCTGGATGGCAAAACCACTACAGGAAAGTAGGACACATTTTTCAGGGAATTAAAGAATAGTGTGACCATGAGGAAACAAAGAGAGTGGGTGAAAACTGCTGCATTTGACATTGGACAGTGAAATGGAAGGGAGAGTGAAATGGTAGCCAAAGAAGCTGTCTCAGTCAGAAAAGGTTCTTTTAGAATACAGGAAATGAGTTTGTTTGTAGATAAGTTTATTTGTAGAAAAAGAGAACTTGAAGAATGCAGCCTGGAAAAGACTGGTGTCTCTCTGTCACTGTCCATTGTCCAGAACTACTCACATAATCTGACACACCTGGAAAGAAGGCTAAGATATGTAAAGGAGCCCATGGAATATTTGGTGAGCACCAATTGTGTCTGGCACAATGGTGAAAGCAGGAGAGGGTGAGATTACTAATGTGAGTAGGAAAGGTTACCCAAAGCAACATGGAGGGACCCCCTTGACCTTAGAAATGAAAGGAAGGAGATCGGAAGGAAGGGAGCGAGGGAGGGAGGGAGGGAGGATGGAAGCAGGAAAAAAGCTCAAAGTAAGAAAAGAAGAAGAAGCTGCTGAAGAAAATTAGTGGGAGGCACAGCATCTGCCCTGAGACATCTCCATACAGTAAGAGGTTTTGCCATCAACAGAGACTAACACGGCAGTGACTGGGCAGGGAGTTCTGAGGAGAGTGAGGGAACTTTGTTTCTGGTGGCTAGAGAAAATGTGATAGAGAAGCAGCAACAAATGAGGAGGCAAAATGCCCCATCCCTTGAGGGTTCTGTAGGTGCTGGATTACATGATTGTATTGGGTCTAATCAGTGACCAAAATATATTAATAGAAAATACGAAAGTTCTCTCTCTCAGTCTTCCAGAATAATGCCATTATGCCCCCTAAAGTTAATAGTTACTCATATTAGCAGGGAATAGAAAAGAGAAAACTTTTCCATTTTTACCTGAGTGTTTGTTTCTTCACTCTTCTGAGCATCCTGTTTTGTGCAGCAGTGGTTCAGTGGCAGAATTCTCACTTTTCATGTGGGATGCCCAGGTTCAATTCCCAGCCAGTGCACTTCAAGTGCAGCTACCACTTGTCTGTCAGTGGGGGCTTTTGTGTTGCTATGATGATGAACAGATTTTAGTGGAGCTTCCAGAAGACAGACTAGGAAGAAAGCCCTGGCAATCTACTTCCAAAAATTAACCAGTGAAAACCCTGTGGGTCACAAAAGTCTGATCCCATTATGCACGGTGTCACCATGAGTCAGGGGATAACTTGATGGCAGCTAACAACAACATTCCCTATGATAATGGGAGCTTGCTATCCATGTTGGAAGTTCATTTACCGAGTATTTCTTGAGGGAGATGACATTGGGGAGATGGCATTAGGACCTCTGTGCCATACTCTCATGGGGCAGAGGCTAGATTGAACATGCTTTTCCAAAGCACGAATCTTGTCAGATGAAGTGAAAGGCTGACCCACTGTCTGGGGGCTTTATTGGCTGAGAGGAGTGTAGCTCTCTAAGAAGGAGCAGAAAATTACTTACCTGAGGGGTTGTTCTTGTTAGTTGTCATTGAGTCGATTCCAACTCATGGCCCCATGTGTGCAGATTAGAACGGCTCCAAAGGCTGTGTGTGACCTTTCAGAAGCGGATCACCAGGCCTGTCTTCTGAGGCACCCCTGGATGTTCAAGGCACCAACCTTTCAGCTAGTAGTTGAGTGTTTAACCATTTGTGCTAACCAAGGACTCCTACCTGAGAGGGAGTGTTCACTAAAATACCAATGAGGATCCTTAAAAGATCTTTCTGACCAAGCCAGTTTAAACAAGCCCATCCAATTGTTTTCCTGCTTCTACTGACTCATCCCAGGCTTCTGTATCTGCCATTTCTTTGAAAGCCATAATGAGAGATTTGGAAAGAAAAACAAAGAGGTGAGATAAGTCTGTAGGAAAGTGTTGTAGACAAGACGCTGGCAGTCTGACAGAGAAGCATGTAGGGTGCTCTGGTTTAGCAGCTCCCCGGCAGGGAGTCTGAGGGAGTGTCACTCACACCAGTCTGTAAGAATCTGAAATGCTGTCACACCTGGAGCTTTCACGCCACTGGAAATTTGATGGCCAAAGATACCTGTGATGGTGTCTGATTTTAAGTCTTCCATTATCACCCTTGATTTCATAGAGGAAAATAAATATACATCCAGTGTTTACTCTCTGAAACCCCAATCTAGAGAGGACATGTTATTATTGGATGTTGCTGAGTCGATTCCGACTGGCAGCAATCCCATGTGACAGAGTTGAATTGCCCCATAGGGTTTTCTTGGTTGTAATCTTTACAGAAGCAGATTACCAGGTCTTTCTCCCCCAGAACTCCTGGGTACGTTCGAACTGCCGACCTTTTGGTTAGCAGTTGAGCGCTTAACTGTTGTACCACCAGGTCTCCTTAGAGAGAATGTAGCTAAATATTTTACCTTTGCACCATGCCCAAATAGCAAAAGAAAAAAAAAAGCCAAACCTGACAGAAAAGGTAAAGTCTGAAGCGTCTTTTTCCACTGCATTTAGCATCTGGGTTCGTGGGACTATGAGGAGGAACAATCTGGAATCAGAAGGAAACTGGCTATCTCTATGTACCTCACCCCAGAGGCATGCAGATATGCTGCCATTTCTCCCTTTTAGGGGTTCCCAAATACTGTAGTGGAACCCTAGTGGTGCAGTGATTAAGAGCTTGGCAGCTAACCAAAAGGTCAGCAGTTGGAATCCACCAGCAGTTCCTTGGCAACCCTATGGGGCTATTCTACTCTGTCCTGTAGGGGTGCTGTGAGTCGGAATCAACTGGACAGCAACAGAATTTTTTTTTTTTTTTTTTTTCAAATACCATAGTAGACAGCTTCCTCACAGCCTCAGACCCCAACTGAGACAACACCCCTGTCCTTCTCTGACCCTGCAGATCAGGCCACGAGGTGTCCCCAAATGTCCCCAAGGACATACCTCATATAACCAGACTGGTCAAGAGGCCACATGGTCAAGAGCCCCTGCTGATTAGTCAAGTGGCCTGTGATTTAGTGCCTTGTGCTACTTCCAAGCTGTGCGACCTTGGGCAAGTCATCCTCCTCCGTCAGCCTCAATTTCTTCTTCCATAATGTTAGAATGGCAATAATAATGCTTGTTTTGCCAAAAAATTAGTGTGAAGCTCTCCCAGGAGTAAATGGAAAAACATTTTGAACTACATCAGGCCACATTTTTCCCTCATTTTTGAAGTTAGACATCCCTGCTTTGAGCTCTTGCAGCTCTTCCCGTTTACCCTGACATCCATCTGCTTATATTTCCCTTCTCTATCAGTCTTCACCCCTCCAGGGCAAGTCGGTGCTTAGTGAGAATTTTAAATGATAACAACTGTAGTATGGCTAGTATCATCTCGTTTTTGAGCTGCTACTACATATGCCAGGTGTGATGGCAAGGGCTTTATATACACATTCCTACTTCTTACAACAACCTCACAAGTTGGCTTCGTTTTTTGTTTTTTTTTGTTTTTGGTCTATTTTAATATTCTAATAAACTCCAAGGGGTTAAGTAGCCTGCCTTGGGCCACAAGCTAGTTAGTGGCGGGGCTAAAAAAAATTATAAGAGGGGCCAGGCAAGGGTTGCTTAAGAGGTAGGAAGCTAAGAGTTATACTGTATAGTCCAGGCTCCCCCCTTTTCTGCCCCCATTGCTGTCCAGTCGATTCTGACTCATAGCAACCCTACAGGACAGACTAGAACTGCCCCATTGGGTTTCCAAGGAGCAGCTAGTGGATTCGAACTGCTGACCTTTTGGTTGCCACCATAGCTTTTAACCATTGTGCCACTAGGGCTTCACAGTCAAGGGCAGTGTTCTCAAAAAGTGGCCTGTGGACCAGCAGTATCAGCTTACCTGGTAGCTTGTTGGAAATTCAAAATCTGAATAAAATATCCGAGGCTAGTGGTTCTCAGACTTGAGTGTTCATCAGAATCACCTGGAGGTCTTGTTAAAACCCAGATTCGTGGCACCCTCCCCCAGGGGCTTCTGATTCAGCAGGTCTGAAATGGGGCCTGAAAATTGGCATTTCAGACTGGTTCCCAGGTGATGCTGATGCTACTGGGCCCAGAACCACACTTTGAGAGCCACTTGCCCAGGAATCCTTTATCTTTTTGTGTCAGGAACACCTTTGGCAGTTTGGTGACCACCTATATAGATCTCTTCTCAGAAAAATGTTTTTGAACTCATAAAATAAAGTACATAATGTTATAAATACAATGAATTTGCCAAAATATTTTTTTGAATTAGTATGTAGTAATATGAACGTTTCCTTTAATACATTAAATAACGAGATCTAGCACAGTGGGTCTAATAATTTCCATATTTTGAATTAGGGGTAAGCAGAGTTATCTGCAACAACTGTAAAGTAATATGCAAGTATCTGTGATTTTTATTGGTTATGAAGTCATGCTGCTCATACTCCTGTGATTTGTTGCCTACATTTAATTGATCGTAATGCTACATCCAGCTAGATGTTGAAAGAACCCATTGCTATTAAGTCGATTCTGACTCACAGGGACCCTACGGGACAGAGTAGAACTGCCCCATAGGGTTTCCAAGGAGCAGCTGGTAGATTCAGACTGCCAGCCTTTTGGTTAGCAGCCAGTCTCTTAACCACTGCACCACCGGGGCTCCAGATAGAGTTTAGTGAAAATAAAGATGTAAATTATTCCCCCTCTGTGGCAGGCAGCCTCTAAGATGGTCCCCAAGGATCCCACCTTATATATTCACATCCCTCCCCTTGAGAGTAGGCTGGACTTATTGACTTGCTTCTAATGAATAGAACGTGGAAAAGCGATGATGTCATTTCTGATTAGGTTGCATTATGGATTGATTTGTGTCCCCCCCAAAAACATACATTTAAGCCCTAACCCCTGGTACCTGTGAATGTGGCCTTATTTGGATATAGCATCTTTGCAAATGTAATTAGTTAACACTGGTGTAGGGTGGGCCCAACTCCAATATGACTGGTGTCCTTGTAAGAAGAGGAAAAGAGACAGAGACATGGGGGAGCACTATGTGAAGACACAGAGAGAGACTCAGATGGAAGAATGACACGTGACAATACAAGTAGAGAATGGAGGCAGAGATTGACCATATGCCAGGAATACCTGGGGCTACCAGAATCTAGAAGAGACAAGGGAAGATCTTCCCCGAGAGCTGGCAGAGAGAGTATGGCCCTGCTGACACCCTGAATTTGGACTTCCAGCCTCCAGAACTGTGAGAGAATAAACTTCCATCGTTTTAAGCCACCCAGTTTGTGGTAATTTGTTACAGCAGCCCTAGGAAACTAAGACAGGTTATAAAAAGCTTGTGACTTCCAACTTAGGCACACTCTCTCTCACTCTTTCTTAATTGCCCACTCTGGGGGAAGCCAGCTGTGGTGTTGTGAGGCCCATGTAGCAAGGGATTGAGGCCTGCCAACAATTATGTTAGTGAGTGTGAAAGTGGACCCACACTCCCACCCCAAGATAAGCCTTCAGATGAGACCTGTCCCTACCCGACAGCTTGACTACCACCTCACAAGAGACCTTGAGCCAGAGGCACTTAGCTGAGCCATGCCTGGATTCCTGACTCACAGAAACCATGACATAACAAATATTTGTTGTTTTATGCTGCCAAGTTGTAAGGTGATTTGGTACAAAGCAATAGTTAACTAATACACCTTCCAAATTCATAGACAGCCTGAATTCTCTCCATATATCCTTACTAGGCATTATCCTTCCACAGGCCCCACTCTCTATGGAAGAAGGGCCCACACCCTCATGAATTAACAGTTCGGCCAAGTTGGGAGCACAGCTGCTTTGACATGGACTAGATGAATGATGTTGTAACAGCTGTTGGCTGCTCCTCAGAGCTACTCACAGGGATTCTCACTGGGTCATTAGGCCCAATGCCTATGGAAATGTTAGTCACAGTAGATCTTAGGAAGTCACCATAGAGAAGGCCCTGAGATGAAATCCATCAAGACCCTTGTTTTTCTAAAGAGGAAACTAAGACAGAAGAACAAAGAGGCTAACTCAGGATTATTTAGTGACAGAGCTGAGTGGAAAAGATGGGTATCCTGACTCTTCAGTCCAACACTTTTGTCTGTACTCCAGTAACTTCCACCAGAAGAGGTTTCAAGAGGGATTCCATTCTGGTTTCAACCTGTCCTCTCTTAAGTATCATATCTTTTATGTTTTTTCCTAAATCCCTTGGAAATTGTTACCTCTAAGCTCCATAGGTCAATGATTTCATATGTTTTTTTCTTCTTCCCCAAAGCTCTGTTAGTCTCTGTAGTGTTAAATCTTTGATGGCAGCTGAGGGACTATTAAAATGTCAGTAAAAAATTAAATAATCGCCCCTAAAGACTGAGAGACATGAGTCATTGTCTAGGGGACATTGTGGTCAAAACCCTTTGCTGTCGATTTCGAAAAATACAATCTGATGTTTGAAGCCCGTCTCTAGAGAGCTTAGAAAACGTATACATGTGATCTCACTAAGGCAAAAACAAACCTTGGTACTACCACCTGTAGATGGAGAAACTCAAGTTCAGAAAGATTAGGTGGCTTCTCCCAAGGCACCTGTTCACTAGATAGTGGTCCTGAGTAAAGGGCCCTGGGGCCCCACAAACCCTTCCCTGAATTCTTTACCTCCTACCAGCAGTATCAGAACACCTTCTGCAGTGCATACAGCTAGATGGCAGAACCATGACACCTCACTATCTCTGTGTCACATCTGCCTGTCTCTTTGGGAAGCAATATCATACCATGGCTTTGGGATGAGACCTGATAAAATATCTGCTCCAACCCTGGCTACCTATCTGACCTTAAAGACGTCCCCCACCCACTTTGAACCTCCACTTCTTCCCTGGAAAAATGAAGACGTTGATTCCGTTTTCTCACCAGACAGTGCACTCCTGGAGGGCTAAGATACCAGCCTGTTCACCTGTGTATCCCCTCTCCAGTCTCATTGCGGAAGCTGTGTAGTGCCCGCTGTCACACAAAGCTTAAGTTGAGGGTACAAAGTGGACCCTCCCACCCAAGAAAATAGTATCCCTTCACTTGATTTCACTATCCGTATGTCAGTTTTTTGTACTTGGTGGCTTGCATGTCACTATGATGCTAGAAACAAGGCCACCAGTATTTCAAATACTGGCAGGGTCACCAATGGTGGGCAGGTTTCAGCAGAGCCTCCAGACTACAACACACTAGGAGAAAAGGCCTACTTCTGAAAGTTAGCCAATGAAAACACTACGAATCACAGAATATTGTCCCAGACTTTGACTCTCCTACTTTGGAGTGTCAACAAGTGGCACAGATCACTGGAGAAGGACATGTTTGGTAAAGAGGAGGGCCGGCAAAGGTGAGAGAAACCCTCAATGAGATGAAATTGACACAATGGCCACAACCATGGACTCAAACATACCAATAATCGTAAAGATGGTGCAGGACCAGGCAACATTTCGTTCTGTTTTACATGGGGTCACCAGGAGTGGGAGCTGACTCCATGGCAACCAACAACAACGACAATCAGTTGATATGGGCCGTAGGAGCCAACTCCTTCCAAATTCCAGGATCCATCAGCAGAGATAAGGGACTGCACAAAAATCAGACCAACTGTAGTCATCAGCCCTGACAGTGCATCCGACTCTGCTTGAGAGCTTTTCAAAATAAACAGGAAAGGGTTTCATCTCCAAATTGTAATTCAAAAAAGTTGGGATAGGGCTGGACACCTTTATTTTTATTTCTCCGTCTCTCTCAACTTGACTGTTGCTGTCTTGCCAGGTTTAAGAAACTTTGCATTTGACATGTATAAGTTGTTGTTACTCTTTTTAAAATCTGGCTTCCTCCAAAGGGGTCAGAACACAGTTGTCAAATGAGACAGCTAATTCCTTCCAGAAAGGGATATTTTAAAGTAGCTTTATATATATATATTATTGTTTTGAATATATATATATATATAACACATTTGCCAATTCAACATTTTTCATGTGTACAATTCACTGGCACCAATTACATTAATTATCTTGTGCAGCCATCACCAATATCCATTGCCAGATTTTCCATCACCATAAACAGACACTCAATGCTTCTAAAAATGAGTTCCCCTTCGCTCCTCCCTCCTGCCCTGGGTAACCATGAAAAACCTTCCACCTCTATACACTTGCTTATTCTAGGTATATAATAGAGGTTATAGAATATTCATCCTTTTGTGACTGACTGACTTCACTCTGCGTAATGTTTCCAAGGTTGATCCATGCTGTAGCATGCATATATCAGGACTTCATTTCTTAACACAGATTTTTAACACGGTCACCCAACAGGGAATCCCGATGTCTAACAATTGATCACAGGGATTCATTCCCTTGAGCTCACCCATTCACATACCACCTCATCCATAGATGCCACAAACTGGTGACAAGACTCGGAGTTGTCCAATCCTGACCCAGCATACAGTAGTGCAGAGAATGGATTTAAGGGCGTTGGTAGAGTGTCTTGGGGAATTTCCACTCCCGGGCATTTTGTACAGAATCCAAGGATCCCCAGCTTTGCCTTCCTGCCTCTCCAGGATGTGTTGAGGCTTAGGGGAATGTGCTTATCAGCTCTGCCCCAGGATACAGTCTCTCACTTCACCTTGTGAAGCCTCCTTGGCAGGCGCGATTATGTTGTCCATCATCTGGTGAACGCTTTTAACAACTTCTCATGCGTTACAAAACCCCTCTCAGCCACACACCCGCTTCGCCTCGCTCCTTTCAATCTTCCTTCTTCTTTCTCTGCTAATTAATATATTAACATGTGCCCAGTTTTTGGTGTAGCTATAATTGTTTATAAAAGCTCTGGGAACTTGTAGTTGGCTGTGCAAATAGACAGTTCACCTCCTACCATTCTGAACTTCTGATTTAGCAATACCGAACCCAGCACTCTTCTTTGAGTACGCCTGGTAATTTTGGCATCCTTAACCTCACATGGGTTCACATCACCTGAAATACTCTTCCTGTCACTTTTCTACTTTGTTGCTATTTGCCGTTGACTTGATTCCATGCGTGCAGAGTGGAACTGCTCCACAGGGTTTTCAAGGCTGTGACCTTTCTGAGGCTGATCACCAGGACTGTGTTCTGAGGCACTTCTAAGTGGGCTTGAACTGCCAACCTTTCGGTTAGTGTTCCACTGCTTCACCATCTGCTCCACCCAGGGACTCCACTTTGGTGCTTTTAATAACACCTATCTTTCCTCCGGAAACCCTGGTGGCGTAGTGGTTAAGGGCTACAGCTGCTAACCAGAAGGATGGCAGTTGGAAGCCACCAGGCGCTCCTTGGAAACTCTACGGGGCAGTTCTGCTCTGTCCTATAGGGTCGCTTTGAGTCGGAATTGACTCGACAGCAATGGTTTTATGGGTTATCTTTCCTCCACGGCTCAATTCAATTGTTTGCTTCTCTGAGAAACTTGCTGTGATCATCCTTCTCCAGCAATTAACTATATACATGTTTGTCTCCTGAGAAATTGAGTCCCTTGAGAGGAGAGGTGCTGTGACCCATGTCTTTGTACCCCCCAGTGCCTGTCATGTGGCAGGAGTTCTGTAAGCATTTATTGAATTGATGAATGAATAAATCCAGTGATCACACTTAGTGGCCCACATAGGAAATATTTTGAGTATAATTGTTGGGTAGCAGTCCAACACAGAAATTCTATGCACCAATAAAGATGGGGTTTTGAGTAATTACTTGATGAATGAATTTACTTACCCTTAATTATCCAGGCCTAGCATTTAGCATTTAGCATAGCGCCAAGCACACTGCAGGTGCTCGATAAATATGTGATATTGGTTGAGAGTGTTTACACCCAGATAAGCTGCAGCTTTCTCGGCATCACAGAAGGCTGTCTCACCCAGAAACAGAGCCGGTTTCGTGGGCTTGCGGTCTGCGCCATCACACAGGGCCCCATGCTTACGAGAGCCCCATGCCTGGTTTAATGCTGTGCTGTGGCCGTGCTGAACTTTTTAATGATTTTTAGCAAAGGGGCCCTGCATTTTCATTTTGTACCAAAAAACTAGTTGCTGTCCAGATGACTCCAACTCATGGTGACCTCATGTGTGTAAGAGTAAAGCTGTGCTTCGTAGGGTTTTCAAGGGCTGATTTATTCAGAAGTACATTGCCGGGCCTTTATTCTGAAGCACTTCTGGGTAGACTCAAACTTCCAACCTTTTGGTTAGCAGCCAAGCACATTAACCATTTTCACGACTACCCGAGGGCTCATCATTTTGTACAGGACCCTGCTAATAGTGGAGCCAATCTTGTCCAGCAGAGCTGCTGCCAGCCCAGTGGGCAAGTCCATGGGAGCCTTACGGTCAGGGTCTCCATGACTCTGACTGGTGCAGCACTCTGCCTTTCTTCTGACTATCAAAAAGCCAAGGGGCTATAGACCTCAGGAACTGGTGTTCCGCCTGGGGGAATATGCCTGCTTTAACCATCGCCCAGTGAAAAACTTTTAAAAGAAGTAATTAGAGAATCTATTTAAAAGTAATTGCTAACTTGAAAAGTAATCGCTAATTCCTTGGACCGTTTTATTTCCTATCATCTGAAGGCATATTTCAAAGAGAAAAAAGAATGGTCAGTTCGAGCTGTTTCACTGTAATAGAATTTTATTTGCCTCCCACAGAAGATGAGAGAAAAATTGTATGTTAGCCATTTTCTTCTACTGCTTAAACTGTAAAAAAAAAGTTTCAAAATCCATATCTACTGAAATGACTTCATAATCAGACCTTTGCAAATACGATTTTCTAAGTAAACTCAGTCTCTTTCTGAGCACAAACTAAAATGAGGACTAGAAATATCCAGAAAATAAAATCCTTCTACAATGTACTTTTTCTTTTTTTTTTAATTATTTCAAATGGTATATATGTTGAGAATTAAACTGATCTGGTAAATAATGCAAAAATTTGACTGCTCTCCAAAACTGATATTACAAATTATTTTCCATGTACGTGATTTTTATAATAGTTCTTTTACTCCTTACAAATATGATCTCTGTCGACTGCACAAAAATTAGAAGGATAAATGAAAAGGAAAAACAAGTCAGTTCTAAACACTGTTGCTATTTTCAGCCTTCCCCCCGCCCCTGTGCCTTTTTTTCTTTATACATATGGGGTCATAAACTAGGTATTATTTTGTAACCTGCTTTTTTCCACTGGCCTGCAAACATTTCCGTGTCATTATACATTCTTTTCCATTTTTATATGATGCTATATAAAAAAAATAAAAAAATAAAACCAATTTTTTTTTTTTTATATATAATACTCGGAAACCCTGGTGGCATAGTGGTTAAGAGCTACAGCTGCTAACCAAAAGGTCAGCAGTTCGAATCCACCATGTGCTCCTTGGAAACTGTATGGGGCAATTCTACTGTGTCCTATAAGGGTGCTATGGGTCAGAATCAACTCGATGGTAGTGGGTTTGTTTTTTGGTTGTTTTTTGGGGGGGGTTAATAATATTCTGTGATATAGATGTACCATAATTTTTTTTAACTAGTCCTTATTTTTGGATTTTTCAATGAGTAGTTTCTCACTGAACTTGCATATGAGCAATTGATGGCCTGTTCCACAGTCGGCCCCTGGCCTTGTTCTGAGTGATGGTATTGAGCTTTCCCATCGTCTCTTTCCACAGATGTAGTCAATTTGATTTCTGTGTGTTCCATCTGGTGAGGTCCATGTGTATAGCTGCCGTTTATGTTGGTGAAAGAAGGTATTTGCAATGAAGAAGTCATTGGTCTTGCAAAATTCTATCATTCGATCTTGGCATCGTTTCTATCACCAAGGCCATATTTTCCAACTACTGATCCTTTGTTTCCAACTTCTTTGTTTTCCAACTACTGATCCTTCTTTGTTTCCAACTTTCGCATTCCAATCGCCTGTAATTATCAATGCATCTTGATTGCATGTTCGATCAATTTCAGACTGCAGCAGCTGATAGAAATCTTCTATTTCTTTGTCTTTGGCCCTAGTGGTTGGTGTGTAAATTTGAATAATAGTCGTATTAACTGGTCTTCCTTGTACGTGTGTGGATATTATCCTATCACTGACACCGTTGTACTTCGGGATAGATCTTGAAACGTTCTTTTTGATGATGAATGCAACACCATTCCTCTTCAAGTTGTCATTCCCAGCATAGCAGACTATATGATTGTCCTATTCAAAATGGCCAATACCAGTCCATTTCAGCTCACTGACACCTACCATATCGATGTTTATGTGTTCCATTTCATTTTTTGATGATTTCCAATTTTCCTAGATTCATACTTCATACATTCCAGGTTCCGATTATTAAGGGATGTTTGCAGCTGTTTCTTTTCATTTTGAGTCATGCCACATCAGCAAATGAAGGTCCTGAAAGCTTTTCTCCATCCACGTCATTAAGGTCGACTCTACTTTGAGGAGGCAGCTCTTCCCCAGTCATCTTTTGAGTACCTTCCAACCTGGGGGGCTCATCTTCCAGCACTATATCAGACAATGTTCCGCTGCTATTCATAAGGTTTTCACTGGCTACTGCTTTTCAGAAGTAGACTGCCGGGTCCTTCTTCTCAGTTTTAGTCTGGAAGCTTAGCTGAAACCTGTCCTCCATGGGTGACCCTGCTGGTATCTGAATACCGGTGGCATAGCTTCCAGCATCACCGCATCACAGCAACACACACGCCCCCACAGTATGACAAACTGACATCAATTGCTCATATGCAAGTTCAAGCTGAGACTGAAGAAAATCAGAGCACGTCCCCGAGAGCCGAAATATAACCTTGAGTATATCCCACCTGAATTTAGAGACCATCTGAAGAACAGATTTGACACATTGAACACTAGTGACCGCAGACCAGACGAGTTGTGGAATGACATAAAGGACATCATCCATAAAGAAAGCAAGAGGTCACTGAAAAGACAGGAAAGAAAGAAAAGACCAAGATGGATGTCAGAGGAGACTCTGAAACTTGCTCTTGAGTGCCGAACAGCTAAAGCAAAAGGAAGAATTGATGAAATAAAAGAACTGAACAGAAGATTTCAAAGGGCCTCTTGAGAAGACAAAGTATTATAATGACATGTGGAAAGAGCTGGTGATGTAAAGCCAAAAGGGAAGAACACGCCCAGAGTTTCTCAAGCTGAAAGAACTGAAGAAAAAATTCAGGCCTCGAGTTGCAATAGTGAAGGATTCCAGGGGAAAAATATTAAACGACCCAGGAAGCATCAAAAGAAAATGGAAGGAATACACAGAGTCATTATATCAAAAAGAATTAGTCGATATTCAACCATTTCAAGAGGTGGCATATGATCAGGAATCAATGGTACTGAAGGAAGAAGTCCAAGCTCCTCTGAAGACATTGGCAAAAAACAAGGCTCCAGGAATTGATGGAATATCAATTGAGATGTTTCAACAAACAGATTCAGTGCTGGAGGTGCTCACTCGTCTATGCCAAGAAATATGGAAGACAGCTTCCTGGCCAACTGACTGGAAGAGATCCATATTTATGCCTATTCCCAAAAAAGCTGATCCAACCAAATGTGGGAATTATAGAACAATATCATTAATATCACACACAAGCAAAATTTTCCTGAAGATCATTCAAAAACGGCTGCAGCAGTATATTGACAGGAAACTGCCAGAAATTCAGGCCGGTTTCAGAAGAGGATGTGGAACCAGGGATATCATTGCTGATGTCAGATGAATCCTGGCTGAAAGCAGAGAATACCAGAAGGATGTGTACCTGTGTTTTATTGACTATGCAAAGGCATTCGACTGTGTGGATCATAACAAACTATGGATAACACTGCGAAGAATGGGAATTCCAGAACACTTAATCATGCTCATGAGGAACCTTTACATAGATCAAGAGGCAGTTGTTTGGACAGAACAAGGGGATACTGATTGGTTTAAAGTCAGGAAAGGTGTGCGTCAGGGTTGTATTCTTTCACCATACCTATTTAATCTGTATGCTGAACTAATAATCTGAGAAGCTGGACTATATGAAGAATTACGGGGCATCAGGATTGGAGGAAGACTCATTAACAACCTGCGTTATGGCAGATGGCACAGCCTTGCTTGCTGAAAGTGAAGAGGACTTGAAGCACTTACTAATGAAGATCAAAGACCACAGCCTTCCAGTATGGGTTACACCTCAACATAAAGAAAACAAAAATCCTCACAACTGGACCAATGAGCAACATCATGATAAACGTAGAAAAGATTGAAGTTGTCAAGGATTTCATTTTACTTGGATCCACAATAAACAGCCATGGAAGCAGCAGTCAAGAAATCAAATGACGCGTTGCATTGGGCAAATCGGCTGCAAAGGACCTCTTCAAAATGTTGAAGAGCAAGGATGTCACCCTGAAGACTAAGGTGCACCTGACCCAAGCCATGGTATTTTCAATCACATCATATGCATGTGATAGCTGAAGAGTTGATGCCTTTGAATTGTGGTGTTGGCGAAGAATATTGAATATACTATGGACTACTAAAGGTTACTAAAAGAATGAACAAATCCGTCTTGGAAAAAGTGCAGCCCAAATGCTCCTCAGAGGCAAGGATGGCGAGACTGCATCTTACATACTTTGGACATGTTGTCAGGAGGGATCGGTCCCTGGAGAAGGACATCATGCTTGGTGGAGTACAGGGTCAGCAGAAAAGAGGAAGACCCTCAATGAGGTGGATTGACACAGTGGCTGCAACAATGAGCTCAAGCATAACGATTGTAAGGGCGGCACAGGACCAGGCAGTGTTTCGTTCTGTTGTGCATAGGGTCGCTATGAGTCGGAACCGACTCGACGGCACCTAAGAACAACAACAACAGTTTCTCGTTCCCCCCCAACAAATGTAAAATCTGTTAAGCAATAGCTTTTTTTATATGTATGAATACTTTATATACATTTTTTAATATTAAATATTCCTGATTTCTTCACTCTGCACCTTTTCCAGGTTCTTTAATTCTTTTCAATGCATGCTTCTGCAGTGGGCACATCCCCAAACCACCCCTCAGCCACGTGTGCTGCCTCGGCAAGGTTGTACACTTGCTTGGGTCCCCTGGTTGTTCCTTCTTTAGTTCAGCATTCATTTCTCAATGGCTATGTGCCTTTTTTTTTTTTTTTTTTTATGTGCCGGGTTCTGTGTTTAGTAGTGAGGTACGAAGATGCGTAAGACACAGTCCCTCTGGGGTACATTAATCCAGCTAGAGAGACTGATTGCATAGCTGCAATTCACAATAGTGCAAAAATAGAGGCAACTTATATCAACTTATTGAGGCTTAATTTATATCCAATAACACAAACATATTTTAAGAGACAAATTCATGAATTCTGATGAATGTATTCCCCGGTACATTCTGATGAATGTACCGTCTGGGCTCCTAATGGAATGTTGTTCAGCCATAAAAAGGAATAAGGTACTGACACATGCTGAAGTTTAGGGTAAACCTTGAAAACATTATGCTAGGTGAAAGAAGCCAAACACAAGGTCACATATTGTACAATTCTATTTATATGAAATTATCGGAATAGGTAAACCCATAGATATATAATGCAGACTGGTGGTTGTCAGGGTCTAGAGAGAGAGGAGAATGGGAAAAACTGCTTAAGGCGTAAGAGGTTTTCTTTGGGGTGATAAAAGTCATTAGATAGATGGTGGTGGTGATTGTACAACATTGTGAAGGTACGAAATGCCAAATAAAAATAGAAGGAAAAAAAAAAAAGTAACAGCATGGTCTCTTAAGGATAAGCCTGAACAGCCCCATAGCAAAGGAGTACAATGATATATTTAAGAACCAAAGCTTTGTTTATAATTTTTCTTCAAAGGATACTCCTTGTAGCTTAAATAAGAACATGCCTTAATTACCAAGCCTGGGTCATAAAGCCTGTGAAATTTAAACATACTTTTGGGGCTTCAAGTACTGATAAATAGGCATTAATGAAGGCAGGAGAAATTGTTGGTTCAAAACAAGTTGCTAGATTGCCTGGGATGTGGCGACTAACTGCAAACAGACATGAGGGAGCTTAAGGTGTGATGGCAATTTTCTATATCTGGATGGGGGTCATGGTTACATGGGGGAATACATTCATCAGAATTCCTGAATTTGTCTCTTAAAATATGTTCGTGTTATTGGTTATAAATTAAGCCTCAATAAGTTGATATAAAAATAAGAGATTACAAAGCATCTTTAGAATCCTGTACAAAAAGGGGGTAAAATGGGGAACAGAATTTCAAATTGAAAATGGAATCCATCAAGGCTGGATGAGCCCCTGAATGTATTACCCTGAGATAATCTTAAACTTTAAACCTTAAACCAAAACTATCCCCTGAAGTCTTCTTTGAACAACAACAAAAAAAGTTTATTTAAGAAATTTAAAACTCTATTAAGGAATTATCTATGTGAGATCAAATTGACAATGGCAACTCGAAAGTTTGGATGAGAAGCTTGGGGGCAGTGAGTTTCAGATAATGGTGGTGCAGTAATGTGGAAAAGGATGGCAAGAATGGTGGCACCAGTGTCACTACATGTAGAAGTCATTGAAATGGTGTATCTTTGGCTGTGTATGCTTTCACCAAATGAAAATTAAAAGGTAATTTTTTTTTTTGAAGTGATTAGGACCAAAATTAAAAGTATTAGTGGAATTTGATTGTTTAAGTTTCAAATTATTTCTTCTCCACAAATCTAATGGAAATAAATGCAGAAAGCCAGTTCAGAGCAGTTTAGTTCACTGCACATTTTTTGTGTGCCACCTATGGGCCAGACCCCGTGTAGGTGCCAGAGGAGATAGTGGCGAGTGCCATAGCCAAGGCCCTGCCCTAACACAGTCAAAACAATTACCAGCATAAGCCACCAAAGCAAGCATAGCACAGCTCTAGAAAGGTGCCATAGGCTTAGCGACCCTGGTCTTAGGAAGAGGGCAGAAAATATTCTTAAAGACCAGGTTAAAAAAATCTCAACGTACTTACTGTGTGGTTTCGGTGCTGATTCTAACACTCTCAAATATAAAGCTGCTTTATTCTGACACCAGGTTAGATCTTCAGGGAAGATTCCAGCAGTGGGCATCATTTCTCACTGAAGTGTTTAAGAGTTCTGCTGTAAACTACAAGGACGAACTCTGAACAGTTAACCAAATGTATAAATCGGCTGTGTTGGTTACATTTTCTTCCCATCTAGAAGGTTCCAATAGCTTATCATCATCAGGTTTAATGGGTCTATGATGATGCTGACCCACTTGGGCTCAGGTCCAGCAACATAATGAGCAGTCGATGGGACAGACCATTGGAAATATGAATGAAACCAGCTCCATTTGCTTAACTTGGGAATGAATCACAGTGATGAAAGATAACCTTCAACCTCAGCTAATCTGAGTCCTATCATCTTAAAAACAAAGAGACCATGGAGTTAAGACCAGGGGTAAAAACAAAGTCTATATTCCAGGACCAGACCACATTGCCCTCATTTTAAAACATTTAAAACTTCTACTTTTTGTGTATAGTTCTAAGTCCAGAAATTTCATTTCTCCATTTGGCCAAACAGAGGAAACTGTTATTGTCATTGTGCACCATGGAGTTGGTTCTGACTCATTGTGCCTAGGCTGGAGTCTTCACAGGAGCAGATCGCCAAAGTCTTTTCTCCTGCAGAGCGGCTGGTGGGTTTAAACTGCCAACACTTACCCATTGTTCCGTCAGGACTCCTGAGAGGAACCCAGCCGTTATTAAGAAGTCTTCCAAGAGAGAATCTAGATGCCCTTGTCAACCCACCCCGGGGTTTCATAGCCTTTCCTATTAGGGAATTTTTACAGGCTACAGGTTTTCCCTGCTATCCGAAAGTAACGCATTCCTATGAAACTTTTTGTAAGCCTAAATGGCGTAAAGGAAGAAGTAATTACCATGAATGTATATGGGAACAAATTTTGACTGTTC
Organism: Elephas maximus indicus; assembly: GCF_024166365.1. Classification (NCBI taxonomy): domain Eukaryota; kingdom Metazoa; phylum Chordata; class Mammalia; order Proboscidea; family Elephantidae; genus Elephas; species Elephas maximus. The sequence continues at coordinate 28,133,225 of NC_064825.1, read as the reverse complement.
CCAGACCCAAAAAAAACCCATCAAATCATACCAAATAACACATAAAACCTAAAATAACACTAACGTATAGTAAAGGAATGATACAATAAATCGGATAAAGCACAGATGGCTCGCTCACAGGCACAGTTCAAAGCGGTGGCGCCTTCATGTTGAGATGCTGAGTGTACTTCTCAGGAAGGAGCTTGGCGAGGACGGAGACATTCCTTAAGTACACAGGCCCAGAGGGGCGCCCCCTTCCTGGGTTAGGCCTGCTGCCCGGCTAACCACCCTCCCCAGGTTGGGCCTCCTAGAGTGTCCAGCATCTCAGCCTTTCAGAGGGACTGGGAGCTGCCCCACCCCACCCCCATACCCCAGGTATGGCAGGAGCTAGGAGGAGAGGGGGGCAGGCAAGGGTAGAGACCTCAAGGTCCCAGGGAAGAAGCCAGGAAGAAGGGCCAAGTTAGCCACTCCCAGGTACCTGCACCTGTGCGTGGGATGGAGGCCCCCAGCAAATGGCACATGTTGGGGGATGGGGGAGATTGGCCTTGGCTCTGGGGTGCCCCCACTGGAGGCTCCCCCTCCTAAGAGGAGGGGATGAGACCAGCCCCCCTCCTCCCCTTCCTGCCCAGGCTCTCTGGGAGGCGGGAGAACGTGGATCATGCACCCCTGGGGGCCTGGACAGAGGGGAGCAGACAAAAGAAGCGCAGTGGAGAAGGGGTGTGCTGGAGGAAAAGAGGGAGTCACCGGGCAGGAAGAGCTGGTTGGAGACCCTCAGCACTGCCCTTTTCCCACCCTCAGGGAGCTGCAGAAGACTCTGAGGCCACTCTCACGTCTCAGGGGGTGCTGGCTGCCTCTTTAATGACTTGCTGCAAAACAAACAAACACTGGAGCCATTTTCCTTTTTCCACTTTTCACCTTTTTCTTAAAAGGAAAATTCAGATTTCTCACCATTAGAGAAAACAGGTACTAATGTGCGTCTTTCCTAAAAGCCAGGTAAAGCCAACTTTCAAAAAACAGGGGATACTTGTATTTCCTCCAACCACTCTCCACAAAATGCTACTACCTATTACTTCCTTATCTGAAACCTGGTGGCCTGAAACCCTGATGGCGCAGTGTTAAGAGCTACGACTGTTAATCAAAAGGTCGGCAGTTCAAATCCACCAGATGCTCCTTGGAAACCCTGTGGGGCAGTTCTACTCTGTCCTTTAGAGTCGCTATGAGTCGGAATCGACTCGACGGCAATGGGTTGCTTGGTTGCTTGGTTGGTGGCTGGGTGGCTGGGTGCGTGGGTGGGTGGTTGGTTGGTTGGTTATTACTTCCTTATGGGAGTCCCTGGTGGTGTAGTGGTTAAGTGCTACGGCTAACCAAAAGGTTGGCAGTTCAAATCTACCAGGTGCTCCTTGGAAACTCTATGGGACAGTTCTACTCTGTCCTATGGGGTCACTATGAGTCGGAATTGATGCAACGGGTATTACTTCTTTAGAGCAAAAAGGGATTTTAATCATCCTCTGTTTACTTGGTTTTAATCCTCTGAGGGCTGCCAGCTCCATTTGCAACAGTTAACGTGCAGAAACTTCACTGGCAATGAAAGTCATACCTCTTGGTAGCCTGGCATTTCAGCATTTTAAGGAGCTAAGTAGCTCCGTCCTTATTAAATTAGGCTCAAATTGGAGATGAGAATTACATACTTAAAAACACAGATGCAAAATGATGGATTAATGTTACACCTTAATGTAACACATCGTGACATGCAGTAAGAGCGTTAGGCCAATTAGCAAGCGAGTCTTCGGCTCAAGTTCATCATTTCTGCATGTAGCAAAGGCACGGTGATTTGAAAGGCGGCATTTGTCAAACACCCTTAGATAGAAAGTTTCCTCTTTAGTGACATAACCTGCATTCATTTATGTTAGACAGCACCCCATTGTCTGATAACACGACAAAGACCCAAGTGTTGTACCAAAAGTACTGCCTCCAAATTTGCATTTACGTGTCTGACTTTATTTCTGAAAATCATTAAAATCCATTGCAATTGTGTCTAAATTTGGGTTTTAATATATTCCAGATACATACTGCTCTTTTCTTGAGAGCTAACGATTCATAGGTGATGCCATTTAGCAAGTTTTTTTGGTGTGGTCCCCACCCCTCTCTTCTGGTCTTGCTTCCGTATCAGTCTGATAGGTAAAAAAAAGAATAAATCTCCCAGTTTCTCTTAGTATGAATGCCCAAGATACTGTCAGAGGCAAAATGAATGGAGGGTGGGGTTGGAGTTTGGTCAGCACTTTGTGGGGGAGGGGATGGCTTTCTGCTGTGGTAAAGCAGAGAAATCCTGTCACCAAGTTTAAATTAACAGAATCTGCCTGGAAGGGAGCCCTGGTCTTTGTGTGGCTGATTAATGTCAGCCTTGTAAATGCAGCACTCCAACAACAGGGCCAGCCTGGGGAGTGGAGAGCTTGGAGAACATGGCAGCTCCTGCTTAGGGGCTCTGAGCGGAGTGCCTCTGAAGAGGGCTGGGTGAGAAAGCAGCAGACTGAGCACACAGGTGATATTTTTAATTAGATTTCAGCTCTCTGTCCCAAAGAAGGAAAAGCAGGCAGCCTTTAAAAGTGCCTTCCCTTCAGGCCTTGCTGCCACAGAGCTCAGCAGTGCAAATCCAACCCCTGCCTCTCCTAACTCAGCTGGTTGTAGCACCAGGGCTTCCAAAAACAGTGAGTCAGTCAGTCATTACCTCCCTCATTAAATGATCTTCTGGTCTTAAGAGGAAGGGTGTCCGCAGACACATCTCCTGGAACCCTTGAGGGGTTTAAGCAAGGAGCCTGGGCAAAACAGGTCCTTGCTTGTTGTCCCTCCTTCTCTACCTTAAAATGCTAGTGGCACCAGGCAAGCCCATCGGCACTTGGTTTATGCATCAGTGAAATGGGTCATAGTTGGCAGTTATGCTCAGATGAAAGACCCTGCATGAATTTCCTGCCCAATGCTTTTGTTGGTAAGCATGGAGTTCCGTATGTTAGAAGTGGAATTCAAACCCACAGGGAATGTGTGTGATTTGAAAACTTATGCGGTGTATTTATGTCAGTTGCTCATGTGTTTCCATAGATGCATTTTTGTGACTCTGAGAGGTATCCTGAGACCATCAAATCAATCAAGGCAGCATCTGGGGCACACAACCAGTTCTGACACCCAGGCAGAGCTATTGTTTTGAGGAGCATGCTTGATTTGATTGCCTTTGCAACCCTCTATGTTATATGTATTTAGCTCAGGAACTTGTGTTAAAGAATTTAATTTTGCAGCCACTCCAGAAATAGCCAGAAAGCATCCCTAAAACCTCTTCTCCAGGCATTATTTCAAGGGCCAGCAAGAGAAAAGGAAAGCCTGCTTTTTTTTAATCCCAATACCAATAAAATCAGAGGTTGATGTTTATATATCACAGGGTGTTGTTTTCAAAAAGAAATAAAAGTAAATGATGAAACTTCGGAAAAAATGGACTCTCTGGAATGGAACCAAGAACTAACTCTCAGTGTTGACCTTTTGGTTAAAGCCACATAATGCAATTTCTGTCATTCCCTCTAGATATATTATTTTATTGGTTTGCTGGGAATTTGGGCTTAAGGGAAATTGTACGTTAGGGAAGGAAAATGTTTAACTCATTGCCAAATGTTTGTCCCTATGGCGAGGGGTTATAACAGAAAAAACACATGCCTAGACCTTACACTATAAGAGCTTGTAACCTAATGTTCTGTGATTCACAGAAGACATTTTCAAATGGTTGTCATGGCTAAAGACCCCTGATTAATGACTATCTTCATTAAGAGCATTTAGAATCAAAATAGTGCTTTTCAGCCTAGAAAGTTGCCACATTTTGCTTTTTATAAGTCTTAATTCTAAAAGCTAACTTGCAGTTTATAAACCATTTTGAAGTGCTAAGATCCTAATGAAGACAGTGAAATCCATCTTTGCTTGAGAAGCAGAAGTCAATCCAATTATCACTAATTAATTTGTTGGTTATTTGTGGCTATTTCCTGCTTGATATGTTTTAGTTTTGATATACAATAAGATAAAATGGTATTTTGGTAACTATGTGCTTTTCTTGAAATCAAAGAGTTGGAGATTACTGTGTGTCTGGATCCTCTCACCTCCTTGATGGAGCGCTCCAAGATTCACTGACCCTGGATTTCATTTTTCTCTCTACACTCCCTTATGACTCATTCATTTCTGTGGCTTTGCATGCCATCTGTACGATGATGACTCTCAAATTTATATCTCCAGCTCGGACTTCTCCTCTGAACTCCAGCCTCCTGTATGTCATTTCCCAGTTGACATCTCCATCTGAATATCAAATGCCCGTTTTAAACTTAATCTATCCAAAACTGGACTCCCTGATCTTTTGTCTGAAGCCTAATCCTCCTGCTGTCTTCTCTCTCTCAGTTAATGATAACTCCCTCTTTCTAGTTACTCGGGCCAAAACCTAGGAGTCATCGTGGAATCCTCTCTTTCTTTCACATCCCACCTCCTACTATGATTCATGATCGGAAAACATTTCTTTCTCACCACCCCCAAGTTCAGAATATATTTAGAACCTGATCATTTTACACCACATTCGTGTTCCGTATACATCCGGAACACCATCACTTCTTACTATCTCCCCATTCAAAGAACATCCAGACCTGATCACTTTTTACCACCTCCACATACAGAATACATCCAGGAGTTGTCCACCTGTAAAAAAATGAAACATGACCCATACCCCACACCATACACAGAAACTAATTCGAAATGGATCAAAGACCTAAACATAAAACCAAGAACTATAAAGATCATAGAAGAAAAAATAGGGTCAATGCTAGAGGCCCTAATACATGGCGTTAACAATATACATACCATAACTAACAATACAGAAACACCAGAAGATAAGCTAGATAACTGGGATCTTCTAAAAATTAAACACTTATGCTCATCACAAGATTTCACCAAAAGAGTAAAAAGAGATCCTATAAACTGGGGGAAAAAAAGGTCTAATCTCTAAAATCTATAGGAAAATCCAGCACCTCTACGACAAAAAAATAAATAATGCAACCAAAAAATGGACAAAGGACATAAAACAAAGTGAGACTAAAGGGGCACACCAGCCCAGGGGCAAGGACCAGAAGGAGGGGGGTGAACAGGAAAGCTGGTAATAGGGAACCCAAGGTTGAGAAGGGAGAGTGTTGACATGTCGTGGGGTTGTTAACCAATATCATAAAATAATATGTGTATTAACTGTTTAATGAGAAACTAGTACTGTAAACCTTCATCTAAAATACAATAAAAAAAAAAAAATGGGCAAAGGATATAACAGACACTTCACCAAGAAGACATTCAGGTGACTAACAGACACATGAGGAAATGCTGGTGATCAGTAGCTGTCAGAGAAATGCAAATCAAAACCACAATGAGATACCATATCACCCTGACATTACTGGCACGAACCAAAGAAAATAGAAAATAACAAATGTTGGCAAGGCTACAGAGAGCTTGGAACTCTTATGCACTGCTGGTGGGAATGCAAAATTGTACAGCCATTTTAGAAAATGATATGGCCGCTTCTTAAAAAGCTAGAAATAGAAATACCATATGATCCAGCTCCCCCACTCCTACAAATATATCCTAGAGAAATAAGAGCCATCACATGAATAGATACATGCACACCCATATTCATTGCAGCATTATTCACAATAGCAAAAAGATGGAAACAACCTAAGTGCCCATCAACAGATGAATGGATAAATAAACTATGGTACATACACGCAATGAAACACTACACAATGATAAAGAACAACGAGGAGTCTGCGAAATGTCTCACAACAGAGATGAATCTGGAGGCCATTATGCTGACTGAAATAAGTCGATCATGAAAGGACAAATATTGAATGAGACCACTGTTATAAAAACTCATGAAAAGGCTAACACAGAAACAATCTTTGATAGTTATAAGGGTGGGAAAAAGTAATGAGGAAAAAACACTAAATAGACAATAGGTAAGTGGTAACTTTAGTGAAAGGTAAGACGGTACACAATACTGGGGAAGTCAGCACAACTTCACCAAGGTAAGATCACAGAAGCTTCATAACACATCTAGACTCCCTGAGGGACCAAATTACTGGGCTGAGGGCCGGGAACCATGGTCTCGAAGGACATCTAGCTCAAATGGCATAACACAGTTTATTAAAAAAAAAAAAAAAAAAAAACTGTTCTACATCCTTCTTTGGTGAGTAGCATCTGGGGTCTTGAAAGCCTGTAAGTTTAGATGGCTATCTAAGATACTCCAAAGGTCCAGCCCCATCTGGAACAAGGGAGAATGAAGAAAACCAAAGACATAAGGGAAAGATTAGTCCAAAGGACTAATGGACCACAACTACCACAGCCTCCACCAGACTGAGTCTAGCACAACTAGATAGTCTCTGAATACCACCACCAACTGCTTTGACAGGGATCACAATACAGGGTCCTGGGCAGAGCCAGAGGAAAATATAGAACAAAATTCTAACTCACAAATAAAGACTAGACTTACTGGTCTGACAGAGACTGGAGAAACCCCAAGAGTATGGCCCCTGGACACCCTTTTAACTCAGTACTGAAGTCACTCCTGAGATTCACCCTTCATCCAAAGATTAGACAACCCCATAAAACAAAATGGGACTAAACAGGCACACCAGACCAGGGGCAAGGACAAGAAGTCAGGAGGGGACAGGAAAGCTGGTAATAGGGAACCCAAAGGCAAGACGGAGAGAGTGTTGACACATTGTGGGGTTGGCAACCAATGTCACAAAACAGTAAGTGTATTAATTGCTTAATGAGAAACTAATTTGCTCTGTAAACCTTCATCTAAAGCATACACACACACACACACAAAACGAATACATCCAGGAGCCCATCACTTATTACCACCTCCATGTTCTAAATAGACCACTTCTAGCCACCGCCACCATGACCACCCTTGTTCAAGCCGCCATTATCATATGCCTATATTACTGCAGGAGTCTGCACTGACACAGACTGGCCTCCTGTTTCCTCTTGCGGTCCTTCAATCTGTTCACAACTGGCAGCCTGAGTGATCCAGTTAAAATCTAAGTCAGATCATGTGAGCCCCCTCCTCAAAGCCCCCTAGTGTCTTCCCACCTCAACTAGAATAAATGTCACAGTCATTAAATGGCCACCATAGCCCCACACAATCTGCTCCCTGCCCCCTTGTTGCTCTGGTCTCATCTCCTACTTCTCTTCTCTTGAGGCTATTCACATTGGTGTCCCCAACAGTGCTTCTCAAACTTACCGGATATGTTCCCACCTCAGGACCTCTACCTTTGCTGGTGCCTCTGTCTAGAATGTTCTTCCCCTATATATCTGCACTGTTTACTTCCTCACCCCCTTCAGGTCTTTCCTCAAATGTCTACTCTCCTTGGAGGCCTTCTCTGACCACCTTGTTTAAAATTATAACTCCCGCAATGCCGCCCCAGCACTCCCTGTCTCCGTTTATGATTTTATTTTCTCCACAGCACTTTTTACCTTCTAACATGCTAGTTATTTTTATTTGGGGGGGGATAGAATTTGCATGCCATAAAATTCACCCCTTTAAAGTGTATCAAACCAAAAAACCAAACCAGTTGCTGTCGAGTCGATTTTGACTCCTAGCGACCCTACAGGACAGAGTAGAGCTGCCCCATAGAGTTTCCAAGGAGCACCTGGCAGATTCATACTGCCCACCCTTTGGTTAGCAGCTGTAGCACTTAACCACTATGCCATGTGTTTTTAGTATAGTCACAAGGTTTGTACAACCATCACCATTATTTATTTCCAGAACATTTTTGTTACCCCAAAAAGAAACCTTGGACCGATTAGCAGTCGCTCCCCTTTACCTCTTCCCCCCCCCCCAAAAAAAAAAAACCAAACCAAACTCCTACTAGAATGTAAAATTCTCCTCAGGAAATTTTCGAATCTTTTGTTCATTGCTGAATCTCATCTCTAGCGCCCAGAAAAAGTGCCCAGTATATCCTAAATAAATATTTGTTGAAGTAATTGATTAACTAATTTGTACTTCTTTTTCTGTGATATATCGTGACCCATGTATCGGTTGGCATCTCAGCATTTTTCTTAAAAATCTGTTTGTTTGTTTTTTTAACGGCACTGGGTTTTGTTGGGTATGTTAAGAGTATCTATTTATATTTGTTGCAAATGTTTCCCAGTTTCCTTACCTTTTAATAGAGTGGTATATTTCTTACAAACTGAAATTTCGTCATTCAAAGTACCAGAGCTCTCCATTTCTGTAATTTCTGTTTATCTTTGTATGGCTCTTCAAAAGTTGGCAAAGCCATAAAATCTAATGCAGAGCATTGGGCCACGACGTTCTTTTTGCTCACATTCTCGCGTCTCCCCAGGCATCAACAGGAAGGTGGTGTACTCCCTGGCAGACTCCGCCGATGGATTCTTCTCCATTGACGGCTTGTCTGGCATCATTATCCTGGAGCAGCCACTGGACCGGGAGCTGCAATCTTCCTACAGCATCAGCGTGCAGGCCACTGACCAGGGCCCTGGGCAGGCCCTGTCCTCTTTCACCACCGTCACTATCACCGTCCTGGACATTAACGACAACCCCCCTGTGTTTGAGAGGAGGGACTACCTTGTAACAGTGCCTGAGGACACCTCCCCTGGCACTCAAGTCCTTACTGTTTTTGCCACCAGCAAAGATATTGGCACAAATGCTGAGATTACATATCTCATCCGGTCTGGGAATGAACAAGGGAAATTTAGAATCAACCCAAAGACAGGTGAGTAAATAGCAACCTACTTAGAATTCAGGGCTTCATTATGTCCTATTAATGCTCTAACTGCCCTTCAGAGTGGCCTCTTCTTCCTCCTTCTGCTTCCCTCACAGTAGAAGCAAATCTTCTCTTAGCATGGCCTACATGCAGATCCAGTGTGTCCTCCACCATTCCACATAAAAGGATGCCCCTGCTAAATGTTAAGCTCCAAGCTGTGCAGTTGTGGAGATGATGCAAACAGTTAACATGCTCAGCTGCTAACCAAAAGTTTGGAGGTTCAAGTCCACCCGGAAGTGCATTGAAAGAAAGGCCTGGTGATGTACTTCCAAAAAAATCAGCCACTGAAAACCCTATGGAGAATAGTTCCACTCTGACACACATGGAGTTCCCATGAGTAGGAATCAACTTGGTGACAACTGAGAGCTGGGGGATCTGTGTGTTTATTTGCCAAATATATGACCTCCAGGTTGGCTGCAGGATTTCTCTATAAGAGGGCTTGGGAGCAGCAATGGGGTTCATAGGCGGGGCCACAGAATTTGTCTTGAAGTAGTATTTGCATACCATACACAAGAACTTGTTTTTCTCTTTTCCGTGTTTTGTTTGTATGTTTTTTACTTGGATGATCTATTTACGTATTTGGAAGTTTTCCTAGAGATTAGGCTCCTTTGTCCCTTCTACACTTAGGCTACCACTCTCAGGTTCCCTGCCACAGGTAAGTGATCTGGATGGTGATTTGCAGGCCCTCTCAGCCCAGCACCCCAAGTGGGATTATCAATCAGTTGGAACTGGTGCTGTATGTGAACTCTGTCCTCCAGTCTTAGTCATTTCTCACCAGGCCTTTTTCCAGCTCTGGGAGAATGTGTGCATCACCCAGGGAAAAGGTGCTTAGGAAGAAACTGAGAGAATAAAGAGACAGCCCTTGGGCTTTCTCTTCGGATCCATAACAAGTAGGGGTGCTTTGAGTAAAGATGGTAATTCAGAAAACAAGTTTGGGTATTCCTTGAAGAGTAAACGTACTCACACTTTTATTTTTATAAAGTATATTAATATTTTTCAAAGCACTTTCATGTATTTCATTTTGTTAACCTATTTTCCTGTAAATAGGCAAGGTAGTTCGCATTTTGCAGATAAGAAAGGTGAGTCTCAAACCTGTAAGTCTTTGGGCGTATTTCCCTCTTATCACTCTAGAAGTAGGCACTTGTTGAGCAAGGTAGGAAAGCAAGTCCATTCTAGCTCAGTAATGCAAACAAGAAACTATAGTAATTACCAACATTTATTTAATATGGCGAATATGCCAGGTTCCTATGATATTGTTTTGTATTTTTCACGTTTTCCATACAAGAAAGCAGAGATTTAGAAAGGTTAAAAAATTTCCCTAATGTCTCCTGTTAGTAAGTGAGGGTTTTGGGATTTGAACTCAGATCTCCCTGACACTAGAATCTATGCTCTGATCTCTATGTAATACCGTCACAGGGGATGCAAAGCTGAAGGAGATACATACCTGCTCTGCCCCTAAGTATATATATATAAAAAAAAAAAAAGTGTATAGGAATGTGGAAATGTTGTTGGAGGAATTGCATTAGCAGCTTCTCCCAGCAGTAACTCTGTTTATTAAGGTCTTCACTTCGAATTAAAATGTATGGAGATTTTCCTCATTTAAATATGTGTTAGCCTTAGCCTGCCTAGTTATGGCCATTGTATATGGACACCATGGGAAAGTGGCTAAGTAGTGTTTAAATTTGGCATTGGATAATGAGACCGGGATGCAAAGTAAAGCACTAAGGGTGGTAATTGCTAAGAAAACTTAATTATGGGGGAAAAGAAGCCATGGTTATAGGTATGACTTCTGTTTCCTGTCTAGTGTAGAAAGAGCCTGTGGGTAGCCTTAGCTCGTAGAAAGGTTTTCAGTCTGGAAGTGTGAGCAAAGGTGACAACCTTACCTTGGACCTGATGATTGCTCCAGTGGGAAAGAAGGTAACTGCCCTTAACAACGTCACAGGGAGAACAATGACCAGTTGCAGAATGCAGTGCTGGATGATCTTGCTGGAAAGGGTTAGGATGGAAGGGATATAGCAGTACAGAGCACCTCCTAGGCGCAACACCCAGCTAGCTGCTTTCACTTGTTCTGCTTGCTTAATTGGTGGTTTAGTGGGAGAATCCTCACCTTCCATGGGAGACACCTGGGTTTGATTCCTAGCAGATACAACTCGTGTGCAGCCACCACCCATCTGTCGGTGAAGGCTTGCATATCGATTGCTATGATGCTGAATAGGTTCCAGCAGAGATTCCAGATTGAGATGAACTAGGAAGAATAGCTTGGTGACTTACTTCTGAAAATCAGCCAGGAAAAGGGCTGTGGATCAAAGTGATCATGCGGATGATGTAGGACCAGGCAATGTTTTGTTCCACTGTGTGTGGGGTCTTTGTGAGTCGGAGCCAACTCCACAGCAGCTAGCAAGAACAACTTAATTTATATAACACTTGATACAGGCACTATCATCTCCATTCTATAGTTGTGGACACTAAACTCACACTTAATATTTGGCCACTGGACTGTTTGTTTCCCAGGTATTGCCTTTTCCACTATGGCACCATACTTTGAGATTTCTGAGATCTTTGCTCTCTCTTTGCCATAATTGTTTTAGATAAGCACATTATCCCTTGATAAGGCACCTTAGCTGTTAATTCAGTTTAGTTCAGCCTGAGAGTATCTACTTACTGACAAGAGGTGGAGTCATACATTTCTATACACACAGCTCATTCTCAGTCTGCCTGGGTTTTACCTGAGGGATGAAGAGATACATATCAGGGATGCTGGTTCCTGTCCCTGCTTCCCATTGCGTCAAAATGAACAATGCCAGCGATTTTCTAGCTGCTTGAGAGAAGTTTTTTGAGAGAAGTTTAGGAATTGTTACAGAAACACCCACGGACCTTCAGTTTTCTCAGTGCTGTGTTTGATGGATAGCTGTGTTTTAACTGACAGCATTAATCAGACTTCGGAAATGCTTTCAGTAGGGCTTTAAATGAACAGATTACTGTATATCTAAAATCTTGGCTGGAAATGATATTATAAATATTACCAAGATTATGGAACCGCTGACCAATGTGTTTACCTAATCAAATCTAAAAGTCTCCATTTTTCTCCAAAGGGGGGATTTCTGTCTCTGAAGTCCTGGACTATGAATTATGTAAAAAGTTTTACCTGGTAGTAGAAGCCAAAGATGGGGGCATCCCAGCCCTCAGCGCTGTGGCCACAGTCAGCATCAACCTCACTGATGTGAATGACAACCCTCCCAAGTTCAGCCAAGACATCTACAGTGCCGTCATCAGTGAGGACGCCTTGGTCGGGGACTCTGTCATTTTGGTAGGTGACAGTATGGGGGGTTCAGATGCCTGTCCCTTCTCCCCATCCTCTTCTGTCTCTGATTCTTGCAGCATCAGGCAGTGGGTGGTCACAGCCCTCTAATAAATAACAATACATTCTTTTTTAAAAAAATGTTTATCGTGGTAAAATATACATAACGTAAAGCTTACCATTTTAACCATTTTTAAGTGTACCATTCAGTGACATCAATCACAACATTGTGCAACCATCACCATCATGCAATTCCAAAACCTTTTCAACACCTCAAACAGAAACCCAGCACCCGTTAACAGCAGCTATTCGTTCCCGCCTTCCCCCAGTTCCTGGTAACCACTAATGAACTTTGGTCTCTGTGCAATTGTGTATTCTGGATATTTCATATAAGTGGGATCATACAATATTTGTTCTTTTGCATCTGACGTATTTCACTCCGCATAATATTTTCAGGGTTCATCCACGTCATAGCATGTGTCAGAATTTCATTTTGGGCAGGGGACTGACTGATGCTCCATTATGTGTGTGAAGACCACTTTTTTTTTTTTTAACCCATTAATCTAGCAATGTATGCTTGGGTTGTTTCCACCTTTTGGCTTTTGTAAATAACAATGTGCATTCTTTACACATTAGAGGTGGACTTCCTGAGCCCTCTCTCCTTCCTAGACATTACAAGACTATTTCCATACACAGAAATCCCAGCATTACCAATGGAGGGCAGCAGACACTGGGGCAGTATGTTTGCTGTGTGGGAAAGGGGAGCTTTCTTGGCTTTCTGAACACGGAAATACATAGGTTTAGAAAATGCCTGACTCAGCGACAGAGGCCATTGCTCTGCACAAATCAAAAGAAATTATGAAAGCCCCCCTGTCAGGTCTGAGCTCTGTCCTTCCTAGCTCAAGGCCTAAAGAAAATCAGGCCTAACAAGCATCAGGCTTTAGGCAGTTAAGAATTAACATAGAAACAAAATGGCAACTTTTGTACTGGTGCTGCCCTCCATCAGACAACTGACCATCTCTCCCACTGGGGCCAAGCTCCTACCCATCAGAGCTCTGCCCATTTTAATAGACCTGGGACCCTGAGAATAAACCTTTCCTCTGTCCCTTATGTTGTATCTTTTCTTTGTTTTGCATCTTTTCCATGAAGCTAATAGCAGAAGATGTAGACAGCCAGCCTAATGGACAGATTCAGTTTTCCATTGTGAATGGAGATCGAGACAATGAATTTGCTGTGGAGCCTGTCTTGGGACTTGTGAAGGTTAAGAAGAAATTGGACCGAGAACGGGTAAGCTAGTTTAAGCCAGCAGCTCCCTTCCAGTCCACACCCACCTCTGCACTGGAATCAGGGACACAGGCCATGTGTATGAGCAGGAAGTTTCTACATTCTAAGCAATGAGAGTAAATAGGGATGGGCTAAAGTACAGCATGAAGTATTTTGGGTTACACTTTCGAAAGAATTCCCTGCCAATTGATGCTGGCAGTTTCTTCCTTATGGGAAGTTTAAGGAAAAGGCAAAATATGTGTCTCTTTGTGGATAGTTTGAAATTTCTTCCTTCCTGGAGCAAAGAGGCAGGAAAATACCCTCAACATTGAGATCCTGTGGTTCTGGCTTCATTAGACACTTTAGCCCTACCAAACAACCATTCAAAGGTATCCAGGTCAGAAAGAATGACCCAGAAGATTTTTCTGCCTGAGGTTAAACTAAGTTTCTAAGCATTTTCACTCTCAACCAAAAATAGGAGAAATTAAAGATGGAAAAAGATGCCATAGAAGATGCTGAAAAGCAGAAAGACTTCACTGTGTGATATATTCCCATGATTTAAGAAGTATTAAAATTGGCAAATAGGACGGATGAGTGGTGACAACCCTAGAACAAAGGCCTAGGGTCGTGGTTCTAATGGAGGGAGGCATTTTTACCCCCAGGGGGCATTTGGCAATGTTTGGAGATATTTTTGACTGTCATAACTGGGTGGGAGGTGCTGCTGGTATCCAGGAGGCAGGGATAATGCTAAATATCCTAAAATGCACAGGTCAGCCCCAGACAACAAGGAATGATCCAGCCCCAAATGTTAGTGGTGCCAAGATTAAGGAATTCTGGCCTAGAGAAAGTGAAGGTGGCTGATCTTTAACGAAGCACTGCCTGGTTCTGGAATCCCTCTGGGTGTGAACAGAAGGAATAAGTGCTACACTTCTTTACTGCCAGCGCTTTGTGCTTTGACAGGTGTCTGGATACTCTCTGCTTGTCCAGGCAGTGGACAGTGGCATTCCTGCCATGTCATCAACTGCAACTGTCAACATAGATATTTCTGATGTGAACGACAACGGCCCGGTCTTTACACCTGCGAACTATACTGCTGTGATTCAAGTAAGCAAATCTCACCTACCAGACCTCGCCCTTATGCACTCAGCCTCTTTTTCTGCTGTGATTTACTTATTATGGTTAACTATTATTTTTAGGTAGATAGATAGATAGCTGCCATTGAGTCAACTCATGGAGACCTTATGTACAGCAGAATGAAATGTTTCCCGATCCTATGGCATCCTCAGACTGGCTGGCATCTTCAAGTCCATCACTGTGGCGATTATGCCAGTCCATTTCATCCAGGGCCTCCTTCACCCTCTTGGACACTCTACTTCACCAAACATGATGTCTTCCTCTAGCAATTGATCCTTCGTGATGAGGGATCCAAAGCAAGCAAGTTATGAGGGTTCTGTTATTATCCATAAGGTTTTCATTGGCAACTTTTCAGAAGTAGATCACCAAGCCTTTCTTCCTAGTCTCTCTAGGAAGCTCTGCTGAAACTTGTCCAGCATAAGTGACCCTGCTGGTATTTGAAATACCACTGGCATAGGTTCCAGCATCATAGTAACACACAAGCCACCAGACAGGTACCCAAAAAACAAACCCATTGCCATTGAATTGATTCTGGCTCATAATGACCCTATAGGATAGAGTAGAACTACCCCCATAAGGTTTCCAACGATCTCTGGTAGAATTTGAACTGCTGACTTTTTGGTTCGTAGCCATAGCACTTAACCACTGGGCGCCAGAGCTCCACCAGATGGGTGGTGGACTATTATTGTTACCTAGTATCAACTCATCCTTTCATCGGGTTGGTGGGAAGAGAGCCTGATTCTTTTCCCCCTAACTGATTCATAAACATTGATAAGACCCACCACTACTGGGTTCTTTGAGGTGTTGATTGCTTTACGTACATGATTTATCCTCACAACGACAACGTGAAGCATTGATGATGGGTTGCCCCCACTTTATAGTTAAAGGAGCTGATCTGAGAGGTTAAGCAGCTCATCTAAGGTCATGCAACTGCTAAGTGGGAGGGTCAGGATTTGAACTCAGGTCTGTCTTCTGCAAAAACTATCCTCTTCCCACAATGACAGGCTGCCTTTAAGCAACCTTGTGCTATTCAGGCAGAGAAGTTAGACTCATGGAAAATGTCTCATCAGTCAAAGGGAGATTGGGCACCAGATTAGAGCTGCTGCTCATTATAATTAATTTCTGCCTTAGTCTTCTAGTGCTGCTGTAACAGAAATACCACAAGTGGATGGCTTTAACAAAGAGAAGTTCATTCTCTCACAGTCCAGTAGGCTAGAAGTCTGAATTCAAGATGCCAGCTCCAGGGGAAGATTTTCTCCCTCTGTCATTCTGGAGGAAGGACCTTGTCATCAGTCTTCCCTTGGTCTGGGAGTACCACAGCACAGGAACTCAGGTCCAAAGGATGCACTCTGCTCCCGGCACTGCATTCTTGATGGTATGAGGTCCCCATGTCTCTCTGCTCGCCTCTCTCTTTTGTATCTCAAAAGAGATTGGCTTAAGATGCTATCTAATCTTGTAGACCTCATCAATATAACTGCTACTAATCCATCTTATTACATCATAGTGATAGGATTTACAACACATAGGGAAGTCACATCAGATGACAAAATGGCAGATAGTCATACAATACTGGGAATCATGACCTAGCCAGGGTGACAGGTATTTTGGGAGGACACAATTCAATCGATGACAATCTCCCATAAGCAATTTGTTTAACACTTTAAATCCACCTGCTCTTTAAAAGCAGATTGTGATTTTCTGCTAGTATTCTGCTATCAGGGACTGACTTTTCCTCTCTATTTTATTTCAAAGAAATTTCATGAGCACAGTGCTAGGCACTGAGGTACCTCCATTTCCCAGTGTTTCTAGAAGCTAGAAGCCCAACTTCAGGAGGATCTGGAGACTTGACCCTGGAATATTATTAATGTGAAGGACTTAGAGGAAGGAGACAGGGGTTAATATCCATGTCGTAGGGGTCCGCAGATATTCTAGAGAATCAGCTCTTGCCTCATCCAAAGTGACCTCAGAATCACCCCAGTGATTTTCAGAGCTATGTGGGTGCAAGGTGAGATGAGAGGAGACCAGGCCATGAGAGGCCCCTTTGGAATAACATTCAAGACTTTGAGCCTGACCATCCATAGCCAACTTCCTCCCTGTACCACTGAGGTGTCCAGGAATCAGGCTGGGAGGCAGTCATAAGGCAGGCAGCTATCTGCTTCATTCCCGCTCCCTTGTAAGCGTAATCCAATTCCTTCACCAGGGGTATTTTTGTTTTCCCCTCCTCTCTAATCCTTTCTCCAGCAGCTGTGCATTCTTACCCCTCTCCTTCTCCCACAAAGCTCCACTGGGGGGGTCTGCACCTTCCTCCATTTCTCTTTCCCTCACAGGTTGCGCTTCTCCATGACTCTCTCCCACAGTGGCACTCTCTGCCTCTCACTGCTTCTGTGTGCTTGCCCTACAACAAAAAGGCTTTGCGTATTCAATATTTGGTTTTATGGCATGCATCGGTCAGCCTGACAGACTGTGTTCAAAGGCACAGCAGGAAGTCAGCAGTGAAAGAACCGAGAATCTCTAGCCCGTGGGCGGGGACCGTGTCTCCTAGTAGAAGCCCGGGCCTGTCTGTATCATATTTCACCCTTTTCTTTCTCAGAGGGTGACCCTGAGGGCACACATTTTCTCTCCCTCTTCCTCTCCTCTATGGAGGAAATGGCCTTGATAAAGTGAGCAAACAAATCAATAAATCTCCTGTTTTGTGTGGTGCTGAGTATGTTGTCAATGTGAAATAGTAAATCTACGCTGGGCTGAGGTGGTCCCACGAGCGATTCCAGGGGGAGTTGGTGCCTCATTCTTGAGGACCAAGAGGGCACTGGAGAAAGAGGAAAAGAAGGAGGAGGAAAATAAGAGGGCTTCTTTCTTTCTCCTTCAATAAAGTTCCTCCCTTTTTCCAACCCAGAATGACTTCCTTATACCAACACTTTTTTTTTTTTTTTTGAGAATCAAATTTTTTATTTGTTCATTTCTTGCATCTGAAATACTTGTCGATGACATCCTTGGCCCAGGATTCTTTGCCATAGTCCTTAACAACCACGCCACTGCAACCAACCACTTTGCGGGGGTTTCCCTTCTCTGCCACTTTTGCCTAGGCCTGAGGCAGTGGCGATTCAGTGGTAGAATTCTCACCTTCCGTGTGGGAAACCCAGGCTTATTCCAAGCCATTGTACCTCGTGCACAGCCACCATCCCTCTGTCAGTGGAGGCTTGTGTTGTTGTGATGATGAAGAGGTTTTAGCAGAGCTTCCAGACTAAGACAGACTTAGAAGAAAGGCTTGGTGATCTACTTCTGAAAATCAGCCAAGTGAAAACCCTATGTGTCACAATGGGCCGATCTGCAACCAATCATAGGGATGGTGAAGGATGGGGCAGCATTTCATTCCGTCGTGTATGGGGTCGCTATGAGTCAGAAGCCAACTCAATGGCAGCAAACAACAATAACAACCCATCCCCCTAGTTTCTTATTGTCATAAACCTTGGCAGCTTCTCGAATTCCCTGTGCTAGGCCCTCATGGACCAGGGCGGTCTTCAGCACCTCTTGTAAAGCAGTATCAATGTCCATTACACCTCCAGCAGCAGTGCCTTCCTCAGCCGTGGTTGTGGGTTGCAGGTGAAACCAAATCTTGAATGTACCCAAACTTCCAAGCCTTTGTACAACTCAGAGGTGGCAGGAAAAGAACCCAGCAGCACATGGTTTTTATAAGACAAATTCAACACATAAAACTTGAACATGCCTGCCCCATGCATGACTCCCTTCCAGACTTCAGTGTATCATTGTCTTCATTTCTGTGACCCACGCTCACTTACTCCTAAGTCAGCATCATCAAAAGGTCTGAACTGATACAACAGACTTCAGGCCCAAGCTGTGGTCATGCTAATGTCTAAACAGAGTAGGGCAAGAAAACCAATGCCTGAGGCACAGAGGAATTTAATTTGGCATTTTCTAAGTGAGGATAACCTTACCACTCGAAGAAGGAGTGATAAAGTCTTTGTATTTCCATTCTGGGGAAAAGGCAGAGAAGTTCTGCAAAACAATGCGTAAATAGTCAGTCCCATCTGGGCTTCCAAAATGTCTGATGAAGTTTAGGATTTTCTTTCTCTGCATTCTCAAGTTGAAAAATATTCTACCCTCTCCCATTTCTTTAAGAAGCACATCCAAACTGTGAAGTCCAGTTCTTTATGTGGCGTATGCTTTGTATATTTATTATGAAGTTGCCAGCATGTCCCCTAAAAGTCCCATGTTGTGACACTGTGTCACGGTGTTGGGTCTCAACATCACGGTGTTATGACATGTGAGGAAATGCCTTCCCATCCTGGCAAGCTGATGTTTCCTTGGCCTGAGAGAATTTTCAACATGGCCACAAACGCTGGTGAGCACCATCTATTCCCAGAGCTGCTCAGGTAAACTCAGGGTATTTCAGGGTGTAGCCCGAAACCATCCTTGGAACTTAGAAACCCTTTCAACACAAGCCCTTATCTGCTCACCTACAGTTTATTGTCTCATGGAGCAGTCGTGGGGAGAGAGCCAAGGATGGAAAATACAATGCTTACAGGCGCCAGCATGTTTTCAGAAGACAAGATAATAATCACAGGGATTCCCTTCTGCTAAAAGCCCTGTTTCCTAGCACAGTACTCACAGCCAGCAATAATAGGTTTGTGTTTTTTTTTTTTTTTTTTAATGTGAATAGAGGTGTAATTTCATCTTCTTTTTTAATATACTCTTTTATGCAGGAAAATAAGCCAGTAGGCACCAGCATTTTGCAGCTGGTGGTGACAGACAGAGACTCCTTTCACAATGGGCCTCCCTTCTCATTCTCTATTTTGTCGGGGAATGAAGAGGAGGAGTTTGTGTTGGACCCACATGGGGTCTTGAGGTCAGCCGTGGTCTTCCGGCATACAGAATCCCCGGAATATGTGCTGTGTGTCCAGGTATGGTCTCATTCTCTGTCCATATCAGGCTTTCACTCCCGCTTGCTTCTGTGCCCGTTGGTTGGTTTTTCTTTGTTGAGCAAGTCAACATAATTCATTACCATGCAGGAATGTTCCCCTTTTAATCTCAAATTCAATTTCACACCAATAAAAGCGGTCTCTGTGTGTGAAATTGAACAGGAAGGAAGGGAAGCATCATTGTTCAGGAGGGACATTCCTGTAGGGTGTGCCAAGCAGACAATCACTGGGCTCAAATCTGCATTCTGGAAATTTCTGGGGTTCTAACTGGCCCCTAAAGACACCTAATTGTCCAAGGCTTGCTGCTTTAAACAGGGTATTATTTGTTGCATTACCCCAACAGAGGAAGTTACCCGTTATTGTCTTAATGTGTTTGAGTCATATGGTGGCCCCCACTTTTGAAGAAACTTCCTCTTGGTAGAGTTGACCTCCCCCAGTAAGGCCAACATGGACCAGGCACTGAGCTGGCAATGACCTTGAGAAGATGACCCAGACTCCCCACATTTCAGTTCTTCAAGGCCTTCGTGCTGTGTGAAATGAATGGTACAGAAGTGCAAAGGCAACAGGGCTTGAAAGGGTATAGGTAGGAGCTGGAAATGAGAAAACACCAAAAAGTTCCCATGTATGAATTTTACCAATGCCAAGGTTATAGTCCCACCACTGAAACTGAGTGACCTTTTTTTTTTCCACAACTTCTCACAGAGGGCAGCCTAAACTCATTATCAATGGTGGTAATAATGAAGATAGCAATTCTTTGTATTTCTATATTCTTAATTGCATACGTGATCTCTTTTGGTAAGTTGATCTTATACCACTCCATGAAACCTCCCAAATTAATGACTTCCAGCTCTGAGCCTGTCAGTGAACCCCTCTATTGCCCCTCCCCATGTAAATAATTTTATATCACAGTGTAGGTGCTCAGAGGCACAGAGCTATCTTCAAACCCTCCTCACAGAAGCTAATACAGTTCTTTGCATATTCTGTCTAGTCGTTAGAGACCAAAGATTTGACATCTCAGGCTTTGAAATCTCCTTAGAGGGCTTCCTCCCTCTATCCCTCATAATAAACTTCCAGCAAGTCCTGTGTTCCTTACCTCATTAGGTTCCTATTTGTGTCTGTTACACTCTTACTACCCCTGCCCCGGTTTTGTCCACAACACCCCATACTGGTACTATTGCAGGAGCCTCCTGGGTGATTCCCCTGGCTTCAGCCTCATTCTCTTATTTCCTCCAAGATTAATCATCCCACTTGGATTCTGTCAGTCCCCTAAACAAGGGATCAGCAAACTACAGCCTCTGGGCCAAATCCTGCCCTCAACTTGTTTTTGTAAATAAAGTTTTATTGGAACACAGCCTTGCCTATTCTTGCCTACATATTGTCCTTGGCATCTTTCATGCTACAATAGAAGAGTTGAGTAGTCACAAGAGAGACCAAATAACCTGCAAAGCCTAAGATATTTGTTATCTAGCTCTATACAGAAAAAGTTGACCAACCCTCGACCTAAACTAAAACCATCTCTGGCTCCCTGTGCCCTGAAAACGTGTAGCCTGCAGGCTAAATTCTAGCCTAGACTGTTTCAGATTTCTAATGCCAGTGCCATTAACAGGCATCACTCTCCAGTCTTTCTCAGGCCACAGGCCCATTACCCTCTATCACTTTAAACCCAGCAGCTACACCCATTTCTGTCACCTTTCCGGTCTCTGACATTTGATTGGGCAATTTTTCATCTATAAAGTTCAAACCCATCACTCTCTTTAAGGCCCTCCAGGGTTTGATTTCAAGTTCAGCCTAACTTGCTAATGTTATCTCCTTCTGCATAAACCTTCCATTTCAGCATCTCTGGTTCACATAGCCCATCAAGTAAAGCATGTGGTGATGTAATGATGGTAATAACAAAAACAACAACAATCACATTAACTATCATGCTTTAAATACTTTCTATGATCCAGGAAAGATCTGTTGTTACAGTGGTTGTTCTGTCAATTCTTAAATAAAGATGGAAGAGAAAGAGGTTTTTTCAAGCTGTATATTATTCCTACTGGAAACCCTGGTGGCGTAGTGGTTAAGTGCCGCGGCTGCTAACCAAAAGATTGGCGGTTCAAATCCACCAGGTGCTCCTTGGAAGCTCCATGGGACAGTTCTGTTCTGTCTTATAGGGTTGCTATGAGTCGGAATCGACTTGACGGCAACGGATTTGGGTTTTGTTTGCTTTTTTTTTTGTTATACTGGTGTACTGTTCTTTGTTCTAACTTTTAGTATGGTGTAATTCCCACTTAAATAATACAGTTTTTTAAACGGACAGAAAGGTGCCATCTGGGCCAATCAAAAGTCATGAATTCAACAGAGAACAAGGATTCCTCCTCTGAGTGGGAACACCACTTTGTGGGGTCTCCCTGTGTTTTCTGTCCAAAATTAAAACAAGGCCAGCCTGTTGTGGGCATGTTGGGTCTCATAGTACCTTCTATCTTCCCCCCTTCCCTCTCTACCTCCCACCCAGCTGTATTGTGTTGACACATTTTATTGTTCGTAACAAAGTGTGCATATGGGAACTGAAGGTGATAAATATTCCTCTTACTTAAATGCACGCCTTCAGCAGTTTATAGCAGAGTGGCAGGGGATGAAGGAAGAAGCAAACATGGTTCAAGGTACAGATGTCCTCTGAGGTTTTTTATGATGATTACAACTTTGTCTTAGTACTTTGCCTTTCCCTCTCTTGGTTGCTTTAGGCGAAGGACTCAGGTAAACCTCAGCAAGTTTCTCATTCCTACATCCGTGTGCGGGTCATCGAAGAAAGCATCCACAAGCCCACAGCCATCCCCTTAGAAATTTTCATTGTCACCATGGAGGACGACTTTCCTGGTGGGGTTATTGGGAAGATCCACGCCACAGATCAAGATGTATATGACGTGCTTACATTTGCCCTGAAATCAGAGCAGAAAAGCTTGTTCAAAGTGAACAGTCACGATGGAAAAATCATCGCCCTGGGAGGCCTGGACAGCGGCAAGTATGTCCTGAACGTCTCGGTAAGTGACGGCCGCTTCCAGGTGCCAATCGACGTGGTCGTGCACGTGGAGCAGCTGGTGCATGAGATGCTGCAGAACACCGTCACCATCCGCTTTGAGAACGTGTCCCCCGAGGACTTCGTGGGGCTGCACATGCTGGGGTTCCGGCGCACCCTGCGGAATGCAGTTCTCTCCCAGAAGCAGGACAGCCTGCATATCATCAGCATCCAGCCTGTGGCAGGCACCAACCAGCTGGACATGCTGTTTGCGGTGGAGATGCACAGCAGTGAGTTCTACAAGCCAGCCTACCTGATCCAGAAGCTGTCCAATGCCCGCAGACACCTGGAGAATGTCATGCGCATCTCCGCCATCCTGGAGAAGAACTGCTCAGGGCTGGACTGTCAGGAGCAGCACTGTGAGCAAGGCTTGTCTCTGGATTCCCATGCGCTCATGACCTACAGCACGGCTCGCATCAGCTTTGTGTGTCCGCGTTTCTATAGGAACGTGCGCTGCACCTGTAACGGTGAGTGCTGTGTAGAGTGCCTCCCTTTCTCCCGAGATCTTAGGAGACTGGTAGTTATTCCTAACACACAGGCATTCATTCATTCACTCATTCCAAAAAATATTTGTTGACCATCTACTATGTGCCCAATAGACCCTGGGTGGCACAAATGGTTAAGAGCGGGACTACTAACTGAAACGCTGGTGGTTCAGACCTACCCAGAGGTGTCTCAGCAGACAGGCCTGGTAATCTGCTTCAGAAAGGTCACAACCTTGAAAACCATATGGAGCAGTTCTACTCTGCACACAAGGGGTCTCCATGAGTCTGAATTGGCTCAACAGCAACTAACAACGACGACCATGTGCCCAGCATCGTGATAGATGCTGGGCTACAGGGGTAAACAGGACAAGTTCAGTCCCTACTCTCATGGAGCTTGTAGCTTAGTGAGCAGTACAGATGTACTGTATTATTAGAGGAAATACGTAAGTATTTATTATACGTAAGTATTATTAGAGGAAATACAAAGTCCTACGGGAAGACCCATTTCCTAAAGGAAGTGTCCACTAAGATAAAGGATAAGCAGGAATTAGGCATATGAAATAAGGAACCCTGGTGGCGAAACAGTTAAGCACTCAGCTGCTAACCAAAAGTTTGGTAGTTCAGACCCACCCAGCAGCACCACAGGAGAAAGACCTGGTGTTCTGCTCCCATAAAGACTACAGCCTAGGAAACGCTACAAGGCAGTTCTACTTTGTCACATGGGATCGCTACGAATCAAAAATCCACTCGAAGCCACCTAACGACAACAATTCATACTAACAACAACAACTACAAACATGTGAAGAGGGTTAGGGAGAGAGAATGTTTCAGGCCGAGGGACAGCTTGTGTGAGCAAGACGAAGGGCAAGAAGGAAACCTACACTGAGGGGACTGAAAGGGATGATGACAAAGGAACCCTGTGAGTAGGCCCAGTGGCCACACAAGGGCTGTTAGCCAAGATGAAGAATTTAGAGATTATCCCAAGGCAGTGGGAACCAGTGACTGATTTGAAGTGAAGAAGTAACAGGATCAGATCCGTCTTTCACAAATTGCATATTGGCTGCAGAGGGGAATGGATTCGAGGCGGTCAGACCAAGGCAGGGAAACAAGTTGGGAAGCTGTTGCAGAGGGTAAGGGCAGTTCGATTTGCTTCAGTGAAAAACAGAGGTCAGATGTCCAGGAACACAGTCAAGGGATGGATTCAGCCCTCCGAGCTGCAGGGATGGAACGGTTCATGCTTGCTGATGTAACTACAGTCGTTGAACCTCGACCTGTGCTGGTCAAAGGCCGTGGCTATGCAGAGTCGTCGGCTCATGTTGGCTCACAGCATTCACTGAGAAACATCGCTCTCATCAATTCACTGCCCTCTTCTAAGAAACTTGCACCTAGAATTTCTTCTAGCCAGTGCGAACTTGGCCCCAAAGGACTGTGGCCAGATGAGAGTCTGTCTGTAAAACAACATCCTTTTAGGTAATTGGAGGCAGGCAGGGCCCCTGGCCTCTTCCCTTGTAGAAAGTTCTTGGTTGCGGTTTGGAGAATGAGTTCATCCGAGGAAGGCCCCAGCGTCCTCTGAGAGACATTTTGGCAGTCTCCAAGCAGCCCAGAGGAGTGCCAGCCGCTCTGTGGGTAGTAAATTCTGCTTGTGTTTTCACCAGGCAGAAGCCATGATGTCCAGACCTGTTGCATATGTAAATTAGCTCTAAAATAGCTCAAAGCATGCATACTAGGTGAAATGCACTTCTGGCAGATGTCACCAACATGTGGAATTTATGAATGCCAGCTGTCCATGCCTTACCTAGATTTTCTTTGTAGGCGAACCAATTTATGCGCCAAGCTCTGCTAGGGCCTTAGTGCACCAACTCACAGCAGGGTTCAACGGAGGTTCAGGACAGGACGGAGCAGGCCTCACAGGAGAAACTATACCCGCAAATTATTCCTTGTGCTCTGAAAACTCATTTCATTCAGCAAAGATCTGTGGAAGCAGCAGTGTCCCAGGCACTGAAGATTCAAAAGTGAAAAAGACAGGGTCCCTGCCCTTAGGAGCTGGCTGTTGTGAAGTCATCTTACAAGTACCTATTTGCTATAATGTTGTTGCTGTTAACTGCTGTTGAGTCGGCCCCAACTTAGGGTGACCCCACGTGTTACAGAGTAGAACTGCTCCATAGGGTTTTCCTGGCTGCAGTCTTCCCAGAAGCAAATTACTAGGCCTTTCTTCTGCAGTGCCACTGGGTCTGTTCAAACTGCCAGTCTTTTGGTTAGCAGCTGAAAGTTTTCTGTGATATTGGTATACCAGAGACCACTTATGTGCTGGGTCTCGAGCGTTCAGTATGAGTTCATCAAGAAGATACAGAGGGCAGATGGGCTTTTCAGAATTTTTTTGAAAGAGGAAATTAGAGGGATAAGTTTTGTTGTGTGACAGCAGTGGTGGTTCGGTGGTAGAATTGTTGCCTTGCATGCAGAAGACCCAGGTTCAATTTCTGGCCAATGCGTCTCATGCACAGCTGCCACTCCTCTGTCGGTGGAGGCTTGCATTTTGCTATGATGCTGAACAGGTTTTAGCAGAGCTTCCAGATCAAGACAGACTAGGAAGAAAGGCCTGGTGACCTACTTCTTAAAATCAGCCGGTGAAAACCCTGTGGATCACAATGTCCCCATCCGCAACCAAACATGGGACTGGTGTAAGACATGCTGCATTTTGTTCTCTTGTGTATGGGATCACCTTGAGTCGGGGGCTGACTCTAAGACAGATAATAATAATTTTGTTGTAGATAGGAGGACTTGCCCTGCATTTTGCATAAGACAAACATTAGAGTCAGCCTAAGAGACTAATGTTTTAAGTGCAATAAATTCCAAGGTACTGTCCTTGCTAACTACTCCTGTTCTCCAGTCCCTATAAACCCTTTCTACTCACAAGAAACCCAGCGTGCCAGAAGTTTCTGTGATCCTGTCCCTGGCCATCCCAAGAGAAGGCTTCTGGGTTTGAAAAGTGAGCAGTTCTTCAACAAGAGCTTTGTACAGAATCAGGCCAAGCTCTCAGCCCTTCTCACCTTCAGTCACTCATATGATTAGCTGTAGAATAAAATACTGAATTTTAGCAGTAAATGGACCTCAAAAGATCCTCTGGCCCAGCCCACCTTCAGTGGGTGATGTGTAATAGTCTGCATTTTATAAATGTGGACACCTTGCCCAGGGTCAGGAGTGGCATGCTGATTCAATAAGGGTTCATCCTGGGCCCTTCCTTTGTGATCTGTGTCTTAAGTACAGGGACTCTCCCACTTTTTATGCGACTCATAACCCCAGTGCTGTGTAGTCTGTAAGAATAACCCCATTTTTCCTGACTATGTATTGCCAGCCTCGCAACATAGTCCCAGGAAGGCAGAGGTTCTCTCTGGCTCCAGTGTGCATGGGGCTAGCTAGAAATGGCCATCCCTGAGCCCCGCACCCAGAAATGACAGTAGGTGTAAGGCGGAGCCTGTGAGTCTTCCTGTGTAGCCTGGGAGTGTTAGTGGACGAAATCAACCTTTGAGAAATCTCATAGGAAGATGAGAAGGGAACAGTTTCTTCCTCCAGGTTTGGGGGACAAGTTCTTAGTGGTAATAGTAATAGCTCTCTCACATCTTCTCAAGTTTTCTCTGAAATAAACATTTAATGAACAATGATAAAGGATAGCATTAGGCAATTTCAGGCATCTTCTTATTTATTGGAAAGGATAGGTAATTAAACTCAATAAATGGACCTCTCAACACACACAGACACACACAACTAATATTGGCTCTGCCCTGCCCCCGACACACACACACATACAGCTAATATTGGCTGCTCATCTGTTTACCCTGGGAGGTCAGCAAATTCATTAAATGGACTTTCCCACCACTTGGAATAATTAACATGATAAATGGAAGTAGCTGCCCATTCTGGACTGTGTTGTAATGTTTATACAGAGTTGGCCTCAATAATCTACCCTCCTCCCAATTTCTAACTCGTCTTTTTCTCATGCAGAATTTTTGGGTCCAATTACCATCATTAGCATCTTGAACCAAAACGCTGAGTTGCTTTGACAAAATGAAAGCAGACTTGAGTTTCATTGCCAAATAGGCTCATTAAATTCCACCTACCATTGAACATCATGTTTAAACAGAATTTAGAGAGATAAGAAGTTCTGATGCCACGAGATGGCTTCTAGTGACAGCACAACACCAGCTTAAACCAATGAGGAATGATAGAGATGCTGGAGCTCCTAGAAGTGGAGAGGAACGGGCACCAGGCACAGCCTATGGGGCTGTGCTGATTGTCCAATTTTTCAAATTTTCATTGATTTTCAAAAGTCTGATAGAGACATATACCAAAAGCCTAACATTTTTCCAGGGGAATGGAGCCCCAATGGGACCAGTGTGTTTATGAGAGTAATGGTGGAAATGTATATCTGGTTTGTCAAGGTTTTTATTCAAACGGAGCACAGAATGGAACCCAGAGCTCCGCATAAAATGAATTGAGCGTTTACCATGGGTGAAGCATTGTGCTAAACAGAGATGAGCAAAGCAGCATCCATGCCCTCAACCAGTGGGATGGCAGATACCCAAACAGTCTATGATAACTATAGGACACAGTCCTAAAGGTTTGCTCCAGGGACTATGAGGAGCACTGAGGCACTGGAAAAGATGAGAGCAGAGCTAGTTCTGAAAGGATAACTAAAATTAGGTAGGTGGTGGAGAGAGAGTTCCCAGGTTAAGGAGCATTAGCCTCAAGGCATGGAGGTGAGAAAAAGTGTGCAGTTAAATACACAGATGAAAGCAGAAACAAACGTAACTAATATTGACGGAGCCCTTACGAGGCACTATGTTGTTTTTCATACATATGTAATTGCATTTAATCTTCACAATGATCTTAAAGAGTAGACATCATTAACCTTGTTCAAAAGTTGAAAAAAGCTAAGATTTGTAAAAATCAGTTGACTTGATCAAGGTCACAGAGCTAGTAAACGGTAGAAAACCAGGACTCACCCTGGTTTTACTCAAAACAGTCATAGCGTTTCCTAGGCACTGCACCTTTCTACCTCTACACAGGTTTGGAAGGAGCTTGGGAGGCATCCAGAAGTCTTGTTTGTTACATTCCTGACACAGGAATTCAGCAACTGTTTGAATACTAGTGCCAGGAGCTCACTACCTCACAAGACAGCCCAAAGTCATCCTCCTTGTAATGTCACCCAGTTTTATCCCCATGGGCCACACAGAACCCGATTCATCTAACCCTTCCTCGTCCACCTGCTCTCCAGAAATCTAAGGATGGTTGTTATGACCCCTTGAATACTCTTTTCCTAGCCAACAACCAAAGTTCTTTTGCTCCTTGACTGTAAACAGATATGTGCTAGAAGAGTTGTAGCTGACATAGGGCACAGAGGAGGCATAAAGAGGGAGTCATCAGTCCTACTTGGAGGAGTCCAAGATAGACATTGGAGACAGTGAAGCTTGTCATACTGGGTCTTTTCCAGGCAGGAGATGCATCTTAAGCAGAGACAGCAGTGGAAAGAAATACCAGGGGCTTTGGGCACACCCTGGTTTACTCATTCACTCAACAGTTAGTTACTGAGTGTAACTTATCCGAGGCCCTAGACTGGGTGCTGCAGAGACAATGGTGAACAAGGCTGGTGATGTGGTCCCTGTCCTCACGGAGTCTACGGTCTAGCATGACAGAGAAACATGCTTTAAGCAAACGACAAGGAGCCAATTTGGACTGGAGGATAGGAAGTTAAGGACAGTCCTGGGGAGGAATACCACAGGACAGATGCACAGAGCCTGAGGCTAGAAGGTCATCATAATGCAGTTCTAATCACTGCAATAAAATAAAATGATGAAGGCTTCTGTGAGGCACTAAGCCACTTAAAATTTGGCCACGATGAGTTTTTCAAAAGCAGAGAAGAATCTGAGATTGGGTTTGTATTTGGTGTGGGGTTCGTTAAAGCTAATTAATCTGAGGAGCATGTCAACAGCCCCAGTCCTGGTGGTTTTGAATAACTCTCAGTGTTTGCAAACTGGGAAGTTTCCAGGTTTTATTCATAACAAATACGTCTCTGTAGATCCTTTACCTCCAGCACACACGAATCCCAAAGTGCCAGGAGAGGGTCCCCACCCTGGTGGCAGTAGCCACTTTTCAGTGTGTGGATATTCCTTTAAGTATTCCTCTGACACACAGTTACCCCAGATAGGATGTCTTGAATGAAACTGCACTCAGCCTGAAATCATCCAGAAAATAGAACTGAGCCAAGCAAACACCATTCCATATGATTCTGTGCTCCTGGGGGAACCACGGGAGGCTACTGCAAAGCTGAGACCTCAGGATTTTAAGTTCAAAACGTCTTACAGGCCATAAATTAAGAGGGAAGCTTATTGACTCACGTGACGTTTGCCAGAACGTGGAGTCTTGGTGAAGCGTGGAAATTCAGGGGGTGGAATGTTTACCGTTAGTTACTGGGTTCTTCATTATAATGTGGCAGGGACACAAATCAAGAGATTGAATCAGCTCAAAGGGGTGGCGATCATAACCAGAGCTAGATACTGGTGTATTGGCTAAAGGCATAGGCTTAATCCAGGGGGCTGTGGGGATGCTGGGGAGGCACAGGAGAGGGTCGTGAAAATGCTAGGGAGACCCTTCCAAACTCTCAAGATCATCTTCCTCCTGCATATTCCAAAGCTCTGAAGCTTCTGCTCAAGGGAATTGCATATGGTCAACTGTATAAAGTGATGGAAATTTCCACCTGAAGAGTTGAAAACCTTCCTTCAGAGAATGCTTACACTGTGTGCCACATTCCCCTGGTGGAGGGCTGTGTGAAGAGAACCTCTCCACCCGAGACGGAGAAGGCGGGGAAGGCGGGGAAGGGTCTGATGTGTCTGCACGTGCCCTGTGACGAGGGCCAATTAAAAAGCTCCAGGCCTTTGTTTATGCCTTCAGTGCTCACAGTATTTTGTATCATCTCGAAACCTATAAATCATAAATTGGCCTCTGTCCTGTACTAATTCAAGCTAGTAGCTCCAGTCTTGAGACTTTGTAGTAATTTCTTTTAATATAAAACTTTTTTCTTTACTAAGTACTTTCGTATAGTACTTTCGTACACTACCCCATTTAATACGCACAGTTCTGTGAGGAATAATCGTTCTCATTTTTCAGAAAAGGCAGTAGAAACCCTGAGAGGCCAAGTGGTGTGTTCCAGGTCACACAGTGACTAAATTTGTTGTTGTTACCTGCCGTTGAGTTTGCCCCCAACTCATGATGACCCCATATACAAGGGAACAAGACGCTGCCCTCTTCTGCACCATCCTCATGATCAGTTGCAGATCAGACCACTGTGATCCAATATCAGGGTTTTCATTGGCTGGTTTCTTGGAATTAAGTTGCCAGGCCTTTCTTCCTGGTCCATCTTAGTCTGGAAGTTCCAGTCAAGCCTGTTCATCATCATAGCAACACAAGCTTCCACTGACAGGCAGTGGCTGCGCATGAGGTGCGCTGACCAGGGAATAAACCTGTGTCTCCTGAATGGAAGGCAAATGAATAAATAGTTAGGGCTAATATGCAAGTCTTCTGCTTGTCAGTGCAGTACTCTTTCCTATTACGCTATCCCACCTTGCCAAGGGAGCCTGGAAACAGACCTTCCTCTACCTGCTTTACGTGGTGACATGAGCTAAAAATATCTGATCTTTCTGTCCTTCCCTGATATACAGCAAATGGCATCAGTTGGTTTGATAAAGTAGGGCCTTCTTCCTCAGTAGCCACTAGGGCACTGAACTGGTGGACGTCTGAAGACAAAGAGCACAAAGGTCTACAAGCCCCCACCCCTTGAGCTGTCACCGAACACAGCACAAGTTAATTAAACCTGGATTATTTCATTATAGTTAACAAGATAAGCTTTCTCCCAGAAGCCAACAGGAGTAGACACAGTTGTCTCTTAACTGTACTTGGGAGCTTAGGAGGCACTTTCTTCCCCCAGAGAGATCTTTGAGGCTCTTAACAATAATAGGTCTATACAATTCCCTGAGAAGGGAATGACATAAGCATGTGATTTCTAAAAAGAGATTAAAATCCTTAGCATCCGTTTAAAGCGTACTGGGTTTTATGTGGCTAGAGAATTTAGAGCTTTGACTGGGAAGAGACCTTGTCCCCAGGAAAGTGTCTCCAGGACCCAGGCCTGGGTACATCTGAGGCCAAGGGGTACATGACATTGCTCAGGTTGGAGCACAAAGCTCAAGTCCTTTGGCAATATGTATTTCAGAAAGGACTTAATTGCTACGATAGTTTGTAGAGAGGAGAGGATTGTAATATTGGATCTGTTGTTTGTCTGCTGCCGTCGAGCTGCTCCCACCCTCTGATTCATGGTAACTGCATGCACAATGGAATAAAGGATGGCCCATAGTGACCCATAAGGTTTTCATTGGCTGATTTTTGGAAGGAACATCACCAGGCCTTTCTTCGTAGTCTGTCTTTGCCAGGAAACACCACTGAAACCTGCTCAGCATCATAGCAACACACAACTTACCACTGATAGACAGGTTGTAGCTGTGCATGAGATGGATTGGCCAGAAACCAAACCTGGGTCTCCTGCATGGAAGGCAAGAATTCTACCACTGAACCACTAGTGCCCCGGTAGTGAATATAAGGAGTATTTAGCTTTGAGAGACCTGTTCTTCCATAGCTAGAAAGTCTTTCTCTATTCCGAACAGACTGTAGTTTGTACCCCATGTGCACAGGCTCCCACCTGTCCCCAGGTAAGGAGAATATTACATTTAAATGAACCTCCAAACTGTAATCTACCTTCCTGTTTCCTTGGGCCACAAGAGAATGGGTCATGAGCAGAGTGAGCTGACAGCAGCAGCTGGAGCCCTAATGTTTATTGCTGCATACATCCTAGGCTGGGACGCAGAAGAAGGCCCTAGAGGATTTTTAAAGTATGGGGCGACAGTTCCCTTGCCAGAAACTGTCCTCTTTACCTTAAAGAACCTGTTTTAAGAAAGAGAGAGAGAAAAAGAACCTGTCAAAGTCAATGGCTGCTGGAATTAATACAAATACGCATTGTTGCATATGTAGTATTTATAGTAATATGTTGTTAATGTTATAATATACTTTTAATAATTATATTAATATGTAGTTTAATATAATATTTTATATAGTCTTCAGAGTTTTTGTAGTGGGAATTAGGTCTAACATAATCCATTAATTCATGACTGTGTTTGAATCGTTTGATCTGCTATGGGTTATGACACAAGGAAACAAGAAGAAAAAAAGCTGTGCGTTTCAGCTCCAACTGTTGTTCTAAGTGGCTTTGTGCTATAACCCAAAGTAGGAGATGTAGGTGGTGAAGTGAGAAGCCCTGTGTTGCTTATGGGGGCAGGGCTGATGGCTAGAGAAAGGTCAACACATGTGAATAAAAGGAGGTTGTTGTGTGCTGTTGAATCGATTCTGACACATAGAGACCCTACAGGACAGAGTAGAACTGCCCCATAGAGTTTCTAAGACTGTAATCTTTTTCTTCTTTTGTGAAATTTTATTTTGTTGTTGTTGAGAATATACACAGCAAAACATACACTTCAAACGTTTCTGCGTGTATAATTCAGTGCCACTGATTACATTCTTCAAGTTGTGCATTCTCACCCTCCCTTTCCAAATTGTTCTTCGCCCATTAACACAAACTCACTGCCCCCTAAGGGTCCTATCTTTTGAGTTGCTTTTGTCACTTTGATCCCACATAGATAGTTCTTTAAAAAGTGCTGCACATCTTTCTCCCATGGAGTGGCTAGCGTATTTGAAGCACTAACCTTGCGGTTAGCGGCCGAGCACTTAACCACTGCACCACCAGAGCTCCTTTGAATAAGAGGTGGAAGTACTCAAATGCTGCTTTGTTCCAATATACAGCATTTAACTTTTGTTATAGCTATTTAAAAAAAAAAAAAAAGTTACCATAATTCCTGATGGAAAAACAGCCTTGCCATCATGGGTCTGAAATTATCTAGCCCTTTTTCTCCTTTGAAATAGTGGCGTTAAAACTGGATTTTTTATAATACAAAGCTTTTCATCAATGCAACCATTATATTTGAGCAGAACAAACTGTAAGTGTAGTTTGTAGAAATTTACAGAGAGAATATCCCCAGGCTGGTTAAAATAAAAAGAAAAAAAGACGTGTCATGGACTGGAAAGTAACAGACTTCTTAAACACATAACCTCCTGAGTCCATGTCTAGTTACAAGGTGGTGCCCAGGTCATCCAACGGTGGCACCTATTTGATAGGATGTGTTTTGTGATTCCTTTACACACATTGCCACCTCCATGTGGCAGAGGTTAGCCTTGGGCTTAGTTTGCATGTTTTCGCATATACTACCTTGTTATCATCGAGGACCTATCTAGAAGCGTGCAGGCCAGCAAAAACTAACAGAAGCCGGGCACGGAGACGGCTGTTGGCTGGTTGAGTTGTGAACTTACGGTGAATGAACATGAAGACAGGCACGTGGTTAAGCCACTAAGCTATGGTTGCTTCATTACCATGAAACGCAGTTCCTTTTTACTTAGAGGATCTCACCCTTCAGACCTGTGTTGAAATACTTTCTTCCTCTGTGAAGACTTCTGACATTCTCCCGGGAAACAGAATTGTTCCTCCTCTGGTGCTTCCATTGTACTGATTTATCCAGGAGCCCTGGAGGCCCAATGGTTAAGCCAGGGGCAGGTGAACCAGTAAGCTGAGCAAGATACCTATTGAGGGGCTTAATTATATTTACTTGCTAATCTGTGCTGATCGTTCACTACGTCTTTGTTGTGGTGGGGGACAGGTGAAATTGTGCACTGCAGATTGGTAGGAACCCACAATTGGACCCATGCATACCTTGCTTATTGGGCAATTTGGCTCAGGGTTAAGCACTCAGCTGCTAACCAAAAGGCTACCGGTTCCAACCCACCCAGTAGCTCCAAGGGAGAAAGACCTGGTGATCTGATTCCCTAAAGATTAAAAATAAAAAGCCAGGAAAATCCTATGGGGCCATTCTGCTCTGTCACATGGGGTCACTATGAGTCAGAATCGACTTGATGGCACCTAACAACAACATCTCCAACAAACCAATTATCTTATTCTATTTTAACCACATGTTTTCATGTTGTTTCTCTTGGGGAGGGAGTTGTTGTTGTTAGGTGCCATCCAGTTAGTTTTGACTCATAGAGAAGTCCCTGGGTGGTTGTTTTAGGTCCTAATGCTGCTGTAACAGAAATACCGCAAGTGGATAATTTAAACAGAAGTTTATTCTCTCACAGTCTTATAGGCTAGAAGCCCAAATTCAGGGTGCTGGCTCCAGGGGAAGGCTTTTTCTGTGGGCTCTGGGGGAATGTCCTTGTCATCAATCTTCCCTTCATCTAGGAGCTTCTCTGCACAGGGACCTCAGGACCAAAGGACATGCTCTGCTCCTGGCACTTCTTGGTGTATGAGGTCCGTGTCTCTCTGCTCACTTCTCTCTTTTAATATCTCAAAAAAGATTGATTGAAGATACAATCTAATCCTGGTAGATTGAGTCCTGTGTCATTCACATAACTGCCTGTAATTCTGCCTCATTAACATTATAGAGGTGGGAGTTTACAACACACAGGAAAATCATATCAGATGACAAAATGGTGGATAAACACACAATACTGGAAATCATGGCCTAACCAAGTTGGCACACATTTTGGGGGGATACAGTTCAATCCATAACAATGGTATAAATGCTTAAGCGCCAGTCTGCTAACTGAAAGGTCAGCGGTCCAGATCCAACCAGGGGTGCCTCAGAAGACAGGCCTGGCAATCTGCTTCTGAAAGGTCACAGCCTTGAAAACCCTGTCGAGCAGCTCCACTCTGTACACATGGGGTCCCCACAAATGGGGAGAGAGAGGAGGGATCATTTCTTTTTTTCTTTATATACCAGACTTACTGCCTAGTTACCCTAAACAATTAGCCTTGAATGAATGCACCAATAGTTACTTAAAACTGGTTAGCAAAAGCATCTTGAAATAGGTCACGAGATGGCAAACAGCTGTTTTAAGTTCCATACATGGCACAAATAAAGATTTCTTGGGAATAAACTGGAAAGGTGGATTTCAGGGCACTTAACACCTTTTAGAACCATTTGTAGAGATCATTCTAAATTTTCGGTTAAAAAAATCCATCTTCTAAGACTTTGTAAGCTGGATCAGTGCCAAGAATGTCTTTTATGGCTGAGCTGTAAACCAGTGGAAAATAGGATTTATACATTCTGAGTTTTTTGATGCTAATTCCATGGCCCCTCTCGAGGATTACGGTTCTTAAAATGTTTATATGTAGTTAGCATTAAAAGTCTGCTTTCTCCTGGACAAAGAAATGACTGAATAGTGGGGCAATATGCTTAATGATGAGGATAGAGTAGATAGAGTATGGAAGGAAAGGAATATGATATGGGGCCAGATCTTGCTGAGGGATGAAGCTGCTGATGGCCCACATGTGCTTGGTTCCCCAGAAGGGGCACTCTTTTAAAACCAAAACTAAACCCATGAGTCGATTCCGACTCATACAACCCTATAGGACAGAGCAGAACTGCCCCATAGGGTTTTCAAGGAGCGCCTGGTGGATTCGAAATGCCAACCTTTGGTAAGCGGCCATATCTCTTAACCACTACACCACCAGGGTTTCCGGGCACTCTTTTAGGCCACTGTTAACCCATTTAGAAGGAGCTCTGGTGGTACAGTGGTTAAGCACTGAGCTAGTAACCAAAGGGTGACAGTTTGAAGCCACCAGCCCCTCCACAGTAGAAAAGACCTGGCAATCTGCTCCCATAAAGACGTAAAAGAAAAAAAAAAAAAAAACCAGTTGCCATGGAGTTCATTCCGACTCATACTGACCCTAATAGGACAGAGTAGAACTGCCCCATAGGGCCCGTAAAGATTACAGCCTAGGAAACTATGGGGGCAGTTCTACTCTGTCATATCAGGTCACTATGAGTCAGAATTGACTCCCCGTACGCAACAACAGCCCATTTAGGAAATCACCGGTTCACTGGTGGGTTATTTCTAATTTGTATCTCCTTCTTTATAGTCCTTCTACTGCTTAGACTCTCACCAGGTGGAAAATGGCCTAATTACTTTTGGAATACCCAGGACCTTTGAAAATGCACTTCCTTCAATGGACGCATATTCCTCAATGCCAAGGTTTTGAAATAACTCACTTGGGGGCTGAATTCTGCCCTAATCAGTGACTCTGCTTTCCAGATTTTTTTTCCCCCCTGAGGGATTAACCTTTCATCTTACTGTGCTGCGACTATGGAACCAGGTAGAAAGGAAACCTCCTTTTGCCAGGGATAGTTCTGCTATTTTTGAAAGCTCGTAGGGTACATTTACAACTAATGAATAAAACAGCATATAGCAGACAAGATTAGGAAATAAACGTGAGTTATGCTTTCACAGTTTAGAATTAGTCATACTTTTCTTTTAAAGTCTTTTTTCCTCCTTTGAAATCAGCAGTTAACATGTTCTGAAAGTCTACCCCAAATTTTTCAGAGCACAAAGGGCGTATAGAAGAAATCTCAACTCATGGGATGCATTCAAATGGCCATCTGTGTATAGGAACACACCACCACCACCAACAACAAACACTACCAGAGCCCTAGCGCCATGCTTTTTTTCCAGCTGAAGTTGATCCAGTCCCATTCTCAGCATATTTTAGCCTAAAAGGAGGAGCTGCATTTACTCTTTGCATCTGATCTGCTTCAGTCTGGCAGTGAGATTTTAGCAGGTGTGGGGCACCTCAGAGGAAAGGCCTGGCAATCTACTTCCAAAAAATCAGTCATTGAAAACCCTATGGAGCGCAGTTCTGCTCTGACACATGAGTTGGAATCAACTCAACGACAACTGTTGATGGTGGTAGGGACTAGGACAGGTCTTCACACCGGTAAAGGCTATGCAGATGCTCCTGCTTGTAGGCGGCCTCTTTGTTACTCAGTGCAGAGCCTGGAGAACCCAGCTCTTGAATATTCCTATGCTCCCTGGAGTGTAGCGTGACTCCTTTTGTGTTTTGATCATGCATGTTCCCCCTTTGTCACAGGAGGACTGTGTCCGGGGTCCAACGATCCTTGCGTGGAGAAGCCGTGCCCAGGGGACATGCAGTGTGTCGGTTATGAAGCCAGCAGGAGACCATTCCTCTGCCAGTGTCCACCAGGGAAGCTTGGAGAGTGCTCAGGTGCAGAGTGGGGTGAAATAACAAGGGTCTAATTTTGTATTCCTGCAGCATGTGCCCTTGGGTAAATTTCACTGCCCAAGCCCTTCCAGGAGACGTTTCTGTCTGCATGTAACATTCTTCTTCAGAATAGACCACAGCTAACTGCCACCCGCAAATATACTTGGGATTTATTACAGCTGTAGCCTGTGCTAAGCAAACATGTAATGACTGTGGACTCTGTACGGAAGGGGGAAACCACACATGTTTTTTTAATTGTGTCACATGGATGCTAAGAGTATGAAATTACGGAAAATAGGAGACTGTTGGGCAGAGGAGTCAGATTATCTGTGGCATGGCCTTTGATGTTTAGAGGCTTGTACAAATCCATAGCCACAGATCAACAGAAGGTAGAGCTGAGCCTATCCTATCGACCTTTCATAGAACAAAACCAACCTGGAGCACCAATTAAGCACAGATTCTCCACTGGAAATGTATAGTTAACTGTGTGATCCAGAAGTAAGAGGGGCTCACCTCTGTGTCTTAAGGGAAAAAAAAAAACAGCATTTATGTGATTTCAGACAATCCTCCATTTCTGATCTTCCCTCAATTTCAGTGCTTCATTTCATTCAAACATTCTCTACTGCTTCCTTCCTCTGAAAAGAATATTTTTCACCATTGGTACCGGTAGAATCTTCTCTTTGTTATAGGGTGTATTGAAAATATAGGCCTACTGATACTAATTTTGGGATCCAAGAAATATTTATTGAGTGTTGATAATAATAGTATTTATGGTGGGGATAAAGAATTATTATGCCTAGTATGTGCAAGGCACTTTGTTAAGCGTTGGGGTTCTAGAAATCCAGCCTTTGCAAAGAGAAACACTGTTCTTAAAAAAATGGAAGCCATATCTCTTTCATAGTTGATTTAAAAAATGAAGCTGCCCATAAAGTAAAGGTATCACCAGGATACTTGCCTTTGAGGTCACCTAAGGTTTAGGCTTAGAAGATAATTATGCTGCCCACCCCCTTGCACACAGCAGGTGGATGTGTGAGGTGACAATAAAGCCCAGTCTCCTAACTTCAGATCTCCCTTTCTGCAAATCTCCCTTCTCCTTTCTATATAGAAAACTTTTGATGGTCTGTGATTATCATCCAATTGGTATATTTCCACACTTTCCACCTTTCACCCCAGGAAGACAGCTTTTCAGCCCTTACTTTGCTTGTTAAAACATAAAATTGTGGGCAGGAAAAAAAGGGGTGAACTCAGAATTGGGCAATGAGGGTATGACCAAAGATTTTGGGAAGGGAAACCTTAAAATTGATGGCCAGAATATAGGATGGTGAGTAATTTTATGAATTTTCTTTACATCAGTTGCCCTTTTCCAAAATTAGTACCAATGACATTAAATTGATTATTTGGGGTTGGGATGCTTGGGAAACGTGGATAGTATTTAAAATGGTTTTGTTGTCTTTCCTTTTTTTCATAGGACTGAAATTTCTGGAGTGCCTAGGTGATCAGAAGGGGGTGAGGTTCTCAATAGGTATTTTTTAATAGTGCTCAGTTTTGGAGAGTGAGAGGTGGAAATTTAGTGACACTAAGAAAATCCAGGTTACAAAATTTACCAAGCTGCCCTTGGCACAAGACACCTAATACTTTTTAAGCAGCTGACTGGTTAATAATTTTTTCACTCTGAAATTTGAGTGTGATCGGAAATAGAGAACCGGTTTTTAATAAAAAATATCTTCTTCTCAATGCCTTCATCAACTTCCTGTCATCTTCAATCAATGTGCTTGGTAGTTGCTGGCTGATCGCACGCACCTCTGCTTGTTTCTGGATGTTAAAAGTATATGTGTCTTCTCATAATGGTCCTTGCAGGGCACACCTCTCTCAGCTTTGCTGGAAACAGTTACATCAAATACCGGCTTTCTGAAAATAGCAAAGAAGAAGACTTTAAGCTAGCTCTGCGTCTGCGAACCCTGCAAAGCAACGGGATTATAATGTACACCAGAGCAAATCCCTGCATAATTCTGAAGGTAATTAAAATGGGTTATCTTTTCTTGCAGTCAGTTCTCATGTTAATGTTTTGGCTCTTGGACTGAGGACTGTTGAAATCATTTTGCCTTTAAGTTCAGAAGACCAGAGGAAGACTTTAGGGCAAAGGTAAACATCAGCAGAACTGGGAAGTATGCCAAAAACACCCCGTTTTCTGTTTGAAAATTCAGCTTCAAAATTGGCTCTTGGTAGACTGTGGCATCTCCCTCTAGAAAAGGTTCAAGCACTGCCGTCCTTTGAGCTGTAATCTCTCAACAGTTCACTAAAATGTATCTTCTAATCAATTCCACTACAGGGGTGGTCTTTTAAAAACACTGGCTGTGTCTTATTCCACCACTGACCTCTGAAGGCAACTTCTATTCTTGCTTAGGGAGAAGGTTGGAGATTTGGGATATAGAAGAAGAATCCATATGTCTTATGGCCCAAGGAGCCTAATCTTTCAAGTTTTCCCAGCCTCAGAGCCCATCTTTGTACATCATTTGATTTTTATAAATTTAGTGTAATAAATTTGTTATGTATGTTCATTCCCATTTGATGAAGCAGAGGATAGAATTTCAGAGAGGTTAAGTTACTTACCCGAGGTTGCAAAGCTAATAAATGGCAAAGCCTGTACTAGCATTCCAGTCTCTCTCATTCCAAGCTCTTAACCTACATGCTATCTCTAGCTCTCAGTCTTGCTACTACAGCTCATTTTATCAAAAACCACTTTCCGGGCATCTGTAGACCCAATTCAGCCTCCAGGTACAAGAAGTGGAAGAGGGAGGAAGAAGACATATTTTAGCTAATGCTCTCCTGACCAGCTGCTATATGTGTCCATTATAAGCGCTTTGCAGAAACATGCAGAGTCTGTCCAGTAGGGAGTGCCCACTCAAGTGGAAAAGTAAGAAATCTTTTCCTTCCCCGGTTTCCATCACTAGGCTTAACTGGAACCATGCTGGGTCTTTCTAGCCTCTATCCTTGATTGTTTAATATATCACATCCAATTTGATTAGGTGGCCCAGGTTTTAATCCTAGGGGCCGATGACTGGGAGGGTAAATATGTAGGTTGTTAAATGCCAGTAGCCTCTTCTAACTATCACATAGAGTTTTCCTCACCCACGTCTAATATTGCCAGATATCACTTGGTGGCCCAGGTGAGTGAGCAGAGGGTTGGAGTTAAAAAGTTGGCTACTTTTGTGGGGAATCTCCCACTCTCCAGAGCCCTGGTGGTGCAGTGATTAAAAGCTATGGCTGCTAACCAAAAAGTAAGCAGTTCAGATGCACCAGCTGCGCCTTGGAAACGCTGTGGGGCAGTTATACTCTGTCCTATAGGGTCACCATGAGTCGGGATCAACTTGATGGCAGTGGATTTTCATTCATTCAACTCAGAGAATTATTTCAGCTTTGGAAAGGAAAGCAATGATTTTAAAACAAAGTAAACTGCACTCTGCATGTATTTTTAGAGAACAATGAATTCAAATAAGATATTTATGATGGAAGAAGAAAATTACAGAAATCGAAGTCCTGTCATGTCCTCCTGATCCCTGAATCAGCCTGCCTTGGGTCAGCAGATCACTTTCTAGTAGCCCTGCTGGGAAAGTGCACTGCCCATTTGGAGGTTTCAGCTCTGGGGGCTTTGCTCAGATCTCACTGACCTTTTTCCCTCCTCCTTCAAGCTCTATCTGGGCTGGTGGTTGCAGAGCACCCTTATGAGGCAAATACTTGCTATTAGCAAATTTCTTATGTTGTCGTTGGATGCTGTTGAGTCGAATCTGACTCATAGGGACGCTATATGACAGAGTAGAACTGCTCCATAGAGTTTCCTAGGCTGTAATCTTTATGGGAGCAGATTACCAGGTCTCTTCTCACACAAAGTAGATGGCGGGTTCAAACCACCAACCTTTCTGTTACAGCTGAGCACTTAACCGTTGTGCCACCAGAGCACAAATACTTCTTGTTAGCAAATTTCTCAAAGAGCGTTAACTTTGAGAGAGGACAAAAGTATTGGATCTGAATGACTTGATCCTAAAAGGGACCATGTCACTTGGCACTTCACTAGCAAATGTCCAAAATGCACAAGTCCCTGGAGATAGGAAGAAAAATAATTAAACCTTTTAGGCAGCTCTAGCTCCTAAGGTATATTGTATTTCATGAAACCAGCGTATTCCTGAAAGTTGTGTAAATTGAACCTCTGGAAATGGAATTCTTATAAACTAGGTATGGTTGCTGTTTGAAGGAACCATCCCATTAATCCCTGCGTGATGTGAATAATCACCCCCAATCTCTCTTTTATAAATTTGCTTTTCATACGTTAGGTTTGCCTAAAGCAGGACACAGCTATACTGAACTATTGTACATATTCCCTTACAGTCACTAGGAGTATCCGCTTAGGGAATTTGAATCTGTTTGCTTAACATTTTCAGCCTCATGCAAGATTTAATTTCATTGGCTTTAGGTATAGTGTGTGCCTTGTACTTTGGTTTAATGACTAAGCTGACATGCTTTGTTTAAATCGCACCTCTTGGTTATATTTTCCCAGTTAGAGCACATTCTCTAAAAAGTACTTAAGACAGTCAGTGGGGTGAAGGGCACCCCTTGAAGACAGTTAAAGAATTGCATGACAAATGCTCATGGACAGGGGTGCCACTGTCTCTTAACTGCAATAAAAGGCGCTTGTTTTTCTGTTTACCATTGATACCCTGCTTCCTCTAAAAGAGATCCGAGGCTTACCATAAACCACCAGCTGCAAAAAAATCAAAACACCATTAACACGAGAATAAAAGGTTAAGAGCCACCAGTGAAGTGGGGAATGGTGGCTCATTTTTGAAAAACCTTGACTAGTAGGAGCTACTTTAGTTGAACACAAACGATAACTCTGAGTTCCCTGGCGGCCAAAGCAAGAATGAAAATGGTGCAATAGGTTTTGTAGTTCTACTCCCACCTACAAAAGAAACATGCCTGAACACCAAGACAGATGTGTCATACACAAGTAACTTTTTCCCTATCAATCTTTTGACTCCAATATTATGGCAAAGCTCAAGGAGTCCTTGGTTATTACTAATCTAAAAATATCACATTTTACCTTTTTTTCCTAATTTTTTTTTGTGGTAAAAAAAAATTCACCATTTCAACAATCTTCACAGGTACAGTTTGTTGACATTAAATATGTTCATGTTGTTCAAACATCACCATTAACCTCTCGGAAATTTTTTCTAACACACTTACCAGATAACAAACCCTGGTGGCGCAGCGGTTAAGAGTTTGACTGCTAACCAAAAGGTCAGCAGTTCAAATCCACCCACCAGGTGCTCCTTGGGAACCCTCCAGGGCAGTTCTACTCTGTCCTATAGGGTCGCCATGAGTCGGAATCAACTCAACGCCAACAGGTTTGGTTTTTTATTTTTATTTTTTAAATGGAAGTTCAGTGCACCACATTTTACCTTTTGGGGAAATTATAGGTGATACATT
This sequence comes from Elephas maximus indicus, assembly GCF_024166365.1. Lineage (NCBI taxonomy): Eukaryota > Metazoa > Chordata > Mammalia > Proboscidea > Elephantidae > Elephas > Elephas maximus. The sequence continues at coordinate 28,090,541 of NC_064825.1, read as the reverse complement.
TATTTATTTTGACAACTATCAGACACATGGCTAGCTTGAGACCCTAGAGCTAAAACAAACATGGTCAGAGAAAGCTCATTTGGTTTGCAATCACATTTGGAATGACCACGCCTTTCCCGCATATGCAGATCAGAAGAGTAACTAGGAAGCTGTTCCTCAAAAGACTCAGGAGATTCAAGAATCTGTGTAAGACCGTCACTGAGAGTGAGTTAGTTTATAATAAGCCAAGCCCATTGCTGTCTAGTTGATTCCGACTCATACAGAGTAGAGCTGCCCCATTGGGTTTCCAAGGAGCTCCTGGTAGATTCGAACTGCCGACCTTTTGGTTAGCAGCCATAGCTCTTAACCACTACACCACCGGGGTTTCCAGTTTATAATAATGCATTTTATAATAATAAAATACTTAACAGTTTTGAAAATATTTTTGCATGCATATATGTTTGATTCTCATACCCTCGTGAGTAGGTATAAGGGTCCTTTCTTTGCCCACGAGGAAACTGAGGTTCAGAGAGGATCAGTGACTTATACAAAATGATAGCTCGTCAGTTGCATGTCTGGGTCCTTGGTGGAGGCAAGCAGGTAGAGATGCTATAGGAGTTTATCAAGAGAAGAGATTCAGAGAGGTGGGGAAATCATTTCTTCATTCATTTATTCATTCAGAACATATTCTTGAGCACTTAGTAAACACCAGGTAATGGCAACCTTGAAAATGGGTTTTTAAAGTCACTTTTTTATTATTTAAAAATCAGTTTTATCAAGGTAGAATTTGTATACTATAAGATGCACTGGTTTTAAGTTTATAAATTGAAGAATTTTTTCTTTTTATTATTGTTGTAAATATATATATATAGCACAACATTTACCAGTTCAGCATCTTTCACACGTACGACTCAGGCAGTATTTTAAACAATCTCCTTTTAAAAGAATATTTAGTAGCCCTCTTACAAGTTCCATGATTACGGTGCATTTGCTAGAGCCAAGCACCAAGGATCTGAAACAGTAAGACGTTCTGCCATACTTTACACTTTTTACTCCTTTAGCTCCAATATCTTGTTTCCCAATCCCTGAGCCGCTGGAGATCCAGATTAAAGCATATCACTGATTTCAAACAACCCTGAGGATCTAAATATTTTGTAACATTAGGGCCACACTCTCAGAATTCTGCATTTCATTGAACAAATTGCCTACCTGCCCCCTAAGCGCCCCATTTCAGTATCACTGGCGTACACATTTTATAGTTTTCATGCACACCTCAATTTCTATTAAAATAGCTTGCCCCCGGATTTGAGACGGCTTCATCCTCTTAAAAGGTAGATACTTTATATAAAACATTGAAACCCTATTCTGAAGATAGAAACTACATGTGACCAGAGTATATTTTCCCAGTCTGAAAAGGCTTGTCTATGAAAAGAACAAAGTGTCCTTTTCCCTCCTTTGCATAATATCTACCTGTGAAATAGCAAAAGATGATTAGTGTTTTGCAAGCTAATATTTGGCATCAGCATTCTACTTTGTCATACAAACAAGGCTTATTAACTGCAAACTCCAAGAATTCTGACAGGGGGAGTGATTTTTGTTTTCAAAAGGGTGAGAATCATCTAGGCACTTAGCTTCCTATTCATTTAGCAGTTGCTGCTTTTATTTTTTCAACGGGAAAAAAAAAAAATCCCAAAAGGAAACAAGCTGTACACCATGTCAATGTGAGATAACTTTATGTTCCTTGGTTACAGAACTTCCATGTATGTGAGCACAAGAGAGTCACACCAGTTCTTTTGAGTGAATTTGATACTTGGTTATTTTCTCAGGGATTTGGGGGGCGGGGGACTGGAGAAAGAACAAAGTAATATATTAATTGAATACCTCCTTTTATAAAAAACTTAGATGAATTGTACCCTGTCCACCAGTAGATTTCCCTTGATAGATGGGCAGGCACCATTTTGTAGCTGCAGAGCATAACAACAGATGGGCTGCGCCAGAAGAAGGCAGTCCCCAAAGTCACATTTGATCATTTTATTACTTACATTGATATACAAATATGGATATTATCCAGGAGTTGTTACTGAGCAAGTATTCTGGTATGATTTACAATATCCATTCAGTCCATTTTGTTGAACCAAAAATAAATAAATAAAATAACAAAGGCAACAGCATAGATTACACATGAAAGCTCTCTGAAATGAAAATAAATGTTTTTCTCTGGTCTTTTTGCATTCGTATGCATACGGCATATGTGTGTACCAATTGTGTACGATGTAGTTGACTGTTCTGCAGTGGACACAGTCTCCTTGTAAAATAAGCCACAGCAGTTATCTCTGTTCTCCAGCTGCCGTTGTTGTTAGCTGGCATAGAGTCAGTTCCAACTCATAGCAACCCTATGTGTGCAAAGTGGAATTGCTCCATATGCTTTTCAAGGCTGTGACCTTTCGGAAGCAGATCGCCAGGCTTGTCTTCCAAGGCACCATTGAGTGGGTTCAAACCACAACCCTTTCAGCTAGTAGTCAAGCACTTACCCCTCTGTATTACCTAGGGATTCCACTCCTCAGAAGGGGTCCCAAACCCAGAGAACCCAAGCAATTCTCACCAGGTGACCTGGGCAGTACGTCCCAAAGCCTGAGTTAGGTTCCTCATTCCAATATCCTAGGGCTCTGCCTGGTTTACAGAGCCCCCTGACTTCAATATACGCACATTTACATTGCACAAACATGCAAACTTTGCATGTATATGAGTACAGGAAGCCCTGGCAATGCAATCGGTTAAGCACTTAGTTGCTAACAGAAAGGTTGATGATTCAAATTCACCCAGCAGCTCTGCGGAAGAAAGTCCTGTCAATCTGCTTCTGTAAAGATTTAAAAAAAAAAAAAAAAAAAAACCTGTCGCCATCTCTATTCAGCTGAGAAAACTCTATAGAACCATTCTACTCTGTAATACATGGGGTTGCCATGAGTCAGAACTGACTTGACGGCGTCTAGCAACAAACATGAGACGGTACCAGAAAATCCATATAGCCACAAGGGCAGAAATGAGAATCCCTAAGAATTAGTTGTTTGTGGAATATATTGAAACATAGATAAATATACTGTGAGTATAACATATTTGGGAAAGACTGTTTCAGTATATTTCTGTGAATTCATTTGATATTTATACCTTCTTTTTTTTATCTGTTAGTGACCAGAAAGGTCTGTATTGTCTTCCCTCCCCTCCCCTCCCCTCCCCTTCCCTCCACTCCCCTCCCATCTCCTCCCTTCCTTTCCCTTCCCTTCCCATCCCTTTCCCTTTTTCCTTCCTTCCTCATTTTCCTTCTTTTCTTCTCTGTACAAGTGTATGTCTTCTACCAAGGTTTTAGCACAGAACTACAAATGCCAAAAAATCAAAATGCAGGCCAGCCCTCCTTGCATGTTCAGCCACTGACCTGTACACAGACCCTCCTACTGGGTCTCAGACAAAGGCCAGGAAAGTAGATTCTGTCTTACAGTTACAAGCTATGAATCCTTTCGTGGCCCAATATAAATATATTAGATAGACAGGGATGCAGCCCTCATTTCCTGGATCCTAAAGCCACCTGCATTCCTAGGAAATGTAGATGGGGTGGATGATGGAGGATTCAAAGGCCAGCCCACCTCCTCAGCAACAGTTGAGCCTAGGCCTCCACGGAAGTCCAATCCCAGAACCTACAACTCTTTGCCAGCCAGTATCTTTCAATGGCACACACTTTCTTCTTGAGTTTAATGTCCCTCTGGGGTTATTAGCCTGCCCTCAGAGCACCAGTGAAGTCAAAGGAGCAGGCCCGTCTCTCTCGTAATTCATCACAGGCCAGACACTGGGAATAGACACAAGGTGTGAGCAGGTGTTACCAGAAGCTCCTTCTGGAAGGCCAGATGTCGTTAAATATGCATATAGTGTAAACAAGTGGCAAACCCTAAGTGCTTTGTGAGATTTTCTTACCCAAAATAGTAACAGTTCTAAAGGATTTTTTAAGAATATGCTGGTATTTAATATGGAGTCCCTGAGTGCTGCAAAATCAGCCACTGAAAACCCTACGGAGTGCAGTTCTACTCTGACACACATAGAGTCACTATAAGTCACTGCCAACTGAAAAGTAGCTTGTTTTTCATTGTTTTTATTTGTTTGTTTGTTTTTAGTGTTTAATATATAAACCAAAAAAAAAAAAAAAACCATCACCATTGAGTCAATTCCAACTCACAGTGACCCTATAGGACAAAAGAGAATTGCCCCATAGGGTTTCCAAGGAGTGACTGGTGGATTCGAATTGCCAGCCTTTTGGTTCACAGCCAAGCTCTTAACCACTGTGCCCAGGGCTCCATCTAATATATTAAAGAACAAAAAAACCAAACCCATTGCCATTGAGTCGATTCCAATTCATAGCAAACCTATGGGACAGAGTAGAACTGCGCCATAGGGTTTCCAAGGAGCATCTGGTGGATTTGAACTGCTGACATTTTGGTTAGTAGCCATAGCTCTTAACTACTACACCTCCAGGGTTTCCACTTAATATATAGGGATGTTAAAACCTTATATATATATGCAGCTGGGAACTAGGAAATCTCTTATTTCTGCCTGTCCTCTTTCTCTCCCCTGTAGCACCCTCACACAAACTTACTGGGGGTGCGGGTATGTATTTGTATGACTGTTTGATTTACGGGCATCTCCTCCACTAGCCAGTAAGCCCCAGAAGGACAAAGATGATAACTCTTTTGCTTACCATGGTCTCCATGGCACCTAGCACACTGCTTGGCACATAGTAAATGTTCAATAAATATTTTTGAATAAAGATGAGTGAATTCACAGAAATCGTTCCTGTGGCAGTAATACCTAAGAATGGTGCAGAGAATAAACAGACGCCTAACCAAGATATTGCTGCAAATTTTAAAAGGGCGAGGTCCCAAAGAATAGGAACATTCTTAAATATAATTGTGGATTTCTGAAGCTGTGGTCAATTACTGTTTTTTAACCAAGGAGATTTATGAAATATCAAGCATATATTTGCAGGGCAGATAATGGGCCAAGGGGGGGCTGTTAAAAATCAAACTACAACAGATTTAAGATTCCATCCAAAGCAGTGTCCAGGAATAGATTGTGAGATGATTGTTAAAAAAAATGCTCTGGTTTTCATTTCCCGCAGATTGCGGACGGCAAGCTGTGGTTTCAGCTGGATTGTGGCAGTGGCCCCGGTATCCTGGGCATCTCGGGCCGCGCTGTCAATGACGGGAGCTGGCACTCGGTCTTCCTGGAGCTCAATCGCAACTTCACAAGTCTGTCCCTGGATGACAGCTATGTGGAGCGGCGCAGAGCGCCCCTCTACTTCCAGACGCTAAGCACCGAGAGCACCATCTACTTCGGGGCCCTGGTGCAGGCAGATAACATCCGCAGCCTGACGGACACGCGGGTGACGCAAGTGCTGAGCGGCTTCCAGGGCTGCCTGGACTCGGTGGTGCTGAATAACAACGAGCTGCCCCTACAGAACAAGCGGAGCAGCTTCGCCGAGGTGGTGGGCCTGACAGAGCTGAAGCTGGGCTGCGTGCTCTACCCAGACGCGTGTGAGCGCAGCCCGTGCCAGCATGGGGGTAGCTGCGCTGGCCTGCCCTCTGGTGGTGAGTGCCCTGCACGGGTGGGGAACACCAGCCGGGCAGGGGTGGCGGAGAGATGGACCTATGGGGGCTCCGACCAACCGAGGCTGAGCACCCGCATTCATAAGCAACACAAGAACCCTCAGAGAGAGGAATGTTCACACCCAAGATGTTTGTAAAAAAAAAACACCTTAATCCCCTTTTAGAGGCCTCAAAACTTGACAACTACAGGCCTGCCCAGTGTAGCCTGAAGAATCCATTTGCAGCTTCCCAGAGGCCAGTCCAGTGACCACAGGAGCCAGACACGCCATCACCATCTCCCCCTCCCTGGCCACCTTGCACGCTTTCAGTCCTCAGCAACTTGGACAGATAGAGCCTCTTTTTAAATATTTGGTGGAGCCCTGGTGGTGCAGTGGTTAAGTACTCAGCTGCCAACCAAAAGGTCGGTGGTTCGAACCCATCAGCTGCTCCATGGGAGAAAAATTTGGCAGTCTGCTTCTATAAAGATTACAGCCTTAGAAACACTATGGGGGCAGTCCTACTCTGTCCTGTAAGGTCTCTGTGAGTTGCAGTCAGCTTGACAACAATGAGTTTGGTTTTTATTTTGTTTTCGTTTTTAAGAATTTGTCCTTTTGAGCCACGTGCATGTCACTGGAGAATTAGTAGAGGTTTGGGTATAGTTTATAAACAGTCCTGTCACTGAATGGAATCACTGGTTAGAGATAGGGACATAACTTTACTAGAAGTTTAGGAGAAGGAGGGAGCCCCTAGATGGTGCAAACAGTTAATAGGCAAGGCTATCAACCAAAAGGTGGAATTTTGAATCACCCAGAGGTGCCTTGGAAGAAAGGCCTGGAGATCTACTTACAAAAAATCAGCCACTGAAAACCTTATGGAGCACAATTCCAGCCTGCCACACATGGGGTCGCTGTGAATCGGAATACAATCAACAGCGACTAGGAAACTGCTAAGGAGAGGGGGAGGGTGAACTTCACCACCCCAGGAGTGGAAAACAGAGTGGAGATGCTTCGGTGGAGCATGCTTTTGAAATGTGTGTATTAAAATAAGACTAGTGACAACTCTATAAAGGGGTAGAAAGTCAAGAATAAGAGAAAAGGAATTTTACATGAAATCTCAGGATAAACAGTCAATGAAAGCATGATACATTTCTTTACCGCGATAAGTTTTTTCTCCCAGAGACACATCATGAAGAAGAGAGAACAAACTATATAGGGTAGTCAAAAAAAAAAAAAAGGATTTATAGAGGGTTTCTATTGTTTGAGAGAAAAAGCCAAGATTATTTCAGTCCTGGGAGTCTGAAGACGAAAGAATCCTTCAACTTTACCCAGAATCTGTGTTGATGTAAACTAGGTCAGGCACTCGCCCCGTTCGAAGGCTCTGCCACCTCCTAACAGGCCAACCACTGATTCCGCTTCAGCCCCTTTGCAGAGTGGCTCAGCAGTAGTGTGATTAGCAAATTTAAACCTTCCTCACAAATTACGTAAAGATTCTGCTGTGCATATTACCATCTAAGGTTCAAGAAGCCCAACTCCAAATTTAAAGTGCATTTTATTATTAGAATGTTATAAACTGCCCATGAAATGATGCACTGCCCAAGTACAAATACCAAAGTTATTTAGACTTGCATATGTTACTACCACAATGAGGGCCAAGTACCCTGGGGGGAAATTTCTGCCGTCTCAATTTAAGAAACCTCTTTGCTGTTTTTACTATCTCAGCAGTATATGTAAATAAAGGGTTGTTATGGCGCCATAATTCCCGAATGATGGGCAGTAACTATACTTCAGTGGTTCTATAAACCAGCCCATTATGACAAGTCATGGCCACTTTTTCACCAGGCAAAACAATTCTGCTAGTGTGAGCCATCTACGATATATAAAAGGAGCATATAATTAAATTGAGTTGAAATAGAACACCATTCCGTGTCAAATGCTGGTTACAAAGCCACAAATCATAACAAACTTTTAACGATGGCAGGACGTTGTTTTTGCTGGCAAAGCTATGAGCTTCCACAGTGGGTTATCTTAAAATAATAATAATAATCATGGTATTAAGGAAAAGAACTATGGGATCATGCTCTCCAGTGCGTGTTTTCCTTTCTTTCAAAAATTGCCATGAAATCTTTATGCTAAGTGTTCAGTGATGGTCCACATCAGAAATAGCACTTTCCTCTATTTTGTAATCTCCTTCTGTTTTACCAAATTTCATCGCTGAGAATCCACCTGCTGTAAGCTTTCACGTGGCCCAAAGAACTTGCTTTCCTCTCCCAAGGGGCCAACCCAGCCTGTACAGCACACTCTCTCCAACTCCTCTTTGTCTCCCTGCTTCCCACTCCCCACTGTGACGGGACATGGGCTAGGGATATCACTATAGGTACTTTTTTCCCTCTTACCAGTTTAAGTCTCTCCTCAGTACCTGGGGATTTATATTTTCCTAAAATGGAGACAGTATCTTTCCTCTGCACCATCTACTCAGCTCTCTTCTCTCAAGACCCTATTGCCTCTCATTTCAACATCTCTTTAGTTGAGGGGGCATCCCTGTGTGACGCGAATGATTATTACCAGCTTGGCTACTAATCAAAAGTTGATGATTCGAAGCCACCCAGAGGCACCAGGAAAAAGGGATTGGCAATCTACTTCTGAAAGATCACAGCCACTGAAAACCTTATGGAGAACAGTTCTACTCTGAAATGTATACAGTCGTCATAAGTTGGAATCAACTCGATTGCAACTGGTTTGGTTTTAGTTGTTTTTTGTTTTTCTGAGGGGCCCACAAGAACAGCTCCCCACCATGGTGACTCCAGCGGTCCCAGCCCAGTGGTCCTTATCTCAGCAGACCCCTAGGCAATCTGGGGCTCTTCCACACAGCAATACTAAGCCCAAAGCCAGGAAATCTGCAAAGACGGCTTCTGTTGCTTCTCTGAGGAGCGAGAGGTACAAGATTCTTCCTCTGATGTGTGAGGAGGTACCCACCTGCTTCCTGGCTATAGGGATGAGAAAAGAGGAGGAAGAATCCATTTTCTTGCCCCCATTATCGGTTCATGTCACAGGAAGTTTTTCTAGGTCCTTGCATCCTATCTGCGAATTCCTGAAATTGGTGCCCAAAAAAGGCAAAGAAAGAGCCAATTTTTTGGCCTTCACGACATACCTATGAGCTATGTAGCAAATAATCTTGTCGCTTAAAATAAGAGAAAGCCCGTCTTAGTTGTCAGTGATAGTTTAAAATGAACAGTAAGAATGTGTCTTTAATGTAAATATTTTCATGCCTCAAGAATTTCCTCAGGCGGGCAGGGAGGTCCAAGAAGCTAATCACAGAGGAAGACAGTCTTGCATCCCCAGATCAAAGGCTAGGATGCCTTCAGTATTCGAAGAGGAAATAGGAGCTAGAGAAAGTAGAAAGAGGTGCTTAAAATGTGGCTCCATGCATGTGAGAATGCTGATTATACAAGCTAATTGCTGGATCATCTAACTGTTCTTTGGACCCTGTGCTATGTGGTACACCAAAATTCCAGGACATATATTGTACCAAAATTGTCTCCATGACTGATGGAAAATGCTGGAATATTGGTCTTTGGCTGTCCTGGCCACAGACTTCACTATCCAACTGTCGCTTTCCCAGCACATTGTTCCAGCACATCCAAGTCCTTAAGCAGGCAACCCACAGCAAGAAGCATTGGCTTTCAGAGAAGCAGAATCCCTCCCCAACCACCCCAAACCCAATCAAACCCTTGGCATGAAGACCAGGGAAGCTACGTCTGCTAGGTTGGAATGACATGGTCAGCATGTTTGACCAGTGTTATAACTCTGGCTGTCCCAGGATCAAGCCATGGGAACCCCAGGGGAGTCAGAGCGCAGAACACTGACTTATAATAAGAGTGTAAATATGACTCTGTAACTCAACCACAGAGGGAAGGCTCTCTCGGTAAAGCCTTGCAATTATGTATATTTCATAAACATGAACTGGAAATAGCAACCACCATGGAGAAGAAAGGACCTGGTCCCATTCTGACCCCTGTATTTCCAGACCCAGTAGGCAGGGAGCAGCCCAGTGAGCTCCCGCACTCTGAGTCTGGAGCTAAAATAAAGAGCGCTCAGTCTTCTGTGCCTGCACCTTATTCCATTCAGCTAAACCCCATTAAGGGAAAACTTAGTTGAGGCTAAGCTGTAATTTGGTAAAACAGTGCAGCAAGCAAAGCAATCAATTACCAAGCTAGAAACAGTCAATGAGACAGCTTTGCATAAGACTAGAAGCCTCACTCCTGAAATGAAAAGTTGGGTAAAATCTTAATTCACTGTAAGAGCTACCATGTTAAGACGTGTGCTTGGTATGTACTATGCATTTAGTTTTCACAATGATGCTCTGGGATCTCCGTCAACCCCCACCCATTTTACAAAGAAATGGGCAAGAGTAGTTAAGTAACTAGCCCAGCTAGTAAAGTGAAGCCAAGATTTAACCCAGGTTTTTTGTGTGTGCGTGTGGAGCCTCCCTCGCAGGCTTTGCTCTTCACCCTTGCTACTCAGAGTGGGTTCCAAGGACTGGGAACCTCAGCGTCACTGGAGATGTTAGAAATGCAGGTTCCTGCCAGTGCGCCTCAGGCACAGACACCACCTGTCTTTCAATGGAGGTCGCGTGTTACTGCTATGTTGAACAGGTTTCAGCGGAGGAGCTTCCAGGTGAAGACAAACTAGGTTTTAAGAAAGGCCTAGTGATCTACTTCTGAAAATCAGCCAGTGAAAACCCTGTGGATCACAATGGTCCAATCTGTAACTGATCGTGGAGATGGCACAGGACTGGGCAGCTTTTTCTTCCCTAAGTAGGGCCAACTCTGGTGGCAGTTAACAACACATCCGAACCCATACTCGCTAAATTAGAATTTGCATTTTGGACAAGATCTCCCAGTGAAACTAATTTCCTTCCTAGTCTCTGAAATTCCTGAAACCTGAGATCATTCCTAGTTCCTTTTTGTTTTCTCATTGCGTATCATTGCCCTCAAACTCTGGTGTGCATCAACGTCACCTGAGGACTTCGTTAAAACGCGACCTTGTTATAGATGAGTCTCTTGATTTTTAAAGAAAAAGAAGAGAGTATATTTTTACTTGCCTCCATCATTTGTTGTCCATTTCAGGGGAACTTTCTGCTAGGTCACTGGATTGTATTTGCAAATTCCTCAAATTTACCACCAAGAAAATTTCTCAGTGAAAAGTTGGGGTGAGGGGTGGGGAGAACCCAAACCTACAGAATCAGAATCTATGTGGGTAGAATTCAGGCATCTCCATTTTTAATAATCCTTCAAGGTGATTCTATGCACATCTGAGTTTGAGAAGTACTTAATATTTGGGAGCTCCAACAAACTTGGTATTTGCAAGAATACAAGTCAGTAAATTCCAAGAGAAGTCAGCAGACATAAGACACTCAGAAACTGAAAGTCAGATGTGCAGCTTTTTAAAATTGTTTTCATTGAAAAATTAAGTTTTTTCCCAAAACAGTCAGGAGTTTTGGGTGATCCTGAGCCCCTCTTCAAAGATAGAAATAATAGTGTCTGCTCACTCTCTTAGCAATTGTGGGTATTCAATCTATCAAAATGCATGAAACAGCAAGTTCTTGGAAGTTGCATATAGTTGGGCATAGAAGTGTTTTCAGCAACAAAGCTCCCTGTGCTCCTTTGGGTCATGCTTTGCTGGGTATTTCTGTCCTTAACTTGTAAGGGTCTAGATAAATTCACTCCATCAAATTGTAATTTAAGTGCCTGCTTTGCGCTGAGCATTGTGTTTACTGCTGTCTCTATAACCCATGGTTTCCATTTGTGTGTCGCCCTCCCCGACAGCCAGCTTAAGAGAACTGACAGGGTTCCCCGTTTGTGCTCCCCTCACTGGTGAACCCAGCGCAAGAGGACAGAGGAGGGAGAAGCCATGTTCCCAGTGAATATATTATGTATATAATTTGTCTAAGCTTCGCAGTTTATGAAAAAAAGTTTTTAGGGGGTGACTCTTCTAAATACTGAGTTCATCTTTGTGAAGGATCTTCATCAAGTAGCCTTGACCTTACCTTTATTTCCTGCTTCATTTCAAGGCTCAATTCACTTAGAACTTGATTCTAAGTCTCAAATACTGCATTTCAAATGATCACTTTATTTGTAATCTTAGCAATTAATATTTATTGGAAATATTATTGGAAATATTAGCACCTTGGAAAAACTTCATGGTGATGGTATTAATAATATAGATACTAATAGAAAAACTGAAAACTCAGGATATTTGCAGACACAAAAGAACAGGCTGAAAGTGGAGCATTCACTGTGTGCCTAGCGTTATGAACCTATTAGGAGTTTTCAGATTCTCAAAGGACATATTAGAGGCTCCACCCAATATTACAATATGAAATGTAAGCCAGATTTCATTCTTGGGAAAGTCACAGGTCTCACTCTCAAAGGTTTTTCTTTTACAGGGTTTATAAGGCCCTGCTTTTGGGTTTCAAGGAAGAGGAAAAGTTAGAGTGACTAAAGTTGAAATGGCAACCAAAAGATGGAGGCCATGATCAGCAGCTGACCCCCCGTGCCTACTTGTGATTCCCACATGACAATGCTTGCACCAGTTTTCTCGCACTGATTGAGAATTCTCATGGACTAGAGCTTTGAATGTTTCCCAACATCAGCCTAAAAATCAGAGTAAAAAACTCCCATGGCTCTCATTTGTCTGGTTTATGAGCATCACAGAGATAAAGCTTTTTTCAGAACCCACGGTAATTATAAGACTTACGACAATAAAGCACCTAATGTTTGTGTGCTGCACTGTGGTTTATGAATCTGCGAAGTGTATTATCTCCTGTGAAGTGAGTATGCATGAGTCTCACTTATCAGATAAAAATAGGGAGGTTCTTAGAGGTCAAGGGCCTCACCGTGATCTCACCCAGCTGGTGGGTAACAGTCAGGACTCAAACACACTTCCAGGGCCTGACTACTACATCATAGCTGCCTCCTGAAGTCATGGAAGTTTTTGGAATCTCTAAATGAAATCCATAATTCAGCAAGCATAGTGGTGGTTGCTGGCTTCTGATCCCAAGTGCTTGTTGCACATTTGTCATTATTCAACCTTTGTGCAGCAGGCAGATGTTTCTTTATCAAGGCAGCCAAACCCTATCAGAACCCTATGTTTACCTATACCAGTGAGCAGAGCAGAGGGTGGAGCCTTTACCTAGATGAATCACGTTGAAAACTACTAAGAAGTTGAAGAAGTAAGATAGGACTTGTCTTGATTATTTGCCTACCTAAAAACCTAGTGCCGTCAAGTCAATTCCGACTCATAGCGACCCCATAGGACAGAGTAGACTGCCCCCTACACCGCCCAAATTCAATATATAATTGCTTAGGCCATTTCTATTTGTGCATTTAATAGGTTTTGCAATGTTCTTTGAGCTAGGAAGGGAGGGAGCATTTTAAGTCCATCTGGGTGCAGATTTTAAAACCATCTGCATCTGCTTTAAGTAAAAGGATTGTAAACAAGAGCGCAGCTCTGAGGCAAGGCTTAAAAATACTCATTTTGCCAAGACTTGAGAGGAAAGAAGCCTATGGAAAAAAAAAAATTTTTTTACGTGTATTTCAGTGCTAATAGGACCATTTTCTTTTAATAACCTAAGAACTGTTATAAAATGGTGTCTGCTACTTACTGGCTCTGTAACCTTGAGCAAACCATCTTATTTCAGCCTCAGTTCCCTCATTTGTAGAATCACTTTAATAATAGTATTTATGGCATAGGGCTGCTGTCAAAAATTAAATGAGATAATGCATAAAAGGGTCTTAGAATTTATCCTAGAACATGCTAAGGCTGTCTTTCTTGTTAATGATTTCCTTACTTGATATTCTCTCCCCTTCAGAAAAAAAAAAAATCATTTTTGTAAGATTTTGAGATTATCCACTGAATTTTATTTTTCTTTTACATTTACAACAATGTTAAATATTTTTTATAATTAAATAATGCTGGATAGCTCTTCGAATTCTGTTCCCTTGTACTTTTTATCAACATATGGTAATGCTTGAAAAGAGCAGGAACTTTATTGTTATTATCTTTATTATTAAAGGGGTGTCTGACATTGACCCTCTCACTGTGTCTCATCTGCTCCCTGGAGAGCAGTAGGGAGTAGCTAAGAGCCCCTTCCTCTTATTCCTAGCAAGTAATGAGTTGTGGCTCACTGACAAGCTCCAATGCTAATACAGTCTCGTAGAAAGATTTAAGAATCAGAAAGCCTGGATTCAAGTTCAAACTCAGCTGCTTACTAGCTGTATGGCCTTGAGCTAGTCACTTAACCTCTCTAACACTCCATAGAGTTGGGCTGTTAATGGAGGCCTGTTCTTTCTCTTCACAGAGTTACCATGACCCATTATAAACTCACTAAAAGAGATTTTATAACACTAAAGCATTAGATCACTTAGGATCATTATGGAGACTTACTGATATTATAATAATTATTAATAATAAGGTCTAGCCCAGGATAATGAGATAATACTTTGTGAAATCAGGATAATTTTTACTAAACTGATTTCACAGAAGCAAAAACAAAAGCAAAAAACTAATCTATTTTTTTCAATCCAATTGCTCATTATGTTAACATAAAAGCTCCTCCAAATTTAAAGTTCTAAAAGCAAGATTTCTTCCAAAGGGTGTCTACCTGCTGTGCTCCATGGGTGTGAAATTATGAGAACCAGTCTTAAACAGTTTGCTTCTCTTTTTGATAAGCAAAAGAATCCAGATAGGGAGTGTAATGAAGCATGGTTGTTCAACATACAGTTCAGGACGATACTGAACAGTTCAGGACTCTGGAGCCAAGCTGCCTGGATTCAAATCCATACAAGCTCTGTGACCATGAATAAGGAAATCAACTTCTCTGTGCCTTGGTTTCCTCATTTGTAAAATGGGAGTAATAATAGTACCTCTTTTATGGGCTTGTTTTAAGAATTTAATGAGTTAACTTGTATAAAGTGCTTAGCACTGTTCTTAAGGTATAATAAACGCCCTAAGTGTTAACTATCATTAATGTCATCATCAAAATGGACAGCAAGTTTTCTCAGATGTAGAACAGAGCTCCTTGTCCTGAATTGTGCATGGTTTGCCCCAGCTTAGGTCTGAGCCCCCCACTCTATGCTCTCATTGCATCCTGTGCCAACTCTCGTGGCAGTTTCATAGTTGTCTGTGTGCTTGTAGATTGTGTATTTCTGTCCTTGTATTCCCGTGCCTGCTACAATCCCTGTTCCAGTGGTGCACTGGCAAACCAACTCCTCTAAAAATAAAAGCCCTGTTTACAGTGTTTGCCAATTTCTATGGTGTCAGTATCCCAACCGCAGGCCATGTCAGGCTACCAGTGGCTTAATAAGAGGTCTGCCAAATTCCCGAAATTTAAGAGTAAGCTCTCAAGACTCTGTGTGAGCTGGCTCCAGGACATCATTACCTATTGCTTAGGCACTCAGTCAGTGTGAATGGGTTAATCAGTCAAGCTGGCTGCTGCATCAAGTGGTACGAGATATTCCACAAAAGATAATGAAAATGACAAAATGCAGCATGAAATGTGAGTAAAATAGTGCACTAGAGCTAGTGCCTTGTTTTAAATTCTGATTTTCCAAGCACAGATACCAAATCACCTCTCTGCTATCAAAAAAGAAATCAATCCCACGACCACAGTTAGAATCCAACTTCCATAATAGTGACTTAAATTTTTCTCATTTTCAGCCATCCCTCTTTTACTCCCTCCACCCCGACTTCCTCTGCTACAGTTTTATTTCAGAAATTGTCAGTGGCTTACAGAATAGAAGCTGGAGAAGGAGTTTTACCTGAGTTTCCCTACCTTGCATTAGACTTCCGGTCCTTGACCTCCCTCCCTCCTGGTCATTGACACACTTTCCAGAGTCCTGTACTGTGGTTGTTCTGTTCCCTAATTCATCCTCACAAGTTACTCTAAGTAATAGGCCATCCTGGGGAGGGACTAGCCAGATGATACAAAGAAGCATTTTTCCCATTCATCCTTGCTTGTGGCAGTCCCCAATTCCATAAAAGTGAGCAACTTCCCAAATTGGAAAACAGTAGGCCCAAGTCAGCATAATTGAAAGCACATGTATCTCAGACTATTGCCTCCTGCCCACGGACTTCAGGCAGGCTTTCTTTGGGCACAGTTTGCATCAACGATGGCCTTTTTTTAGTGCCCTGGCATTTCATTCAAGAGTCCATTGTCCTCTTATGTGTGTGTGTCTCTCTCTTAGTCTCAGCCTCTGACCCTTTTTTGCTTCCTGGCGCCAGAAAGACTGAGGCTACACAGTTCTCATCTCTTGGGAAGGTAAATATTTCTCTCCTGCCTCATACACCTGCCACCTGAAGATGAATCTTTCCCTCTCTGACCTTATGAACAATACACACGGACTTACACAATCATAATATTCTATATACGGGAGTTCTCCCTAGAGTGGAGTTGGTAAAATGTCCATGAGAGCATATGCTATTTTATACATCTTTAATCTTATATCTATAGAGATCAATCTATAAAATCCCAACATCGTCACTGACTACTTGAGTAGCAGACTAACCAAGAGTCCTTGAAGTTAGACTCTATAGTTCTTCCTCCCATTTACAAAAGATCTTAGAAGTAAGGAAGACCTCATTGGTCACTTCAAGTTAATGACACAGAACCCCACTACAAGGAACAAAAAAAAAAACTCATTGCTGTCAAGTCGATTCAGACTCATAGCTACCCTATAGGACAGAGTAGAACTGTCCCATAGGCTGTCCAAGGACACCCTAGCTGCTCTAGTGGATTTGAACCGCCAACATTTTGGTTAGCAGCTGAGCTCTTAACCGCCACACCACCAAAGGATTTCTAATAAGTCATAAACCCATAGAGATGCAAAGAATTAGAAAAGAGGTGACCCCAACACAAGTTTGGAGGTAGAGACAGATTGACAGGTGGTAAGGAAGATAGAAGACTAGAGAAGCTCTGAGGAACCTAAATTCTAGCTGGCAGAGGGGAAGGCTGAGGACTGAATCCTCAAAAGTCTCAGGCATTGGAAGCAGCAGGCAATTCTAAAGGGAAGGTGATAGAAATGTTTAAAATAAGAGGATGTGGTGGAAATCTGTTTAAGGGGCAGTCAGATTCCCACCCTTACCCTGCACAGCCAGGCACCTGCACCTGCCCTACCCTGGCAAATCCTGGGGGCTTTTCCTCTGGAGATGGTGATGTGGAACATCACAGTATGGAAACCACCTGGCATTAAGTTGCATAGAGGAGTTAAATCAAACATGTGCTCACTGGATGCTGAGGCCCACAACACCCCTCCTCTACCACCACATAGCCCCCCAAATGTTAGTAAACAAGCCTTCACCCTTCCTCCAGGCAGGCGATAAATAAAGTCATTGTTGAGGAAATTGACCAACTCAAAGGTACTGGCACTGCTGACATACCTTACTCATGTGCTCAGAGGGTACCATCAGATTTCTGATTTTCTAGTGCCCCATCCTTAAATATGAGCCGATAAAGACTACCAGACAAGTAAGGAAATCCTCTAACTTGCAAGATAGAGACCGAAACAGAGAAAAGCAACTCGGAGGAAACTAGGCAGGAGAAAACTTCAAAGTTGAAGTATTATTAATATCCTCAGAGAGATAAAATATTGTAACCACGAAACAGGAACAGGATGCTATGTGTCTTAAAAAGAAAATCCTCAGCGAACAAAGTAAAGGGCTTTTTGAAA
Organism: Elephas maximus indicus; assembly: GCF_024166365.1. Taxonomy (NCBI): domain Eukaryota; kingdom Metazoa; phylum Chordata; class Mammalia; order Proboscidea; family Elephantidae; genus Elephas; species Elephas maximus. The sequence continues at coordinate 28,073,210 of NC_064825.1, read as the reverse complement.
ATGAGAACATAAATGAAAAACTCAATAAAAATTTCAACAGGTGAAGATGAGGAACCCTCTCAGAAAGTAAAGCAAATACCCAAAGAAGTGTAATATAAGAGAGAAAAGATAAGAAAATTAGAGGAAGATCCAGGAGATCTGAGACTCAAACAATAATAATTCCATAAATACAGAACAGGGAAGACAAAGGAAAAGAAATCATCAATGAAATTATTAAAGAAAATTTCCCCAAGTTAAAGAACAAAAATTTCCAGATTGAAAGGATCCACTGAGTACCCAGAACTAGTTGAAAATAGACCCACAGTAAAGTATGATGTAAGATCTCAGGAAATTGGGAGCAAAGAGACGATCCTCCAAGCTGTTATAAAGAAAAAACAGGTCACATACAAACTATCAGAAGCCTAAATGACTTTGGACTTCTCAACAGGAACATGGAAGAGATGTTAGTTTCCCTCTAGAATTCCTTACACAGCCAAATAATCAAAGAGATGTAAGGGTGAAGTAAAGACATGTTAGCTGGAAAGGTCTCACAAAACTACCTCCTATAAATCCTTTCTCAGGAAGCTACTGTGGAATGAGTTCTAATAAAAATGAGAAGTGTGTTAGTCATCTAGTGCTGCTATAACAGAAATACCACAAGTGGACGGCTTTAACAAAGAGAAATTTATTTCTTCACAGTAAAGTAGGCTAAAAGTCTAAATTCAGGGTGTCAGCTCCAGGGGAAGTCTTTCTTCTCTGTCCACCTTCTCATCAATCTTCCCCCAGACTAGGAGCTTCTATAAGCAGGAACACCAGGTACAAAGGATGCACTCTGCTCCTGGCACTGCTTTCTTGTTGGTATGAGGTCCCCCTGTCTCTCTGCTCGCTTCTTTCTTTTATATCTCAAGAGATTGCCTCAAGACACAATCTAATCTTGTAGGCTGAGTTCTGCCTCACTAACATAACTGCCATGCATCCTCCCTCATCATAGAAGCAGGGTTTACGACATACAGGAAAATCATACAATACCAGGAATCATGGCCCAGCCAAACTGATACACACATTTTTGGGGGGACATAATTCAATCCGTGATAAGAGGGTAAAACAAGAAATAGAAAGACATAGCGTATAAGAAACACAAGTTCCAACACAGGAGACTGGTAAAGGCATCCCTGGGAGGGCAGCAACACAGCAGGGCAAGAGGGCAACCTGTTCAGAGTAGAGCCTGTCAGAAGGCCTCAGGAGAGGCTTCTTCAGGGGATGAAAATGGAGGACACCAGATGCACCTAAACATGTAGAGACCTAGTCGATGAAGAGTTTCGAGTTGAGTTAATGTCATTGTTAGCTGCCTTCGGGTCTATTGCTAGGCCTGTCTTCTGAGGTGACTCTGGGTGCAAACCAGGGCTTTGAACTGGTTCTTCTCGTTTCAGTCATGGCCAAGGAAGCGAAACCAGAACAGGAACAATAACCAGAACTGGAAAAAATACCAGTTGAGGCCCTACTAGAGAACAAGGGCAATGTATGCACTGTATTCCAAATCTCTTGCCCATCGGATTTTGAGCAGAGTCAGAAACAGCGGTGCTCCACTCAAAGACAGGGGCCACCTGCACTGCTCTGAATGTGTGTTGCTTTCCACAGTCCTGCCAATAATCCAATCTCACGCTTCATGCTCCTGAAAGGGTTCACTGTGTTATTTTCCGACTCTCCCATGCCAGGGCTTCAACTTGTAGTTTTTCCAGTTTTGATTATCATTCCTGATCACCCAAACTGTAAAAAATTGAGTCTGTTCCATTTTCACTTCCGTTGGCCATGACTGAACCAGTTCAAGCTGGTTGGAAACCCTGGTACAAACTACCAACCTTTCAGTCAGCAGTCGAGCGCTTAACCGTTTGCAGCACCCAGGGACTCTGAATTAACAATGAGCAAGCAAAAACACAGATAAACAAGTATTACTCCAGGAAAAACAAAAAAGTTGTACATGAAAATAAAAATAATCATAGTCTACTACATGGCTCTCCTATAAATAATATTTCATAATTAGTCATAAAAATGTAAACACTGTTGATTTAATGAAAATTGCAATATTACAATATATTGGGAGGTAGAGGACATCAGAAGTGTCCCTGTATGATGAGGACTAAAGAGTAGAAATAAAAGACAGTTAAATTCTGCTTTTTCTAGTGGAAAGCCCAAATAAAAATAATCATAAAGGAGCAAAATATCATTATCAGTAAATATCAAAATACTAAAAGGGATGCCCAGGTCACCTCTAAAGAGAGGATAATGGGAGAAAGGCTGCTGCCCTTCAAAATAAACCTTTACTCTTTACTGTATGCATGTGTAACTGTAATAAATAAATAAATGAGCAAATCTGAAGGTTTTTTGTTTTTATAGTAGGGGAAAAGGAAACTACTGATTATTCATCTTTTCCCTCTCTGAGAGGTAAATAATGTGTTCTATTTTCTCTAAGAATCTTATTTAAACCAAAAAACCAAACCCGTTGCCATCAAGTCGATTCTGGCTCAGGGTGACCCTGTAGGACAGAGTAGAACTGCCCCATAGGCTTCCCAAGGAGCAGCCGGTGGGATTTGAACTGCTGACCTTTTGGTTAGCAGCTGACCTCTTACCCACTGTGCCTTCAGGGCTCCAGAATCTTATGTAGTCCAATATTCAATACTTTTTGCAGTGGGGATATTATTACCTATTTCCACCCGGTGGGTTCATGAGTAAAGAAAGGGGAAAAGACATGAAAATTGGGCTCCAAATAGGGGGATCTAGGTGACAACTGGACTTCTTCCATTACCCTGTGAGTGTATGTGAGTCTGAGGTTCATCTGAGTTAACAAATACCCTGATTTTACCTGCCTTCCTTCCAAGTGAGGGTTTCAATTCTTGACTAAAGAGCTGGGTCTAGGAAAGGAATGGGTAAGGTACAAATGATAAACCACGCTTCTCTGCCTTCCAGGTAATAGTGTGGTTGGGAAAGCATTCTCCCTCCATCCTGGTCTCTGCTCTGGGAGCCCGTTTCTCTTACTAGGCTCACTAGCATTCATGTATGTTGTTAATTAGGTGACTTTTTGTGGACTCACGGAGGATCCAAATGCTTACTTGTAGCAAGATGTGTTCTGAATTCAAAATAATTAGCTATCTTTGGAATGTGGACCCTGCTTCAGATTTGGTTCAACAAGTAATTAGAAGGACATGTTACGGCTGCACTCTGAGCATTCCCAGTGGCGTCCACCACAGCTCATGAGGACCTCTGTTTCCCCAGGCTATCAGTGTACCTGTCTCTCGCAGTTCACTGGAAGAAACTGTGAATCTGAGATCACAGCCTGCTTCCCAAACCCCTGCCGAAATGGAGGATCCTGTGACCCAATCGGAAACACTTTCATCTGCAATTGTAAAGATGGGCTCACAGGAGTCAGGTAAGTGAGCTTGCCCAGTGGTTTTTCTCTAGGCTGCTGCTTGTTGTGGGAAAATAAATCAATAAACAACTAACTGGGATAATGTGACAGGCAAAAGGTTAACACATTTAATATATAAAGAATGATTACAAGGAACTAGAATGTTAAGAGGGATTATCTCTGTGTAGTGGAGTTACAGGTAATTTCTTTTGTTTTGTTTTACCTTTGTATTTCTCTATATTTTAATATACTGTAACTAGGAAAACAAATATTTTAAGGGAAGTTATCCATGCCACTTAATATTTCTAGTATAATTCTGAAGCAGACATACCACCCATTTCCCCAGAACCGATTAACTGGATTCTACTGCCCAGCATTTTATGATCATTCTGAGAAACTAAACTTACCCTTCCTTTGCAAATGTTTTCCCCCCAGAAATAAGGAAAATTATTTCCCAGATGGAAAGGGAGTGTTTTAAGATCTTCGTAAAGCACCACTTTGAACCATCCTTGATCATTTTAGAAGTATATATATGTAATCTTAGCCAACTTTGAATTGTTGGATGTAACGTAAAGTAATAAAGCTGCATTTATTTTTAAATAGTCTGTAATTCTAATTTCCAACTGACCTGGCTTCTATCTGTTCAAATTAGGGACATTCGACTTCACTGTAAAGGGTGGATGGCCAAAAATGCAAGTGATTGGGTCTTCGAAATGAATAGATCAGAAGGATTGCTGAAGTAGAGAAAACACAAGTAGGAAAGGAGGTCTATGTTCTCAAATAATGTTAAACTAAGAAAGAGCAAGACTTTAATGTTTGCTTTAGAATTATACTCAAAAAAAAAAAAGCAAGTATTAAAAAGGCATGGATTGCTTTACAGGGAATGAAATCGATTGAATTATTTCTTTAGAATGCTTTTGTCATTTTCTCCTGATAAAGTATATTAGCACTAACTTTTTTTTTAACATAAGTGCAGAATGCGGAAGAAATGTAGCTGTGTAGCCCTCATCCCACCTGTCTACCCCCTGCCACCCCTAGCTTCCCAGAGGGGCCAAAAATGACTGTAACCGCTAGAGGAAACTGCCAAAACCAAAGACTTTTTCCCCTCTGGTTCACAGCTCTTTAACTGCAATTCTACAATCCCAAAAGCTCTGAGAGCTAAAAAGGTTTTGAATAAATTGGTGGCAAACTAATTTGGTGGCAAAACCCTACCAAAACTACTCTGAGGCTAATTTATCATTTTTATTTCCTCATTTAGTGTAAATATCCATGTGTTTCACTGTAGAAACACTGATATAGTTGACTAAACCAGCCCCTATGCCAGCCCTGGAGTCTCTCGGTAGTGCAAATGATTAACAGGCTCGGCTGCTCACCATAGGCTGGAGGTTTTGAGTCCACCTAGAGGAGCCTCAGATGAAAGGCCTGGCAATCCACTTTCAAAAAATCAACCATTGAAAACTCTGGAGCACAGTTCTACTCCGACACGCATGGGGTCTCCATGAGTGGAAATCAACTCAAGGACAACTGTTTTGCTGTTGTTTTATTTTTAATGACAGCAGCAGTTTGGGAGGGGGGGAGGGGGTATTATATAATTAGGTAGATATGCACTGTATGACCCTTCTAAAATTGCAGATTTTGAAGTTTTGAAACACATCTGGGCCTGTAAAACCTCTTCGGTAGCAACCGTTGTTTCTCGTCTCCTCTCCCCACTACAGCCTTTCCCCTCCCCCACCTGGGTCGAATCAGAACAACTGGGAGAGACTGGGTTCTCGGAGCGAAACATCTTAACTCATGAGGATGACTCGAAGCCACGGGTGGGCCCATAAATGCCTAAATTACCCCCTTCCCCAACACACACCATCTTTGCCATATTTCATCTGTTCCTGTTAGGTGCTTTATTTTCTTTTAAAGAGGCTAGTCTTTATTGAGCCCCAGTGTACAAGCCTCCGTCTCCAGGTCCTGATGTTTGGGAGGGACTTTGTGTGTTTTGTGGCTATAGGTGTGAAGAGGACATCAATGAGTGTGAGCGAGAGGAGTGCGAGAACGGGGGTTCTTGCGTCAACGTGTTCGGCTCTTTCCTCTGCAACTGTACGCCGGGCTACGTGGGCCAGCACTGCGGGCTGCGCCCCGTGGTGGTGCCCAACATCCAGGCCGGCCACTCCTACGTGGGGAAGGAGGAGCTCATCGGCATCGCCGTCGTCCTGTTCGTCATCTTCATCTTGATCATCCTCTTCATCGTCTTCCGCAAGAAGGTCTTCCGTAAGAACTACTCCCGCAACAACATCACGCTGGTGCAGGACCCGGCCACGGCTGCCCTGCTCAACAAGAGCAATGGTATCCAGTTCCGGAACCTGCGGGGCGGCGGGGACGGCCGCAATGTCTACCAGGAGGTGGGGCCCCCGCAGGTCCCTGTGCGCCCCATGGCCTACACTCCATGCTTCCAGAGTGACTCCAGGAGCAACCTGGATAAGATTGTGGATGGGCTGGGGGGCGAGCACCAGGAGATGACCACATTCCACCCCGAGTCACCCCGCATCCTGACAGCCAGGCGGGGCGTGGTCGTGTGCAGTGTGGCCCCCAACCTCCCTTCAGTGTCACCCTGTCGCTCGGACTGCGATTCCATCCGGAAGAGTGGCTGGGACGCAGGAACTGAAAGTGAGTGGGCAGTGGTGCCTCATCGTTTATTCCACAGGTGTTTGCGGGAATGCCCTCTGCATTCTCCATGACTTGTTCTGTCATTTAATTTTCACATCAGCCCTGAAACATCTTCACTTAGAAATGGGGAAAATGAGGCTCAGAGAGGGTAACATAAGTAACAACTAGTGAGACCAGTCAGTAGTCGATCCCAGGTCTGCCGGACCCTAAACCCACCCTCTTCTCCCAATAGCACATTAGGTGGTAAGGAAAGCTGCACCGTAACATAAGTGACCTACAGAAAGTGCGCTCTGATGGTATTTCTAGTCAGAGTGAAGACGTGAGAGAAGCAGAGGGCCATTTGAATTGGGCCATACGGGATTAAAGGATCTGGCCAGAGGAAGGTATTCCATATAGAAGGACCCTCATGATCAGAGGAAAAGCAGGTCATTCTGTTTAGCTGGAATTCAGGGTCCCCAAGACAAGAGTGTGAACCACAAGTCTAGAAAATTGGTCTGGGCCAGATGGTGGTGTTTCCCTCTCCTTTAGGCCTCACCCACTAGTATTCTAGGCACAGGAAGAGCCGCAGGTGCAAAGGCCCTGGGGTGAGAAAGAGCTTGTTGTGCTGAAGGACACAGAGGAGGAATACAATTGGAGCTTGGTGAGCACCAGGGCAGAGTCGACTCATTTTAAAAGTAACACCATTGCAGGTGTTTAAGCAGGCAAGTGGCATGATCTGATTTAGAGTTTTAAAAGATGGGTCTGGCTGATCCAAGGAGAAGAAACTGAGCAGGACCAAAGAGAGTAGGAAGCAGATAGACCAGTTAGATGGCCTCTGTAAACATCTAGGTAAGAAATGCTGGTTGTTTTCCTGCCCTAACAGCAGTCAGAATGAGACTAAGGCAACCTCTGTTACAACATCTGACTTTTCATTAGACCAAATGGCTTTATATTTGAGTAACAGCCATGCCCTAGGCAGCAGCAGTTTCTGAAGGCTATGATTACTATGGTGTATGTTGGGCTGAAGGCTGAGGAAACCAAAAAAAACCAAACCCACTGCTGTCGAGTCGATTCTGACGCATAATGACCCTATAGGACAGAGTAGAACTGCCCCACAGAGTTTCCAAGGAGCGCCTGGCAGATTCGAACTGCCGACCCTTTGGTTAGCAGCTGTAGCACTTAACCATTATGCCACAGAGGCTGAGGAAACAGGTTTCAAATGGAGTTAGAGCACATGGAGATAAAAAGTGACTTCGTGGAGGAAGGAGGCATTCTTACTGGTGTCTTTAAGCATGAGTAAGATATCTGTGAAGTCCCTGGGTGGTGCAAACAATTAAACTGCTCGACCGCTAACCAAAAGGTTGGAGGTTTGCGTCCACCCAAAGAGGACTTGGGAGAAAGGCCTGGTGACCTACTTCTGAAAAATCAGCCATTGAAAACTCTATGGAACACAGTTGTACTCTGACACACATGGGGTCACCATGAGTCAGAATCACCTAGAAGATATCTGCAGGGAAACTATTGGAGAGGGCCTTGCAGAAGAAGGAAGTAGGTTGATCAGTGTAGAGGAGCTATGAGGGGTTACTTGAGTGATGTGTGTGGTTCTGGTGTTAGGAGAGAGGTCAAGGCCAGAGGTGAAGGTTTGAACATCGTCTGCATGGGGATGGTGAAATCTCTCTGAGGGGGAGCTCACAGAAGGAGCAAGAGTGGAGAGAGGAAGGTAAAACTGGGCCTTCAAAAGAACCTTGGACAATGCCTGCATGAGGGAGGTGAGTGAAAGGGAGGGGTCAGAAAGGGAGAGAAACAGTTGCCAACAAAGAGATGAGGGACAGAGGAGAAGGCAGCTGTGCAGAGGCTGAAGGACGAGACAGTGTCAAGGGCATCAGCAGTATCAGTACTATAAAATCGTCAAGAAGGACACAGCTAGGGAAAAAAAAGAAAGAAAACTACTGAGCTCGATGCCTAGAATATTCTTAGTGATCTCAAGAGAGTTTCAGTGGCATCCTCAAAGCAGAAGCCAGATTTTGAGGGTTAAGGAGGAAGAGATTTGGTGAGAAAGCAGAGGCATCAGAAGAGCATAAAACAGTACAACTGTGTGCTGCACGATGCTGGGTCATCTCCTTAAATCCTCCCAACTGCCCCTTGTGGCACCGTTCACCAGCCCATCATTGCAAAGGGAGAAAACTGTGGCTTGACCGAGTTCAATAACTTGCCTAAGGATACATAACTAATAAGTGGAGGAGTCAGAATTCGAACGCCGTGCCTGTCAGGAGGCTGAGCATGAAGCAGGGAGAGGGATAGCAAAGGAAGAGGCTTCCTTGATGACGACAAAGGCTGAGGATCAGTTCATCCTATTTCAGTGCCGCCCCAACCATGCTGTTTGCTAATCCTGTCTTTTGGTATACAAAAACCAAACCCAACCCAGTGCTGTGGAGTCAATTCTGACTCACAGCGACTCTTTAGGACAGAGTAGAACTACCCCATAGAGTTTCCAAGAAGCGCCTGGCGGATTCGAACTGCCGACCCTTTGGTTAGCAGCTGTAGCACTTAACCACTACGCCACCAGGGTTTCCTCTTTTGGTATACACACCCATATTTTAAGTAGTTGCCCTTGGATTTTAACCTTAAATATATCCCCTTTCAAGTTATCTATAGAGTTTGACTTCACTCCAGGCTTGCCAATGCACTAGCTAATAGAAAAGCTCTTTTTTATTTAGCAATGAAAAGGTGGAGTAGTGGTTGAGCGCTGCGGCTGCTAACCAAAGGGTCAGCAGTTCAAATCTGCCAGGCGCTCCTTGGAAACTCTATGGGGTAGTTCTACTCTGCACGATAGGGTGGTTATGAGTTGGAATCGACTCAATGGCAGCAGGTAATGAACAGAAAGATTTTGACTAAATGGAGGAGTGAAGAGAGTTTTATGCCCGGCACCATATTCACGAGGTGGATCATCTGTCCTTTTCTTCCTTGTGCTCAGTGCTAAGCCAGGTGCACACCTTATGCTTTCCTGAGGCACATCTTATTTTCTGCTGTATGGCTGTTGAGAGGTGAATTTCTCCCTGCCATCTCTCTCCACTTATATTAGTTGTCTATCCAGCCCGTCATTTTGCTATGGCTTCAGCATCTGACAGCAGATGCAGAGCCACCGTGGCTGCTGCTGACATCACCCTTTGTGGAAGAAGCAGGGATTTCTGTGGCCATGAAGAACAACTGTTCCCTTGATCACAAGTCTGTCTCTTTGTACCATCATGTTCCATGATGCTTTGAGGCAGTTCCTGGTGATCATCTCCCTCCCTGCCCCCCACACTTCGTAATGTGATGGCTTTATTTCCAGAATCTACCTCAGGCCAAAACTCAGATTTCCCCCCAAAGTATTGTTGGGTTTTTATGGAATACATTTCCTTCTTTGTTAAGCAAGGCAGAGGTAGCTGGCAAGACAATCTCTGGATGACTAATTCGTTTTTCACTTGACAACCTCAAGATATGGGCTGTTTTATTGCTTCTTTTAGTCCATCAAATAAGAAAGTAGCCCCATAGAATGTGTGTGTGTGTGTGTGTGTGTGTGTGTGTGTTGCTCAGGCTGTGTGTGTACTAGCAAAGAGGGAGGAAGTGTGTGCACAAGACCACATCCATACCATTGACTGCCCCCACGCAGAACGCTGTCATTCCCAAAAATAATGCGACGCTGCCCTCTAGAAGGCCAAGCTGAAAACTCCACTCGCTCCCCAGAGAAGGAATTTAGGATAAATGTAATGGCATTCTTGCCTATAAAATATTTAATCTCATTTAACCTGGTGTTGACACCACATCGGTTCGTGTAAATGATTTAAATTAACTCTGAATGGCAAAGCCACTTCATCCTCGCTTCACTCTTCCCTTCGTCACTTTGCTTCGAGGAGGGAATAGCTACATCCGGCTGTCAGCTATTTGGAAGCTCATTTACCAAGGGTTAAGGGCTTCGAATCCATGATGTAAATCACTTGATTGACAGACCTTTGCCCCCAAAGGCACAATCAGTTTTCTATTGTGAGGCTAAATGATTTTCTCCAAGCCAATGAAAGAGCCAGCCCAGAGACGTGAACTCTGGAAGGGCAGGGCTGGAAATTTGCACAGGGTAACTAGTGTCATTTCTGCTTTCTCTGTGGCTGTCCATGAAGACAAAGGAGTTGATGACTCCGGAGAAGTAACCTGCTTTGCGGGCAGTAATAAAGGCAGCAACTCAGAGGTTCAGTCGCTCAGCTCCTTCCAATCGGATTCCGGTGATGACAATGGTAAGTAGTCATCAGATTTTGCTTCATGGGGATGTTTTGCTTCCTGCGCTGGCAGACACTGGTGGGGAGGAAGGTGATGCAACCAGCTTAGTTAGTCAAGCCTTTTGATGGACTTCATTACTGGAGTGTCTTTGCTGAAGATGCACTATGGATCTGCAGCTAGGAGCAGGTCTGCAGAGCTGCCTCAGGGGTTGATGAAGTTACCTTGGCCCTCCAGTAATAAGTCCTCTTTGATCTGGTTCACGATGGAGCTACCTCATCTCAAATAACGCTCTCTAGCGAACAGCGCACTTTATTTCTTTGTTTAGTTTTACTGGTGATCTCTTCCCTCTTCACATCCAACCTCCCATCATTAGAAATCAGTTCTACTAATTTCTTCCTTCCCACGGGACAAGTTCCATCGTCATTCATCTGAACTCTCCTTATCCTTTAAGGCTCCTTGGGTGGTGTACACAGTTAAGCACTTGGCTACTAGATGAAAGGTTGGTGGTTCAATCCCACCCAGAGGCACCTCAGGAGGCAGACCTGGGGATCTGCTTCCAAAAGCTCACAGCCATGAAAACTCTATGGAGCACAGTTCTACTCAGAAACACGTGAGGTCGCCGTGAGTTGGAATTGATTTAACAGCAACTGGTGTCATCCTTTGGCAACATGGCCTGGAGAATCTACTAAAAGCTATGGATCAGGTCCTTAGAAAAATGCACACACACCCAAAATGTTGCATGCAATTCTATATGACTCATGGGCCTCACTGACACTCCAAAGCTGCTCCCTCTACCTCTTATGAATCTATGTTTATAGAGAAGGTTCTAATGATGGACTGGGTTTTCTGAGCTGAGGAGTCAGCTTTGGAGGATGTGTTGGTCTCCCCAGAGCAAGGAAGGAGAGCAGAAATGGTCATAAACAGTGAGAGATTACCAATTTCAAGTAGTCATCCACAGAGACAGGCAGCCTTACTCCAGTCTATACATTAGGTCATCTTATTTATCAGCAATTAGCAAAAATTGGATGTTTATTAATATGTGTAATCATTCACCCCATAAACCCTTGCTGAGTTTCTCCTGTGTGCCAAACCCTATGCTGGGCATGGGGAGTACAACATGAAAAGAACATTGTCCTTGCACCCCAGGTAAATAAAGGAACAAGTGAGTTCTGAGACCAGAGAAGCAACTGGGCAAGTAAAATACTCTAGCTCTGCAATCCCCCTGGCCCCAAATCCCTTCCACCTCCTACCCTAATACTTGGAGCTCCTGAGAGGTGCAGAAGCCTATGTCTCCTGCTGCTGGAATAATAAACCATATAACAGTGAATTTCTTCTGACCATTTTCTAAGTGAGGATAATGGCCCACCTCCAGATCTTTGTGCTGCCTTTTTTTCTCAGCCCCAGCCAGAAGAAGATCTGTAACTGATTTTCATTTTATGTGGAAGCAACCGAGAACATAGTTTCCAAACTCTAGGTACCAGCTCCAGCAATGATGCCTGCTTGACTGTTCTCACCCATACTTGACCTTTCATGCTTAGCATTCTGGTTGGTCCCAACTAAAGCGAATCGTGTTAGGAATTTTCAACAAATTACTTTATATCCTAATCGCCTCTCTACAAGCTGCTGGTATCAGGTGCTTCTTGTTGTTTTTGTGTGCCATCCAGTTGATTCCAGCTCATAGGCACCCTATAGAACAGGGTAGAACTGCCCCATAGGATTTCCAAGGCTGTAATCTTTTTGTAAGCGGACTGCCAAATCTTTCTTTCTCTATTGGACCAGCTTGTGGGTTCAAACCACTGACCTTTCAGTTAGCAGCTGGGTGCTTAACCACTGAGCCACCAGAGCTCCTTATCAGGTGCTTAGGCAACCCATATACTTATTGCCATCAAGTCAATTTCCACTCATGGCAGCCTCATGTGTTGCAGATTAGACCTGTACTCTATAGGGTTTTCATAGCTATGACTTTTCAGAAATAGATCACCAGGCTTTTCTTCCAAGATGCCCCTGGGTGGGTTCAACTTCCAATCTTTCAATTAATAGCCCAGCACTTAACCATTTCTGCCACCCAGGGACCTCTAAGGCAATCCACATAGACCACAGAAATTTTCCTGGATTGTAACTGTTTGAGAGACCAAATACTGATTTCTGTCCACACTTAGACCCAGGAACACGTTAGGTAGGAGCTGGGCCTTGAGTCATTTTAGGCTATGGGGAGCATTGTGTGAGTGTGAAGCTGTCACACCTACAGAGGTTTTCCTCCACCACTGGCATTTGGACACGGGTTTGGATAGCATGACTGACAAATAATTATCCCTGGGAATAGTGACATCTTCTTCTGAGAGCCTGTGGGAATTGCTAATGAGAAACTAGCATGAGCAAGATGACCCACTGCCTTCCACTGGGCTGGTCAGTGTGTATTTATGGCCCAGAAGGCCCTGCCAATCATGCCTTTCAGGAAGACCGGCTCCCAGTTTGCTGCCATTTATTTCCCTTCCATTCCAGGAATTCTCGGGACTCCCTAGATGGAAGTGTCCATTGAAGCACTGCCTAATGATAGGATTGTGGGAAAGCTTTGGGTGTTTACATGTTGCGTCTTTGTTGTTGCTGTTGTTGGTAAAAGAAGTTAGCATATGTTTAAAATACACAACTAACCTGAAGTTGTCCTTCCCCCTCCTTCTCGCCTGCTTTTCCTGACCACAAGCATCCATAGTGACTGTCATTCAGCTTGTCAACAATGTAGTTGACAATATAGAAAATGAAGGTATTTACTTTTTTTTTTCCATAGCATGTCTTTGTCTAAAGAAGTATCCGTGTGGAAATTTTGATTCCTTATTACTTTAGACTAGAGGTGATTTTAGTCAAGTGGCAACAGAGGGAGCAGTAAACAGGTGGTTTCAAATGAGACACTGGTTGTTTATTGATTAAATTTTACAATGTTGAAAAAACAACTAGTTTGTAATGTTTAAAATATTGGGCAACTCTTTTTTTTTTTTTTTTAAATCCCTTCCAAGAGAAGAGGACCCAGTTAGTTGGCATCCAGATTAATACTAACTTCATTCTTAGAATTGACATGTTATTCATTGCACACGTACCGTGTGCTGGGAACACTTAACTAATAATCATTCATAGTGACAATATTATGGGGATTGATTTTATTAGCGCCTTAATGAGACTACGGCCTGGTATGGATGGAATTTATTTTTTTATTTCCTAAATAACAATGGAAAGAATTTTAAAAAGCTAAAATTAGTCATAGCATAGACCTTTCAGAACATATTTTTGTTTTAGTTTCTGGTTTGTTTGTTTGTTTGTTTGAAGTCATTTAAAATGTTCTATTTTATCCCTCTGTACATGGCTTGGATTGTCAGTCTTACTTTTCACTTTATATCTAAACAGTGTCTGTCATGGATCAAGGACAGAACTACAACCGAGGTGACTCTGCCAAGACTCCAACATAACATTTTATTTATGCATTTTGATTTGCTGAGTCCATTCTTACCCTTTCCTTCTTCCCCCATCCTTTCTGAGTTCTTTGATCTGAATTTTGCATGCTCCAGGTGTCTCGTGTGCTCAGTACTGAGGTGAAAGCCCCACCAGCTAGAGTTCCTCCCCCAGCCTTGTCCCCTGTGTGTGACTCATCCACTTGCCTGCAAATGCCCCTGCCCTCTGTGGTCCATGGTCCAACTGGTTCTCTCTCCATGAGCATGCTGCCAGCCTTGCTCTGCACATAGCGTGTGGATAGGGAGAGGGGTGGGGTGGGAGCCCTAGAATTTTGTTCTTCAGCACATCCTTGCTGGCCAACTCGCATGGCTCGATGTGAGGCTCTGCAACAGCCAAGCACCATCTCAGGGCTGCCATCACCTTTTCTCCCCTGCCCCTGTGGTAGGCCCTTGTAAGGAGTACATGGATGACCCTGGCTTCTTAGGGTCCCTTGGATGTTAGGAATTGCATGTCAGGTCCCTTCTCTTCCTTTCTCCCTGTCCTGCCTCCACTCCAGCCTGGAGGAAGTTAACTGTCTTGGCTTTTCTCTCACAGCCTATCATTGGGATACCTCTGACTGGATGCCGGGGGCCCGCCTGTCGGACATAGAGGAAGTCCCCAACTATGAGAACCAGGATGGAGGCTCTGCACACCAGGGCAGCACACGGGAGCTGGAGAGCGATTACTACCTGGGCGGCTATGACATCGACAGCGAATACCCACCCCCTCATGAAGAGGAATTCTTGAGTCAGGACCAGCTGCCCCCTCCCCTGCCAGAGGACTTCCCGGACCACTATGAGGCCCTGCCACCCTCGCAGCCTGTCTCACTGGCCAGCACACTGAGTCCAGACTGCAGGAGAAGGCCACAGTTCCATCCCAGCCAGTACCTCCCTCCTCACCCGTTCCCCAACGAAACAGATCTGGTAGGCCCGCCTGCTGGCTGTGAATTTAGTACTTTTGCCGTGAGCATGAACCAGGGCACAGAGGCCACGGGACCAGCAGACAGTGTGTCTTTACCCTTGCACAATTCCAGAGGCACCTCGTCCTCGGATGTGTCAGCCACCTGCGGCTTTGACGATTCCGAGGTAGCCATGAGCGACTATGAGAGCGTGGGGGAGCTCAGCCTCGCCAGCCTTCACATTCCATTTATCGAGACTCAGCACCAGACCCAAGTGTAGGGGACACATCTCAGGTGCTCTGCGCTGTTTGTTACAGAAAAGTCGAAGGAAATTGGCTGGGCTCATGTCTCAATGGAGAGTGGTCTGTTGAGCAAGAAGGAAATACTGTATTTTCTGCTAGGAACTTCTTCCCAAGTAATACAGTCACAAGCAAGCCCAATTCCAATTGGGTGAAAACGAAAGGCTCAGAAATTGTTCCTGAGAGGTAACTGAGAACCCTTGCAGTACAGACGTATCTTCGTCGCAAAGAAGGCATACTGAGTTTTCAAAGGGAGAAAAATGATTTCACCCACTAAGTTACATGGTAGCTCTTTGATGGCTTTGTACAGTATTGTGCCCTGGAAAGTGTTAGAGCTTCAGTCCGGCAGTATTATTAACTGGCAACAATCAAAGAGGCATTGTTGCATGTAATGTTGAGCCAATAGCGGGGTGGGGAGTGAAAAAAGTAGTTATGATTGTTGGAAAGTCAGTCTCTTAGGTAAAAGACAAGAGGAACAAATATTATTAAACCAACAAGAAAATGGGCTGAAGCCTTTAAAATCAACTCTATTTTTTTTTTAATAAGCTGCACAATTTTCAGCTATAAAACTAGGTTTGAGTAACATGTTTACTGTGCTCAATTATTTCTGCTTGTTTGTTTGTTTTAAGCATCCAATATAATATAGTTGGGTTTTATGATCTTTGAGAAAGGTATCCATGAAGAGCAATGTGAGGATATTTGGGTGCCATTTTGAGGGTGGGGGAGAAGGTTAACATTGTTTGAACATTAGAAAGAGTGCGATTATCTGGTTTTTTGTTTGTTTTTTTTTTTTTTCTGTTAGATATTCCTGGCTGGAACTGCAATTTTAACATTGCTACAGAAATTGGCCTTTGTTCTTGAGAATCAGAAAATGAAAAAAAAAAAAAAAAACTAGTGTATTGTTATATAAAATGAGAGCTATTTAAAAGGTTAAGCAGAATTCACAAATTCAGAAAAACACATATATAATATTTTCAGAGTTTTCAGGCTGGATAATCACATTTCTTGATAATGCAGGTAAAAGGTGCTTGTTATTCTAAATTGATAACGTCACTATAAATGCAATTATGTTTAAAAAAAAGTAGACTTGTTGTTGTGTAGAAATTATAATAGTGTCTGTGTGTGGGCCTACGTACAACTGTGTACTTGCACTCAATAGGGCTGCTCTTGAGGAAGGCTGACGTGAAGGCTTTGGTATATGGACCATGTTGAAAACCCTGCCGATGCGGCAGAACTTCCAATTACTCTGATCTCTATGTTTTGTTTTGTTTTGTTTTTCTATGTGACGTTAGGGAAACACCAGATGCCATATTTTTACTCCGGTTCACTTGACTTTATTTTGGTACTGCCATTTATATTAACACAAAGCAAAACTGTCCTTTTTAAAAACAGTATTTTATTATAATTGTCCAGTTCTAAATTCTACTTGAAAAATATGTAATGTTTAATTATACCCTGGGGTTCTCCTCTCATCTGACATACAGGCTTTGGCCATGGATTTGCAAAATTGACAGGAGAAATTATTCCACTGGAAATACAGTAACACACTACTCAAAACTTCAGGCTGACAAGTTGAGTGAAAGACTTTCCTCTTTTGCTTCAATCACATTATGGCCGCATGTGCGGTGACCATGGTAAATAAATGCATATTTGCACTATCTGCTTAATGAGCAAATCTCTGTGTCCACAGTTTCAGATGACATATGGCATTGGTGTGTAAATTGTACTGTTCCAAGTCTGCCTATCGTCCACTCAGACATATTTTTAGTTGTTTCAATTGCATTTAATCCACTTACATCTTTGTAAGAGTCAGTGTTTCTGAACCGTTCCTTTGCATTCCTGAGTAAGTGGACACACACTTGACAGGTTTTTCAGCCTTTCTCCTCTTCCTGTCTCTTGGTCAGACCTCCTCACAGAGGTATTATCCGCACCGTGGTCTTGAAATAAATGAATTTCACTAAGGCTGCTTTCGAGAATAAAGTTTTTGGTACTTTTCTTATGTAAGAAGCATATCTGCAAGAATCACGGAGAAAATGACAAACTAATGGTCCAGAATAGAATCACTGTTACACTTTTAATAAGGCAATGACATAAAAACCATCAAAGTGAAACCAACAATTCATTCCTTGCCCCCAGGAAATATTAGATCAAGAGTAATGCCTATGAGTTACCACTGCTTACACAGCGTCTCTTCGAGGGAGAATGCCTGACTGACGCAGTAACGAAGGAATAAATAGATCCTAACGCATCTGTGAAATCACGGAAGAAAATCACGCCACTCTTTGCTCTGACCTATATAAAATACCTCTTTCTTCGGAATATCACCGCCTGATTTTCTACTGCAGAGTATCTCTGCAGCTGTATGTATACCAGACAAGGATGTGGCATTATCTTTAAATATCGTATCTCTTCACTTTTTGGAAAAATAGATTCCCCTATAGATTAAGAAATGGTTTGTAGTGAGGCCAAGATGGAGTCAGGTGGGATGACTGCCGATTCAAAGAGCTAGAAGGAAACAAGTTCTGCTAGTCCAGTCCCTTAATTTTATAAAAGAGGAAACAAACCCAGAGAGGGGAAGGGACTTGCCTATGGTTACACAGGAAGTTAAGTGGCTGAACAGGGACCAGAACCTGTCCAGTTGGCTGATATTCTTTCTACATAACACTACTCACCACTAACTGCCTTGGGCGTGGCAGCCACCTGCTTCTGCTAGACTTTCCACCTGCCTGTCATTGATGTTTCTTTGCAGGCCATCTAGCAAGGTCACAGTTACAGAATTCACACATTTCTTTGGACATTTATCAAAATGCTACTTTTGCCAAATGGAAGTTTTCTAAAATGGGGGTGGAATGATCATTATACAACTGGACTCAGACCAGTTACACACAGTGATGAAATTTTGATTTTAATATCCCTCACTGGGTACAGTTTTGGTTTTCTTTCTTTTTTTTTTTTTCTTACCTGTCTCAGTTTTGGTTCCTACCCTGCCACCCTAATGAACCACATGGAAAATACTTAAGCCGATTGTTGCGTTTCCCTTTTTCTAACATGTGCTACCTCCTGGGAGCCATTTTTCCATAACCTGTTGTAGGCACTTTACCTGTATTGCACACATTATGGTTAGGTTGAGGGTAGGTGGATTGTTGGTATTTGTCATATAATAAGTAGAAGCCATAGGGTAGCAAAAGATGAATAAAAGTAGGTGTTCGACTTACTCCCTTTCCTCTATGAGTATTTGGCTGATAGATTCCTTCTGCATCAGCTTTCTATATACCCATGAAATGCCATTCTAGAAAACATAGTGATATGAGTAGGTCAAATCCATGCATCTGAGGTTTAATCTATCGGAGAATCAGTGTTAAGGCCTGGAAAGGGAATGTATAATGCATTCTTGAAACTTACTTGGAACTGCCCCTTGGAATTACTAGCACAGTCTGGAAAAAAAAAAGTAAAATATATATTCTGTTGACCCCTCCTACTTATTCCCATAAAACCCAACCTGCTGCCTCCCCTAATGCCGAGTCTACACAATCAAAGTCAGGGAAATTAAGAAAAGAGATTATCAAAATAAATCATTTAAGAACCAGAAAACACTTTCAGGTGAAATAATTCAGGAAGATCAAGTGTTCGTTTTGCATGGATTGTCAAGATAATTGTCTGGCCTCTTCACTCCGCTGCTCTCTCTGCACATAGATATGGCTAAGGTGGTTAGTCTGTCATGTTTTATGTTTTCAGTTTCAAACTATAGGAAATGGAGATTGGAGGAGGCATTTCTTCTGTGTCTTATTTCGTGTGGCCTTTGAGAAGGCGGTTATGTATCTTTGCTGGTTTGTGTCCTGCAACGTTCAACTGCACATTATTCTGATGAAAATCCACAATGTCTTTAAGCCTCTGGCTATGGAATTGTGGGGCTTAAAGTCACCGTTTGTGGGTTTGCCATCAGTTACTATTTAGCCAGCTGGCTAAGTGATAGGAAAAGAATAAGATATTTCTTTCCTTATGTAATAATGAAAAGCAATAATTACAAGTATGTAATATTACACAAAGGCCATAATTAGTCTCTTCCAGTGTTTAGGATGCACTAAAAAATCGTAGTCATTTGGAGTGTTTGGACCCGTTAGTCTGTACCGTAGTACCCTTGCAACAAACCAATACCTGAATTGTTACTATTTCACAATTTTATAAGCCCATACTACTGCATTTCGGGAAGTGACAAATGTGTTTGGAAATGGAAGCAGTTCTTTTTTAAGCACTGTATCAGAAAGGTTGTCTTGTAAATTTACCTGTTGCAAACAGGCTGGTTTGTAAAAGATGTATGTTTTGGTGTTTAAGATGTTTATAAAATTGTATATAATGGTTTTGATTTTCCAGGCTTTTGTAGATAACTGCATTTGATGCCTATCAGGATGCTTTAATTTGGGGAGGGGGGCAGGGGTAGGAGGTGTCAAATAGAATTCTAAGTCATCCAAGCTTTTGGTCTGTAAACTTTGAGGTAACTACACACACAAAAAGAGGATTTTAGATTTGCAAACAATGTTGTTTAATCATTTCAAACTGTACCGTAACCTTCCTTTGGTTCTACTGTTTTAACTTTTTCCGTTTTCAAGAAAATGTTATCGACTTTTTTTTTGAAATGAGTGTGTTCTGCCCAGTTACTAAGTACTTGATTTTTATACCATTGCAAATTCAGAATGAGACGTTTCATTTCTTCACACACACACACACATGCACACTCACCTGAACTTGCACACACATCAGACACCAAATCTTATGCAAAGGGGAAAGAGACACTTAAAGTGAGTCTTGTCCCTGATGGAAATGGATTGTTCCTGCATATATTGCCATTGGCAGTATCCAGTCTTGTGTTCCTTTTCTAAAAAAATGAAAAAAGAAAAAAAAAAAGACAGCCAAAAATAAATAAATAAAAGTCCCAACAGTGTACAGGTTTGTAACTGCCAAAATTTGATGGTTAAAACAAGTTTTCAAGTAAAAAAAAAGAAAAAAATAGCAACTGTGTTCTTGACTCTTTTTAAGCGTTTCTTTTTACTTGTCTTTAGTTAATGGCTTACATGGCCCTTACAAGGTCATCCTACAGTCCATGGTGGAAAGATCAAGCATGCTCTTTAATCCTGTTGTTTGATGCCCTCAAGTCCATTGTGACTCATAGTGACCCCACGTGACAGTATAACTGCCCCACAGAGTTTTCGAGACTATAGTCTTTATGGGAGCAGACCACCAGGTCCTTCCTCCACAGAGCTGCCGGGGGGTTGAACCATGAACCTTTTGGCTGGTCAGCAGCTAGGTGCATAACCACTGCATCATCAGGGGTCCTTCTTTAGTCCTAGCCTGCGTCTTAAACAGAGGAGTCTCTGGTCTGAGAGCTTCCCCCAGAGCTTTAGGGGTGGGCGTGGTGTTTTCAGGGACTCTTGACCTCCAGAAAGTCATCCATTTGTTCTGGATGGCCTCTGTTGGAATCTTCTGTAACTTCATACTGGGCGCATACCTGTGGGGGTTTTTCGTGATACAAATAATGAAAACGGTGCTGGAGGCTTGAATAAGGGTCATTAAGTCCTACCTCCCTAAAAATCTCTGTTAACCAAAGCCCTGCCCCTTCTAGGCAATGTCTCCAATACTTGCTCCTTTCTCTCAAAAAAAAAAAAAAAAAAGGCTTAATTAGTAGTTAACTATTCCTCCAAAAACCACCAGAAAATTTTGCATATGAGGTTAAAATATATACAGGAGGGTTGAGGGGGTAAGTGGACTGAAACCAATAATCTAAAGAGGAAGTGATGTCACAAGACGTTAGCCTGGGACCAGGAAGGACTCCGGAAGGGGCAGAGCACCCCTTTGGCTTACCTTGGTAAGGCAGTGCTGGCTCTAAGAGTCACACTGGTTTCCCTGCTGTGAGGAGGCACTTCCTTAGGCCACAGGAGCTGCACTGGAGTGGGCCATGCCTGCAGCCAGCAACAGCACTCCACCTGCCCCACCTGACCAGGATCCCAGTGCCATGGAGCCATGTGCCTGGGGATGGCTCTTGGCTGGGCATTTGCCTTTTCTTTACAGGGCTGGCAGTTAAGTGTCTGGCTCTGTACCCTAGAGCTTGCCTTTGGCAGTACTCACTGCACGGAAATCCTCTGGTCACTTGGCTGTCTCCCCCACGGTGTGCAAGCAGAGAGAACCCCAATTCATTGCATTTGCCTATTTCTGTGATATAAATCTAGTCCTGCCTTGGCTGATTTCAAGCTACCAACTGGCTTACAGAATTGCTGAAAGTCTAACAGCTCTGGCATACCAATATGAGAGCTCCCTCATGCCACTGGCTCCCCCACCTGGGCTATAAGCTGCTTGAAGGCAGAATTACATCTAAATATTATCTTTGTATCTTAGGTTACCAGTACAATATCTGCCTCACATTAACCATTTTTGAATGAAAAAGTGATAAACTGTCTCCAGCTAAATCCGTTTGACCTCACAAATTCTTCATTTGATAAATTTAGTATTTGTAATGAGGAAGATTTAAAGATAGGTAAGTGTTGAAAATGATGAAGTTGCCTGTCTTTCAACCCAGCATTACAGTGGTGTGTTCATTGAAGTGAGTACCAGGAAAATACTTCTGTCTGGTTTTCATTTGGCCATCTTTTGCAGAAGGAGCATTAGTTTAAATTTCCATCCTTACCTCAAAAGTGATAGAGCAACCCAAAACCCATTGTCATTGAGTCAATTCTGACTCATACTGACCCTATAAGACAAAATAGAACTTTACGAAAGCAGACTGCCAGAGGAGAAAGATTCCTTTAGCAGCCAAGTGCTTAACCACTGCACCACCAGGGCTCCTTAGAGCCACTCAGAGATGTCAATTTAAGAAATAGCCCTGGTGTCCTGGGGAAAGAGAAAACAAAAAGACATTATGCTTTTAAAGTTGGAAGAAAGTACACGTTATATCATTCAAAGTGGAACAAAATTTCTTGGCATTTGGAACCATTTGGAAATGATCTCACAGAGAAATTAGCTTTCTTCCTTAAAGATGGAGCCCAAGGCCTGCAGGAACACCTAGTATTTACTGAGCACCTTCTAGTGATAGGAGTGCTGGGTGTTCTCACTAATGTGATAGGATTTAATCCTCACAACAACCCTGCAATGTAGGGATTCCCATTTTACAAAGGAGCAAACCAACCCACTCGGCAGTGGCAGATCCAGTATTCAAATTCAAGTCAGTCTAACTTCCACGCTGTTTTCATTACATCATGATGCTGCTTTGCTTTTGAACCATTTGTTTTTGTTTTTTGCCGACGAGTCAATTCCAAGTCATAGAGACCCTACAGGACAGAGCAGAACCACCCCATAGAGTTTCCCAGGCTGTAATCTTTACAGAAGCAGATCCCCATGCCTTTTCCTCCATGGAGCCACTGGGTGGGTTCGAACTACCAACCTTCTGGTTACCAGCCGAGCGCTCACTTGTTGAACCATCAGGGCTCCTTTTTTGAACCATAGAGACATTTATTTCTAAAAGGTGAAATTCATCACTCACCATGTTTTCCTTTTCTTCAAGGAGTGTACCTAGTGAAAGATGAAAAGAAAGACAGGTGGGTAAGTTTCTGCTTGCCACTTGGCTGTCCGAGGAATAGCACAAGGGACACCACCAGGAAGAGGGCAGGACCCATGATGAGTGACCACTGGAGAAATGCTGGTGCTCACATTGGGATTATGGGTGGGAGGAGAATTTTATATCCACCAACATCACCACCTGGGAAGCTGGCTGTCTCCAGCTTAATCAAGGAAAATGGCAACATTTCCAGTGTAGGCTTTAAACTTGGTTCCCAAACGACTAGTTCTGGAACAGCTGCAAAGAATCACCATCTGGAGACAATATAGGTCAGAATAGGGCTCCAGAAATCTAGGACTCTAGCAAGCCTGCCAGGTGATTCTGACCCAAACTTAGAGCTAAGGAACACCGCAGATTGTTTATTTTAGAGCGTAAACAGTAAAGGTCCAGAAAGTATTCTTGAAGTTACAGGCCTACATAGAGAGAGCTCCCTGCTCCCTTTCTTCTCTGACAGCCTAGATTCTCTTTTTACCCCTTTATCTAGGGTTTGGGTATCTAACCTTTCTTGGCATCTCTTAAATTCCTTTTTGATGGACAGTGAGCAAGAGCAATTTTGGCCCAAATAACCTCTGTAAACAGTATATGCCCTCTGTCTCAGTCCTAAGAACTATCATCGCCATATCTCCTCCCTCCACCAGTTCACATGCCAGAGTCAGAGATCAATGGTAACTGTCCAACCCCATGCTGGACAGAACTCCTTTGAGCCTGGTCTGCGGAATGTCTAGCAGGATTTGTCATAGAAGCCCAGAAGCAAAAACAGCTAAGCTTCAGAGGAAATGTTTGCTGGAGTTTTCCTTGCTCCTTCACAGAACATGTTCTTTGAAGGAAGTCTTACCTAAAATCACAGCGATAAGAACTCCTTGAGCAAATCCTACAACGCTCTGGAGATGTGAGGGACACTTACTCATTATTCCATTTAATATTCAAAAGAAATTTTTGCAGGTTAAGACTCAAGTAATTTGCATAAGGACACACAACTAATTAATGACAGAATCAGAATTTGAACCAAGGTCAGCCCAAAGTCCCTGCTTTTTTACACAACACTGCACTTGAGAAGTGTATGATAAGAGCCACGGGTAGTTCAGTGGTAGAATTCTCACCTTCCATGCAGGAGGGCCAGGTTCAATTCCCGCCCAGCATACTTCATGTGCACCCATCACCCATCTGTCCGTGGAGGCTTATATGTTGCTATGATGCTGAACAGCCTTCCAGACTAAGATGGACTAGGAAGAAAAGTCTGGCAATCTACTTCCAAAAATCATCCAGTGAAAACCCTATGGATCACAATGGTCTGATCCACAACCAATCAGGGGGATGGCACAGAACTGGGCAGCATTTTGTTCCACTGTGCATGGGTTTGCCATGAGCCAAGGGCAAACTCAGTGGCAGATAACAACAAACACATGATAAATGTTCATTTAGCAGACTAAGAAACCAGTGATTTGTCTCTTGTTTTTTTTAGTTTTCTTCCTTCTGACCCCTCCTTTGCTTACAGCCAACTCTTAACCTTTGGAGACTTCCTTTAGCCTCCAACTCCTAAGTTTCTGAGCAAATAAAATAGGGAACACTGGGACCTGCAAATTGAAGCAACACGTGTAAAGATCTGCTGGAGGCCAGTGGGAAGGGCCAGTAGGTTGTTCCACATAATTTAGCAAATGTTTCTATCTTCATTCTATGCTGGTTCTTTGAGATAAAAGGGCTTGTTTCTAGCTTGGGAACGGTTTTCTGCAGAAAGATCACTTTTTTTTTTTTTCTATCCATGTGTCAGGGGTTCCTGAGGTAATCCTCCAGTTCAATGGTTTGCTAGGAGAACTCATAGGACATAGCATATGGTCAGACTGATGGTTATGATTTATTGCAACAAAAGGATGCAAAGCACAATGGCAAAGGGAAAAGGTACATGGGTCAAAGTTTGGGAGAAAACAGGCACAAGCTTCCAAGGGTCCTCTCCCAGTGGAGTCGCACAAGATGCACTTAATTCCTCCAGCAAGGAGTTGTGACAAACCATGTGACGTATTGCCAACCAGGGAAGCTCATTAGAGACTAAGCGCCCAGGGTTTTTACTGGGAACTGGTAGGTACCCTTTAAGGAGCTCTGGTGGCACAATGGCTAAATGCTTGGCTGCTAACTAAAAGCTTGGTGGTCTAAACCCACCCAGCAGCTCTGCAAGAGAAGTACCTGGTGATCTGCTCCCGTAAACATAACAGCCTAGAAAACTCCATGGGAAGTTCTACTGTGTCACATGGGTTCGCTGTAAGTCGAAAAATCAATTCGAAGGCACCTAACAACAACAACAGGCACTCTTTGCCTGGCGCATATAAAAATTCCAGACTCCTAGAAGGAAAGGAGATGTTCAGTGTAAACTACGTTGTTTGCACAAATAGCTTAGCACAGTGAGCCACTCTTATCAGTTAAGGAATGGTAGGAACTCTCCCAATATCCAAGTTCCTAGATGCCTGCCAAGGGCCAACCTTGCAAGCAGCCCTTTCAAAGGACAGCAGTCTCAGGCCTGCTATGTTAACACTTTTCTGCACAGTCCCTCTGAAATTTCAACCAAATGGACACTCCCCTGTTTGCCTACACTCTTAGAATTAACAAGGTCCATTTTTCACAATATACGTTGTGAGTATGTTGGAGCCCTTTGTGTGGTCTGCAGAGTGTTTCTCCTCAAACTTTTACCTGCCCTGCTCCTTGGAAGCAAAGGACCTGGGCAAAATGACTCTGCCTGAAAACAAGCTGGTCAAAGAATGATTGTGTCAAATCAATGACCTGAGCAAAACTGTCATGTCTGGTTACTAGTTTTTGGATGACTAGTAGTTTCGCAGCACAACAGGCAGCTTTCCAACCTGGACAAGCATCATGAAGCATTTTGGTCCATTTCTCAAAACTTTTCAACTTTATCTCCATTCTCTTACTTTTTGAATTCTAATTAATATTCAGCCAATTATGCCTGCTCAGTGCTGTTTTTAATAAAGAAGATTTGGAACAATCTAAATATCAAACAATAAGGGATAACTTGGAACAAACTGGCACAAAAATCCGAGCAGCTTAACAAGCTCAGCATGAACAAGTAGCTTACAAATAGAAAATTTAAAAACATTTTTAAAGAAACTTGTTTCCTTAATTTCTTATTTATATTGTTAATTTTTTTTCTTTTTCCTTATTTCCAAAGTAGTACAAAATCATTACAAAAATGAGAAAAAGAAAACAGGCAAAAAAGGGCATAAAGAATCTCTGTAATCCCATGTCTCCAAAAACAATCACAAGTGTTAGAAGCATATTCTTTCAGGCCATTTTCAATGTGGCCATATATATTGGCATATATGTCGTTGTTGTTGTTGTTAGGCACCATGAAGCACAACAGAACGAAATACTGTCCAGTCTTGCACCATCCTCACAATCCTTGTTATGCTTGAGCCTAATGTTGCAGCCACTGTGTCGATCCGTCTCATTGAGTATCTTGCCATCCTTGCTTCTAAGGAGCATTCTGGTTGTACTTCTTCCAAGATAGATTTGTTCTTTCTTTTGGCAGTCCATGTTATATTCAATATTCTTCACCAACACCACAATTCAAAGGCATTGGTTCTTCTTCACATTCTTCCTTATTCATCATCCAGCTTTCACATGCATATGAGGCGATTGAAAACACCATGGCTTGGGCAAGGTGCACCTTAATCTTCAAGGTGACGTCTTTGCTTTTCAACACTTTAAAGAGGTCTTCTGCAGTTACTGCAGCAGATGTGCCCAATTCAATGGGTCTTTTGACTTCTTGACGGCTGCTTCCGTGGGTGTTGATTGTGGACACAGGTGAAATGAAATCCTTGACAACTTCAATCTTTTCTCTTTATCATGATGTTGTTTATTGGTCCAGTTGTGAGGAATTTTGTTTTCTTTATGTTGAGGTGCAATTCATACTGAAGGTAGTGGTCTTTGATCTTCATCAGTAAGTGCTTCGAGTCCTCTTCACTTTCAGCAAGCAAGGTTGTGTCATCTGCATAACGCAGGTTGTTAATGAGTCTTCAGGTTGTTAATGAGTCTTCTTCCAGTCCTGATGCCTTATTGTTCTTCATATAGTCCAGCTTCTCAGATTAATTGCTCAGGATACAAATTGGATAGGTATGGTGAAAGGATACACCCCTGATGGATACTTTTATATACATAAAAGGAGGACCTTTATAAACATATTCTTTGAAGTTTCTTTTTGTTTTTAATATCGCTCCAAGTAATAGATGACTACTGTACTGGGTCGAATAACACTCTCCGGAAATTAATGTCTACCTAGAACCTCAGAATGTGGTCTTATTTGGAAATAGGGCCTTTGCAGATGTAATTAGTGAAAATGAGGCCATACTGGATTAGTATGGGCCTAAATTCAATATGACTGGTGCCCTTATAGGAAGAAGGAGAGACACACGAATGCAGGGAAGAAAGCTATGTGAAGATGGAGGCAGAGAGCCAACAACCACCAGAAAGTAGGAAAAGGCCAGGAAGGATTCTTCCCTAGAGCCCTCAGAAACAGGGTCCTGCTGATATGTTGATTTCAGACTTCTAGCCTCCAGAACTGTGGGAGAATAAATTGCTGTTTTAAGCCACCCAGTTAGTGGTAATTTGTTACAGCAGCCCCAGGAAACAGATACAACTACTTCTGATGAAAAGACAGAAGCAATGAAAAGTCCCTTCCACGCTGCAGTGGTCTTTCCTACACTACCTTCACCTGCAAAATAAATGAAATCATTCCTTTAAAAGTACAGGAGGCTTTTCTTAAAGATCAGTTTTTATTCGAATTATTCTTTCAAGTGCCTTTTATGTGCTCTTCTTCCTTGGTGAATTCTTTTTGACCCATTTCCTGATCTAATCCCTTCGTCCATGGCATTCCACAAGATTCAAGCCACTCCTCCCGTATGGCTTTCTTGAGCTACATGAAACCCTGCAACTTTTGCAAGATGCATCCTTTCATTTGGCCTTTAGTTGCATTGAATTGGTACTAAGTTTATAGAGTCCACAGTCAGCAAGAGACAGACCTTGACTTGAGACTCTAGTGCTAAGCAGGGAGAGGTGTTGGAGTGAAGACTATTTCTACAAGTTTTCAGTCCATTGGTGAATATCTTCTTTATACGACTGCCTTTACTTCCCCACTCAACCTTATAAACTGCGAGGATTCAGATAATGAAGACTCACTGTATATGTACAAATACACATACTTAGATGGTGGGTGCTATTAGGATCCAGAAATACAATCCTATTCTATATGTTGTCCTGAAACTTGCTGTGTTTACTTAACCATTTGTCTTAGACATACCGTCAGTGCCGTATCCTTTTAAGTGGCTGCATTGTTTTCATATTGTGCTTTTCCATGATTTATTTAATCACTCCCTTACTGCTGGACTGTTTTAACGTTTACATATTACAATGTTCCTATGAACATCCTTGTATGGATGTGCAAATGTGTTAGTATTTCTGCAGGATAGATTTCTGGAAATAGAAATTTTAGGTCAAAGGGTTTGTCCATTTTTAATTCTGGAGTTTATCCTATTTTAACTGTCTTCAAATTGTTTACCAAAATAATAGTCCCACCAATAGTTACACATCCTAGGTAGCAAACTTATATAGCTCACTCTCTTCACAAACTGCATGGAGCTGGCCCCATTTTCCAATCACTGTATTGCTGCTCCAGGTCCTCTGGACATCCTAGGCTGGGGACTGTTCTGCAGCTCTTTGCCACCACCATGAGAACTGGCCCCTTTAGCTTTTGCTCCTATAAACTTTGTCACCTGTACCATTCTTCTCTGCCTGTCTAAGAATGGGGACCTGAAGGAAAGGCAGGGCTTGTAGGGAAGGGCCAGACAGCTAGCTGACAGTCACCAAGAACCCGTTTCTTCTGAAACACCAGCTGCCCGGCTTTTGGGTCACATGTTTGGTCAGGAGCTCCAACAAAATAGATTTTACCAAGAAAAACGTTTAAGTAGATTGATTCTATAGGGCCTGAATGCTGAGGTACTCACTGCATCCGGCCATGTCTGAACAATCGTTACTCCACAACCTCTAACCTTGAAATTGTTTATCTCTGTGATGTAGAACACAAGGAATCCTTAAACTGTGAATTTCCCTATAAGCTTTTATCTGTTGAAAACAGAAAAGGAACATTTAGAGGGGTCATAACGGAGAGTTTACGAGGCTGTGGAGTCAGGCTCTAGCACTTTGTTCCTCAAACCAGGGTCCACAGACCAGCAGCGTCCGCATCATCTGGGAGCTTGCTGAACTACAGAATTCCAGACCCACTGAGTCAGAATCAGCGAATTAACAAGCTCCCCAGGTGATTCAAATACACACTGATGTCTGAGAAGCACGGCCTTAGATTTTTGACCTGGACTCTGATACCTTCCAGCTGTGTGAACTTGGGTACATTACTCATCAGTGTCAAATAAATAAACAAATCCAGACTTTGATAGAGAGAGGCTATATTCAGAAAGAAAAGGGGTAATGGGGTAATTACAATGGGGGGGGGGCAGTCCAATGTAATAAGGAAAACACTCCCCCATTAGATCAGCAAGCATCTTGAAAATTAGGGAAAAGGCATTTTTCTTTTCTAGAGACTGAAAGTAAAAAGGGCCAGAAAAAAAAAAAAAAACAGGTGAGGTGAGAGGGCTACATCATTGGGTAATAAATCAGAAGGTTTTACATTGAGGCCAGACTAGTCTCTGGAAAACCAAAAACCAAATCCCTTGCTGTCTAGTTGATTCTGACTCATGGTGACCTCACGTATTATAGAGTAGAACTGCCCCGTAGGATAATCTTTACAGAAGCAGATCTCCAGGCCTTTCTTCTATGGTGCTGCTTGGTGAGTCTAAAGGCAAGAAATGGGAATGTGGAGAATCTGGCCTTGTCATAGATAAATAAAGGACCATCTGTGAGTCTTATCTAAGTCATTTGGGATGAATGGTTATTTGCAATAAGCCATCTTCCTGAACGCAAAGGATGGGACAATTTCTTTAACCATCCCTGTTTTCCTGTATCACAGGATTCAGGTAAAATTTAACATTATCATCACCTTGCACCCTAGTTTCTTTATTATAAGATAAGGTTGGTTACAAAAAGATAACAACACAATCCATACGAGGAGCTTTGTTCTTGTCGTTAGGTGCCCTTGAATCAGTTCCAACTGATAGCAACCCCATGTACAACAGCACGAAACACTGCTAGGTCCCATGTCGTCCTCACAGTCCTTGCTATGTTTGAGCCCATTGTTGCACCCACTCTGTTGATCCATCTCATTGAGGGTATTTCTCCTTTTTGATGACCCACTACTTTATCAAGCATGATGTCCCTCTTCGGGGAATGGTCCCTCCTGATAACATATCCAAAGTACATGAGACGAAGTCTCACTGTCCTTACTTCTAGGGAGCATTCTGGTTGTACTTCTTCCAAGACAAATTTGTTCGTTCTTCTGGCAGTCCATAATATATTCAATATTCTTCACCAACACCATAATTCAAAGGCATCCATTCTTCTTTGGTTCTCCTGATTCGTTGTCCAGCTTTTGCATCCACGTAAGGTGTTTGAAAGAACCATGGCTTGGGTCAGGCACACCTTAGTCCGCAAAGTGACATCTTTGCTTTTTAAGACTTTAAAGAGGTCTTTTGCTGCAGATTTGCCCAAGGCAATATGTCATTTCTTGATTGCTACTTTCATGGGCATTGACTGTGGATCCAAGTAAAATGAAAATCCTTGACAACTCCAATCTTTTCTCCATTTATCATGATGTTGCTTATTGGTCCAGTTGTGAGGATTTTTGTTTTCTTTATGTTGAGGTGTAATCTGTACTGAAGACTGTGGTCTTTGATCTTCAACAGTAAGTTCTTCAAGTCCTCTTCACTTTCAGCAAGGAAGGTTGCGTCTTCTGCATATCACAGGTTGTTAATGAGTCTTGCTCCACACCGGATGCCATGTTCTTCTTCATATAGCCCACTATCTCAGATTATTTGCTCAGCATACAGATTGAGTAAGTACGGGGAAAGGATACAACCATGACTCACACCTTTCTTGATTTTAAAACGCACGCTATCCCCTCGTTCCTTTCGAACGACTGCCTCTGCGTCTAAGTAGAGGTTCCTCACGAGCACAATTAGCGCCTAATGAAGTAAGCACTCAGTGGTAGCTACATGTTATTTTTTCTAATTTGCATCCAGATCCCACTGTGTAAAAGGGGCTTTAATCATTTTCAGCACAGGAGTCCACTCTAGTCTAGCTGGGGGAGAAATAGTTCAGTTCATCATGATTTAAAAAAAGAAGTAAGAAAAACCCTTTGAATTAAGCTCATGTGTTCCTTTGGAGTCATGTTTTCTGAGAAAACTCTTTGGAGCATTATCCAGCCTCTTGTTTAAATAAACGTGTTTCACATAGATAGGCGGTACAGGGCTTTGATGTCGTTGCTTATCCACGTTGAGGCTCATCATCTCTCAGCCATTTTCTAATGGAGCCGAGTCTCTGATCAATTTTGGGAGCTGCCTTTTGAGGCAGAGTCTTTAAGGCTGTATCATTTCTGTGACCCAGAAAGAAACTGCATTTAACTAGGTCACAAAGGAATTCAGTGGCAGGTGACAGGATCTTGGTGTGTGGGAAGGCTAACAGTCTGGATGCTTGTTTTAAATGGTTGGAAATTGACTTTGAGAGGAATGACATTAAAATGACCAAAAGGGCAGCAACTTCAGGGACAAAACTGAAATGCAGTGATAAGATTTACTGTGTAAATAATTCACCTAGTACAGAAAAAGACTCCGGATGGGCTCTGAGCACAAAGGGTTTCTTTTTTTTTTTTTTTTTTCATGTCTCAGAATATAATTAAGAATTCAGGATACAAGGTAATTAGAGAAACTGTAACCTGGAGGCACACTGCTGAATTATTCTGATCATTTTTAACAATGAGAAAATTTAATTTCCTAGTCATGTGGCATAGATTTTAAATTTGGATAATATGAAGAGAAATGTTAATATATTGCAGCCAGAAAATTAAATTATTTCTTTTGATTTTCCAATAAAAATCAGGATCAAATGATAAAATCTAAAGCATGGAAATTATTGTCAGAACTAAAAAATACTTACACAAATTACAATTGAATCTCATGACTTTCTTAACACTAAATTGCCTGTGTTGCTCTCTTTGAATTGTGTGTGCAACTAAATAAATATATTTCATTCTTTGATGTTATATATTGGGGCAAAGGAGGTAAATAAGTCATTCCGATTATAATTGAGGTGATGTTGAGCTTCCAGTGAATTACAACTCACTTTCTTTGACCCATAAAGACCGTCAACCTTGTTGAGCTTCTGATTATTTTTGTTGTTGGGTACTGCCAAGTCAATTTCAACTCATAGTGATGCCATGTGATAGAGTAGAGATGCCCCCATAGGCTTTTCTTAACTGTAATCTTTATGGGAGCAGATCACCAGGTCTTTCTCCCACAGAGCTGCTGGGTAGGTTTGAACTCTTAACTTCTTGGTTAGCAGTCAAGAACTTAACTGTTGAGCCACCAGGGATCCATTCTAATTTAACTCGTAGAGTTAAAAATTAAGGATTAAGCCCTAATAAGAGCCCTGGTGGCAAAGTGGCTAAGAGCTCAGGCTGCTAACCAAAAGGCTGGGAGTTTGAATCCAACAGCCACTCCTTGGAAACCCTACGGGGCAGTTCTACTCTGTCCTATAGGGTCTCTATGAGTTGAAATTGACTCAACAGCAATAGGTTATGGTTACACAGCATAAATAGCATACAAACTATAATCGACAATACAAACACACCAGAAGATAAGCTAGATAACTGGGATCTTCTAAAAATTAAATATTTATGCTCATCAAAAGACTTCACCAAAAGAGTAAAAACAGATCATACAGACTGGGGAAAAAATTTTTTTTGGCTACAACAAACCGAACAAAGTTCTAATCTCTAAAATCTATAGGAAAATTCAACACTTCTACAACAAAAAGACAAATAATCCAATTAAAAAATGGGCAAAGGATGTGAACAGACACTTCACCCAGAAGACATTCAGGCAGCTAACAGACACATGAGGAGATGCTCAAGATCACTAGCCATTAGAGAAACACAAATCAAAACTATAATGAGCTACTGTCTCATTCCAATATTACTGGCATGAATAAAAACACAAAAAATAACAAATATTGGAGAGGCTGCAGAGAGCTTGGAACTCTTATGCACTGCTGGTGGGAATGTAAAATGGCACAATCATTTTGGAAAACAATATGACACATCCTTAAAAAGCTAGAAAGAGAAATACCATATGATCCAGCAATCTCACTCCTAGGAATATATCCTAGAAAAATAAGAGACTTTATACCCATAGACATATGCACATCCAGGTTCACTGCAACATTTTTCGTGATAGCAAGAAGATGGAAACAACCTAAGTGCCCATCAACAGAGGAGTGGAATAACAAACTGTGGTACATGCACACAATGGAATACTACACAACAATAAAGAACAATGATCAATCTGTGAAACATGTCACAACATGGATGACTCCAGATGGCATTACGCTGAGTGAAATAAATCAATCACAGAAGGACAAATATTTATGAGACCACTGTTATAAAAACTCATGAAAATGTTTACATACAGAAAGAAACAACCTTTGATGGTTACTAGGGAGGAAAGGGGTGGGAAGAGAAAAACACTAACTAGAAAATAGAAAAGTGGTAACTTTTGTGAAGGGTAAGACAGCACAAAATACTGGGTAAGTCAGCACAAGTTCTCCAAGGCAAGGTCATAGAAGCTTCATAGACATGTCCAAACTCCCTGAGGGACTGAATTACAGGGCATCTATACAAAGCCAACAGCCACATCACTCTAAATGGAGAGAGCCTGAAAGCATTTCCCTTGAGAACGGGAACCAGACAAGGATGCCCTTTATCACCGCTCTTATTCAACATTGTGCTAGAGGTCCTAGCCAGAGCCATTAGGCTAGACAAAGAAATAAAGGGCATCCAGATTGGCAAGGAAGAAGTAAAATTATCTCCATTTGCAGATGACATGATCTTATACACAGAAAACCCTAAGGAATCCTCCAGAAAACTACTGAAACTAATAGAAGAGTTTGGCAGAGTCTCAGGTTATAAGATAAACATACAAAAATCACTTGGATTGCCTACATCAACAAAAAGAACATCGAAGAGGAAATCACCAAATCAATACCATTCACAGTAGCCACCAAGAAGATAAAATACTTAGGAATAAATCTTACCAAAGATGTAAAAGACCTATACAAAGAAAACTACAAAGTACTAGTGCAAGAAACTAAAAGGGACCTACATAGGTGGAAAAACATACCTTGCTCATGGATAGGAAGGCTTAACATTGTAAAAATGTCTGTTCTACCAAAAGCCATCTATACGTACAATGCACTTCCGATCCAAATTCCGATGACATTTTTTAATGTGATGGAGAAACAAATCACCAACTTCATATGGAAAGGAAAGAAGCCCCAGATAAGTAAAGCATTACTGAAAAAGAAGAAGAAAGTGGGAGGCCTCACGCTGCCTGATTTTAGAACATCTTACACAGCCACAGTAGTCAAAACAGCCTGGTACTGGTACAATGACAGGCACATAGACCAATGGAACAGAATTGAGAACCCAGATATAAATCCATCCACATATGAGCAGCTGATATTTGACAAAGGCCCAGTGTCAGTTAATTGGGGAAAAGATAGTCTTTTTAACAAATGGTGCTGGCATAACTGGATATCCATTTGCAAAAAAATGAAACAGGAACCATACCTCACACCATGCACAAAAACTAACTCCAAGTGGATCAAAGACCTAAACATAAAGACTAAAACGATAAAGATCATGGAAGAAAAAATAGGGACAACCTTAGGAGCCCTAATACAAGGCATAAACAGAATACAAAACATTACCAAAAATGATGAAGAGAAACCAGATTAACTGGGAGCTCCTAAAAATCAAACACCTATGCTCATCTAAAGACTTCACCAAAAGAGTAAAAAGACCACCTACGGATTGGGAAAGAATTTTCAGCTATGACATCTCCAACCAGCGCCTGATCTCTAAAATCTACGATTCTGTTAGAACTCAACCACAAGAAGACAAACAACCCAATCAAAAAGTGGGCAAAGGATATGAACACACATTTCACTAAAGAAGATATTCAGGCAGCTAATAGATACATGAGAAAATGCTCTCGATCATTAGCCATTAGAGAAATGCAAGTTAAAACCACGATGAGATTCCATCTCACTCCAACAAGGCTGGCACTAATCTAAAAAACACAAAATAATAAATGTTGGAGAGGCTGCGGAGAGATTGGAACTCTTATACACTGCTGGTGGGAATGTAAAATGGTACAACCACTTTGGAAATCTATCTGGCATTTTCTTGAAAAGTTAGAAATAGAACTACCATACAACCCAGAAATCCCACTCCTCAGAATATACCCTAGAGAAATAAGAGCCTTTACACGAACAGATATATGCACACCCACGTTATTGCAGCACTGTTTACAATAACAAAGAGCTGGAAGCAACCAAGATGTCCATCAACGGAGGAATGGTTAAATAAATTATGGTATGTTCACACAATGGAATACTACGCATCGATAAAGAACAGTGATGAATCTGTGGAACATTTCATAACACGGAGGAACCTGGAAGGCATTATGCTGAGTGAAATCAGTCAGAGGCAAAAGGACAAATATTGTATAAGACCACTATTATAAGATCTTGAGAAATAGTATAAACTGAGAAGAACACATACTTTTGTGGTTACGAGGCGGGGGAGGGAGGGAGGGCAGGAGAGGGTTATTTACTGATTAGTTAGTAGATAAGAACTACTTTAGGTGAAGGGAAGGACAATACTCAATACAGGGAAGGTCAGCTCAACTGGACAGGACCAAAAGCAAAGAAGTTTCCAGGATAAACTGAATGCTTCGAAGGTCAGCGAGCAAGGGCGGGGGTTTGGGGACTATGGCTTAAGGGGACTTCTAAGTCAATTGGCAAAATAATTCTATTATGAAATCATTCTGCATCCCACTTTGAAACGTGGCGTCTGGGGTCTTAAATGCTAACAAGCGGCCATCTAAGATGCATCAATTGGTCTCAACCCACCTGGATCAAAGGAGAATGAAGAACACCAAGGTCACAAGATAATTATGAGCCCAAGAGACAGAAAGGGCCACAAGAACCAGAGACTTACATCATCCTGAGACCAGAAGAACTAGATGGTGCCTGGCCACAACCGATGACTGCCCTGACAGGGAGCACAACAGAGAACCCCTGAGGGAGCAGGAGAACAGTGGGATGCAGACCCCAAATTCTCATAAAAAGACCAGACTTAATGGTCTGACTGAGGCTAGAAGAGTCCCGGCGGTCATGGTCCCCAAACCTTCTTTTGGCCCAGGACAGGAACCATTCCCAAAGACAACTCATCAGACATGGAAGGGACTGGACAATGGGTTGAAGAGAGATTCTGATGAAGAGTGAGCTACTTGTATCAGGTGGACACTTGAGACGGTGTTGACATCTTCTGTCTGGAGGGGAGATGGGAGGGTAGAGAGGGTTAGAAACTGGCAAAACGGTCACAAAAGGAGAGACTAGAAGGAGGAAGGGGGCTGACTCATTAGGGGAAGAGTAAGTGGGAGTATGGAGTAAGGTGTATATAGGCTTATGGGTGACAAACTGACTTGATTTGTAAATTTTCACTTAAAGCAGAATAAAACCTATTAAAAAAAAAAATCCTAACTCACAAAAAAAGTCCAGACTTACTAGTCTGACAGAAACTGGAGAAAACCTGAGAGTATGGCCCCCCAGACCCCCTTCTAGCTTGGTAATGAAGTTACTCCTGAGATTCACCCTTCAGCCAAAGATTAGACAGGCCCATAAAACAAAACTAGACTAAATGGGCACACCAGCCCAGGGACAAGGACGAGAAGGCAGGAGGGGACAGGAAAGCTGATAACCCAAAGTCGAGAAAGGGAGAGTATTGACATGTGGGCTCAGCAACCATTGTCGCAAAATAATACGTGTATTAATTGTTTAATGAGAAACTAATTGTGCTGTAGATGAAGGTTTACTCACTGTTGCCAACCAGAAAAATATCTTGTTGGCAGAAGCACCCAGACAGCACTCTTCCTGAGTACGTGTATTCTGAGTGCAGGTGGTCACTTGGTTAAGATCCCTTGGAGCAGATCATTTCACATTCTGGTTTTGACCACCAAGGGGTGGGGGGGATTCCTTTCCTCAAAAAACATAGCTGTTAGTCTAGAAATCCAAATTAAAATTAAATGGCATGGTCAGCATATTATGCCTCTGCCTTACTGACTGCACCGAAAGTTTTCTTTTGCTGAGACACAGCTGGAGATCTGAGGGGAGAGAGAGATGAGAAGAATCCTTAACCTTCTGACACTGGCGTTAAGGAGGATCCC
The DNA here is from genome assembly GCF_024166365.1 of Elephas maximus indicus. NCBI lineage: Eukaryota > Metazoa > Chordata > Mammalia > Proboscidea > Elephantidae > Elephas > Elephas maximus. Next base: position 28,036,213 of record NC_064825.1, on the reverse strand, counting down.
TGCTAGACATCCCTAAATCATAGGCCTATCCATTGAGGGGTTTTGTTTTAGAGAATGAGAGCCCTTGGAGGCATGGATTCTGCCAAGAGGACTTGAGGCCAGGCCCAGGCGCAGCATCAAACTCCAGCAGGCCACAAGGAAGAACCTCACTAAGCAGTGGATGCTTTCTAGAAACTTCACACCATGCTCTCCAAAGACAACGTCTACACACTTCTGCGTGGACTCTCTAGAAGCTGCTTTTGCAGGGCAAACACAATCTTAGGTTTTACGTTTATTTGGGGGCAACTGAAGGAGATTACTGAGTTCTAAAACACCCTCAAATTCACACCGTGGCGTGGCCACTGATCACGCGCTTAGCCTCAGAGGCCACCAGGATGAAATACGTCACATCTGGGAGGGTTGCTAGCCTACTAAACCACACGCTTCTCCAGAGCAGAAAGCCATGCCCTCGCAGGGGCAGATTAACCAGTAAGATTGTTGTGCACCTGCTTACAGTAAGCAAGGTACACACATGCTTAATTGTGCTTACTTACTAATCTGTAGGGCATAATTTCACAATGGTTTGTGAGATTGTGCACTACAGGTTAGTAAGTAAGCACAATTCACCTTGTTTATTAGATAATCCATCCCTGTCTCTTAGTCACCTCTGAATGTCTGGCTCCAGGGGCTGGGGAGATGATCCATGTTCTTTATATGTTTTTATTTTCACTATAAAAGCAATCTATCCACATTTTTAGTCAGAAGATGAGTAAAGAAGAAAATAAAAGTCTTTCCCATCCCCAACTTATTCCTCAGAGGCACTCCCAGATACTATTTTGACGTATATCCTTCCAGTCTTTTTTCTATGGCTGTGTGAAATTTGTCTTACAGAGATGGGATTTGACTGTGTATAGTATTCTACAGCTTGCCCTGGACACCTTTCCATATAAGCACATTCTTTTAGCAGCTGCATAATATCCATTGTTTGAGTGCACCCGAATTTAGTAGTCCCCTTACTGAGGGGGGTTTTACATTCTTTCCAGGTTGGGGCTGTGACAACCAACACTGCAGTGAATGCTATTGAGCATAATATCTTAACAGTCCCGTGGAATTTTCCTGTAGGGTAAATGTCTAAAAGTGAAATTCTTAGACCAAAGGGTATATCCATTTTAAATGTTGCCAGATGTTGTCCATTTAATAGGTGCTTAATTAAGAAATGCTTGTTGAAACAATTTGAAAAGACTCAGGGTTCTAAGCAAAGGCAGCTGAAGAGGAAGGAGAAAGAAACGGAAAGGGAAGGGAAAGGGGGAGAAGGGAGATTAAGAAGTGGAAGAAATCGAGAGCAAAAGAAATGCTCAGGTGCTGTGAGTTTTCAACTCCTGACTTAGACACAAATAAAACCAAGGACGTCATGACCTCTTTAGGGGAGATTGTAGTAGGTGAGTATGTTGGGGATGTTGTTAGGTGCCATTGAGTCGATTCAGACCCTTAGCTACCCCATGTGACAGAGTAGGGTGTTCTAGGCTGTAATCTTTACGGGAGAAGATTGCTAGGTCTTTCTCCTGAGGAGCAACTCGTGGGTTCAAACCACCAATCTTCTAGTTAATTAGCAGCTGAGTGCCTAACCATTGCACAGCCTGGGCTCCTTATGCTGGGGAAGGGGGTGAACAATTCAGATTCACCTGGAGCATCTATAAGCAGGATGAATTTTAGTGACAAACACCACAGAAAAGAAACCTAACTCTTCCAAACCTTACTAAATGCTAGATGCTTTACGTCTTTACCTCATTTAATCCTCACAGAAACCCTGGAGAAGAGTTTAATCCCAATTTGCATTTTGCTCTGCCTGTACTGTAAATAGTACTTCATAGCCCTGAGGGTTTGTGCAAAATTGCTCCCACAAGGTAAGCTCCATGAAGACCATGCTCTGATTTGTCATAACTTTAGTGGGCTCAAGTATAACAATGATTACTAGGATGGTGCAGGAGTGGACAGTGTTTCATTTTGTTGTACATAGGGTCACTACGAGTCGGAACTGACTTGACGGCACCTGACAACAACAACAAGCTGTTAGAACAGTGATGGATACAAAGAAATTGCTGGACAAATATTCATTGAATAAATGAATGAATGAAAACCAAAAGTCATTGAGGTTAAGTTAAATAAGTATGAAAAGTATCTTGCCCACCGTATGCACTCAGTTCATGTTCGCTGCCTTCATAAGCAAAAGACTAGTGGCTGTGGATTATAGCAAGGCAACCCCATGTGTGTCAAATTAGAACTGTGGTTCATAAGGTTTTCAATGACCAATTTTGCAAAGTTGATAGCCAGGCCTTTCTTCCGAGGTGCCCTTTCGGTTAACAGCCAAGTGCATTTACTTCTTGTTGTTGTTGTGTGCTGTTGAGTCAATTCTGACTTATAGCGACCCTTTAGGACAGAGTAGAACTGCTCCATAAGGTTTCCCAGGCTGTAATCTTTATGGGAACAGATTGTCAGGTCTTTTCTCCTGCAGAGCAGCTGGTGGCTTATAACTGCCAACCTTTTAGTTAGCGCCACCAGGGCTCCTCTGTAAAGGTTTGTTGTTGTTATTGTTGTAGATTACAGCCAAGAAAACCTTATGGAACACTTCTACTGTGCAACATATGGGATCGCCATGAGCACCTCCCAAGCAGCAGATACTGAATCACACTATAGAAAGTATCGGAGCAAGGGATAAACTCCAATTTGCTTCCTCCAAAACCACTGACTTCCCACTGCACCATACGGGACATCCTTGGCTGAGGGACTGCTCCTAGAAGAAGTGGGATTTGCATTCTGTGCTTGGGTTGAAATTCATGCAAGGAAAGGGTTGAATAATTGAGAGCAACACATTTTGGGTCTAGTTGCTTGGTGTGTGTGTGTGTAGATGGGGGTGTGTAGGGGAGAAAATACAAATATTTTCTTCTGTAGAATTTCCTCTTGCAACGTACAGACCAGTTTTCATCCTTGCATTAAAAGAACGTGGCACCAGCGCTGAGCAGTTTCTGCCACACACCCGGGTAGCTGTGGCAATTACACCATTTTGGATAATTGTCTCATAATTGCTGCTATGATTTAAAATCTAATGTTATCCTCCAATTGTTCTGATGTCTTTTCATGAATAATGCAATCGTCCCATGAGCCCTCTGCCAGTTTCTCATTTAGATTGGCCCTGTGTTTGAGTTATGCACCATTGTCGAACACACCATTGTCTCCCAAAACTAACGCAGCAGAAACAATACAGCGAATAATTAGGACTTAGCTAATTATGGAAAACGGGACTGTGAGTAAGTAAGGTATGAAATTTTTCTCTGGAAAGATTTCCAGCCCCCAATTGGCCTATAGGTAACCAGAGATGAAACAAGGTAAAGGACCGACTTCGCTTTGAGGGTCTTAGTCTGCTGCTCTCTGTGTCTACCTGGCATGCCTGATTTTGTCTGATGTGGAGGGATTTTTCTTTTCAGAACAGATGGAAATAGATTTTTCCATAGGGTGACTTTTTATCAGTTGAATTATGTTGTTGTCATCAAATGCAAACAGCTCTGTAAACAGGAGCTGGTGAGTCTCCCTCCAAGGCCAAAATACCAATTGTTTCTATGAATGGGCAATGGCAGCTTGGATTTCTGTTTCTGGTATCTGGGCCTTGGTTTAACATAACAAGAAGAAATCAGTCGTGTTCAAATGAATGACAATAGAGTCATTTTAGAATTTCAGCTTAGCTTCTACCCAGGGTAGGGTCCATCCCAATCTTGTAGCATCTTGCTCATTTATGTCTATGCCAAGGACATCAATGCCACCGTTACTAGGCCCTCTCAGGCCTAATGAAAATAAGTAGAACTCAGTGGCCTACCCTGCCCACCTAGCAGTGAATGGAAGTATCAGGTCTAGTCATGAAAGAGGTGGGAAGTTCTTTTTGCATGAGGGCTCAGGTTAAGTTTCTGAGAAAGCTTAAAGCCTACACTTCTCATCTAGAGGAAAGACCTGAGCCTCTGTCCACCTGAGCACTCCATGGCTCCATGGACCTCAGCATCAAGGCCCACCAATGATCTGTCCATCTCTTGACATTCCAAATCTGCAAGCCAGCCATACCGACCTCCCTGCTCTGGCACAGCTCTGCACTATACATGATTTCTCAGAGGGCAATTTTTCCAAGTTTTCTCTGATTCCTCAAGCTCCACTGTTGCTCCTCTTGGGTTCTTCCATAGCCTCCTGGCATTGGCCCTATCACAGCATGTCTCACATCATAAATTCTCATTTTCTATTTATTTGTCTATCTCCCTTTCCAGACCATGAGACCTGGGTGGGCAGGACTAAGTGTTCAGCTCAGTTCAATGGCAGTTGTCATCAATGAATATCTGGTTATCTCCCCACCTTCTGGCCTCAGTTAGGTGAGCTTTCCACAGTGAGTCTGTAAGGACCAGGGGCTACCAGCTTGTTGGGTAACACCCCGGTGGCACCTGAACCCAAGGTCAGCCGCATCTCCAAGAGACTGAAGAAACACTCTGGAACCAGCAATCATGACATATGGTTTATTTGGGAGGCTTACTTACAGGACCATGGCCCAGGGCGGCAGCTGGCCACCTAGCAAGGGACACAAGTTTATATACCATTCCAGCCGGGACCAAGTCTCATTTTTTTTCTCCCTCATCCTTGGGCAGTCCTTGTTCCCAGGGACTTCACATCCAGGCCCAGGTGTTTTCCTTCCTGTTGTTAAGGCATTCCTCAGCCTTGGCCACCGGCCCAGTCATGCCACTCCCAGCGTTGTACCTTAGCCTGAGTCACCAGCATGCTTCAGGGAAGAGAAAAGCTGATTCCATTAGGAGGGGATACACATAGCTAAATAGCATTACCCTACACTGCTCCAGCCTGGGTTGCCCAACTCATCCAGCGCACAATGAGTTGCCTTCACACAGGCACAGACCACCCCAGGGAGTCATTTGAGAGCTACAGAGCCTCCTAAATTGGCTCCAGGAAACAGGCTTAGAGCTGAAGGGACTGGAGGGTTTTTAAAGCACTGGAGTCTGACAGACAAAGGGACAGATGGAAATCTGGGAGCCAGGGTTCTCTTTCCTTGGGTCTGAGATGCTAGGGTCAGCTTTGCTGCTGGGGATTTGTGGGAAAAAAGGCACCTATGGGGTGCAGCAGGCTTTCACCTGAGAGGGTGAGAGTAGCAAAGCTTCACCAGCATTGATCCATGGCTGGAGAAAAAGCAAATCTGGGCTTCCAGAAAGTGGCGAAGGTGGGTAGGAAAAAACATGACTTCTCAGGGAAGAACGAGTCCAAGGACTTCACCCGGAGTGCTCCCCAATAATATATGCCATGTGCGTCAGCTTTATTCTACACCACAGGGTGATTGTTTAACATCTGGAAGTACCCTAATTGAGAATACACACTTTTTTTTTTCAGTTGTTGAGTCAGTTCCAACTCATGATAACCCTATGTGTGTCAAAGTACAATTGTGGTCCATAGGGCTGCCAATGGTTGATTTTTCAGAAGTAGGTCACCAGGCCTTTCTTCGGAGGTGCCCCTGGGTGGACTCTAACCTCCAATCTTTTGGTTAGCAGCCCAGCATTTTACACTCTTGCACCACCCAGGGACTCCATGCATACTCTAAAACCCCCGAAAAACCAAACCTGTTGCCGTTTAGTTGATTCCAACTCACAGTGACCCTATAGGACAGAGTAGAACTGTCCCAAATGGTTTCCAAGGAATGGCTGGTGAATTACTACTGACCTTTAGGTTAGCAGCCGAGTTTTTAACCACTATGACACCAGGACTCCTTGCATACTCTAAAAAAAAAATTATTTAGCATACGGTAGAGGAATTAGACGCCCACGCTTCAGAGGTTATTACTACAGCCTCAGACTTATTTATCTCCAGTCAGTACCAGAGGGTTTGCTATTTGCCATAATGGATATTAGAAATGATTTTTCATTGGTGAGTGAGTGGAATTCAAGACATGTGCATTGACTAGAAATATCGTACAGGCACCTTCTTGAACGAACAGGCAAATCCAGCAACCTCTACACTCTAAAGTGGCAGCCAGGGCCTAGGACGCCATGCTGTGTTCTGTCATTTTCAGAGAATCCCATTCCCCACTAGAAGACTAGATGAAAACTACTGCCAGAATACTGTCACATCTCTCCCCAGTGACTACATGCAAGGTGCTTGTCAGAGAGTGAAAAGACAGGTTGCTGAGACTTCAAACTACATAATAGACATATGACAGTCTTGTACCTGCCAATAGACATACATGTAGGAGAATTCAGTATGAGACTTGCTTCATTGTACCAACTAGTAGCAGGAGTGAAGCTCTAACTATTGGGGTCCTCTAATACCTGCCAACAAAGAACCTAATAACTGTGAATGACCAAGGTGGCTTAGATCTATTTGCAACAGTAGGCTAAGGGCAAAATGAAGAGGCCCTGGGCCAAAGACCCTGGGTGGGGCACTTGACTACTAACCTAAAGGTTGGCTATTCTTACCCAGCAGCACCACGAAAGAAAGGCCTGGCAATCTGCTTCTGTAAAGATTATAGCCCAGAAAACCCTATGGAGCAGTTCCGCTTTGTAACACACGGGATCTCCATAAGTTGGAATCTGATGGCAATGGGTATATGGGGCACCAGTAGGTACTGGCCCCATGGCCTAAGAGAAGACGAGTGTAAAATCTTACTAGAGAAAAGGCCAGAGCTCATACATGCAAGACCACTTATAGCCACAGTTTGGTATGAAATTTTGGGCAATTCTGGGGATTCTCTTTGCAGTGCTGCACAGAAATGCTCTTGGAGTTTCTAATGGAATGAGACCCCACCATTTAACTGCAACATTTTCTGTTTCATTTGTTCCAACAAATGTTTCTGAGCTCCTACTCAGGTGAGAAATTCTAGAGTAGAAGATGTGGCACTTAGAAATTTAACCCTGATATTTTTAGTTTTCTTTTCAAATGGAATTTTTCAAGGCATCCTTAAGAAACAAGCACCAAAACTATGATTATTCTTAAGACTGAAGAGGATATTGGCAGCCAGTCATTCACTTATTTCAACAAATATATGCCAATACTCATTCATTAACTTTTCAACAACTGCCTACAGAGTACGTTATAGGGATCCAGGTTACATGCTAGGTTAGATGTTTTGTTTCCCAACCACTTTAAGCAAAGCTGTAGTTGTGATTTACAGAATTCTAAATAAAGTATTCTGAGGACAAAAATGACTAGCCATTTTTCACGGGTCCCAGGAAGGAGGTGGGGAATACAACAGGCCAGCAATCTGCATTCTATCCTGACCACAGGTGCCGAACCTACTCAGCTTCTCCCGTCCAAGCTGGGTGACCTTTGAAGACACTGACAGGCTCCAAAGCTTGGTCCAGGCCCATCAGGCACTGATTCATGTTGATAACAGCTGAAATTTGACAGGTTGCCTGGCACTGAAGACAGGTGAGCTTCTTGATACCTGGCGTGGTGACAGCTCTGATATGACATCCTGCTATTATTTACAGGTTTGTGTTGAGCTTGGAGTTTCCGAGGGGATTTGCACTTGAGAGGGAGCCAATGTGACAGGCAGGAATAGGTAATGTTATTGATCAGTGAGAAAAATAGGCCAGTGCACTCCTACTCAAACCTGAGACTTCAAAATCTCAGGAATGGGCAGGAATAGAGATGGCATTCCCAAATTTGGCCCCAGAAAAGATTCCAACAGTCTCAACTGGGACTTGACACATTTTAACAGTCAGCATTCTCAATGTTTGAAGCTTAGTGGTTTTTCCAGTAGGGAACTAATCATAATTGTTGTGCAGTTGATTAATTTCTCCTTCCAGGAGGACACGGTCTGCATGCGTATCCTAGCACCTCCTAGCAGGTGCTTATGAGCAGTAGACACTCCTCCATGTTTGAATAACTCCCTTAATTATCTCAGTCTAGACTGCCCCCGAAACTCCAGCCCGTTTCTAAGTGTCTCAGCATCCCTATTAGTAGGTAATCCACCTGCACCACTCCCATCCAGGAAGTGGCAGCTCCAAAATTCTTCAGGCCAAAAACCTGGGCATCATTCTTGACTCTCCTTCCCCGTACCCAATATCCAATCCATTAGAAAATTCTCCCAGCTCTGCTTACAAAATATATTCAGAGCCACTTCTCACCACCTAACTCCAGATTACCATGCTAGTTCAAGTCACAATCTTATCCAAGTTATTGCAGTAGCCTCCAACTGGTCTTCGTGCTTCACATCCTTCATGATCTACTGTCCACCTCTTTTACCATCCTTTCTTGCTCACTTTCTTCATGCACTTATCTCCACCTAAGGTTTACCTTGTGTCTCCACCCACTAGATAAGTCCATGGGGTTGGAACAGCATCTGGCACACTGTTTAAGCACTCAGTATTTGATGGATGAACGAAGAGCACACTGCAGGCAGACCCTGGGGTCCTGACTCCCAGCACATGCTGAATGAGCACAGAATTTAAGCTCCATGAGGAGTTATCACCCTGTTACACCATTAATGGGGGGGGGGGGACAACTAGGGAGCAAAGGCTACAGATGTCCATCCATTTATTCCTCACTCTCTAGGCATATTGACCTAACATAGGGTAACATGTGGAGCCCTGGTGGTGCTGTGGTTAAGGAGCTTGGCTGCCAACCGAAAGATCAGGAGTTCAAGTCCACCAGCTGCTCCGTGGAAACCCTATGGGGCAGTTCTACTCTGTCCTATAGAGTCTCTATGAGTTGGAATCAACTCAACAGCAATGGGTAAGTAAGCAGGTTAACATGTTGGGCAGAAGCTTAATTCTGAGCCCAAGCTTCCAAATGATCTGCTTGGAACCTCCACTCCTTTATTAGTTGGTCTTTGGTATCTACTGTCTTAGCAGAACACCTAGCACCAGGAATCCTACACACTATTGAGTTGGGACTGCTACAGACATCTTCCCGCATATCTCCATGAGTATGCTTTTCATATCCCAGAACAATTCAACTTCCCGATTCAGAGGGCAGGCCTGAGAAGCAGGTTTTGGAGTGAAATGAGGGAATGGCTGGGTATGAGACTAAGTATAAAAATGATGTAATTTCGATTTCTCTACCTAAATCACACACAGGGAATTAATGCTTTGATGCCAACAGGCTTTATAGTTAATTATTCTTCCTAGATGTTCCTCATCTGTCTCATGCTTCCCTCCTTGGAAGAAATCAGGACTGCTAGTTAAGTTTCAGTAATTTCATTCAGTAAATACATGGAATGTTATATATTTTTGAGAAGGGGAGGAGCTGAGGAAACTGTAAGGAGCAGGCTTCATTTCTTGCTGGCTATCATAGCTGACTTGGTGACCTTGCCAGCAATGGAGGACTTCTTATCCACTGCCTTGATGACTCCAGCTGCCACTGTTTGTCTCATGTCCCAGACTGCAAAACGGCCTGGAAGGTGGGGAAAAAAAAAAATGTGATTTCTGGATAGTAACCTGGAAGGAAAAGGCCTTTAGCCCATGCCTCTGTTACAGAATGGAGGTTGTGCTTTCTTCCCATGACTCAGTAGCAACCCATGGCTCACCTAGAGGTGGGTACTCAGAGAAAGTTTCCACACACATGGCCTTGTTAGAGACCATCTGCACAATGGCTGCTTCGCCTGACTTCAAGGCCTTAGGGTTGTCCTCCAGCTTCTTGCCTGTGCGCCTGTCAATCTTTTCTCTCAGTTTAGCAAACTCGCAGGCGATGTGGGCTGTGTGGCAGTCCAGCACTGGGGAGTAGCCAGCATGGATCTGCCCAGGGTGGTTCAGGACAATCACCTGGCAGGTAGACAGGATAGAATTGGAAGAGTCACAAGATTAATGGCAGCTAGCCCTAGGATCTGGAGCAAAATCTTCACAAACCTGGGCCTCAATCTTAATTAGGACTGATTCCTAAGAAGGAGACCCATCACCACCATCCCTGAGGCCCTTGGCTTCCTGGAGCCTCACCTGTGCCACAAAGCTGCCAGCCTTCGTAAGGGGGTCATTCTTGCTGTCTCCAGCCAGATTCCCACGCCTTATGTCCTTCACAGACACGTTCTTCACATTGAAGCCCACGTTGTCACCAGGCAGGGCCTCAGCCAGGGCCTCATGGTGCATCTCCACAGACTTGACCTCTGTGGTGACGTTGGTGGGGGCAAAGGTGACCACCATTCCAGGTTTCAGGAAGCCAGTCTCCACACGGCCCACAGGCACAGTGCCAACACCTGTCCAGTGGAAGAAAGGAAGTCAGAGTTGCCCCGGATTCAAATCATCCGGGCTCCAACAGGGATGCCAAACCTTTAGTCCTTTTGTTCTGACTGCAAGCTGGCTCCTGGGAGGTGCCTGCCCCCTGGGTTTAAGGACAAAGAGGCAGTTACAGAACAGGTAGAAAACACATAAAACACAGGGATGGATCCACCAGCTCTCTAAGGTAGTGGACAAGTTCAAAATGCTGAGTTCTCCTATACTTCATCCTAGCTCAGAGAAGCAATGGAGTCAGGATTTGAACCAAGGCAGTCAGACTCCAGAAGAAGCCTGGTGGCTACTTAAAGGTGGTGGTTCAAACCCAGCCAGTAGCTCTGGTAAAGATTCTAACCACACTCATTTCTATTCACAGCAACACTACAGGACAGAGTAGAACTGACCCCTAGGGGCAGACTGCCACATGTTCCTCCCATGGAGCAGCTGGTGGCTTCCATCTGCCCACCTTTTGGTGAGCAGCCAAAAGGTATGCCACCAGGGCTCCTTACTACAGGCTAGAAAACCCTGTGGGGCAGTTATACCTATCACTGTGAGTCAATTTCAGACTGCAGAGCTCATTCTTAATTCCTAAATGAGCAGTCTACCCTCCACCCCATCCAGCCCCTCACTCACCTCCGATCTTGTACACGTCTTGCAGAGGCAACCTCAGGGGCTTGTTGACTGGGCGAGTGGGTGGGAGGATGGAATCCAGAGCTTCTAGCAGTGTCACTCCGGTGACATTCCCCTCCTTCCTCTCCATCTTCCAGCCTTTGAACCAGGGCATCTGCAGGGAGGGTTGAGGTGGAGGTGAGTCTGGGGCCGTGGTTCCCAGTAACCCCCACCCAGGGCCATCTGAGTTCCGCCTGGAACGCTCATGTTTGTGCTGGGCTCCAGCATGTTGTCCCCGTGCCAGCCCGAGACGGGCACGAAGGCCACGGCGGCCAGGTTGTAGCCTATCTTCTTGATGTAGGCGCTCACACTTCTTTAGTGACCTCCTGGAACTGTGCAGGGTTGTAGGGGGGCTCAGTGGAATCCATCTTGTTGACCACCGCGATGAGCTGCTTCACCTCCAGTGTCTAGGCTAGCAGTGCATGCTCGCGGGTCTGCCGGTTCTTGGAGATGCCAGCCTCGAAGTTGCCCATGCCCTGGTGGGATAGACAAGGCTGCAGGAACAGGGAGGTTTGATGAGGGGGTGCCTGGCAGACGGGAAGCTGGCTAGAGTTTTGGTAGGTCCCAGATCCCTTTGAGAACCTGAGGAACACTGCCAAGAAACTCACAGATGTACAAGGGGGCATTTGTAGGGCCCCTCGCTGCTGTGGACAGGGGTCCTGCTGCCATGAGGTGAACCCTCACTTAGCCCCATAAATGAGCTTTTAGTTCCTTTTTCCTAACCTACTTATCTACTTGATGAGCATCAGAGGACCTTGTCTTACCCCACCCCCAGATCAACAGTTTTTGAGTGATAGAACTGATGATTGGCATGGGTGAGGACAACCCTTCCCAAGGGCTTGGACATTAAAGCCTGAGCTTTCTTCTTCCATCCAGAGGTCCCTGGGACCATTGGCTTTAGCACCTGGAAAGTGCCTGTGATCATGTTCTTGATGAAGTCCCTGTGGCCTGGGGCATCAATGATGGTGATGTAGTATTTGCTGGTCTCAAATTTCCACAAGGAGATATCAATGGTGATGCCACACTCTCTCTCTGCCTTCAGCTTGTCCAGCACCCAGGCGTACTTGAAGGAGCCCTTGACCATCTGGTGGGGTTTGGGAAGAGTAGGTAAAATGCATTAATGGAGAGCCAACAATTCCATCTTAGATCCTGCTTTCTGCACTCTGCAATCAGACCTACCCATGAGGATGACCTCCCTTCTCACCTCCCCACCTGGGACTGCCAGACAGGGCATGCCTCACCTCTGCAGCCTCCTTCTCAAACTTCTTGATGGTTCTCTTATCGATGCCACCACACTTGTATATGAGGTGCCCAGTGGTGGTAGATTTGCCAGAGTCCACATGTCCTATGACAATGATATTGATATGGGTCTTCTCTTTGCCCATGGTGTTGGGTTGCAGAGTCACTACTGGACAAAAGAGTGGGGAAAAGTGAGGCTGAATTGCCTCAGGACTGCTCCCTCCTCTATTCCTCTCCATTCCACAGCACCTAACCCAGAGCTTGAAATATGGCAGGGGTTCAGTAGCTATAAAGTGAAATAGACTTTCCCAGGCTATACCTTCTGGACAACGCAAGCACTATATCCAGTACTTCCAAGCAGTCCTAGCCCATCCTTTCTCCTGTGGGGTGCCATGCCCAGAAAACCTGGGGTTTAGTCAGTCCTGGTCCAGCCACCCCCTCCCACTCCTAGTACAAGAGACCCTACCACTCTGTAGTTTGCAGCTACTCCCCTATAAACACTCACCTCCAAATAAGAAGAAGCAAAGTATACCCACAGATCTTCCAGAGCCAAAAAAAAAAAAGAGCCAAAGCTGCTGTGAATTTAAAGCCTCAGGTCTCCTGCTTTTATGAGCCCAGCACTTCCTACCCTCTGGCCCCTCCTTTTTTGTTTCCCACCAAATTAGAAATGAAAGCCTGATCCCCTTAGAAAATGCCGCTCCCTACTCCCAGGCACAACTCCCGAATAGCCTTGCATGATTGTGTGATTGGATGAAGGGAGGGTGGGTGAGGCTCACTAATACTTTTTTGGTGGAATGGGGGAAAGGAAGGACCTGGAAATAAGAAATAAATGAAAATACTGTATAGAATAAATGCTGCATAGTACTTTACTTGAAAAAAAGACCCTCAACTAGATGGATTGACACAGTGGCTGCAACAATGGGCTCAAGCAAAACAATAATTGTGAGGATGACACAAGACTGGGCAGTGTTTCATTCTGTTGTACATGGGGTCACTATGTGTTGGAACCGACTTGGTGACACCCAACAAAAACAACAGTACTTAGTGCAGACGACTCCTCAAGACTCAGCTGCAGAATCATCATTCATTCATTCATCATTTATTGAGCAACACATTGCCTGACACTCTGCTGGAGGCTGGGGACCTCAAAAGAAGTAGTCACAGCTTCTCCTCTCGAAAGCTCCCAGGCTCCTGGGGAGGCAGCTGTTCCTGCTGAGTCTTCTCTACTTCACCAGTCCAGGATTGCTTAGAGAGAGAGAGCTGGTTGGGCTGAGTTGGTATTGGTTGTGTCTGTATGAAGCCTACTCTGGGGCCGATCATGTCCTCATCCTTCCCTTGGAAGTCCTTGCAGGGTTCAGTCACATAGTAAATGCTCACCCCTTTCCCCTGCTCTTTTCCTCAGCCTGTGCCTGGGCCCAGCATCACTGGAGGTCAGTAGTCTAGACTTGTGGGGTACTTGGTCCCATGGAACCCATCTCCTTTTGCACTCTCCATTTCTCATTTTTAAGCTGCCGTGTTCTACCCTTGCCCCTAAAGAACCAAGAAACTCTGGAATGCGAAAGAAGTGAGGAAGCATCTCATTTATAGCAGAATCTAACATGTAGGGAGGTAAATCACTGTCCAAAGATTCTGCAATTCTTTGTTCCCCACAATCAGTAATTCTTCCTCATCCAGTCATCTTCTAGAAAAAAGGAGGTAGCGCGCCCTATACACCAATGTTCACTGAAGCACTTTTCACAATACCCAAAATGTAGAAACAACCAAAAAGTCCATCATCAGATGAGTGGGTAAACAAAACGTGGTACTACGTACAATGGAATATTCCTCAACCATAAACAGAATATAAAATCCTGGTATATGCTACAATATGAATGAACCTTGAAAATATTATGCTAAGTTTGATAAGCTAGTTGCAAATGGACAGATACCATATGATCTTATTTATATGAAATAAGTAAATGTACAGAAACCAAAAATTATTAGTGGTTACCAGGGATGTGAGGGAAAACCCTGGTGGCGTAATGGTTAAGAGTTATGGCTGCTAACCCAAAGGTCTGCAGTTTGAATCCACTAGGCACTCCTTGGAAACTCTGTGGGGCAGTTCTACTCTCCTATAGGGTCGCTATGAGTCAGAATTAACTCAACGGTAATGGGTTTTTTGTTTTTCTTTTTTTGGTTTAGGGATGCGAGGCAGGGGGACAGAAGGAATTTGTGCTTAGCGAGTGTTGAGTTTATGTTAATGATGGTGGAATAATTTGGAAAAGGATAGCGAGAATGGTTTTACAATGGGAAGAATATAATCAATGTCATTGAGTTATACATCTAGAAATTGTTGAATTGGCACATGTTTTGTTGTGTATATTTTCATCACAATAGTAATAATTTAAAACTACCCAAAAACTTAGTGGCTTAAAACAACAACAAAAAAAGCAAACAAGCAACAAAAAGAGACAGAGCAATTGAGTCCATTCATTCATTCCACTACCATCTATGAGCTAACACTGTATGCTTGGCTCTGCTCTGAGAGCTGTACTTGCAAATATGAGTGACACAGCCCATCTCTTTGAGGGGTTCACAGTCTGGTAGGAGAGACAGATGATGACAAAGAAATAATTTCAATGTAATGAATAAGTTATGAGGGCTGTGAATGAGGCACATTAGGGAGATTCCCAGGCGTGTAGGTAGGTGAGGACAGGTTTATAGAGAAGCGTATCTGGCCTTCAAGACGAAGGCAGGGCTTGCCAGGGGTAGGAATCAGTGTGAATACAGCCTTCTATTTGGCAGGAGGACAGGGAATGGATGAGAGAAAATGATGACTGGAGAGATGAGGAAGGAGGGGGAGGTTATTATGCATTAACTCCTCAGAGTTTAATTTTTCTCGACTGTAAATCTAATTATGCAATTCCCTTGCTTAAATCTCTTGTTTACTCTTTATTGCCCTAAGGGGGGAAGGGTACTTTGTTCATTACATGGAAAGAAGCTCAGAGGCAACAGAGACTGGAGGCAGGCAGAACCTTAGGAGGCCACCTCAGGAGTCTGGGAAGGAGAAGATGGAACCTGAACCAGGCAGTAAAGTTGATAAGCATTCAACATATTTAGAAAGGAGAAAGATGGGAGACCACAGGGGCTAAAGGGAGCTCTTGCCATTAGGAAGGAGAACATTCCTTTATCAAAATCGCCTCCCTCATCCCAATGTCAGGGCCAAGCCCCTAATGCAGCTTCCAAAGGACCGTGCTATGAACTCTAAAGAGTCAGAGTCTAGATCCCTTCCCAACTGCACAGCCAATCCACACAGTGGGACTGAGCTGGTCATACCCCTCTCTGGGTCTGAAATTTCCCAGTTTTAATATGAGATGATATTACCATCTTGTTTCAGCCACTTGAACTAGCACAAAGGCAAATTAAGTATATATGATTTCAGTTTGGAGTCAGATAGTTGTTGTTGCCAGTTGCCATCAAGTCAGCTCCAGCTTACTACGATCTTATGTGTAAGAGAAGGAGACATTACTCTGTCCTGTGCCATCTTCATGATCATTGTTGGTTTGTTTGAGTCCATCATTGTGGCTATTGTGTCAGTCCAACAGTCCATCCTGCTTCCTCTGTTTACTATTTACTGTGTGAACTTAGTATCTGGGATCTTCAGTTTCCTTACCTATAAAATGGGATAATACTAACCGTCCAGGGTTATCATGAGGAGTAAATGAAATAATGCATGCACAGTGCCTGGCACATGGTAAGTACTCAACAGGTATTTACTATTAAGGAACCCTGGTGGCACAATGGTTAAGTGCTTGGCTGCTAACTGAATGGTTGGCAGTTTGAACCCACCGGCGACCCCATAGGAGAAAAGACCTGGTGATCTGCTCCTATAAAGATTACAGCCTTGGAAACCTTATGGGGCAGTTCTACTCTATTCTATGGGGTTGCGATGAGTTGGAAATGACTTGGTGGCACACAATAACAACAACAGAATTTGTTATATCTTCCTCTCCTTGTCGTGTTGCTGGACACCCCTCACCATGAAGAAACACACTCACATGTAGACAAAACAGGAGGATCAGAGACATGGAATGATTTGCCCAAGGTCACAGAATAAATTAATAAAGAAAGGATGATACTGCTCAGTCTATGAGTTTTCAAGCTTCCTCCGAGACAAACTGTCGCCTCATTAAGAATTATTATTACAGTTCTTCCATTTGAGCCATTTGCATAGTATCTCAGTGGTCTTGGCTGACTCAGAACTGAAGGAATCATCAGAGTTAAGAGGTTTTCTGACATTGAAATAAGCTGAAGGGTAAATGTTCCTGATAGAATGACTTCTGCCTCCTAGTGTAACTGGCTGTTGCTGGGGAAATACTCCCATTATTTACAAATTTGAAGGGACCTAGCCATTCATTATCACTTTATTAGAATAGTATTTACAATCCATAAATGTAAAGTCATCAGAGTTTCTGGAATGGGGTGGTTAGGAATT
The DNA here is from genome assembly GCF_024166365.1 of Elephas maximus indicus. Classification (NCBI taxonomy): domain Eukaryota; kingdom Metazoa; phylum Chordata; class Mammalia; order Proboscidea; family Elephantidae; genus Elephas; species Elephas maximus. The sequence goes on along the minus strand of NC_064825.1, from coordinate 28,019,617 downwards.
AGAAATGGATCTACAGAGACTGTAATGCCATCTTCAGGCAATTAGAATGAAATAAAATCATTTAGGGCATGAGAAGCACAATGCTAAGTCACTGAAATCAATGAAGTGACACGGTCAAGAGGCTCTTATAGGGCAAATGCATAAGTACAAGTAGAAGTGGCTTTCGAGCACCAACTAAACAGAGAAGGTTAATTCCTGAAGGACTAGACGATATGGCTAGTTTTGCCACATGAGCTAAACATATTTGTCAATTATTTTGTCTATTTAGATGATTATTAACCAAAGCCCTTGGGTCTCTATAGTTAGTGAGCAAAGTTGTAGCTGTTGGATTCTCCACTTTATCAAAGTTTCTAGACCCCAGAGAGCCCGTTCCAGACACAGACTGAGTCAGCACAATAACACCAGTATATTGTAGAGAAAACAAACAAAACAAAAAACTGGAGTTAGTGATGAAGTCTTTGAAGGTAAAGGCTCAACACCTACTTTATAACATCTCTGCTTTTACTCACTTAATTCAGAACAATTAGAGCGGCCACAGTAGTTTTTGTTGGGCATCTGAGTAGATCTAATTTAAACAAAGTGGTGGAGTTATTGGTATTGTAGACATGTCCTCTGTGTCCCTAGTAGGCATAACACCATTTAGTTTGGAGGAAGCTTAATTTAGATTATGGATGTCTCTAGGGAGGGTTAGGTTGGGGTAGAAATGTGGAAGGCGTTTCAATGATTTCCTCTACCAACCAAACTTCTCGTATCCTATTTAGAAAATAGAGCTTTTCTAAGTGAAAGAATTTTTTTTTTTTAAGTGAAAGAATTACTACTTTTTAAACATTTTATCGTGTTTTAGGTGAAAGCTGACTTAGCAAATTAGTTTCCAATCAATGATTCCTCACAAATTGTTCCGTGACATTGGTTGTAATCCCCGCAATGTGTCAGCATTCTCCCCAATTTCTCCCTGGGCTCGTTTCCATTAGTCTGGTTTCCCTGTCCCTGTCTGCCTTCTCATCCTTGGTTTTGGGCAAAGGTTGCCTTTTTGGTCTCCTATAGTTGATTTTTCTAAAGTGCACATTCTTTATGTTTATTTTTATTTTATTGTTTATTTTATAGACCTGTCTATTATTTGGCTGAAAGGTGGCCTCCAGGAGTATCTTCAGTTTCAAGTTAGAAGGTTGTCTTAGGGCAATAGTCTCGGGGGTTCCCCCGTCTCCGTCAAACCAGTCAGTCTGTTTTGTTTTTTAATTTGAATTTTGTTCTACCTTTTTTTTTTTTAGCACATATATTGTTTTACGATATTGGTTAATAACCCCACAATATGTGAACGCTCTCCCTTCTCGACCTTGGGTTCCCTATTACCAGCTTTCCTGTCCCCTCCTGCCTTGTAGTCCTTGCACCTGGGCTGGTGTGCCCCTTTAGTCTTGTTTTGTTTTATGGGCCTCTCTAATCTTTGACTGAAGAGTGAACCTTAGGAGTGACTTCATTACTGAGCTAAAAGGGTGTCTGGAGGCCATAATCTCAGGGTTTCTCCAGTCTATGTCAGGACAGTTAAGTCTGGTCTTTTTCTGTGAGTTAAAATTTTGTTCTGCATTTTTCTCCAGCTCTGTCCGGGACCTTCTATTGTGATCCCTGTCAGAGGACTCCGTGGTGGTAGCCAGGCACCATCTAGTTGTACTGGACTCAGTCTGGTGGAGGCTGTGGTAGTTGTGGTCCGTTAGTCCTTTGAGCTAATCTTTCTCTTGTGTCTTTAGTTTTCTTCATTCTCCCTTGCTCCCAAAGGGGTGAGATCAGGTGAGTATCTTAGGTGGTCACTCACAGGCTCTTAAGACCCTAGACCCTGCTCACCAAAGTAGAATGTAGAATATTGTCTTTATAAATTATGTTATACCAATTGAGCTAGATGTTCCCCGAGACCATGGTCCCCACAGCCCTCAGCTGAAATAATTATTTTGATTTAGTTCAGTCCAGATTTAAGAGTGAGAATGAGCAGGGAAAGCTGACTTTCCCAGAGCCTAAAAACACTGAATAAGGTGATATTCAGTCTGCAGACCTGCCGAAGTAGTAAATTAGATTCTAAGTAGGAAAGAGTTATTTCTTTGCAACAAATATTTGCAAAGCATCTTTTACATGTCAGTCTCAGAGCACAAGACAGACTATGATATCAGCTCTCCCAGAGTAAACCACTTAAGGAAGAAAACAGGGACAGGCTCACTCATATCCCACCCTGGAAGCTAGAGTCCAGAGCTGGAAGGGACAAAGGACTTAATATTCAAGTGACTCTAAATTAGTGGTTTTCTGCTAGAATGACCCTTGTTTGGACTGAGGAACAGAGACAGAGGAAGAGGGACATTTTTTCTAAATTCTAGAGCTTGACAATTTCAGGGAGACCTGGTAATCTGGGAAGCTCTGGTCAAACCATGTTAAAGGGAAAGCTTTTCCTCTGAGCTGTTGGAGCTTCATTCATTCAACGAGTATTTCCTAAGCATTTTCTGTGTGTTACTGAGCCCCTACCACAATGCTATGGATGGGTATTTTTACCTGACCTCCATTTCACAGATGACTCAGAGAAGTAAAGTGAGTTGTTCAAACCACACAGCTAGCATGTAGGCAGTGGAGCTGGAATTTTCATCAAGACTGTCTCCTTCTAAAGACAACACTCTCATCCCCAGCCAAGACATGTCCCCTCTTTAGTAGTCCTGAAGGCATCATTCTAGTGCAGCACCTTTAAATGTGGAAACTGAAGCCCAGGCAGGTCAAATTCAATCTTATTTGAGTCTACAAACATTAATTGTATGCCTACAATGTGTCAGGCTCTGTGCAAGAAGGATCCTCAAGCCAACTAGGGGGACCCACCCACAGTAGGATAACTATTGGAGTACAAATATCTGCACACGTTCAGTGGAGCACAGGCTCTCGAGAGATGCTGCTGATTGATTTGACCACAAGTGCCATTTCCCAAGCATCTGTCCAACACAGGAAGCCTCCAGGAATATTTACATCATCACTTTTCTCCTCTGGTGCTCTGGAGGTAACATCTATTTTTGCCATCACTGCAGAGTTAATTTTAAGGCTCCCAATCTCTTTGGATCACTTTGAATCACAGGCTACACAGTAATATAGGGGCATAAAACCAAAAGTAAATGGCTTCTGAACTTCAGCCCAGAAGTGGGGCAGGGAAGGGGATTGAAACTGAGGACGTGAGAGCCGGATCCAAGAAGAGCTCAGGGGAAGAGCTGGAGCAGAGAAGGGGCTCCTTTCCTCTGTGGCTGAACAGGGAGGAGGGTGAAGCAGGATGAGGTGGTAGTGGTGACGTGGGGGGTGCTAAGGGCAGAGTCAGAGGTTGAACATCCCAGGAGTTTCCTGTTGAAGACTTGATATGTTTCTGAGCAGCCAGTAGAGATGTTAGCAGATAACTGCCTTTTCACTCAGTTACTCATTCATGGCGCAACAGAAAAGAACATATTTCCAATCCTAACTTTTGTCATTGTGAGGCATGTGATGCTAAAGTGGAAATCAGGTCACAGATATCCCATAGATGTGAGCACCCTTCCCTCCCTCGACTCTGCACTCAGGTTCTATCTCCATTTTTCAAGTGTGACTTTAGATAAGCCATTGATAGTCTCAGAATCGAAGACTCATCACCTGTAGAATAGAACTGATAACCATTCCTGCCCTGTCCCTCTACCATAGTCCTGAGGAGAATCAGAGGAGAGTATGGGTTGGAAGCAAGGCTGTAGGCTCCATGAGGGACCCACAAAGCAACTGTACTCAAATTATGTAGACACTGGGGGCCGAAACTTAACTCTGCAGTGCTGACAAAAATAGATGCTACTCCCAGAGCCTCTGGAAGAGAAAAATGATTATGTAATATTACCAGGGGCGTTCTTTGTTAAATGTGATGTTTAGGAACCAGGCCTGACTCATTCATTGGTATTTGCAAGGTGCCAATCACAGTGATCTGTACGGATCAGAAGTTCAATGAATGAAGTGCTCAGATACTTAAGTGTCTGTTTATTAGTATTTAAAGCACCTAACACATCTGAATTCATGTTGTCAGCCTGTGAACTCATACGTGTTTGATGAATACCTTAGTTTGCTTTGAAAATAGTTTTACTTGGTCTATTAAGAGATAGTAAGACATAGGGAAAAAAAAATTAGAGGATAAAACAAGAATATCCTTCCTTGAGAAGTCTCCCAAGGCAAATTCACTGTCGCTTATCTCCCCAGACACACATCTGCCCTGCTGCTAATCAAGGTGTTAATGATCCAGGGTCGACTGTGCGCCAGGTGAACAACTCAAATATTATCCCGAGGAACGTCGGCTCTCCCTGCGTTGTGTTTATAATTTAACTGTTACTTAGCATTTATGGGTAACACACATAACTTGAAAATTGTTTTACAATCATTTTATAGTTGCTCTGTGAGAGATAATTAAAGCAAAACCACTTTTAATGAAGCTACTCAAAGGGACGAAGTTGTCGTGCCAATAATGTGCTATATAAATGCAAATTATCAGGATCTGTATTACAAGGAAAACTGCTTATATCATTTTTCATGGGACCCACATGTAAACATTATAATAGTTCTGTTTATAGAGCACTTCTCTCCCTAAAAGATAAACACGCCTACACATGCATTATTTAACAGATCTTCCCAACACTGAAGGATGAGTAAATCCATTCATTCGTTTGTTCATTCTCAATTTCATTGAGCACGTCTGTTTAAGGGATCATGCTCAGTGCCAGGAGAACACAGGTTAGTGGGGTTTCCTCAAGAAGCGTCCATTCTGACAAAAGAAGTAAAACATGCACGAGATGACTGAATGTAAGGGAGACACCAAGCAGTATAACTTAGTAGAAACAGTATTGGCTTTGAGATTTAGATCAACATGGTTCAAGCTCTGGTTCTGCTACTACATCAGAAAGACTTGGGTTCGAACACCCCCTTTACCAGTCGTGGGACCTCTGTGAGTCTCAGTTTCCTTATCTGTAAAATCGGGACAATAGTACTCATCTCAAAGGAGCTGGCATGTGGAATGTAAGAGTGTTTAGCAAAGCAGTTATAGCAGGTTCTCAACAAACGGTAGTTATTGTATTAATCTGAAGAGCCCTGGTGGTGCAGTGATTAAAGTGCTCAGCTGCTAATCAGAGGGTTGCCAGTGCAAACCCACACCCCGCACCTTGGGAGAAACTTGTCGCAGTCAGCTTCCCTAAAGATTTACAGCCTTGGAAACCTCTATGGCGCAGTTCTACTCTGTCCTACGGCAATAAGTTTTTTTAGTTTATAGGGTACTATGAGTTGGAATCCACTCAACCACAGTGGGTTTGGCTTGTTATAATAATAATACAGCAATGGTAGAAAAAATACATCACAATGAGACTTTGTGTGACGGAAATCTTACTTCTGGCTGGGACTGGGTAAGGGTCGAGACAGATGGGCGGGGAATCTAGGAGGGGTTTAAGAAGGATGTCAATCCAAGAATCTAGGACTCATCTTTGATTCCCTTCTGCCTTACCCACAGGCGGTCTGGTGACTCTACTGCTAAAAAAAAACAAAAAAGAAACTGCTAAACGTATCTCAAATCCATCCCCCTATTCCAAATGCACCCCAGCAGTGCCATCTGTCTCAGGTACGTCAACACGTCTGCTTACCCCATGCAGATTGCCCACGACCTCCCAGACACCTCGATGGTGCCTTCTGGGGCGCAGGCGCAGGGACTGCGCTGCGCTCATGGAGAGCTTGTCGGCCCACGCGCAGACCCGCGGGCTGTCCGGGGCAGGTGGGGAGCGGGGTACCGGCGGGAATAGGGGTGCCAGCACATGGTGGAGCCTCCTCGCCCAGCTGAGTCTCTGCGCTGCAGGCCCGACAAGTGGCCGCTGGTGCACTCATGCCCTCCCACCCCCCACTGAGGCTGCGCCCAGCACGGACTCCCAGCAAGAGGGGCTGGAGTTCACACCAGGTCCTGCTCGGAAGACGGCCTGGCTGCCTTGAGGGCGCCGGCGACCACCACACTCTGCCTTACGTTTGCGCGCGGCCTGGGCTGCCCTGCCCGCAGAGTCTCCTTGGCAGGGCCCGCGCAGCAGAGGGTCAGGGACGGACGCAGACAAGCCCTCTGTCCCTTGTGCTCCCGCAGCTTGGGGCCAGGGGACACCCAGTAGAGGCTGAACGTCCCTGGGCCGTGGCCCCAAGCAAAGGAAAGATTTAACCCTTCAGGGAACCGGGGTCCCTGGCCTGGGGGAGTGTAGGACTGCCTGGTTGGGTGGCGCAGGGTTAGCACAGGGGGAAACAATACCTCAGGGAAGGGGCAGGTGGCGCTGGTGCTCTCCTTAGTCCCCCATGCTGCTGAAGCGCCCTGGGTCTACAGGGACCCAAGGAATGAGGGCCTAGACTGGGTGAGAGCCCTGCAGCGCCACCGGAATTGTCTCATTAAACCTCCACGCTGCAAACCTGAAAAAAAAAAAAAAAATTCAAGCAAGTATCAACTCCCACTTAAACAATTAAAAAACAAAGGTGTCATTTAGTGGATTCCAGTTCATGGTCACCTCATGTGTGTCAGAGTAGAACTGTGCTCCACAAGGTTTTCAATAGCTGGTCTTTTGTAAGTAGATTGCCAGGCCTTTCTTCCAAGGTTCCTCTGGATGAGCTTAAACCTCTAACTTTTCAGTTAACAGCTGAGCATGTTAACTGTTTATACCACACAGGGATTTCTGGACAATAATAGTCACCGCCTAACACTTCTCACTGATACCTGTCTCATTCTGCCCATCTTTCACCAACCCCTTCTCCACTTACAGCCAGAAAGTTCTCTCTTTAAAACCTAAATCCAGCCTTGCCACTCTCAATATTCAGTGGCTTTCCATCTCACATAGAATAAAAATTCGAACTCCTTACCCTGACGTAAATAGCCCTCTATAATCTAACCTTTCCCTGCTTCTCTGGATTCAGCTCACACTACACTTTTCCCTTCCTACAGCCTTCCTTCTGCTCCTATGGGCTTTACAGTAGCTGTCTGCTTTCCCTAGAATGCTTCTGACACTCGTCTTTGAAAGGCTCGTTCCTTCTTGTCATTTAAAATCAATTCAGTGTCTTCCCAGAGAGGCTTTTCCAAACACCAATCTAGAGCCATTTTACTACTTCCCGTCGGTGACTATTTTCTGCATAGCACAGTTATCTGATATTTTCTTGTTTGTTTGCCTTCATGGTTATTTATTATTGGCTGCCTCTCCATCTGCCCACCTCCACTAGACTGTGAGTGCTACAAGAGCTGCAGCCTCATCATTTTCACTGATCTTTTCATGGGATCCTATAATAGTGCCCAGTACATAATAACTAAATGTTTGTTGACTAAATACATCAGTGAAGTGGCTTTTTTTTTTATTGTGGTAAAAATACATATATCAAAGCATTTGGCAAGTCGATGATTTTTACACGTATAATTCAGGGACATCGATTATGTTCATCAGGTCGTGCAGCTGATGCTGTTGTTGTTAGGTGCCGTCGAGTAGATTTCCGCTCATAGCAGCTCCATATGACAGTAGAAAACCCTTAGGGATTTCTGGGCCATAATCTTTACAGGCCAAATCTCCAAGTCTTTCTATCATGGAGCACCTAGATAGGTTCGTACCTCCAAGCTTTCCATCATCAGTCAAGCACTTACCCACTGTACCACCAGGGTTCCTTGAACAACAATTACCACTATCCTTTTCCAAAGTATTCTACCACCCTTCACAGAAGCTCAGTGCCCATCTAAGAAATGACTCCCCTTACCCCTTCCTTCCTAATTGAGGTGGTATTTTAACAAGGCCCATGAACATTGGTTTCCTTTTTCCTGCATCAGTTGATAGTGTGGAGGGGGATGACAATTGAGTAGGAAAGGTTACGACATTTGAGGGCACACTGAGGAAATATAGAGACCTGGTGGCACAGTAGTTAAGTGCTCAGCAGCTAACCAAAAGGTCAGTGATTCCAACCCACCAGCTACTAAGTGGGAGAAAGGTATAGCAGCTGGCTTCCATAAAGATTACAACCTTGAAAACCCCATTGGGCAGTTCTACTCTGTCACTATGAGTTGAAATTGACATGACAGAAGGCAGTAGAACGGAAGCAACAAGGGATAACGTTAGATAGGTGAGTTGAGGAAGTCGTCAGCATATGGAGGAAAGCTATGTTTCTAGGCCTCAGGAAATTAAACTGTGAAAAAGAAGAAATGATGAGCAAATCCACTTGTAACTCATGAGCTTAATGTTTTGGAGAAGAAACCCCAACTGAGCAATAATCTTTACATTTTAAGAGCCTGAGGAGCCAATAACAATGTAATCTCAGGGGAATTGAGTCTTTATTAAAAAAAAAAAAAAACTTTTTTTTTTTTTTTTAATTAGCATGGGTAAAATAGCAGTCTCATCCTTGGTTTGAACAGAGCTATCAACTCGACGGCACTGGGTTTGGTTTTTGGGTTTGGATCCACATTAGATTCCACAGGAACACTGTTTTATAGGAAGAAAACCTATTTTAGAGGTCACCATACGTATTTAACTGGGGAACCCTTTTTTAGAGGCACACCATTAACCACTCATGGAACTAAAGCACTAAAGAACATAGTTTGAAAAATACTCATCTAAAATACAGAAAAATGAAACAAAAGAAAGTTTAGGATGGCAGTCATATTTCTCGTTGTAAAGAAACAAATCACACTCCTGTTTATCTTTGGCATGTAACAGTCCTAAGACCCTCTTGCAGTCCAGATTTTATAATACCATCTGTAGCATATTATTTCTTCTACAAAATGTAGTATGAATATGAAAGTGACATTTAAATGACCCCTTCAGCCCTTGTTGATTCTATAAACATGAGAAGAACCAAAACAAAACCTGTTGCCGTAGGGCTGATTCCAACTCATAGCAAACCTACAGGACAGAGTAGAACTGCCCCATAGAGTTTCCAAGGACAGCCTGGTGGATTCAAACTGCCGACCTTCTGGCCAACAGATGCAGCTCTTAACGACTATGCCACCAGGTTTTCCAAACATGGGAATAAAGCCCTTTTGTTAAAACTGCTGCTGTCATTTTTTACAGAGTAGAACACACAGGAGTGCCCTGTCTCTGACAATTGGATCCACATGAGCTATGCCTGGGCCAGTCTCTTCATCCCACACACCACACAGCTATCTTGGGCCTAGCCTGGGAAGATATAAGACTCATACTTCTGAGCGATTTTGATGGAAGAAGGGTGAACAAAACAGCAAGTGTAACTGCAAAGATGATCACTTCAGTTGTCACCTGAAGATTAGGTTACGTGTAAAATAGCAACAATAATCATCAAGAATAAATATTTACCTTCTTCATGCCTGACACAGTGTTGAGCAGTTTTCTTGGATTGTTTCATTTCACCCTCAGGAAACCCTGGTGGTGTAGTGGTTAAGTGCTACCGCATTTAACCAAAGGGTCAGCAGTTCAAATCCACTTGGCATTTCTCGGAAACTGCATGAGGCAGTTCTACCCTGTCCTATAGGGTCGCCATGAATTGGAATAGACTCAACAGCAATGGGTTCGGTTCGGTTACAGCCCTATGCACTGGGTGCTACTGTAATTCCTATTTCACAGATGAGACAACTGAGAAACAGGAATCCCACTGGAATGTTGCTTTCCTGGTGCAATGCATATGGATCCCTTTATTCTCAGTCTTCGTTACAGAAGTGAAATTTCACCTGGACCTGCAACAGAACATTGGGTATTTGCATTTGTAATAAATAGGCTGAGACTCTAACAAAAAGACAGCTTGAGCTTGAAATTAAGATCTCCAGCTCAACTTTTGAAACCTTCTCAGGAGTACTCTCCCCTCCAATATCTTTATCAACTGGTGGCACAAAATTGATAAAATGATAGCCGTTCAATGTTATAACAAGATATAGGGAAGATAGATGTATTGATGATGGTGGGAAAAACAAGGATTTTTAAATGGATATGGAAAGATAAAGCAAAACAAAAACAGCCTAGAGGAAGCTGGTAAGAGGAGTCGGTAAGCAATTTATAAATGATGTTGAAGAAATGATGAAATGCATTTTTGACTTCTGGTGTGAGGGGCAGAGTTGCTCAAAGTTAGGACGAACCTCTGGAGCCTTTTGCAGCAGGTTTGCCCGAGGAAATGTAAGTTTGATTTCTTGAATGTTGCTTCCATGGGCATTGACTGAGGATCCGAGTAAAATGAAATCCTTGACAACACCAACATTTTCTCCATTTATCATGATGTTGCTTATTGGTCCAGTTGTGAAGATTTTAGTTTATGCTGCGATGCAATCCATACTGAAGGCTGTAGTCCTTCATCTTCCTCAGTAAGTACTTCAAGTCTTCTATGCTTTCAGCAAACAAGGTTGTGTTATCTGCTTATCAAAAGTTGTTAATGAGTCTTTCTCCCATTCTGATGCCATTTTCTTCTTCATATAGTCCAGCTTCTCTGAATATTTTCTCAGCATGCAGACTGAATAAGCATGGTGAAAGGATACAACCCTGACATATATGTTTTCTCACTTCAAACCATAAAGTGTCACCTGGTTGTTTTCTAACAAGTGCCTCTTGATCCATGTACAGGTTCCTCATGAGCACAGCTAAGTGTTCTGGAATTCCTGTTCTTCACACTGTTATGTATAATTTGTGGTGATCCACACAGTTGAATGCCTTTGCATAGTCCATAAAACACAGGCAAACATCTTTCTGGTATTCTCTGCTTTTAGTTAAGATTCATCTGACATTCAGTAATTATATCCCTAGTTCCATGTCCTCTCCTGAATTGGGCTTGAATGTTTGGCATCTGCTTGTTAATGTACCACTGCAGTTTTGTTTTTTTTTTTTAATAATCTTCAGCAAAATTTTAATTGCATATGATAGTAATGATATTGTTTGATAATTTCTGCATTCTCTTGGATCATCTTTTATTGGAACAGACACAAATATGGATCCCTTCCAGTTGGCTGTCCAAGTTATCTAGTTGTTGTCTTAGTTATCTAGTGCAGCTGTAACAGAAATACCACACACAGACGGCTTCAACAAAGAGAATTGTATTCTCTCACAGTCTAGTAGGCTACTAGACATCAGCTCCAGGTAAAGGCTTTCTTTCTCTGCGGGCTCTGGAAGAAGGTCCTTGTCATCAATCTTCTCCTGGCCCAGGAGCTTCTCTGCACAGGAACCTCAGGTCCAAAGGACATGCTCTGCTTCCTGAGCTGCTTTCTTGGTGGTATTAGGCCCCCCTGTCTCTGGTTGCTTCTGTCTTTTATATCTCAAGAGACTGACTGAAGACACAGTCTGATCTTGTAGATCTCATCAACATAACTGCCAATAATCCCATTTCATTAACACATAGGTTTTACAACACATAGGAAAATCACACCAGAAGACAAAATTGTGGACAATCACACAATATGGGGAATCATGGCATAGTCAAATTGATACACATATTCCTGGGGGACACAATTCAATCCATGACAGTTGTCCACCAAATTTTTTCCATAGTCAAGTAATCACTGCAAACCCCGCAACCATTTGTTGAAACATCTCAATTGGTATTCCATCAATTCCTGGAGCTTTGTTTTTCACCAACGCCTTCAGTTCAGCTTGGACTTCTTCCTTTAGTACCATCACTTCTTGGTCATATGCTATCTCCTGAAATGGTTGAACTTCAACCAATTCTTTTGGTATGGTGATTCTGTATTCCTTCCATCTGCTTTTGATGCTACCTGCATCTTTCAATATTTCCCCCATAGAATCCTTCAATATTGCAACTCCAGGCTTCAATTTTTTCTTCACTTCTTTCAGCTTAAGCAATGCTTTTCTAACTCCAGGTCTTTGCACATGTCATTGTAATACTTTGTCTTCTCGAGCTGCTCTTTAAAATCTTTTGTTCAGCTATTTTACTTAGTCATTTCTTCCTTTCACTTTGGCTACAAGTTCCAGAGTCTCTTCTGACATCCATTTTGGTCTTTTCTTTCTTTCCTGTGTTTTTAACAACCTTTTGCTTTCTTCATTTATGATGTCCTTGATGTCATTCCACAACTCATCTGGTCTTTGGTCATTAGCCTTCAATGTGTCAAATTTATTCTCTAGATGGTCTCTAAATACAGGTGGGTTATACTCAAGGTCATAATTTGGCTCTTGTGGACTTGCTATAATTTTCTTCAGTTTCAACTTGAACTTGCATAGGAGCAATTGATGCTCCAATTTGCAATTGGCCCCAGGCCTTGTTCTGACTGATATTGAGCTTCTCCATTGTTTCTTTCTACAGATGCTGTCGAATTGATTTCCTGTGTATTCCACCCAGCGAAGGCCATGTGTATAATTACAGTTTATATTGTTGAAAAAAGGTATTTGCAATGAATAAGTTGTGGGTCTTGCAAAATTCTATCATGCAAACTCTGGTGTCCTTTCTATCACTAAGGCCATATTTTCCGACTACTGATCCTTCTTTGGAAACCCTGGTGGCATAGTGGTTAACTGCTATGGCTGCTAACCAAAAGGTTGGTAGTTCGAATTCACCAGGCACTCCTTGGAAATTCTATGGGGCAGTACTACTCTACTCGGGATCCACTGGACGGCATTGGGTTTGGTTTTGGTTTTTGGATCCTTCTTTGTTTCCAGCTTCTGCATTCCAAAAAACAGTAATTATCAGTGCATTTTTATTGCATTATATAATGGGTAAGAAAGAATAGAGACAAATTAAACCTCCCTTTTGCCCCAATTATAAGTCAAATTTCATGTCCAAAGAATACCAGAACCCTGGTAACTGTCGTTCTGCAGAAGCAGGGACAACTCTCCTGTGACTCAGTGCTAGGAAAATGGTGTGTATGGTCAAAGCCAGCCCAGGCTCCCCAGGAGTAGGACGGCCACATATCCTTTGAGGGGACAGAGAGAGGGGAAGGCAGCAGGTCAGACTCTCAAGAAGAAAGAGTGGCAGGTAAAAAAAAAAGAGCATCCCAGCTGCGAGTGGGGAGAGGTAGTTATGAGATTATATACACCTGGCAGAAATCAGTATCTATAAATATGAAGGTAAAAAGATCTTTAGGCAGTCTCAACAATATTTGTAATTAAATATCTAATATTAGTTTAGAGAAGGAGTTGGCAAACTATGGCCCAGGAACCAAATCTGGCCTGCCACCTGTTTTGGTATCCCCTGTGTCCTAAGAGTGGTTTTTACATTTTGAAATGGTTGAAAAAATAAAAAGGATATTTCATGAAAGTGAAAATTATATGAAATTCAAATCTCAGAGCTGTGAAGTTTTACTGGCTCATGGACACCCTTATTCATTTTCATGTGTTGCTGGCTGCTCTGGTGCTTCAATGGTAGAAATAGTAGTTGTGACTGAGGGCCTATCTTTGTAATTACTAAGTCTGAAATGTTTATTATCTGGACTTTTTACAAAATGTTTACCCTCGTTCAGAGCATTTGTGTTTTAGTATGTTCTGTCAGTCACTCAGAAAACATTCTTGAGCACCATTCTGCCCAGGTATTAAAGAGACCAAGACTTAGGGAGGCAGGGAAGAGAGATGAAACCAAACATAAACTGCTCTTAGTTCTTTAATAGACAAAGGAACACACTATGAAGCAAGGTGCTTTTCACATCTCAGGATAATTCAACTTCATGACACATTGGATAGGGCAGAGAAGCAGGTTTGGGAGTGAAATAGGGAATGGCAGGATATGAGACTAAGGTATGAACACGATGTAATTTAGGGTCCTCCAGCTAAATCACACCCAGGACAACAATGCTTTGATGCCAGTGGTAGATGTTCCTCATCTACCTCATGCTTTCCTCCTTGGAAGAAATCAGGACCACTAGGTAAGTTTTAGTAATTTTACTCAGTAAGTACATGGAATGTTAAATATCTTTGCAGAAGGAAGGAGCTGAAGAAACTGTAGGGAGCAGGCTTCATTTCTTGCTGGCCTTGACAGCTGACTTGGTGACCTTGCCAGCACTGGAGGACTTCTTATCCACTACCTTGATGACTCCAACTGCCACTGTTTGTCTCATGTCCCGGATTGCAAAGCGACCTGGAAAAGAGAATAAAGAATGATTTCTGGATAGTAGCCTAGAACAAAAAGCCCTTTGGCCTGAGCCTCTGTTGCAGAATGGAGGTTGTGCCTTCTTCCCACGACTCAGTAGCAACCCATGGCTCACCTAGAGGTGGGTACTCAGAGAAAGTTTCCACACACATGGCCTTGTTGGGGACCATCTGCACAATGGCTGCATCGCCTGACTTCAAGGCCTTAGGGTTGTCCTCCAGCTTCTTGCCTGAGCGCCTGTCAATCTTTTCTCTCAGTTCAGCAAACTTGCAGGCGACGTGGGCTGTGTGGCAGTCCAGCACTGGGGAGTAGCCAGCATGGATCTGCCCAGGGTGGTTCAGGACAATCACCTGGCAGGTAGACAGGATAGAATTGGAAGAGTCACAAGATTAATGGCAGCTAGCCCTAGGATCTGGAGCAAAATCTTCACAAACCTGGGCCTCAATCTTAATTAGGACTGATTCCTAAGAAGGAGACCCATCACCACCATCCCTGAGGCCCTTGGCTTCCTGGAGCCTCACCTGTGCCACAAAGCTGCCAGCCTCCATAGGGGGGTCATTCTTGCTGTCTCCAGCCACATTCCCACGCCTAATGTCCTTCACAGACACGTTCTTCACATTGAAGCCCACGTTGTCACCAGGCAGGGCCTCAGCCAGGGCCTCATGGTGCATCTCCACAGACTTGACCTCTGTGGTGACGTTGGTGGGGGCAAAGGTGACCACCATTCCAGGTTTCAGGAAGCCAGTCTCCACACGGCCCACAGGCACAGTGCCAATACCTGTCCAGTGGAAGAAAGGAAGTCAGAGTTACCAAGAGGGGTGCCAAGCTTTTTGTCCTGGAAATAAACTCGTCCTGTGAGACCTGGCTGCCTGGGAGGTACCTGGCCCCTGGATTTAAGGACAAAGGAGCACCTACAGAAAACACATGGATGGATGCACTAGCTCTCTAAGGTACTGGACAGGTTCAAAATGCTGATTTCTCATCCTAGCTCAGAGAAGCAATGGAGTCAGGATTTGAACCAAGGCAGCCAGAACCCAAAGGAGGCCCAATGGCACAATGGTTAAGTGCTGAGCTGCTTAAAGTTTGGTGGTTCAGACCCACCCAATGGCTCTGGTAAAGATTTCAACCAAACCCATTCCTATCACCACTGGATTTCCATTCATAGTGACCCTATAGGGCAGTGTAGAACTTCCTCATAGTGCTTCCAAGTCTATAAATCTTTATGGAAGCCGGCTGCCACATCTTCCTCTTACATAGCACCTGGTGGGTTGGCATAGCGGCAACCTTTCAGTTAGCAGTGGAGCTCTTGAAGCACTGCATTTGCCTGGAAAACCCTATAGGGAAGTTCTACCCTGTCATATGGGTCACTATGTGTCAAAATCAGACTCCAGAACTCGTTCTTAATTCCTAAATGAGCAGTCTACCCTCCACCCCATCCAGCCCCTCACTCACCTCCGATCTTGTACACGTCTTGCAGAGGCAACCTCAGGGGCTTGTTGACTGGGCGAGTGGGTGGGAGGATGGAATCCAGAGCTTCTAGCAGTGTCACTCCGGTGACATTCCCCTCCTTCCTCTCCACCTTCCAGCCTTTGAACCAGGGCATCTGCAGGGAGGGTTGAGGTGGAGGTGAGTCTGAGGCCGTGGTTCCCAGTAACCCCCGCCCAGGGCCATCTGAGTCCCACCCGGCAGACTCACGTTTGTGCTGGGCTCCAGCATGTTGTCCCCGTGCCAGCCCGAGATGGGCACGAAGGCCACGGCGGCCGGGTTGTAGCCGATCTTCTTGATGTAGGCGCTCACTTCCTTGGTGATCTCCTGGAACCGTGCAGCACTGTAGGCGGGCTCGGTGGAATCCATCTTGTTGACCGCCACGATGAGCTGCTTCACGCCCAGCGTGTAGGCTAGCAGCGCATGCTCGCGAGTTTGCCCGTTCTTGGAAATGCCGGCTTCGAACTCACCCACACCACCAGCCACAATGAGCACAGCACAGTCGGCCTGCATAGACGGGGCCCCAGGAACAGAGAGGCTTGGTAAGGTGGTGTCTGACCGGGTGGGAAGCCCGCTAGAGCTTCGGAAGTCCCAGATCCCATTGAGAAGCTGAGGAAGGCTACCAAAAACTTAAAAATGCACAAGGGACATTCGTGGAGCCCCTGGCTGCTATGGACAGGGACCCTGCTGTGGAGAGTTAAGCTCTCATCTAGTCCTATAAATGAGCGTCTAGCTCCTTCCTCCCAGACCTGCTGATCTACATGTCTGAGCATCAGAAGACCTGGTCTTAACCCAGCCCCAAATGAACCCCTTAGAGTGATGAAACAGATGATTGGTATGGGTGAGGACAACCCTTCCCCAGGGCTTGGACATTAAAGCCTGAGCTTCCCCCTCCATCCAGAGGCCCCTTGGGCATTGGCTTCAGTACCTGGGAAGTGCCTGTGATCATGTTCTTGATGAAGTCCCTGTGGCCTGGGGCGTCAATGATGGTGATGTAGTATTTGCTGGTCTCAAACTTCCACAGGGAGATAATCAATGGTGATGCCGCGTTCTCTCTCTGCCTTCAGCTTGTCCAGCACCCAGGCATACTTGAAGGAGCCCTTGCCCATCTGGGGGCATGGCGGGGGGGGGGGGTGGGGGGGTGTAAAATGCATTAATGGAGAGCCGAACAAGTCCATCTCAGACCCTACTTTCTGCTCTCTATAACTAGACCCACACATGAGGACGATCTCTCCCTACCTCTCTCCCCACTATATCCAGACAGGGCATGCCTCACCTCTGCAGCCTCCTTCTCAAACTTCTCGATGGTTCTCTTGTCAATGCCACCACACTTGTATATGAGGTGCCCAGTGGTGGTGGACTTGCCAGAGTCCACATGCCCGATGACAACGATATTGATATGGGTCTTCTCTTTGCCCATGGCGGTGGGTTGCAGAGTCACTACTGGACAAAAGTGGGGATGAGTGAAGCTGAATCATCCCAGGACTGCACCCTCTCTCTATTCCTCTACACTCCTGTCAGGTACGTGGTCTGCATTCCACAGCACCTAGCCCGGAGCTCAGGATACATCAGGGGTTAAGTAGCTGTAAACTGAAATGCACTTGCCCAGGCCGTACCTTCGGGACAACCCCAGTGCTATATCCAGTACTTCTAAGCAGTCCAAGCCCATCCCTTCTGCTGTGGGGGGGGGGGGGTGCCATCCCCAGAAAACCTGGGGTTTAGTTAGTCCCATTCTTCCACCCCTCCTATTTTTAGTACAAGAGACCCTACCAACTCCATAGTCTGTACTCCTCCCCTACAAACACTCACCTGCAAATAAGAAGAAGCAAAGCTGACCTCTTTGTCCTCCAGAGCCAAAGCTGCTGTGACCTTAGATCCTCAGGTCTACAGCTTTTATGAGCCCAGAACTTCCCATCCCCCTAGCCACTCCTTCTTTTGTATCCCACCAAATTGGAAAGGAGAGCCTGATCCTATTAGAAAATGCCACTCCCTACTCCCAGACCCAGCTTCTGAACAGTCTTGCATTATTGTGTGATTGGATGAAGGGAGGGTGAGTAAGGCTAACTAATACTTTTTTTGGGTAGAATTGCTGGTAAGTGGAATGGGGAAGGGAAGGGCCTGGAAGTAAGAAATAGATGAAAATACTGTATAGAATAAATGCTGCATAGTACTTTACTTGGTGTAGATGACCCCTCAAGACTAAGGTGCAGAGTGACCCAGGCCATTCATTCATTCATTCATCCATTCATCTTTCCTTAAGCTTCCTGATGCTGTGTTAGAGGCTGAGGACCCCAAAAGAAGTAGTCATGGCCTCTCCTCTCAAAAGCTCCCAGGCTCCTGGGAAGACAGCTGTTCCTGCTGAGTCTTCTCTACTTCACCAGTCCAGGATTGCTTAGAGAGAGAGCTGGTTGGGCTGAGTTGGCAGTGGTTGTGTCTGTATGAAGCCTACTCTGGGGCTTAAGATGTTCTCATCCTTCCCTTGGGAATCCTTGCAGAGTTCAGTCACATAGTAAATGCTCACCCCTTTCCCCTGCTCCTTTCCTCAGCTTGTGCTTGGGCCCAGAATGACTGGAGGTCAGTAGTCTGGACTTCTGGGGTTCTTGGTCCCACAGAAGCCCATCTCCTTGAACACTCTGCATTTCTCATTCTTAAGTTGCCATGTTGCACCTTTGCCCCTAAAGAACCAAGAAACTTCAGAATGTCAGCGAAGTGAGGAAGCATCTCATTTATCCCCTTCCACATTTTATAGAGGAATCTAACGCCTAGGGAGGTAAATGATTGTCCAAAGATTCTGCAATTCCTTATTCCCCACAATCAGTAATTTTTTCTCATCTGGTCACTTTCTAGAAAAAGAAAAATAGGCACATATGACTTAACTTAAGGGAGACAGCAAGCTGTCTAACTTAATAGGAACAGTATTGGCTTTGGCATTTACATTGACATCGTTCAAGTCCTGGTTCTGCTGCTACATCAGATGGATTTGGGTTCCAGGACCACTTTTACCTGCGATGGGACCTCTGTGAGTCCCAACCCTTATCTGTAAAATTGGGACAATAATACCCATCTCAAAGGAGCTGGTATGTGGAATGAACAAGTGTTTCATAAAGCATTTACATCAGGGTCTCAATAAGTGGTAGTTATTATATTAGTAATAATAATGCAATGAGAGTAAAAATACACAATAGTGGCATTTGCATGAGGGAAATCTTATTTCTGGCTGGGACAGGGTGGGGGTGGGGACAGATGGATAGGGAATCTAGGAGGGGTTTATGAAGGATGTCAGTCCAAGAATCTAGGACTCATTTTGATTCCTTTCTTCCTTTCCCTCAGGGAGTCTGGTGACTACACTGCTAAAACATATCCCAAATCCACTCCCTTATCCCAAATCTACCCCAGCAGTGCCATCTTTCTCAGGGAAGTCAACATGTCTGTCTAGCCCAATGCAGGCTGCCCCTGACCTCCCAGACACCTCAATTGTGCCTTCTGGGCTGAGGGCTCCGGGACTTAGCTCTGTTTGCCGTGAGCTTGTTGGCCCACATAACCACCCACAGGCTGTCCCAGTCATGTGGGGAGCAGGGAGCAAACACAGAGTGGGGTGCTGCACGTGGTGGGGCCTCCTCCCCCAGCTGTCTCTCCTGAACTGCAGGCCTGAGCAGTGGCCACCAGCGCACCCATGCCCTCTTGTCCCCACACTGAGGCCATGCCCAGCATGGACAAGGGATAATGTGTGGTTTGAAGTCTGGAATTGTATATATCAGGGTTGTGTCCTTTCAGCATACTTATTCAATCTGCATGCTGAGCAAATAATCCGAGAAGCTGAACTATGGAGAAGGAAGTGGCATCAGAATTGGAGGAAGACTCTTTAACAGCCTTCGATATGTGGATGATACAATCTTGCTTGCTGAAAGTGGGGGGGAGGGGGCTTGAAGCACTTACTGATGAAGATCAGAGGCTACACCCTTCAGTATGGATTGCACTTCAACATAAAACAAAAAGCCTCACAACTAGTCCAATAAGCAACATCATGATAAATGAAGAAAATATTGGAGTTATCAAGTATTTCATTTTACTTGGATCCACAATCAATGCCCATGGAAAGCAGCAGCCTAGAAATCAAGAGACGCATTCCATCAGACATCTGCTGCAAAAAGCCTCTTTAAAGTGTTAAAATGCAAAAATGTCATTTTGAGGACCAAGCTGTGCCTGACCCAAGTCATGGTGTTTTCAATGGTCTCATATGCATGGGAAAGCTGGACAGTGAATAAGGAAGACCAAAGGTAAATTGACCTCTTAGAATTGTGGTGTTAGAAAAGAATATCAAATATACCAAGGACTGCCAGTAGAAGGAACAAATCTGTCTTGGAAGAAGTACAGCCAGAATGCTTCTCAGAAGCAGGGATGACAAGACTTCATCTCATACATTTTAGTCATGTTATCAGGAGTGACCAGTCCCTGGAGAAGGTCATCATGCTTGGTAAAGTAGAGGGTCAGCAAAAAAGAGGTAGATCTTCAATGAGATGGATTGACACAGTGGCTGCAACAATGGGCTCAAGCATAACAATGAAGGTGGGGATTACACAGGACAGGGCAGTGTTTCGTTTTGTTGTATAGTGTCACTGAGTCAGAATCAACCCTATAGCACCTAACAACAACAACGTAGCCCTAAGTGATGGGCGCTATTGTAATTCCTATTTTATAGATGAGACAACTGAGATACAGGAATTCCATTGGAATGTTGCTTTCCTGGTGAATGCATATGAATCCCATTATTCCCAGTCTTCATTGTAGAAGTGGCCTTTCACCTGGACCTGTGACAGAACATTGGATATTTGCATTTGTAATAAATAGGCTGAGACTCTAAGAAAAACAGAGCTTTAAAAGGCCCCTTGAGCTTGAAATTAAGGTTTCCAGCTCAGCTTTTGAAACCTTATCAGGAGTGCTCTCCCCTCCAATAACTATATCAACTGGTGCCAGAGAATTGATAAAATGATTGCAACTTTCAAGTTCAAGTTTATAACAAGATATGGGGAAGATAGATGTATTGGTGATAGTGGGAGAGACAGAAATTTTTAAATGAATATAGAAAGATAAAGCAAAACAAAATAACCTAAAGGAAAGTGGCGAGGGAACTCAGTAAGTGAGACAGATAAGGTTAGCTGTGCTGAACAAAAGAGGTGTTAAAAGATAGGGTTAACTGTGCTGAACAAAAGAGGTGTTAAAAGATTACTACCTAGAAGTTGGGTAAACAGGAACCCACCCTGTCAACATGAGATAAGATTGAAACAACCCAGGAATTACTATCTCCTTTCTAGTGTTTTTCTAATCCCCTCCTCCTTTACAGGCTCTGCATGTACAGAAGAACAAAGTGTGGCCGCTGTTTAACCTTCCTTAGCTCTCCGAATTAGCCCTCCAAAGATGGTGATGTAGTGCTGAAGATCAAGTGTGCTTGGGCTATATCCCATAATAAGTGAAGCCAAGGGCTGCTGAGAGGACTCCATCTTGAATACCAGTGGGTTCCATCTTAGATTCCAGATGCGTGTGCAATCTAATTAGCATACACTGACATTCTGAGAAGTACCCGTTCCTTGAAAGAAGCCCACTAAATATTCATTACTCTATTGCCTCCACCAAATCCATATAAGCCCTAGCCTTGCTTCCCTTTTTGATTCAGTCTTTCGGAGAGGCTTAGATCCCCGCTGACTCCTTTTGCTTGACTCAAGAAAAATAAAGCTTGCTGAAGACCAAGTTTGTCTTTCGCTTGTATTCTTACTTGGGAAAAGACAAGGACCCTTTGTGTCAGATTGGCAATTGGTAACCTAAGTACTTTATAATGATGGTGGAGAAAAGATGAAATGTACTTCTAACTTCAGGACTAAGGGGCAGAATTGCTGGAAGTTAGGAGAAAGCTCTGGAGTCAGACCATGTGGGTCAAAACCGTACTCTACTAGTTTCTAGCTAAATGTCTTTAGACTAGTTAACCTTCATGAGCCTCAGTTTGCATCCTAAAATTGAAATTAATACTATCTTTACCCATTTTTTTTTTACCCATTTAGAGTTGCTTTGAAGATTTAATGAGATAGCACATAGCATAGTACCTGGTCTATATTAAATGTTCAATAAGTGATAGTTTTATTATGTCTCTCATCTCAACAAGCCTGTTCATACTTCCAAAAATTGAGTCTACTAACCTTCTTCTCTTAAATAGGTCTTGAAAGAGCGAGAAGCCAGTCTTATAAACAGAGAAACCTATTTTACTTTAGAATTATTTTATACATAAGACATGAAAATTATTTTATACACAGTGTGAGTGCTCAATAAATGGCACACTTTAGAATTATGAACCATTGTTCACAATTATATAATGAATAAAAAAGGATAGAGGCAAATTACACCTTCCTTTCACCCCAATTCTAAGCCAAGATGCATGTCCAAACAATGCCTGAGACTTTGTAACCCTGATTTTGCAGAAGCAGGAACAAATCACCCACAACCCACTGCTGGGGAGTTGGCCTGTGTGGTCCAAGCCAGCCCAGGCTCCCCAGGAGTAGGACAGCCACAGGTCCTTTGAGGGGACAGAGGAAAGGAAAGCAGCTGATCAGACTCTCAAGAAGAAAGGGAAAAGGATGAAAAAAGAGCCTCCCAGCTGCCAGTGGGGAGAGGCAGGTATGAGGCTCTATACACCTGGTAGAAATCACTATCTATAAATATGAAAGTAAAGAGGTCGTTAGGCAGTCTCAGCAAAAAGTGTAATTAAACCAATAATCTATTGTTAGTTTAGTGCAGGAGTTGGCAAGCTATGGCCCATGAGCCAAATCTGGCCTGTCATGTTTTTGTATGGCCGGTGTGCTAAGAATGGTTTTTACATTTTGAAATGGCTGGAAAAAAAAAAAAAAAAAAAGAATGGCATTTCATGATATGTGAAAATTATATGAAATTCAAATCTCAGAACCATAAATAAAATTTTATTGTAACAAGATACCCTCATCTATTTACATATGTTGATGGTTGCTTTGGCCCTGTAATGTCAGAGTTTGGTAGTTGTGACCAGCTCGCAAGTCTGAAATATTTACTATCTGGACTTTTCCAGAACAAGTTTTCCCTCGTTTAGAGTACTGTGCTTTTTAGTGTTTTCTCAGTCAGTTGTTCACTCAGCAAGCACTCTTGAGCACTGTTCTGTCCAGGCACTAAAGAGACTGAGACTCAGGGAGGCAGGGAAGAGAGATGAAGTGAAACATACAGTCCCATACTGCTTTAATAGAGGAATGAACTATGGGACGAGTGGCAGGACGAAATGGCCAGCTAGGAGTGGGGAGGTAGGAGGGTTCAGTAAAGATTTCCTAAAAGAAGTAACAGTTGACCAAGTTCTCAAACGTGACAACCGCATAATGAGAGGTAGGCCAGATGATCTGTTAGGTGCTATTGAATCAGTTGCAGCCCACAGCATCCCTATGTACAACAGAATGAAACACTGCCCAGTCCTGAGCTATTTTCACAATCCTTGCGATGTTTGAACCCATTGTTGTACACTGTACAATTCATCTCATTGAGGATCTTCCTCCTTTTCCCTGACCCTCTACTTTACCAAGCGTTATGTCTGTCTGCAGGGACTGGTCCCTCCTGATAACATGTCCAAAGTATGTGAGACGAAGTCTTGCCTTTCTGGCTACTAAGGAGCAGTTCTGGCTGTGCTACTATCACCATTTTGCAGAACAAAGGTGGGGAACAAAGGTGACTTCTGAATCACCATGTAAGAATGTAGGCAAGAATGCAGAAAAAGATACAGAAGCTCAAGGGAGGCCAATGGCTTGCTTAAGGTCACATGGCAAAGCAAGATCAGGGCAAGTCCAGAAACTTCTTCCAGGCTTCTCACTTCCAGACCTGTGACTGTGACCTACAGAATCAGCCTATATGACAAGGGAAGAACTGTCTGTGCAACAGGCTGGGAAGCCAAGCAGAGGGAACAGGTGAGGTCACTTTCCCAAGAGGTAGATCAGATTCAGTAATGGAAAAAACCGTCAGGAGTGGACACCCAAAGTGCTAGCTGGTGGGGAACAAAGGTGACTTCTGAATCACCATGTAAGAATGTAGGCAATTGCTTTATGGACCAGAAGTTCCTGTTCTGAAAAGTTTGTGCTGTTTGTATGTTGAGAAGACTGACATCAAAGTCTGGATGTGTTCCCTTCTTTGAAATCATTGAGAAAAGCCCAGGTTCGGAGTCTGGTTTATTTCCATCACTCTGGTCTGAAACATATCCGGAGCCTTGGAGAGGATTGTCTTTTTTAAGTTTAGGCATGTTCTAGCCATTTCTTATTTGCTTCATTTTGTTTTGTTTTAGTATATGTATTAAATATGTGCCATGTGTTAGGAACTCCTACATTACATCATTTCAGTAAATCGTGGTGACTAGTAAATTACAACTGTGCTGAACACATACACATTTCTTCTCCTTACATTCTCATAACAACCCTGTGAAATGCAGGCTTGCAAATGTGGACATGGAAGATCAGGGTGAGAGCGGAAGAGGAAAAGGGAATGGACATTAGTGGAGTGACAGGACAGGTGAGTTAGGAGCCTTGGTGGTACAGTGGTTAAGCCCTTGGCAGCTAACCAAAATTCCAGTGGTGCAAACCCACCAGGCACTCTGTGGGAGACAGATGTGGCAATCTGCTTCCGTGAAGATTTCAGCCTGGGAAACTTTATGAAGCAGTTCTACTCTGTCCTTTAGAGTTGCTATGAGATTGAATTGCCTCAATGACAATGGGTTTTTTTACAGGTCAGTTAAAAAAACAAACTCATAGCCATCAAGTCAGTTTTGACTCATAGCAACCCTACAGGACAGGGTAGAACTGCCCCATAGGGTTTCCAAAGCTATAATCTTTATGGAAGCAGGCTGCCATATCTTTCTCCCATGGAGCGCCTGGTGGGTTCAAATGCTGATCTACTGGTTAGTGGCCAAGTGCTTTAACCACTGCGCTGCCAGGCCTCTGTAGGTCAGTTACTGGACTTTTTTGTTGTTGTTGCTACATTCACATTTTATGCTTACAGAAGTCCTATAGGTAGTTTTATAAACAATTCCCACATTATAGGATAAGGAGACAGGGTCAGAGAGACTAATTTTTCCAAGGCAGCCCAGCCATTAAGCAGAAGAAACAGGATCTAAGCCTGGATCTTTCGATTCCAAGTTTAGTGATCTTTGGGTCATACCAGGCCCATCAGTGTCAGGGAACCCCAATCGGTGAGCTGATCCATCTGCAGAAAGAACGCAAACTAGCAGATGGCTTATAAAGTGACGAGATAACCTCAACAGTTAATGGCATAATAACTTTTGAAAACTTACACCACTTTTCGACTCTCTCGTTTTGTTTTCCACTTAAAATAACTTCTTCATCCCAAAACACACTGACGAAATAATTACACGGAGTGCTATTTTGACATTATGGTTTCAGGTAAAGGCTTACCCACTGATTTACATGACACAAAAATTTCTAGTCTGAGAATATCATATAGAACAAATTGGAATTGCACTTTACGGTTGGATAAGCTCAAGATATTTTACTTTATGTATGAAGCCAGGAGAGAAGAGAAAATGTGGCATCTTGTCTAACTCTTCAGCCTGCTGTGTGCCTTTGCTCTGTTTCCAAGTGTTTCAAAGTGTTCTCATGTTTAGCCCTTGTTTTGACTTACAGATGTTTTTATGTGTTATGACTTCATCCTTAAGTACAATTTGAGTGCTTGATGACCATAAACCCCCCAAAAGTTAAAAAACTGGTGAAGAAAAATGGTAAATCATGAAGAAAATAAGTACAATAAACTTTTATTACATTACATTTTTATGGGAAAACTATTAACCTTAAAAGTTTTATTACTTATAAATTTGCTTTTGTTTTCAATTGATACTTTTTGTGTGAAAATGATTTGTGTGTTTTGTTTTGACATGGACCACATCACAATTCTCCTCACTAATACTATATATATATACATATTTTCATTTAAGGATCAATCCAGTAAACATGACCAAGATATACTTCTGAAAGGCAAGATCGAA
This sequence comes from Elephas maximus indicus, assembly GCF_024166365.1. Taxonomy (NCBI): domain Eukaryota; kingdom Metazoa; phylum Chordata; class Mammalia; order Proboscidea; family Elephantidae; genus Elephas; species Elephas maximus. The sequence goes on along the minus strand of NC_064825.1, from coordinate 27,994,050 downwards.
ATGTGATTATAACTTCCTTCATCAACTCTGTTATCTCTTCTTTGAAAACAGACTGTGTTAATCACAAGGAGCTAAGAATGTTGGTGCCTGAGATTGGTCTGCATGATGTCCAGAGAAGGGTACCCCAATATCAAGGGCATCCTGACCATTGACAGAGATATTCTTGCTTATGGCTTTATTGGAAAAGGATGCCTGATGATGGTAGCTCAAAGACCCCGGCTAATAAGATCACCTAATTGTTCCCTTTCTTGGTTTTCATAATTAGAAAGCACCATAATTATAATGATTTAGCTTCCCATGGAGACTGTTCTAGAAGAACAAGAAAACATGCATCTTCAGGTCCTCCTGGCCATTGTCTGAGGTTGTAAAGGGAAAAAAAAAAAAGGAGGAGGAGGAGAAAGAGGAGGAAAGGAGGGGGAGGGGTATGAGAAGGAAATAAAGGAGAGGGAGGAAAAGGAAAAGAGAAGAAAACCTGAAAATTGTTTTATACATGAGTCTTTTATGAGTTTGTTAAGACTAAGTCTGGTTTCCTCGGGGGGGAGCTGAGGGCCACACCCAGCAGATAATTATCCTTCCTTTATCACACAATGGGTAGCCATTCAGGAAAGCTGGTCCTGAACACACAATTGGTCTCCTTTCTGATCCTTTCAAGCACGGGTAATGACAGCCTTAGGGCAAAGAACCTAGATAATTGTTAAATGAAGGAGTGCATGATTACTCAGAGCTCTGTCTATGGGGGAAACCCTCGTGGCATAGTAGTTAAGTGCTATGGCTGCTAACCATAGCGGTTGGCAGGTCAAATCCGCCAGGCACTCTTTGGAAACTCTATGGGGGCAGTTCTACTCTGTCCTATAGGGTCCTTATGAGTTGGAATCGACTCGACAGCAGTGGGTTTGGTTTTGGGTTCTGTCTATGGGTCAGAGCTAAAGTAAGGGAAAACCGGTAGTCATGGAGTTGATTCTGACTCATGGCGAACCCATGTGTGTCAGAGTAGAACTGTACTCCATAGGGTTTTCAATGGCTAATTTTTCAAAAGTAGATTGCCAGGCCTTTCTTCTGAGAGGCCTTCGGGTGGACTTGAACCTCCAACCTTAACTGTTTGCACCACCCAGGGACTCCAAATGAGGCTAGGCCTAAGTCCTTCTTGTGTTCCCACTGAAGTACCAATGCCAGAGTAGAATGAATGCAAAAACCCAGATATCTAGCAGAATATCCAATTTGATTTGTCAGAAACACAATTATTTTGAATCCATGAGATTAATTTACTTGCTACGTACTTAAAACATATTATGCTTAACTCTTACACACTGTACAAGGCTCAAAAGGTACCAGATAGTATATAGGGAAAATTTTTGCACTCACACCTGTCCCTCAGTCATTTTTTCTCCTCTTTGAAGGCGACAGTGTTACTAATTTTTTCACATCCAGAGAAATTTTCAGCATATCAAGCCATTACATGTACATAACATTTTTCAAACAGATAGTAGCATATGATACACACTATTCTGCCCCTCCATCTTTGTTTTTGCATTGAGTTTTTGTTTTTATCATTCACAAAGAGCTTATTTTTTCTGGTTGCATACTATTCCATTATATGGATGGACCATAATTTATTTAACCAGGCTCATTTTGGTGGGCTATTAGGTCGTTTCCCATTTTTGCCATTATGAATCATGTTGCAGGGAATAACACAAGGTAACAAATATTTTATCATGCAAAAACTTTAAGCCAAATTGTTGGTGAACATTGACATTGCCTGAAACTGCTCTAGGTATCTTTAGTGGCTTTTGAACATATCCGAGGGTGGGGTGTATATCAATCTGCTACTGACCTTGATCTAGGGAATGGCACCATTTTCTCCACACACAGAGAAGAACACCACCATCAACTAAAAATACGTAGCTATGGATGTAAATAGTTTTCGGGCTCCATAATCTTGAATCTATGTCCAGTCCTTCCTCTCATTCCCTGTCCCGTATCCTAGTTCTTGCAATCTCAACGCTGACTTGACTTGACCTCCCCTGAGGGTTCTTCTCAGAGCTGCTGGTTATCATGGCCTGATAATAGGGAGGAGATACTCTATTTTCAGCTTTGGGATTTTGGGCCCTCTCACTCTAACAGTAGAAATTCACCCAGGTAGAACTAGAGCATTTGCAGAGTCCATATCCTTACTAATTAAAGCTTACAGCATATGAAAACTCCTTTAAAGAGCTATGATTTATTTTTCTATTCAGACCCTTAGGTGTTGTGATCAGTAAATGAAAATCCAATACCTTTCTTTACCATGAGATGTTCTTTGTCTTATCTCCAAATTCCTATAAACCTACAAGAGGGAATTGAATGTAAAAACTGGATACAATGGTTTCCTGTGGGGGTTATTAGTAGTGAGGAGACATAAACCCATTACCGTTGAGTCGATTTCAACTCATACCAACGCTATAGGACAGAGTAGAACTGCCCTGTAGGGTTTCCAAGAAGCACCTGGTGGATTCAAACCGCCAACTTTTTGGTTAACAGTTGAACTCTTAACCAAGGTTTCTCAATGGCAATGTGTTTGGTTTGGTTTTTTGTGGCGTGTTAATCATCCTGCCGACTAAACTCTTAAATTTAATCCCTTACCATTTCTCACCCACCGCAAAGCCAACTTAGCCTTAGGGTGTGTGGCCCTGACACCCACAGATCCTAGCTCAGGCTCCAAGAGACCCGAGTGATAGCAAATGGAAGACACACAAGAGGACTTCAGGTTCTGCACATATAACACAGCATACAGAGCACAGGCTGCCTGGAAACTTATTCTAGCTTTGCTACTTATTAACTGTGTGACCTTAATCAAGATACTTAACTTTTCTGAGCCTCGGTTTCCTTATCTGTAAAATGGGGATAGTATCACTACCTACTTCATAGGGTTGTATTAAGTGAATTCATCTATAGAAAGGACTTATAACAGTGCATGAATATAAGCTCCCAGTAAATGTTAGCTATTATTATTATCACTTATACTTATCATTGAATTGTAGGATGGTAGCATCCAAGTCAGAGCTGTCCTGAGAAAAAATACCTCAGTCTTCATAGCCAGGTTATTCCCTCAGCAGTTGAATTTTTGCTTTAAGTAAAATGCATTTCCTCTTGCAAGGGTTGATTTACAAGAACCATTCATACATCACTTTATGCAGTCATTCTCTACAGTTAAATGCTGAAGCCCAGGGATAAAATCTATTTATTTGGCAAATACTCGTTATTAATCCTGCCCTTAATATTTGCAGGACTTTGGGCTAGAGTACAAATGCAGGTCCACAGAGCATGTGCCTAAATATTTAGCTATTATAAATCAAGATAGCAAAGCATTGAATAAAACAGTATATCCTGCCTTGAGAATTTCACTTTCGAGATGACTTGGAAAGCTAGGTTTGCGTTTAGAATTCTTGGAATTCTCAGCATTCTGTGCCATATGGTGGCAATGGGAGGATTGCTGACCCTGACCCTTTCCCATGGGCTGACCCCTTCTTTCCCCACCACAGATTCAATTCTGCAACCTGGGTCCCTTGCACACAGACATGTGGATGCTCCAGTTTGCATGTCCAAGCTTCACGTACAGCTTCCCCAACCCTGGTCATCAGCCACTCCCTGGACATGTTGTAAGCCTAGTGGTGCTCACCCTGATGGCATCATCCATCCTGCTGAGGATAGACCTGGGTAAGAGGTCCACACAGGCAATGAAAGTAGATTCTGCACCTTTGGGACATGCAATTCCATGGTCCTGAGCACATAGAAGGGAGACAAAACACCCAGGTGGACAATTCTTCTTGGCCTTGTGAATTCCTTACCGGTCTGAAAGTGTACAGGTGGATAGTGGAACAAGGGGCAGGGGCCCTCCTTGTTTGGGTCTAAGGGCAGTACCCCTTATTAAGCCCCTTTTTAGTGCCCACATTGCTCTTGACACTGGAGACAGCACGGTGAGAAGACAGACATGGAGCTTAGTATGGACAAGCATTAAACAACTACCTATACAAATAATGAATGTCAATTGTGATGATAACATGAAAGCAAAATCTAAGGCATTATGAACATGTGGACAGACAGCTCTGACTTCATCTGAGGGCTGAGGAAGTTTTCCTGAGAAAGCTACATAAGCTGAAATCTGGAGGATATTGGCAAGGAAAAGAAGGGGTGAGGAAGCCTTCTAAGCAGAAGAAACAGCATGTGCAAAGGCCCTGAGGTGAAAAGGAACTGAAAGATTAATGTACCTGGAACACAGAGCAAGAAAGAACATCGGATGAGATAAGAGACTATGAAAGTGTCAAATATTTCAGGGTGGGTAGGAGTTTGGTTGTAATGGGAAAGTATTAAAGGATTTTAAGCAGGGGATGATCTGATGAGATTTACGTTCTTAAAACTTCTGCTTGTTTAAAGCTAGAGAAGGGATTAGGGTGAGGGGACACAGCAATGACATTGAGAGGGCAGATGGGAGGCTAATGATGGTGGCTTAGAGAGGGCATGGAAAGAAGCAGATGGCTTCAAGGCACGGAGATTTAACAGAACAGGAGCCAAATGCATGTGGAGGTGAACCATGGGGAGGCAACGAAGATGAGTTTGTATGTGTCTCGTTTAGCAGCCGGATGGGTGGTGGGGCATGATTGGTGGTGGCAAGCAAGACATGTTGAGTTGGAGGTAACTTTGAGAAAGCCAAATGGAAACGCTGAGAAGGACCTTAGAGAAGGTGTCCAGAATGGATCTGCCTTTGAGTAGAAAGAGGGCTGTTGAAGCCTCGAGGGGATTTGTGGTCACCTAAGCAACCTCTCACTGCAGGCCTCTCATCTCAGGGAGAGGAAACCAGGGTGGGCTGAGCCCTAGGGCATCCCAAAATATCCTGTAGAACTCCATGACTTAGCTCTTCACCACCATCGCCCTGGACCACAGCACCAACATCCTTCTTCCCCACACAACAGAGTGATCTTTTAAGAACACAGTCAGATTTTGTCTCTCCTCTGCTCAAAGCCCTCCAGGGACCTCCTGCTCACTCAAACAAAAGCCCAAGTTCTTACGGAGGCTGCCAAGTCAGCATCCCCACCCACCCTGCCATGTCCCCCATTACCTGTCTTACCTCATGGCCAGCTTTTCCCCCTCTCCTTCCTGCGTGGCACGGTGTTCGCACGGGGTATTCCTTCTGCCTGGAAAGCTTTTCTTTGGGATACTGCATGACTTGCTTCCTTAGCTCCATGTCACTTTCTCAGTGAACAGCCCCGAATACCCTATTTAAAATCATAACCCCCACTCACATCCTAGCTCTCCCATCCGTCTTCCCACTCAACTGTAAGCTTGGTAAGGGCAAAGAATTTTATCTTGTTTTTTTTTTTTTTTTTTATTATTATTATTTCCCAGCACCTAGGAGAGTGCCCTGACACATATTTGGTCTTCAATAAAAATTTGTTGGATTAAAAAAAATCAAATAAATAAATCTAAAACTCAGGTAGAGTGGTAGGAAGTTGGCAAAGGAAGCTAAGATGCATCAGCCATTTAAGAAGGATGCCCAGCCAAAAAAGTAAAAAAATGGCATTAAAAAATGTGTACGAATTATCGATGCCCAGAGCGGCCTGTCGTTCTCCAGCGTGAAGGTCCAAGAGAAGTCCACCTGGAAGATGCCGTGGGCAGCATCAGGTTCTTCTCTGACCACATGTCAGCCCCCAGCGCGGAGCTGGAGCGGAAGAGCAAGAACCTGAAAAACAACGTGCTACGGCTACCTCTGTGTGAAAAGACCATCTCTGTGAACACCCAGCGGGGCCCCAAGGAGGGGCTGCTGTGCGCCTTCAGCCAGGCCAGCTGCTGCCACGTCATCTGAGGGGGGCCCGCGCTCCGTCCCACTCAGAGCTGTGAAGCCCGCTCATGTCACTGTTCCCTTTCTGTTGTACCCTTTGGCGGTGGGCGCCCGGAGCAGTTATTTATTTACATTGTCATTTGTTCGCCTGACGATGTGACAATGCATGGTCTTCGTGCATGCTGCTAGACACTTCTTTTCCAGCTGAAAAGTCTATTGTGTAATTTTTACTTTTATAATTTTAATGTGGATGATCCGGATTCAATTAAAATGTATATTTGGAACGTGATATAAATGGAGCACTTAGGAATCTGATGTTCTGCACTTAACCTAGAGAGAGAGAAAAAAATGCTTTTGTTTGCTTGTGAGCAATCTCAGTTCCTGTCCTGACCGTCTGTGACGCGGAGACTCCGTGCCCTGAGGCACGCTCTGGGGTGTCCGCGGCCGGCAGAACCAAGGCAGCAGCGTTGTGATGGGCCAGGCCCGGGCGCCACGGGAGGGCGGCTCAGCGCGGGCCTGTGTGGAGCCCCCTGAGAGCAGCCGGTGTCTGCACTGGGACCTTAGCACATGATTCGAGCCGACCCACACCTGTTTGTCTTAAGCGCTAGTGTGGAAACAAGTTTGGGCTCTGAAAATTTAACGAGAAAAAGATTTTCCTGTTTTTGTAATAGGTGAGATGAAGTACCTAGATTTATAAAGCAGCTTCCCCCGTAGTGTTACATCAGTTACAAGCAGACAATCTTACTTTGTAATGTGATGAAGTGAATTGATGTCTTAACTCTACTGGTAGAGTGTGTGTCTGTCGCACAGAACAGCACAGTGCTCTGTGTCAGCCCTTCCTGTGGGTGCACTCAGGGGTGCCTGTGACACCATGTAGACAGAAGAGACGACAGGGCACAGAGGCGCACACAGACGTGGGCAAAGTCTAAATCCCATAAATGAAAAACAACAAAAACTTGTTGGGATCTAGGAGCCTGGTAATTACTTGTCTCTTTTTTATCTCCATTCTTTTATATCCTTTGACTCAGCTATGAAATTGGCTAATCAAAAGAACACATAAAAGGGTAAAATTCACACAATAAGAAAAAAAAAAAAGGTTGCTTTTTTGTCCTTCTTTTCTTTTTTGCTGTTTTTCATGTTGCCTTCCTGCCAAAATAATAAAGACCTCTTGCTTTAAACTCTTCCTGTACAAAGACTACTTTTGACCAGATAGTCATCTTTTGTGGCATTTTATCTTCTTAGGACACGCTATATTGCAGATTGCTAATTGCGGAAGGGGCCAGATGTTACTTTTTCATGCTGTGCCCTGGGGGTCTTAATGTTTAGTGACATCGGTGCTAGGGCTAAGTCCCCACCAGTGGCTGGGACACGGGGCCTTCCCACCCCTCACCTGTCATGGCCCTGAAGTGATGGACTGAGTTGCGCCTGGTCACGTGATTTGTGGAGTGGGCAGAGCACCAAAGAATGCATTATGTTGGCCGTGGTCCCTTCAAGTACACACTGACTCAGCTAACTTTAGGAGGAATATATTTTACTCAGAACTCTGAATTTCACAGTATACTGACTAAACTAAGTAAAAATGATACTTAAAACACTTCTTTTACTTTCTAGACCTAGGCTAGATATGTTTTAAGCTACAGCTCTAGTTCATTGTGATATTTATCTAAGAACAGATGTGTGGGTGAAGCCATAGAACATATTTGCTTGAAATTCTTGAGTAGGGAACTTATAAAGGGCCAGAAATAAGATGTGTGGTTCACACAAATAGTGAGCGTAACATCTGTATTAAACGTAGGAGAGAAGTTTATAAAGGGCATTGGCAATAAATTCTTTGTTGCAGCTGTTCTCCAAGTAATGTAAATACTTTTCCTGTGCTTATGTATAGCCTTGGAATGGCACCTTTTAACTACCCCTTATGTGTTTGGTTTTCAATGGTTTTTTATATTCAGATGTATATATGGTGCTCACTTTAGGCTCAGCAGTGTTGACCATTTATGCTGCATAGCTGTATTATAGCCTTATGAGTTGTGTGTGGTTGGTTGACCCTCTGGGTACACAAATGTTACTCCAAGTGATGTCTTATTCATTTGTTCATAAGTGAATGGTTGTGCATGTGTTGTATGTCATAGTATGTCGTCACGTAAATGGGAAGGAGCGAATAACCATTACAGTAAGATAATATTGGACCAAACTACTTACTTGGTCTAAACAGTTTCTTGTACCCCTTAACCTGTCTTCAAAAGTTGCATATAGTTACAGTAGTGTATAAATTGAGTATTGCGGAAAAGCAGTTAGTCTTGTATTTTTCTGTGTGTGTGTATATATAATTGTGTACTTCTGGCAATTCTATCTGTATTTAAAGATGTGCCAATCTTGACACCGATTTTAAGAATAGTGGTGAGACTGAAATGAATTAAAGGTATCCCTACCAAGTAAGAATTGACGTGTGTTAAGAGGGTACAGAATTATCAGCCGATTTGGTCAGTTGCTTACAATGCCGGTTGATTTTCCTCATTGCGTAAACATTGGCAGGTATGTGACAAATGAGATAAAAAAATCCAAATAATAAAGTGGCATATTGGTGTTCAGCAATATTAAAAAAAAAAAATGTGTATGATAAAAATAAATAAATAAGCCAGTGACCAGCTTCCTTTGGAGATGAAGCCAAATGAAGTCTAGCAAATGGCCTTTGTACTCCTGTATGGACTAGCTAGTCAGCCTCATAAGGGTAGAAGTTTTCCTCTCCTTGTTTATTCATTCCCAACATCTGCACAGCATCTGCACAGTGTCTGCAGCACAGCAGATGTGCAAACATATGAATAAAACGACAGAGGGCCATTCGTTGGTGACCTGAGTTGACGGCAGTATGGGGTGGGTGAAAGAAGCATGAAGAGGTGGGCGATATTTAGTGGGCTTACATGAAGAGGTTGGTGGTTATTAAATAGAATAAATCAAAACAAAATGTAGGAGTGTTGGTCAGGGGGTCTAAGTTCTGTGAACCTCAACTTTCTTATTTATTTGGAGAAAATAATTTATGATCTCTTCTGGCTTTTTTATTTTATGACTTTGTGTAGGTATCAAAATGATGATGCTGGCTCCTAACAGCATCTGAAGATAATTGAGAGGATTGCTTAGTATCAGAGAGAAATCCCATTAGAATCACCGGGCATGGATTTTGTCTATTGTCAAAACTCTCCACGAAGCAACAATACCTTAAGTCATGAACGAGAAGTAACTAGCCTGAAAACCTCTGCTATTTGTATTTGGGGATATTGAGTGGCCATTGTCCTCTGTGGCCCACCCCAGGGATTCCGGGACTGCTGACTCCCAGGCTTCCAGTGGGGGACAAGCTACTTCACAGTATGCGCTTCCAGAAGACTCTATGTGTGAAAAGACTACTGGATCTAGACTCAGATGATCTGGGTTCACACCTAGATCTTCCACTTGGAGAAGGGAAGCCACGCTGACCAAGCGGAACGTCTGTGAGCCTCTGCTTCCTGACTGTGAAGAGGAGAATAATAAGACCAGACAACTACACAAAGACACTAGTGGAATCCATCAGTAATAGCTAAGCTTAATTTTCTATGAGTCAGCCACTATTGAGAGCTGTTATGGATTGAATTGTCTCCCTGAAAAATAGGTGCTGTAAATCCTAAACCCCTAAACCTGTGGTTGTAATCCCATTTGGGAATAGGTCTTTCCTTTCTTTGTTCTGTTAGTGAGACTATATCAGTGCAGGTTGTGTCTTAAGCCAATCAATCACCTTTGAGATATAAAATGAGCAGATCAGGCACAGAGAAGCAGGCACAAATGGAGGGGAAGGTACATACCACATGAAGATCATCAAAGGCACAAGGAACAGAAGCTGAAGAGAAAAGGACCTTCTCCCTAGATCCAACAGAGAAAACCTTCCCCTAGAGCCAGTGTCCTGAATTTAGACTTTTAGGCTCCGAAATTGTGAGAAAATAAGTTTCTGTTTGTTAAAGCTATTCACTTGCAATTTTTCTGTTATAGCAGCACTAAGAAACTAAGACATGAGTGCATGATATATTAACTCATTCTTTCTCCATAACGCTCTGAAAAACCAAAGCCCATTGCGGTGGAGTCGATTCTGACTCACAGCAACCCTACAGGACAGAGTAGAACTGCCCCAAAGGGTTTCCAAGAAGCACCTGGTGGATTTGAACTGCCAACCTTTTGCTTAGTAGTGGTAGCCCTTAACCACTACGCCACCAGGGTTTCCAAGCTCTCTGAGAGGCTACAATTTTCATCCTTACTTCACAGATGAGGAAACTGAGGCACAAAGCGATTAAGTAACTTGCTCAAGGCCATGCTGCAGAGTCGGTACCTCCAGGCAAGAGTGACTTGGGGCATTTACTGAGTCCTGAGCACCTTGTATAGATACTATGTTTAATTACCACAATAACCTGAAATGCCATTATCATGCTTCTTTCATGGATGAGGCGCCTACATCACAAAGATTACATTACTTGCCCAAGATCACAGAGCCACTCTGGAGTAGTTCCAGGGTGGAAGCCAAGGTTTACTGGCTTTCAAAGCCTGTTTTCCTCCTACTACATCAAAGTGTTTTATCGAAACAAGGTATCACATGGAAAATGCTTGCAACTTGTAAAGCTCAGAGCTTTCTAGAGGCTTTTATAGATAAGAAAACAGATTCAGAGTGGTAAGTTAATTTGCCAACATCACACAGATAGGAAAAAAGAGGGTCAGAACTAGTCTGCCTGCCCCCCGCCCCCCCATGATTTCTATGCCCCTCACACTGAGAACCTTTAGGCCCTTGGGTACTAGGTAAAGTGCTCTGCATAAAGGTATATCCTACTAGAGAATTGACTTTATTCAGAGATTTGGGGAAAGCATTTTTATATTAAACATATGTGATACATGGGTGTACCAGAATGTAGCATTCATATGAGTTTTCTTTTTTATAATAAAATACGAGACTTCAAAGCAACATTGCTTTTTGCTACAACAGCTTAGGACTATCCCCCCAGATCTCTCCGGGTATAGATCAGTCCTTCTGGCCAGCAGCGGTGCTAGGCGGAAATTTAAGGAGCTGCTCTCTTCCTTCCCGTATCACGCAACCTGTCACTCTGCTGTGGGTCTCTGGCCCTCACCCATGTAGGCTGATTCTGAGTTAATACTGCCTGAATTCGGGAGGGGTGCAACAGATGACCTCGTAAGGAGCCCGTGGATCCCTGAGATTACCCTGATGTTACAGACAAAGGGTGCGGTTACTTTTTTTTTTAACCTAGTTCATGCATCTGTCATTGTTCTGAAACGCAGCTTTATTTTAAAACAAATTAATGTATTAAAACATGTTCTCTAAGTAGGCCTCTGAAAACCCTGGTGGTATTGTGGTTAAGAGTTTGGCTGCTAACTAAAAGGTTGGCAGTTTGAATCCACCAGGCGCTCCTTGGAAGCCCTGTGGGGCAGCTCTACTCTGTGCTATAGGGTCACTATGAGTCGGAATCAACTAGACGGCAACAGGTTTTTGTTTTGTTTTGGTTTCTGGCAAGTCGGTCTCTAATGTTCCCCCAAGTGCATCCAGACAAACAGATATAGCTGTGAGTGTTTCAATAGTTATTTTTAATTGGGAGACTGCACTGTAGTCTAGATTCTGTGGGTGTGTCATACTGTGACAGCCTAGGCATATAACCTCTATGGGACTAAGTGACTTCACTTGCAGAACAAATTGCTAAGGTTCATGTCCACTCTGATGGGGTCTGGAGCCCACAGTCTATGTAGAGACTAGCTAAAAATATGAGCTCCCTGAGAGCAGGGTCTTTTTTGTTTATTGCCTAGAACAATGCAGGGTATACGGTAGGTGCTCAATTCATATTTGCTGAATGGATGACTCAATCTTCCCAACCTATTGCCTGGCAGAATCAGAAAACACAGGGGACAGGACATCCAGACAGGTGACCTGGAGGAAATGAGCATCTGGCTCATCTTTGTCCCCACCCCCAGCTAATACTAGCCCAGAACCTGACAAGGTGGATGCTCACGGCTGAATTTTTAAATTGCAATAAGAATGGTCGCCAGACAGATGTGCGAGTGGTCTCAGTGCAATGTGGTCATTCGCTGTCTGCAGACTCCAAAATATCAGGGACAAGATGCAGACACAAGGGCACTTGTATCTTCTGGTCTTGTTTTTGTGCTGGCAGGGGTATCGATTGCTATTGGAGAGACTAGATTCTAGTCTGGATTCTGTAGGTATCTAAATCAACTCACAATAAGGTACAAGAGGAATAGGTGTTTGTGTATGTGTGCTGCTTTTGCCTCTTGTAAACATTGCCTTACATGGTTTAAGCGGAGGCTTTTCCCTTTTCCCCGGGTCACTGGTTGCATTTTCCCTTCTCTACCACTGGGTGTCACCAAAAACCAAAAAAAAAAAAAAAAAAAAACACCGAAGCAGTTGCCGTTCTGACTCAGGGCGACCCTATGGGACAGAGAACTGGCCCCATGGGTTTCCAAGGCTGTAATCTTTAGGGAAGCAGACTGCCACATCATTCTCCCGTGGAGCGGCTGGTGGGTTCAAGCCACGACCTTTCAGTTCGCAGCAGAGCCCTTAACCACTGCGCCACCAGGACTCCTTACTGGGTGTCACAAACGCCCACAATAGTACTCCCTTTCTTTCTTATAAAGCAAATGGCAAGTTTGTTTGTTTGTTTGTTTGTTTTTAATGAATGAGAACCTCTGCCTCACTGAAGCAAGGTCGTTTGCCCCTTGGTTGGTGCCCAGGAAGGGGTAAGGGTAGGGAAAGTGTGCGGGATGAGGTAGGGGGAGATCTGAGGAGAAATAATAAGGGTGTAGGGTAGAACTTGGAGGCTGTTTCTGCAGGAGACTGGGTCTCTAAAGATGAATCAACTTAAAAACACTCAGGAAGAAAAGGATTATTAGCAAGTCCATGTGTATGTTCAAAATGCTGAGTGACTGAAGCTTGGGAAAGTTATTTTATTGGCTCTTTTTTCTCCACTAGGCTGTGAGTCTCAGTGTTCTTAGGTTTCCCATTCCCAGTGCCTGATGTAGCTCCTGGGTCATGACAGACAGGAAGTAACTGCTAGAAGGAAGCAGAAAGGGAATGAGGAAGGAGTAGAAAAGGAAAGAGAGAATAGAAGGCATTTACATGTGGCAGGCACCCTTGGAAACCCTATGGGGTCGCTGTGAGTCAGAATCAACTCCATGGCAGTGGGTTTGGTTTTTGGTTTATGTACCCTTTGAGGAAGCTTGGTGGCTCAATGGTTAATTGTTGGGCTGATAACCAAAAGGTCAGCGATTTGAACCCATCCAGCAGCTCTGTGGAAGAGAAACCTGACAGTCTGCTCCTGTAAAGATTGTTGTTAGGTACCATCGAGTCAGTTCCAACTCATAGCGACCCTACGCACAACAGAACGAAACACTGCCCGGCCCTGAGCCATCCCTACAATCTTTGTTATGCTTGAGCTCATTGTTGCAGCCACTGTGTCAATCCACCTCTTTGAGGGTCTTCCTCTTTTCTGCTGACACTGTACTCTGCCAAGCATGATGTCCTTCTCCAGGGACTGATCCCTCCTGACAACATGTCCAAAGTACATAAGACGCAGTTCCTCCATCCTTGCTTCCGAGGAGCATTCTGGCTCTACTTCTTCCAAGACAAATTTGTTCGTTCTCTTGACCAAACCCAAAAAACCCAAAACCCACGGCCGTTGAGTTGATTCCGACTCATAGCAACCCTATAGGACATAGTAGAACTGCCCCAAAGAGTTTCCAAGGAGTGCCCGGCAGATTCAAATTGCCGACCTTTTGGTTAGCAGCCGTAGCACTTAACCACTACACCACCAGGGTTCTCCTGGCAGTCCATGGTATATTCAACATTCTTCGCCAACACCACAATTCAAAGGCATCAATTCTTCTTCGGTCTTCCTTATTCATTGTCCAGCTTTCACATGCATATGATGCAATTGAAAATACCATGGCTTCGGTCAGGCACACCTTAGTCTTCAAGGTGATATCTTTGCTCTTCAACACTTTATAAAGAGGTCCTTTGCAGCAGATTTACACAATGCAATGCGTCTTTTGATTTCTTGACTACCGCTTCCATGGCTGTTGATTGTGGATCCAAATAAAATGAAATCCTTGACAACTTCAATCTTTTCTCCAATTATCATGATGTTGCTCATTGGCCCAGTTGTGAGGATTTTTGTTTTCTTTATGTTGAGGTGAAATCCATGCTGAAGGCTGTGGTCTTTGATCTTCATTAGTAAGTGCTTCAAGTCCTCTTCACTTTCAGCAAGCAAAGTTGTGTCATCTGCATAACGCAGGTTGTTAATGAGTCTTCCTCCAATCCTGAGGCCCCGTTCTTCTTCATATAATCCAACTTGTCAGATTGAATAGGTATGGTGAAAGAATACAACTCTGATGCACACCTTTCCTGACTTTAAAACAATCAGTATCCCCTTGTACATAGATCAACTGCCTCTTGATCTATGTAAAGGTTCCTCATGAGCACAATTAAGTGTTCTGGAATTCCTATTCTTTGCAATGTTATCCATAATTTCTTATGATCCACACAGTTGAATGCCTTTGCATAGTCAATAAAACACAGGTAAACATCCTTCTGGTATTCTCTGCTTTCAGCCAGGATCCATCTGACATCAGCAATGATATCCCTGGTTCCACGTCCTCTTCTGAAACCAGCCTGAATTTCTGGCAGTTCCCTCTGAATATACTGCTGCAGCCGTTTTTGAATGATCTTCAGGAAAATTTTGCTTGCATGTGATATTAACGATATTGTTCTATAATTTCCACATTTGGTTGGGTCACCTTTCTTGGGAATAGGCATAAATATGGATCTCTTCCTGTCAGTTGGCCAGGAAGCTGTCTTCCATATTTCTTGGCATAGACGAGTGAGCACCTCCAGCGTTGCATCTGTTTGTTGAAACATCTCAATTGATATTCCATCAATTCCTGGAGCCTTGTTTTTTGCCAGTGCCTTCAGAACAGCTTGGACTTCTTCCATTGGTTCCTGATCATATGCCACCTCTTGAAATGGTTGAACATCGACTAATTCCTTTTGGTATAATGACTGTGTGTATTCCTTCTATCTTCTTTTGATGCTTCTTGCATCATTTAATATTTTCCCCATAGAATCCTTCACTATTGCAACTCGAGGCTTGAATTTTTTCTTGAGTTCTTTCAGCTTGAGAAATGCCAAGCATGTTCTTCCCTTTTGGTTTTCCATCTCCAGCTCTTTGTGTTCTTCCCTTTTGGTTTTCCATCTCCAGCTCTTTGCACGTCATTATAATACTTTATTTGTCTTCTCAAGATGCCCTTTGAAATCTTCTGTTCAGTTCTTTTACTTCATCAATTATTCCTTTTGCTTTAGCTGCTCGACATTCAAGAGCAAGTTTCAGAGTCTCCTCTGACATCCATCTTGGTCTTTTCTTTCTTCCCTGTCTTTTCAGTGACCTCTTGCTTTCTTCATGGATGATGTCCTTGATGTTATTCCACAACTCGTCCGGTCTTTGGTCACTAGTGTTCAATGCATCAAATCTATTCTTCAGATGGTCTCTAAATTCAGGTGGGATGTACTCAAGGTCATATTTTGGCTCTTGTGGACGTGCTCTGATTTTCTTCAGTTACAGCTTGAACTTGCATAGGAGCAATTGATGGTCTGTTCCACAGTCGGCCCCTGGCCTTGCTCTGACTGATGATATTGAGCTTTTCCATCGTCTCTTTCCACAGATGTAGTCAGTTTGATTTCTCTGTGTTCCATCTGGCGAGGTCCATGTGTTTATGCTGGTAAAAGAAGGTATTTGCAATGAAGAAGTTGTTGGTCTTGCAAAATTCTATCATTAGATCTCTGGCATTGTTTCTATCACCAAGGCCGTATTTTCCAACTACTGATCCTTCTTCTTTGTTTCCAACTTTTGCGTTACAATCTCCAGTAATTATCAGTGCATCTTGATTGCATGTTCGATCAGTTTCAGACTGCAGCAGCTGATAAAAATCCTCTATTTCTTCATCTTTGGCCCTAGTGGTTGGTGCGTAAATTTGAATAATAGTCGTATTAACTGGTCTTCCTTGTAGGCGTATGGATATTATCCTATCACTGACACTGTTGTACTTCAGGATAGATCTTGAAACATTCTTTTTGATGATGAACGCAACACCATTCCTCTTCAAGTTGTCATTCCCAGCATAGTAGACTATATGATTGTCTGATTCAAAATGGCCAATACCAGTCCATTTCAGCTCACTAATGCCTAGGATATTGATGTTTATGCGTTCCATTTCATTTTTTGATGATGTCCAATTTTCCTAGATTCATACTTTGTACATTCCAGGTTCCAATTATTAATGGATGTTTGCTGCTGTTTCTTCTCATTTTGAGTCGTGCCACATCAGCAAATGAAGGTCCTGAAAGCTTTACTCCAACCACGTCATTAAGGTCGACTCTACCTTGAGGAGGCAGCTCTTTCCTAGTCATCTTCTGAGTGCCTTCCAACCTGGGGGGCTCATCTTCCAGCACTATATCAGACAATGTTCCGCTGCTATTCATAAGGTTTTCACTGGCTAATGCTTTTCAGAAGTAGACTGCCGGGTCCTTCTTCCTAGTCTGGAAGCTCAGCTGAAACCTGTCCTCCATGGGTGACTCTGCTGGTATCTGAATACCTGTGGCATAGCTTCTAGCATCACAGCAACAAACAAGCCCCCACAGTATGACAAACTGACAGACACATCCCGTAAAAATTACAGCCAAGATAATCCTATAGGGCAGTTCTACTCTGGCACTTGGGGGCACTATAAGTCAAGGCACCTAATAACAGCAACAAAGCAGCCTCTAAGCTGTCCCCCAATGATCCCTGCCTTCTGATATTCACACTCTTGTGTAAGCTTCTACCTATGACTGTGGGCTGGACCTAGGGACAAATTTCTAAAGAATAAATCAGTTGCCTTCAAGTTGATTCCAACTCATGGTGACCCCATGTGTTGCAGAGTAGAACTGCACTTCACAGGGTTTTCAAGGCTGTGACTTTTTGGAAGTAGACTGCCAGCCCTTTCTTCCAAGGCTTTTGCATCACCCAGGGACTCCACAGAATACGGCTAAAGTGATGCAATGTCACTTCTGCAATTAAGTTCCAAAAAGATCGTTAACTTCTGTCTTGAGTGCCTTTCTTGCTCTCTGACTTTCTTGTTTTTAGGGAAGTCAGCTACCAAGTTGTGAACCGTTCTATGGAGAAGTCCATGGGGCAAGCGACTGACGTCTTCCGCCAACAGCCAGCAAAGACCTGAGGCCTGCCAATAGCCATGTGAGTGAGCTTGAAAGAGCGTCTCCCCCTAGTGGATCCTTGGGATAACAGCAGCCTCAGCCCACATCTTGATTGCAGTCATGTGAGAAAACCCTGAGTTAGCCACTTCCAGGTTCCTGACACACAGAAACTGTGAGATAATTTATTATGTTGTTTCAAGCACCAATTTTATGATAATATTGTTACCCAGCAACAGGTAACTAATACAGATTTTGGTACCTGGAAGTGGGCTGCTGCTATAACAAATACCTAAAAACGAAAGAGTGGCTTTGGAACCAAGAAGTGGGCAGAGGCTGGACGGGTTTTGAGGAGAGTGTTAAAGAAAGTCTAAATTGCCTTGAACAGATGTTTAGTAGACATCCAGACTTTGAGGCCACTGCTCTTAATTATTTTACTTCAGTGCCTGTGGGAAAATGCAGATACTCCGCACATATGCAAGAATCTTCTGGCAAATTTTTGTGTTCCTCTTCAGCAACTCAAGAGAAGTTATTGCTTTGTATGTTTTTAAACACAAGCATGCTATTATTGTAATTACCCAGCAGATATTTGAGCTCATTTTATGTGCCAGGCATCCTGCCAGGCATTGGCAAGACAAAATGAATAAAATAATCTTTGCCCTTGAGGACATAATCTAGTACAGTTTCTCTCTGTAGTTGTTTTTGTTTTGTATTACAAATGGATCCCAGGTTGAGAAACCCTAACATCTTAAGGCCATGTGTATCCATTTTACACCATTCGAGATGTGATCTGATTTCAGCTGAGTCCACATAAAGAAGCTCTTTTCTCAGGAACCATTTTCTCCTTCTCAGAGCTATAAAGTAATGTCAGCATGACCAGCTCCAAACAGTATGCCAAAGGTGTTATATTGGGACAGATTTGCTAAAAATCTCAGATGCACTTCTTTGGACCACATTTGACTCAAGGGTGCTGTTATGAATTGAATTGTGTCCCCGAAAAATGTGTGTCAACTTGGCTAGGCCATGATTCCCAGTACTGTGTGGTTATCCTACATTTTGTGATATGGTCTGTTTATCCTATGTGTTGTAAATCCCAACTCCTATGACGTTAATGAGGTAGGATTAGAAGCAGTTATTTTAACGAGACTGCAGGACAGGATTAGGCTGTATCTTGAGTCAATCTCTTCTGAGATATAAAAGAGAGAATAGATCGGAGAAGAGGGAGACCTCATTACCACCAAGAAAGAAGAGCCAGGAATGAAGCATGTCCTTTGGACTAGGGGTCCCCGTGCTAAGCTCCTAAACTAGGGGAAGATTGATAACAAGGGCATTCCCCCAGACCCAACAGAGAGAAAGTCTTCCCTTAGAGATAGTGCCCTGAATTCGGACTTCTAGCCTCCTAAACTGTGAGAGAATAAATTTCTGTTTGTTAAAGCCATCCACTTGTGATATTTCTGTTATACCAGCACTAGATGACTAAGACAAGTAGTTTATTAAACATGCAGACCCTAGAGGAAAGAGAATGGCCTGGGAGTCAGCAGACAGGAGTTCGTGTCTTGCTCTATCTTGAGTTTGACTGAGTGGTGTTGGGCTAATCAGTTGGATTTTCCATGCTTCAGGAGAATCAGTAAAAATGGAGAAACACACCTACAGGGTTGTTAAAAATCTTACACATGACAATGTAGGTGAAAATGCCTTGGAAAAAAGTTCAAGTACTCCTCATGAGCATGGTGATAATCTTACCATATTTATGAAGATCAGATTATAATTTCATTCCTTTTTCCTGGCAACAGTTTCCTGTGTTCTGACAACATTCTCACAAGTATTTCAGGGAAAAGCACCATCAGCCAGCAAAATGTTCTAGATTGAGAAATAAGCTTATAAAATTTATGAAAGCAAAATGAAATGCTCCTTGTCCATTTCATCCCTGTGAGATTCAACAGGGCACAATAGCTTCACTTCCTTCACCTGCAACTTCTCCTTTCCTTTCCTCTTCTCGTCTCTTCCCTCTGCCTTCCCTCCCCCCTCACCTCTCCTTGAAGAAGAAAGGAACTAAAATTCATTTAACAAAATAAAGAGCAAGAGAATGGGGGGGGGAGGTACTTTCATACTCTGTTGTTGCAACTATAAATTGGTATAGCCTTTTAAGGCGGCCACTTGGCAGTATTTATCAAAAATGTTTAAATGTACATACCCTTTGACTCCACAAAGCCCACTTTCAAGAATTATCTCTATAAAAAGTCCAATTCCAGGGATTATTTCTACCAAAAAAGAAAAAAACTGGCAAATGTGTGTATTATTTTAGAGAGATAATCATCACAATATTTGTTAAAATAATAAAGAATTGGAAAGAATATAAATGCCATGGCATGGGGGGTGTTTATTATTGTACAGAGACATTATGGAATACTACACAGCCATTGAAAAAAATTCAATAGATCTATATATACTGCCAGAGTCACTGGGCGGTACAGACACTGAAGCGTTGGGCTACTAACAAAAAGGCTGGCCTTTTGAACTCACCCAGAGGTACCTTGAAAGAAAGTTCTGGCAATTTGCTTCTGAAAGGTCACAGTCATTGAATTCCCTATGGAGCATGCATGGTTCTACTCTGAAACACATAGAATCTCCACTAGTTGGAATTGATTTAATGGAAACTCATTTGGTTTGGTTTTTATACATATTGGCATGGAAAATGTCTAGCATGGACCAATAACTCAAAACTTGCCTCCAAAACAGGAGGGTGCTAAGAGACTGAAGAAAGAGGTAGACAACTCCACTGTGACAGCAAAGGAGTTTATCAGGGAGACTTACAGATGAGGCGAGTCCTGGGCAGCTGCAGAACTAAAGCAGATCTCCACACCCTGCAGTGAGGGGGCAGAGGTTTTACAGTGAGAGTGAACAATAGTGGCTACACTCTAGGGACTTACATAAGGATGACTTACGAAACCGTAGTGAACTAGCGGACCACATGAGGGCACTCAAGTTCAGCCTCCCAAAGCTTGTTTCTCCTTCAGTCCATCCCTCGAGGCTAGGTCTTAAAATCTGGCATGCTCCCCACATCCACACTGAATTTTTTTTCAGGTACAGTGGATAAATGAATCACCTTAAGCCTGCCTGAGATGCAGTCCTTTCTGCCCATGGCTGCTATGCGGAAGACAAGCCAGGGATGTCTCAGCTTCTGATTTTTAGAGAAAGGATACATTGATTTTGGACATTTGCAAATGTTGGCTCAATTTAAAAAAAAAAAAAAAAAACACTATATGGACCAAAAGGGGATGCCTGTCAGCTGCACCTGGCCCATGGGCCTCCAGTTTGTGACTCCATTAGTCTTTACTGTAGGTTCTTGAAACACATCACCTAGCAAGAATTCTGACATGGTTCCATGCTCTGACTTGGCTCTGACAGGGCTCACACTTAGCCATTGGTAAAAAAGCTTCCCCCCCCAGGTGCTTTCTGAACTACTAGACAACCTCCTGGGAAGTGTACTTTACCTACTACCTTGTAAGCTTTGCTTAATGAACCAGCTGTCCTGAGAGCCCAGTGAATTCTTAAGTGAATTCTGCACCTTATTAAAATTTTGGAAACCCTGGTGCCATAGTGGTTAAGAGCTACAGCTGCTCACCAAAAGGTCAGCGGTTCAAATCCACCAGGTTGGAAACTGTATGAGGCAGTTCTACTCTGTCCTATAGGGTTGCTATGAGTCAGAATTGACTTGATGGCAATGGGTATTTCTTATTATAATTTTAAAAAACAGACAAAACAGAAAAATCTAGAAAAGATGTAAACAACCTCATGCACTCTGTCCATTCCCCAAGCAAGTGCCATTCCCTCTGCAGAAGTCATCACTATTAACTCCTGAGGCACTGTTTTTAATTTATTATTCTCAGAGCACTAAATATTTTGCCCAAAGAGTTGGACAGATATGGGAGCTCTTCTTAGAAGGAGATGAAAGAGAACCAGCAGGTTTGCGGGTAGAGATGTTAAATCCATTTTTAAAGCATCCAGTATCAGGTACCAGTAGACTAATTTGAGGCATGTCGTGAGGATATTTGATGGAGTTCATCAAAATAGCTGGGCTGGCCATGCACTGTGGGTGGAACCTGGTCTCCAGCAAACATCACTTCCAGTGAGCCCACACCCTGTGTATGACAGGCAACCTCACTAATCCATGCCCCACTTCCTTCATAGAGAGAAAAGCCCTGTTCTCAAGGGATAATCTGCTACATATACTGGCTCAGGGCAGGTCTCTCTCCCCAGTTTCTGGTAAATAAATCTTTTTGAGTCTTTTGGACTCAGATAAAATGGGCAGGAGTTGAAGTGAGAAAAACTGGAGCTAGATTTGGTTCTGGCTGTTTCCTTCCGATGTCCCCACTCAGAGTCTCTGTCAACATTGGGGATGGAAGCAATGAAGAACAGCTGTGAGACAGGAAGAGCGATGGAAGAGGGTTTTCACTTCACATGAAAAATGTTTTCCTGCATTCAAGAAGTGTCTTTAAGCACTTACTGCATACGAGGCACTATGTCAAGCACTAAAAGGAAAAAGAAGACGGTACAGTCCATCCTCAAACTGTTTGAGTTTAATGAGGGAGAGAATATACATTTATTAGAAACCAGCAGGGAGCCAAATGGGATCTAAATGAAGGTGAAGTGGAATACAGAGAGAGGTAGGCATAAATAAGAAATGAAATCAACACCCATGTAAGGATACCTGAGGAGTATACACCTGATTTCCCCAACTTGAACATTACTCCTTCACCTGAGCCTCAGGATTCTGTCTTCTCCCAGGAAGCATCATTTTTATGGGGGAGGGGGGAATGTTGCCATCGAGTTGATTCTGACTCACAGCGACCCTCTAGGACAGAATAGAACTGCCCCATAAGAGTTTCCAAGGAGCGGCTGGTGAATTCAAGTTGCGACATTTTGGTTAGCAGCTTAACTCTTTAAAAGAGCTTTACAATTTTAACTACAGTATTTTCTAGAGCAAAAATCTGGACAGATGTTGTGGCAATGAATTTTTTCTCACTAATTCTTAAATTCATAAGACTTAGATCATACTTAATTATCCAATTATAACTACTTGATATTATTGAAAAAGGTACAATTAGGTGCACTGGGAAATCTGGAACTGACGTTTTATAATATCACTTGCTGCTTTGTCCATGCCTTCCCTGCCTTGTCTGGGGCCTGACTGCCAAAATTTAACCTATTCTCTTTGAGAAAGAAGACCTAAATTATGTGGCTTTTATAGATTATAAACTAATCCCTGCACTAAACTGGCCGATCCTCAGGACTGTGGGCTGTTCATTTCTAACTTAGACTTGGCTTATTATTTTACCCAGTAATTAGGAGGGCTCTGCCATAGTTTATTGATATAGAGCTGCTAAGATATTTTTTAAGGATTTTCCCTACTTTCATAGTGACTGGTGTTTTGAAAGAATTGGGACTAACTAACCCAAGAGGGCATTCACAGGTTTGTCCAGGGATTGAGGAGAAGGGGCTTCTCACGAGCCACAGAAAGGGAGGCTAGAGGGAGAGGGCAGTAGTGCAGACATTAAACAGCGAGGCTTCCCTTGGAATTCATTTCATTCATTCCAATCCAATGGGAATTGTGGGACGCCTGACTCTCTTAGTCATCTAGTGCTGCTATAACAGAAATACCACAAATGGATGGCTTCAACAAAGAGAAACTTACTCTCTTGCAGTTTAGGAGGCTAGAAGTCCGAATTCAGGGTACCAGCTCTAGCGAAAGGTTCTGTCTCTGTCCCTTCTGGGGGAAGGTCCTTCTCATCAAGCATTCACTGTTCTACAGGCTTCTCAGCACAGAAACCGTGGGTCCAAAGGACATGCTCTGCTCCCGGCACTGCTTTCTTGGTGGTAAGAGGTCCTCTTCTCTCTGCTCACTTCTTTCTTTTATATCTCTAAAGAGCTTGGTGTAAAACACAGTCTAATCTTGTAGATTAAGTCCTGCCGCATTAACATAACTGCTACTAATCCCATCTCATTAACATCATAGAGATAGAATTTACAACACACGGGAAAATCATATCAGATGACAAAATGGTGGATAATCACACAATACTGGGAACCATGGCCTAGCCAAATTGATATTTTGGGGGGGACACAATTCAATTCATGTCACTGCCACATATACAGCACCGGGCACCATGAGGCTGATAGAAAAGAAGTACTCAATGAAATAGGCTCACAAACTAAAATGTCTATAGGGATGAGATGGGTAAGACAAATGAATGAGTGGATGCAATCGAGAAGCACATGGCGCCCTGGGTCTTGTATTCATCTATGACTGAAATGTTTAACTTTTCTCTTTACTATAAGGAAACAGCACAAGCATAAGGATTCAGAGCAATTGATTCTACTTTGGTATCAAGAACACAATAGAGGAAACAGTGTGGTGGTTTCTCAAAAAACTAAAAATATAACTACCATGTTGTTATTAGGTGCCCCATCCAGTTGGTTCTTACTCATAGCGACCCTGTGAACAACAAAATGAAACATTGCCCAATTCTGCACCATCCTCATGATCCTTGTTATGCTTGAGCCCATTGTTGCAGCCACTGTGTCAGTCCATCTTGTCAGGGTCTTCCTTTTTTTCACTGAGCCTGTACTTTACCAAGGTGTCCTTCTCCAGGCATTGGCCACTCCTGATAACACGCCCAAAGTATGTAAGACGAAGTCTCGCTGCCCTCACTTCTAAGGAGCATTCTGGGTGTCTTTCTTCCAAGACAGATTTGTTCATTCTTTTGGCAATACATGGTGTAGTCGATATTCTTTGCCAACACCACAACTCAAAGGCATCAATTCTTCAGTCTTTCTTACTTATTGTTCAGCTTTTGCATGCATATGAGGTGATTAAAAACACCATGGCTTGGGTGAGGAGCACCTTAGTCCTTAAAGTGACACCTTTGCTTTTTAACACTTTAAAGAGGTCTTTTGCAGCAGATTTGCCCAATGCATTTCATCTTTTGATTTCTTGACTGCTGCTTCCATGGGCATTGATTGTGGATCCAAGTAAAATGAAATCCTTGATGACTTCAATCTTTTCTCCATTTATTATAATTGCCATATGACCCAGCAATTCCAATCCTGGATACATACTCAAAAGACTTCAAAGCAGAGACTCAAAAAGATATTTGTACACCAATGTTCATTGCAGAACTATTCATAATAGCCAAAAGGTGGAAACAACTTAAGTGCCCATCAACAGATGAGTGGATAAACAAAATGTGGTATACACATACAATGGAATACTACTCAGCCAGTAGGAGGAATGAAGTCTTGATACAGGCTACACTATAGATGGGAGCTTGAAGACATTATGCTGAGTGAAATAAACCAATCACAAAAGGACAAATGTTGTATGACCACACTTATATAAAAAGACAAGAAAAGGCAAATGCTTGCAGACCAAAGTTTATCTGTTACCACGAATGGGAGGAAGGGGAAAACAGTGATGGAAAAATCACATTGATTAAGGGTAGGTTTGCATAGCCATTTGAAAATTGCTGTCAATAAGCTGTAAACCTGTAAAAAGTTGAATGGCAAAAACAACAAAAACACAATGGAAGACTGTGTGTACCTTGGAGAGTACAGGTCCCATTTAAGGTGGGTGAAAGAGGCAGCCCCTGTTAGGCTGTGACGAAAGTCAAGGAGCTCTGATGACACTATAGTTAAGCGCTGGACTGCTGCTAACTGTAAGGCTGGTAGCTCGAACTCACCCAACAGCTTTGCAGGAGAAAAAACCTGGTGATCTGCTCCAGTAAAGATTACAGCCTGGATTTCATAGGAAACCCTATGGGGCGGTTTTGTTCTGTCATATACGGTAGGTATCAGTTAGAATCAACTCGATGACACAAAACAACAAAATAGTCAACTCATTGAGACATTGGCAGTTCAGGTAACAACAACATTCTTCTTCTTATTAAAAGGGCAAGTGGTTGTCTCAACTATGTTGCAAACGGGTTACTAAAAGAGAATTTGTATTATATTCTTTGTGCATTTCATACCAAGGGAGAAAAGCCATCATACATTTAATAAAAGAAATGAATTCTGTTAGACAGCTGGGTTCCAAACTCTCTTGGCCACTCATGAGCCATCAACCTTGGCCAGACATTTATCTCTGAGAGCTTGTTCACTTTTCCAGTTGGACCAATAATATCTGCCACCCAGAACTATTGAGAGATGATGTGTGATGTGTGAAAGTGTTTTGGGAAAGGTTTCAAATGCTATTCAAGTAAAAGGTATTATTGTTGCCATGGGGGAAGCTGAGCTTCCATGGATAGGTTTTGATTGGAATTTAAGCTTGGCAGTAAGCATAAGGAGAACCATTTCTTTTCTGCTCATTTTTGTAACCCTACGGCACTTTGTTGGTATTCAAAATGTTGAATTAATTTTGTTAAGAAACCAACTAGGAATCTTGAATTTTTCTCATCCCTCTTCCGGCACTGGGTACTGGGTTTCTTCCCTTTGTCTCTCTCTATTCCTGGGTTTGATTTTTCCTCCCAGATAATTTCATTTCACTGTTGGCAGTGACTATTGGTTTCGCATATTGTGAAAAGAATCGTTTTTAGTTAAGAAGCCCTCAGCCTGGAGCAATGAAAGCAATCACTGCACTTCTACATTGGATGCCAAATTGGGGATTGCCTTCTTCCGTAGACATGCTCTCTGCATTGGAAGGGACAACTGCAAAAGCCCTGGGGCAGGGTACAGATGGCTCACAAACCCCTCAACAAATTCTATTATCCTTAGGAGCAATCCTAGAATCTTCACAGCGACCTTGAAGGCCTTCCAGGATCAGGTTCCTGCCTGCATCTCCCGCCCAATTTCTAGCCTCTCAACCTGGGTCATCTTCCCAGCTCCTTGAATGTAATACCCTCTCTATTAAATCTCTTGATCACCTTGGGTGTCATAATTCCAACTTCTCACCGTCAGGACTTTTTTCTCTAGGTTTGCTTTAGTTTGTCTTTTTGATTGGGGAGGGGGAGTGGAGGGGAGATTCTATTTTGGCTGAGATTGTATGAGTCCCGGGGTACACCCCGACGACAACACTACTTCTTCCCCTGTCCTTTGAAGGCATTGGTCAGCTGTACCAGGACGCAACACCGACTTCTTAGGCAGACAAGTACTCAGATCCCTGGTGCCCAAGGGTCTTAGAATATGCTGTTGTGGATATAGACAAGGGAGATGATCACATCCCAAGGCAGCACAAGGTAAATTCCCATTGTGTCTCATGCTCAAATAGTTTAGGGGAGTCCCTGGGTGGTGCAAAGTGGTAAAGTGCTCAGCTGCTAACTGAAAGGTTGGAGGTTCAAGTCCACCCACAGACACCTCGGAAGAAAGGCCTGATGATCTACTTCTGAAAAATCAGCCATTGAAAACCCTGTGGAGTGCAGGTCTACACTGACGTATGAGGTGTCACCATGAGCTGGAGTCGACTCATGGGCAACTGTTCTTTTCGTGCTTGTTTTACTCAACGTGTGTTATTAGAACGTGTGACTGGACTGTGGCAACTTAGACTGTATTCAGCTTGCCTATTGCTCTGAGAGACATTGAGAGCCAGAGAAGTGCCACTACATCTTTGCTACATATGTACACGTAAGAGCAGGGAGAACCTGGCTGCCCCATCTTCCTGAACATACACCTTGACATGCCATCTAGCTATGTCTCCTTCTCCTCTTCCTTGTTGCTCTCCTGCCAACCTGCTGGTCATTCCTCCTCATTCATTGGGCACTGACCTCCTGACTCAGTGTTCTTGTTCTCCCACTACCATTATATCTCACCCTGGTTTCTCAGTTCCTCAACCTTCTCATTTCCTTCCAGTAAGCTTTTCCTTCACTGTCCTCCAGTGACCCACTTCCATAATCACCCCCAGAGCCTTTACATCAACAGAATCAGCACCTTTCTGAAATCTCGGTTCTAAACACTTAGTCTCTCAATACCACACTTTATTTTTTAATTCATTTACCACAATTATTTGAGTTCATAAGTTCTCCAATCTCTGATACTACCTCTTCCTCAGGGAACGTCAGTGCCCTTTTGTTTTCTCATTCCTCATCATTTAACTTAGATTCCAGGATCCACCTTATTATCACGACTTTGCATGATCATCTTCTGTTATTTGCTCTCAGCTTGAAAACCCCAATCCCGTATGAAGTTCACTCTGCCTCCTCCACGCCTGCCCTGAGCAGCTCCAAGTTGCTGACTAACAAACATTCGACCAGGCCAACTGGCTTCATTTAAAGCCATGATCTTAAGCCTCACAGGGACATTTCGCTCTCCTGACAAACCTGCTACACTTTCCTGATTAACCTTCCCACTTTCTGAAATGACATTTCGTAATTTCTCCTGTCTTCAAACCTCTCACACTCCTTACCCTTGAACCCTAGCTAATGAGGTAGCCTCAAACTCCCTGAGAATATAGACCCAAAAAAGTCAAACCCATTGCTGTCGAGTCAATTTCAACCCATAGGGACCCTATAGGACACAGTAGAACTGCCCCATAGGGTTTCCAAGGTCATAATATTGATGGAAGCAGACTGCCACATCTTTCTCCTGTGGACAGACTGGTGGGTTCAAACTGTCTACCTTTTGGTTAGCATCCAAACATTTAACCATTGAGCCACCAGGGCTCCTTTGAGTATGTAGAAGGCAGAGCAAAACTCCCTTATCTCCTTATACCAATTTAGAAACACTTCTGAATTTGTACCCAGCTTCTACTTCTTGCCTGCTGTTGAGTAGAAAGTTTCTCTCTTCCTAACAATAATATTCTTCCTTGGGCTCTGGATTCCAGCCCTCTTATCTCTCAAATAATTTGTCCCTTCAGTCATCCCCTCCTTTTCCTGGGTCATCCGTCCCTCCTTCTCCACTGCATCCTTCTTTTTTTGGCGGGGGGAGGGGAAGGGAGGAGTGTATAAATTACATGCATATAGATAACATCCCCAAATTTTATATTTGTGTTTCTTTCTAGTCAATCCTCACCTCCATAGGCAGCCAATGTTTCCGTCACCATAGATTGTTTCTATCAACATAGATTAGCTTCGGCTGTTTTGCACTTCGTGTAAATGGAATTGCAGAGTAACTAGTCTTTCGTGTCTGGCTTCTTTTGCTCAACATAATATTTGTTAGATTAATCCATGTTGTGTGTATGTCAGTAGTTTTTATTGCAGAATAGTGTTCTGTTGTATGGATACACCACGATTTGTTTATCCCTTCATGTTGACGGACATCTGGGTTGTTTCCAGTTTGGGGCTACTATGAATAACACTGCTCTGGACATGCTTGTCCAAGTCTTTTGTGGACATATGTTTTCATTTTCATTTGGCATTGCTGGTCATAGGATAGGTAAATGTTTAACTTGATAAGAAGCTGACAAACAGTTCTAGAAAGTATCTGTACCATTTCGCATGTGTGAGAGCTCCAGTTGCTTTCCATCCTCACCAAATTTAGGATTGTGAGTCATTTAGATTTTAGTGATTCTTGTGGGCATGAAAAGTGCTTAGAACAGTGTCTGGCATAAAACTATTCCTCAAAAGATGTTAGCTGTTATTATTATTACTATCAGATTAAGTGCTCAGACATTTTGAATACAGAGCATTTGAGTTCCTTCTTTCCTTTATCCATGTCTCCCCTTCTTGTCCCTCCAAAAACCATCGGTATTGACCATACATCTATTAAGCATTGACATACTTTAATAGAGGCTCATAAATCTCTGAAAGTATTGTTTTGGCTTTATAAAGAGGACAGGGCAGAGACACAACCAATGCCTCCCACCATACACAGCAAGTGCTTAATAAATGGTGCACTTTCATCTTTATCCTGCGCTGCGGTAGCCCTCTACCCTGCTCTGCTCTGGAATCTGTTACCACGACGCCCCGGGGGTTACGTTTTCTTCGGAGGTGCACAGCCCCATGGCACCTTTCTGGCAATGCGTCGGCAGGTCCACCTCACCAGCACCTTCTCAGGTCTGCAGACCCGGGCGTCTTTTCCGGGGCACAGTTTCTATATGGGAAGCTGTAGAGAAAATCGGGGTACTGTGGCGGAACCCCACTCACAGGGGCTGCTGCCAGATGAGCTCTGCAGCCTCACCTGGGCCGCCAACGTGCCGGACTCCCTGTGGCTGTGCCTGTGGCAGCGGGGTCCCAGCCGCTTCTGAGCACGCCACCGAAGGACGCACTTCATTCTGCAATGCCTGCGCCCCAAGTCCTTCCTCCGGTTGCTACATTTTCTCTGCTCCCTGCCCTTGATTAATTCTCTTCTCTGAGTCGCTCCTCACCGGCCGCCTCCCGCGCCTGCGCCGGCTGGGTTGGGAAGGAGCGCCCAGCTCGGCACTGCGCCTGGCGGCGAAAAGGGGCGGTTTGGCGGCCAGCGCGCGGCGCCGGAGGGTCGGCTATGCCAGAGAACAGCTCCTTCGCTAACTGCAGCGCGGCAAGCCGACTTGGGGCGCGCCCAGGCCGGCTGGAGGCAGATGGCACGCGGCCCTCCGGGACCCCCCGGCCTCCCTGGGTGGCGCCCGCGCTGTCCACAGTGCTCATCATCACCACCACCGTGGACCTCATGGGCAACCTGCTGGTCATCCTCTCGGTGCTCAGGAACCGCAAGCTCCGGAACGCAGGTGAGTGCCACTCCGGCTGCTGGGGGCCGGCGCTTCCCTGCCCTGTGGTCTTGGCACTGAGCTTGCTATCCACCGCCTCGCCCCTTCTCAGCCCTGGACTCCCGTTTCTTTCCACACTAACCCAGCCCCCAGGTTTGGTCCTGCACTCAATGTTTTATGCCAAACACTGTTCTAAGCAGTTTTTACACCCACAAGAAATCACTAAAATCAAAACGACAAGAATCACTAAAATCAAAATTTGGTGAAGCAACTGGAGCTGTCATACATGCGAAATGGTAAAGATACTTTCCAGAACTGTTTGTCAGTTTCTTATAAAGTTAAACATTTACCTATAATTCCAAATGAAATGAAGAGTTAAGATGAGTTGCTGTCTCCGCCGACGTGCGGTGGTTCTGGCGCCTGCCTCTTGGAGCTGCCCAGGGTGCACTTGACGCATCAGTTTCAGCGCGAATTGGGCAAAGTTTGTGGGCTCCCCCCCGCCCCGCCCTGCTCTCTTCTTGTCAGGACCCCAGCGCTCTGGAAGCCCATGGGCTGGACGCCATCGCTACCCACCCTGTTTCAGTTTCTGCAGTTCCAGACGGTACGCCATCTGATCACAGAAATCTCACGACCTTTGACACGTCTTCCTCTGCTCCTATCTAGCACTGTGGCTTTGCGTAGTCAGTGCTTAGAAGACATTGGCTGAAATAATGACTGAATTAATGGAAGCATTCTGGTGAGCTTT
The DNA here is from genome assembly GCF_024166365.1 of Elephas maximus indicus. Taxonomy (NCBI): domain Eukaryota; kingdom Metazoa; phylum Chordata; class Mammalia; order Proboscidea; family Elephantidae; genus Elephas; species Elephas maximus. The sequence goes on along the minus strand of NC_064825.1, from coordinate 27,963,614 downwards.
GTGTTGGAAACTTCTCTCCAGGTCGTTCTGAAGACCCGATTCCAACGGAGAGCTTGCACAGGCGGACGTGGCAGGCGCTGCTTGCTCTGTGTGCATTGCTTTGAGAGAACGTGCTCTTTCCTGAAGACGGGGAATTGGTGGGCTTAACCGAAAATTAAAAGGATGATTTGGCTAAAAACTGTTGCAGTCCTGAAAAATATTTTTTTCCCTTTCACTCCATTCTCAATTCACCATACTCAGCTCTTCAAGGGAAGAAACCAGAGGGAGGGCAGTCTCAGAACTCCAGCCCCACAGGCCATTGGGGCGTGCTGACCATTTCAGCCTTGGGCAGACGCTCAATGAACTGCTTGTTGATTTGTAATTTTCCAGTTCGTTCCTTAGGCGGCATCTCAAATATTAGAGCTAATTAAAGTGGAAAAACAGCAGCAGAAAGCCAATTGCATACCTTAAAAATGTTTTTCTGAGGAGTTAGATCATTCAAAATAGCCAATTTTATTGAATGGTTAAACGTACATATGTATTTTTGTGGCCCTGTGACTCAAGGATCTAAAACACAAACAAAAAAAATAAAAATGTAAGCTTCTCTCCATAATATGGGGGAACTTAACATTATTAAGAAGAAATAAGCTTTCTAACTCAATCATTTCAATACTGGCGGTCAGTGTTACCTGGGATAGCATTTTCAAGGTATTATTATGTCCTGTGAGTAAAAGCTTAGTATTAGTAAAGAGTAGCTGATGATTCCAAAGCCTGTTGCCATTGATTCTGACCCGTAGTGACCCTGTAGGGCAGAGTAAAACTGCCCCATGGGGCTTCCAAGTTTACAGTAGCAAACTGCCACATCTTTCTCCCTCGGAGCAGCTGGTAGGCTCTAACCGCTGACCCTTCAGTTCACAGCTGAATGCTTAACCACTGTGCACCGAGGATTCTTAGGTTATGATTAGAAAACTATGTTTAATATTTTTGATCATACTGTCGGTTTGCAGCAGATGCAAACATTGTTTTCCTGCACAGGGAGGCAGGATGAGGCAGCCCAAGGCTCTCTCCCCTGTGGGGAGTGGGGGTGGACTGTCCAGGTTCTGTCATTGACCATTTCTCTCCTTGTCTCTCACCCTGGGTGGCACAAGAGGTTTGTTGTTGGTTACTAACGAAAAGGTTAGAGGTTCAAGTCCACCCAGATGTGCCTTGGAAGAAAGGCCTCGTGATCTACTTCAGAAAAATCAGCCATTGAAAACCCTTTGGAGCACAGTTTGACTCTGACACATACAGGGCTGCCATGAGTCATAGCTGGCTTGACAGCACCTGGTGGTGACCTTAGGAGAGGTGACTAAGAGGAGTGGCTGCTGTTTCCTTCTGCCTGAGGGAGATAAGCGTCCTCTCCTCTCTTCCATCCTGCCGAGGGATGGCCTTTTCCGCTATCCCTGCAGGGACCGCTGAAACCGTAGTGATTTGAGAGTGTGGTGCGATGGGCAATGAGCATGTTAAATGGCCGGCACATCCTCTGTTTTACCCTTCCTGCCTCATGTTGTGTCTGCTATAGCCCAGCCCCGGGGGAAAAAAAAAAAATTAACACTGTGTCTAAGTGACATTCGCTCCTGACACATCTGTGGCTGCTCCAGTCATGCAATTTAGCCAGTTTTTATTTGACTGTCAGTTTTATGGGTGACAGTCTTGAAAAATTGTGATATTGACTTTAACTAAATGACTTGGCTGAACAAGATTTCAAAACCTATAGCACCTTGAATAGTTAGCATCCATCCTATCATCAGGCCTTCTTTTACTAAAGAGTTTAGATTTACTTTAAGAAACACTTATCTCAGAGGTTTCTATAATTAAGTCTGGCACCTTAATTCATCAGTGTTGGGAAGATAGGATCGTGACAATGAGAATACACATATTTCCAATAACCAAGGCACAGCCCCATTTTAAGGACGCAGCATCTTTCTCGGAGTATGTCAGTATATTTTACTTGACTATTACAGACCCAGTACCTGTGGGCAAACCCTGTCTATCCTCTTGTCATCTGTAACAGGGATGTTCCTAATGGCAGGATAAATGGTTAGATTAATTGTCCTTTGCCTCAGGACTACCCTGTTTGCAGCTCCTGCTGCTGCATGTGGTGGGTAGACTTTTTCAGAGATGCCAGTAGAGGAAGGCAGACAGAGAAGAAGGGAGGGAAGACAAGAGGTAGGTTCAGGACCCACCCACCTTAGAAGGTAAGGCCAGGTTTGCTTTACTCTTCGCTGTATTCTCAGACAAGTCCTTTAGTGGAGCAAATGATTACGTGCTCAACTACTCACCGAAAGGTTAGTGGTTCGAACCCAGCCAGGGGTGCCTTGGAAGAAAGGTCTGTCAATCTGCTTCCAAAAGGTTGCAGCCCTAAAAGCCCTGTGGAAAGGTTCTATTCTACAACACATGGGTCACCATCAGTCAGAATTGACTTGACTGCAACCAGTTTTGTTTTGTTTGTTGTTGTTGTTTTTATATTTCTAGAGCTTTGCACAGAACACGGCACCAAGTTAGCGTTTCACTTGTCAGACTGGTGTTTCTTCAGACTAGCCACACTTTGGACTCTCCTGATGGCATTTGGGGACTTCCTCCATGCCAGCCACTGCCACTTTGACCTTTGGTTTAGATGTGGTCAATGCCAACCCTTGTGTTTTTTTTTTTCTTAATCTCTTCTTCTCCCTGATCTTCTGCAAACTTCCTTCGTTAGGTTCCTTCTCTCTCTTCTCTATTTTCAATCTCCATTTTTTACTCAGTTTACACACACACACCACCCCATATACTCACACCCAAGGGTCTCCTATCTTTAAAAGAAGATAGAATCTTTCCTTGACATTATGTCTCCCTCTAGCTTTAATGCCACCTTTCCCCTTCCCTTCTCAGCCAGACATCTTAGTAAAATAATTTATATTCATCGACCCTACCTCATTGCTTCAGATTCCCCCCTTAGTCCTCTGGGATCTGGCTTTAGCCATTAAGCTCTTGGTTGTAGAATCCACCAGGAGTTTATTTCTCAGGCCTCCTCTGAAACTCCCCTCTCTCCTGTGTGTGACGCTGAGATTCACTCCCTCCTTGCAAACTTTCATTCCCTTGCTTTATATGGTCCTAGTTTTTGCATCTCCTTCTCCTCTTTGTCTCCCAGACCTGAACCCTGGGAGCCTTTCTTGGCTCCTCCTTCTCCTTCATTCCCCACATCCTAATGGTTTTGCCTTACAGTATTTCTCAATGTTGCCCTTTCCTGCCCTCCCTACCCTTACTGCCCTAATTTAGACCCTCACCATCTCTTGAACTAATGAGGTCCATAGTCTCCTGGACTGCTGTCTCCACTCCCTCCTCCAGTGCCTATTGCCATGCCATAGAGTCACCCCCGCCTTCACTGACTGCCCCTCATCTACAGAACATCCAGCTCCTGAGTACAGTTTGCATAACCCTCCACGGCCAGCCTAGTCCACCAGCCACGTCTCCTTTCTCTGTGTCCTCTCACTCATGCCAGAGTGAGCTGCTGCCACTTCTCAAACATTCCATACTCTTGGATGCACTGTCCCCTGCCTCTTTTCTGCCTGGTGACTATCTGATCTTCCTTCAAAACCCTTTCCAACTCGCCTGTTGTTGTAGTTGGCTGCCATCAAGTCGGTTTTGACTCATAGCAACTCCATGTGACAGGGTAGAACTACCTCATATGGTTTCCTAGGCTGTAATCTTTATGAAAACAGATTGCCAGATCTTTTTTCCCACAGAGCCACTGGGCGGGTTTGAACTGCCAACCTTTTGGTTACCAGCCTAGAGCTTAACCATTGTACCACCAGGGCTCCTCCCAACTCCTTTAGAGAGTGGTTAATGTTTATTATTAATCTATGACTGGGCTTAGTTAGTGTATCCCTCCTCAGCCTTCCATGATACCTTGTATCTTCCCCAATACAACACTTTCTTCACTGTATTTGCCTCTCTCCCCACCGAGCAAACCCTGGTGGTGCAGTGGTTAAGTGCTTAGCAGCTAACTGAAAGGTTGGCAGTTGGAACCCACCAGCCACTCCACAGGAGAAAGTCTGTCAGTCTGCTTCCATAAAGATTTACAGTCTTGAAAACCTTATGGGGCAGTGCTGTAGGGTCGTTATGAGTTAGAATCAACTTGACAGCAACAGACCCCACTGGGCTGTGAACTGTTGAGAGCAGAGACTTTTATTCCATTTCCATCCACAGAAGCCAGGCACATAGTAGGAACTGAATACAAGCTTGTATTCAGTACAATTTTTCAATACAAATTGAAAATGGACAAGATACTAGGAAAGCATGGGACAGAAGCAATTAATTTTGCTTCAGGAGGTGGGGTAGACCTCGGTTACAGTACTCAGTGCTGCTCATGTGTCAGTATGGTCTACATGAAATTGAATTGCTTGGAACACTAAAAGTCCAAAGTACAGGTCACTCTTTTCCTGACTGGTGTGCCTGCTCTCTGATTGCTCCTGTGTGAGTAGCATTGCTCAGCAGGTTCCAGCTACACTCCTAAAATTGTGCCCCCGGGACTCCTTTCAGGGAGTTTGCCCCCTTGCTGGTCTCGCTTGTGGTTGCCTGTCAGCTGACTATAAAATGTGAGCCTCCTGCCATTCCGGGCACTATCCAGGCAGTCATGCACACAGAAGAATGCTGAGAGAAACGCTTCCTCACTGTAGCACTGAGTTAGTCTCCACTGAAGGCACAATGGCATCAATTGTCCTGCTCTATAAAAAAAAAAAATTTTTTTTTTTATAGACACCAAAACCAGGGTTGTTTAATGTGATTGCTGTCAATAAGTTGTACACCTATAAAAAGTTGTCAGCAAAAGTTGCGTAATAGATATATTTACAACAATGTCAAAAAAAAAAAAAGGTAGCTGCTGAGGCTGCTTCTGTACGACCAAACACCTCATGGGATTTGGTTCCTTGGTTTGGTGGTTTAGGGCCATGGTTTCATGGGACGTCCCAGTTAATTGGCCTAATAATAAGTTTAGTGCTTCTGTTCTACCTCCTAATTCACTGTGTAGTGCCTAGGGGTCTTAAAAGCTTGCAAGTGGCCATCCAAGGCACAACCATTGGTCTCTATTCACCTGGAGCAAGAGAGGATGAAGAAGAGTTCGGAATAGGAGGAGGAAATGGGATGTGTGGCTAATGGCCTCCATGAACAACTGTCTCCTGTGCTATGAGACCGTAAGAACTGGATGGTGTCTGGCTACCATTACTGAACATTTTGATCAAAGATTCTGTAGAAGAATCCTAGTTAAAAGGAAGGAAATGCAGGACAAAATTTCAAACTTTCATGAACTCCGGGTTTCCTGGAGCCATGAAGATTACATGAACCCCTGAAACTATTGCCCTGAGATTATCTTTAAACCTTAAACAAAAAATATTCCCTGAAGTCTTCTTAAAACCTAACAATAGCTTAGCTTAACTAGTAAGGAATGCCTGCCTTGAGCATTGTGCTTTTTAAGATCTGTCTGTGCGGGATCAAATTGACAACAGCAACTCTAAGGATTAGGTAAGAAACTTAGGGAGCAATGATTTCATGTTAATGGGGGAGGAACGACTCAGAAAAGGCAGGTGAAAATGGTTGCACAACTCAAAGAATATAATGAATGCCACTGAATTTTATGTGTAGAAACTGTTGAATTGGTTCTGCTATGTATATTCTCAACAATAACAATAAAATAAATTATTTTTTTTTTAAAAGTTGCTGTTGAGTCGTCCCAACTCATGGTGACCCCACGTGAGTCAGAGTAGAACCACTCCATAGAGTTTTCAATGGCTAATTTTTTTGGAAATAGCTCTCCAGGCCTTTCTTCCAAACTCCTAAGGCTAGACTTGAACCACCAATCTTTCCATTAACAGCCAAGCCCATTAACCATTTGCACCACCCAGGGAATCATCGTAGATATAATGACCCTAATTCCCCAGGCAAAAATCAGAATCTATATTTCTGACAGTGGATTTTTGTACTTCTGCTGGGGTAGAGTTGACCGTCTGGAAGGTGTTGTTTGTGAGTGTTATTGTGATTTCTAGGGTGTTTTGGTAGAGAGTCATCGGAAACAGGAAGGCCCTCAATAAGATGGATTGACACAATGGGCTCAAGCATAACAAAGATTGTGAGGATGGCGCGGGACAGGCAGTGTTTCGTTCTGTTGTACATAGGGTCACTACTGGTCAGAACCAACTCGATGGCATCCAACAACAACAACAGTGTGTTTTGATGATTTGTAAGGAGGAATGATATGAAATACTTGACATTGGAATTGTCCAGGAAAACACGGAGGATTTGATTGCTGAACACCCTATCTAGGTTCTTCCCTGACCATACCAGTGAAGACCCCCCTCCTTCAGGCACCCAGAAGTGCTAAGAGTCTGCACCATCTCTTGTTCGGAAGCGTTAGTTGCCTTGTGGGTTCATAACGGGAATATTCTGCGTGTTCATGTGTTTTGCATTCTCAGTCAGATTAGGGCAGAGCCCATGTGGCCTCTTGTTCTTGCCCCCTTCCTCTCCTCCACATGTTGACTGAGTGACTGATGAATGAATATATACCATGGCCTGGACAAAGCCTCTTTGAAGGTCTGAAAAAAAAAAAAAGTTGCCGTCGAGTTGATTCCGACTCATAGCAACCCTATAGGACAGGGCAGAACTGCCCCATAGAGTTTCCAAGGAATGCCTGGTGAATTCAAACTGCCAACCTTTTGGTTAGCAGCTGTAGCACTTAACCACTGCGCCACCAGGGTTTCCCTTGGAAGGTACGGAGGGAAATTAACAGGTTATCAGTGCTTGCCCCTCCAGGATTTTCTGGGATAAGGTGGACCCCACTTCATCCAAGTTTTATCCTACCACTGGTCACTCACTGAGATGTCACTTGGTGACAGGTGTCTTCTGACCTGCTGAGTGCTGTGAGGTTTGGGTGCTTGTTATCAGCTAAAGACCAAGCTGGGCTACCTTGGACCCCCTCCCTAATGTTGCCCAAGCTTTCCAACTTCGCATTTTGGCCTCAAATACCTTGTTATCTCTTCACTGAGCAAAAATGAGTAACTTTAAATCCCATAATTATGTCTTTAGCTGAATATTCAGGAAAGCCCATAATCCTCTTTAATTCCTTCTGTGTAGCTTTCAGTAGCTCAAGGGTATAAAGATTTTCATGTTTGACTGTCTTTCTTTTCAGAAAGTTGGATTCTGTATTCAGATGAGATACAGCACAAAACTCAGAAAATACAGAACGCGGGCCTTACAACGTACAATACTTGCTGCTGGAGGAGCAAACATTAGGGAGTTGGGAAGTAAAGTCCCAGTCCTCCGGGAGTTTACAATCTGGAGGCAACACCCTACCTTCTTTGTTGTCCCCACCTCACGGCTGCTTCCTACATCTTATCTCACAGGAATCCCATTCCAACATTATCAGCTTCCTTCTTGATCTTTCTATGAAACTAAAAATAATATTAAAACAACCATTATAAACAACAGACCACATTTACTAAGTGCCTATTATGTGCCAAGGAGCCCTGGTGGCACAATCGTTAAGCGCTTGGATGCTAATCAAAAGGCTGGAGATTTAAACCCACCCACACACTCAGATGGTAAGGGCAGTGGAAGATGGTAAGGGCAGTGGAAGAAGATGCTTCAGAATTACCTTTTCTGTCAAATTTAACTTTTTTTTCTCTGCTTTTGCTTTTGGTGCCCAGTGCAAAGGTAATATATTTAGCTAAGTCCCCTCTAAAGAGTCCTGGTGGCATAATTAAGCACTCAGCTGCTAACTGAAAGGTTGGCGGTTCAAACCCTTCGCAGGAGAAAATTCCTGGCAATCTGCTCCTGTAAAGATCACAGCCACGCAAACCCTGTGCAGCAGTTCTACTCTGGCGGGTGGTTTCTCCACCCACCAACAACAATTATGTGCCAAATACAAGTCTCTCTCGTAATAAAATAAAATAAAAACTACAAAACTTCACCTCAAAGTACTTTCCAAGTACCACTCCATTTTTTTTCCTTGGAATTTGTCCTTGCTGATAGTCGGAGCTGACTCAGGAGCAACCAACAACCACCTCACTAATGACCTCCTAATTGCCAAATTAAGTGGGTACATTTCTTTCTCTCTTTTGTGGCATCTGACTCCAATGGGGGGGAACGCTCTGCACACTTGACCTTGACACTTCCTTTTCCTGGTTTCCTCCCATTTCTCTGCATATTCTTCCTGCCTCCTTCACCGTGATGGCTATGAGTAATTCAAATAAGCTCTCCAAGTCTCAGTTTCTTTAGCCACAAGATGGAAATCTTAAAAGATTCTTGTCCGGAACAATGGAGCCAATTTATGTAAACACACTGTAAACTGTAAGGTGCTACCCCATTGCTGTTGATATTAAGTGTACTTAAAGTAATGAAATACTAAAAAATACTACCAATAATTTCCAAAAGCTCTCTTTCAATAGCTATGGAAGAAAGATTTGTAAATGGATATTTCTTATGTCCTTATATATGTATGTTTTACCTTTTAAGTGGTTGAAACACCCCTAGTCCGATTTTTGTTTGCTTAGCAAACCTTTTTCTTATTTGATTAGAGCAAAGTTAAGTTTCAGCTCAGCTCTTATATGATTCATCTGTGCCCCTAGGATTTTCATAACTAGTGTGATTTTGGGAGAAAACAGTCTCTTCCCTCAAGAAATTTGGGAACTAATTGGGAGCTTACATCAATATAGACATGTGTTGTTTTAGTAAACCCTAGTGGCATAGTGGTTAAGAGCTATGGCTGCTAACCAAAAGGTCGGCAGTTTGAATCCACCAGGCGCTCCTTGGTAACCCTATGGGGCAGTTCTACCCTGTCCTATAGGGCTACTATGAGTGGGAATCGACTCAACAGCAGTTGGTTTGTTTTCTGGGTATTTGCAGGAATATTGAGTTTTTAGTAAGTAATGTTTTCAGTTATTTCAAATGTGTAGCCTCAGAACATAGCTAGTAAGAATATCTCATATGTAGTTATTTCTTACGTACTTTCCCGTGCAAGATTGCGTTTGAGGCCAACAGTCATTCTGAGACTGAGGCAGTAGTGTTACAACAGCCTTGGCGATTTTGCTCAGCTGTACCTGCCTGACTAGCCTCAGCCCCTTCCACTGCTGGGCACCCAGTCCCAGGCCGACTTGGATCTTCCCGACTGTTCCCACTACACCTGGTTATGGCCTCCCTCCCAGCTGTCACCACACTGAACTGAGTCTGCTTTCTCCATAGGACTGTTGGCTTCTGAAGGGCAGGGGACATCCCATTCATCACTGGCCCTTCCCTGGCACACACCCAGAGCATGATAATTGCATTACACATTTCAGTGGGTAGAAGGATGGAAAGACGATGACCTAGAAGCATACAAATTTTAACCTTACTAGAAATGACAAACTGTATGTTGGCTTCCACTATCATAACCAGTTGTCATTGAGTTGATTGTGATTCATAACGATCCCATGTATGTCAGAGTAAAACTGTGCTCCATAGCACAGTTTCAATGATTTTTCAGAAGCAGACTGCCAGGTCTTTCATCCGAGGGAGCCTCTGGATGGACTCAAATTTCCAATCTTTTGGTTAGCACCTGAGTGCATTTGTACCACCCAGGGACTCCTCCACTATCATGTTGTGTGCTGTCAAGTCGATTTCAACTCATGGTGACCCTATGTGACAGAGTACTACTTGCCCCATAGATTTTTCTAGTCTGTAACAAGTCAGAATCAACTCGATGGCAATGATGTTAATTTTTGGTAATCTCTTTAGGAGAGCAGATAGCCAGGCCTTTCCCCTGTGGAACATCTGGGTGGATTCGAATGACCAGCCCTTTAGTTAGCAGCCAAGTGCTTGATCATTGTATTACTAGGGCTCCTTTCCACTATCATAAGAAAACAAAAACCTGTTGCCATTCAAACAATTCTGACTCATAGCAACCCTATAGGACAGAGGAGACCTGCCCCATAGGGTTTCCAAGGAGCAACTGGTGGATTTGAACTGCTGACCATTTGGTTAGCAGCCAAGCTCTTAATCACTGTGCCTCCAGGGCTCCTTCACTATCATAGCTGTCATTAATATTGTTTTTATTTGTTTAATTGTCTCTTCTATGAGCCTATAAAACTTGTGAGGGCAGAGAAGGAGTCTCCTACCACATTTCCCTAAGCATCTAAGTCCCATAGTCAGAGCAGGCACATAATGGGTACTCAGGAGTATTTGTTGAGTAAATAACTCAGTGAACATATGTTTCTACAGCATCTTATAGCTCACTGACCAGGGACAATTTAAATCCAACCAACTCTTCTTTTGGGTGTAGAGGGTAGGCACAGGCAAAGCAGCCAGACATGGAGGTAGCTTTACCTTCCAGGGAGCCCTGGTGGTGGAGTGGTTAAGAACTCGGCTGTTAACCAAAAGGTTGGCAGTTCGAATCCACCAGCTGTGTCTTGAGAACCCTATGGGGCATTTGTATTCTGTCCTATAGGGTCACTATGAATCGGAATCAACTGAACAGCAGTGGGTTTTTTTAGTTTTCAGAATTCTCCTAACTGATGAAGCTTAGGTAGCTCAACCCTGGCAAGATCTCATTAAGAAATGTATTTCCCAGAAAGGAGAAAGGAGGAGAGGGGGGCAGGGGCATTGTGGTTGACGGATGTGTGAAGGCATGTGCCTTGTGTGTGAATACTGGAAGGGAGTTCCATATTAGTGAACAAGACCTTGTCAAAGCCTCTCTCTGCTAACTCACCCTGTCTGATGCGGCAGATGGAAATAAGTCACACCAGAACTCTCAACCTAAATATTCATTAAAGCTGGTGCAGAGGGCAAGCAGTGGTGCTGTATGTGTCCTGATTGACTGCTCACCTGTCTGGGGAAGAAATGGGTAGAGAACTGGACCTTCTTCCCCTTGAGTATCACCCAGATAGGACCTAGCTTCCTACAGATGGGAGACAAAACAAGAATTTTTTTCACCTCATTTGGAATCATGTCAAGAAAACTGAGGGACGGTAGGACATCTGGACAGATGAATCTAAAGCTGAACTGGTTGATTACAGTCTTTTAGGAACAGCTGGAGTAATAAAAAAAAAAAAATTTTTTTTTTTTGTCAAAACAAGAATTTTTTTCACCTCATTTGGAATCATGTCAAGAAAACTGAGGGACGGTAGGACATCTGGACAGATGAATCTAAAGCTGAACTGGTTGATTACAGTCTTTTAGGAACAGCTGGAGTAATAGGGAAGAGTAATTGAATCACTTTCCACGTGGTGTTGAATGTGTTGTATCCACTATTTACCAGCTGTTTGCCAGCCTCCGGGCATTATTAGGGGTTGAGCCACGTTGACACGGCAGAGCTTGACTCGGCTTTCTGGGGAACAGCTGGCTGCGCTGGCTGGCACTGGCTCCCAGCAGTGGTTGGCTTTCTCGGCACGTGTTTGCAAGCGCGAAAAGCTTGTTTGCTGCCCAGCCAGGAGTTCAGTGGGCCCTGCAGAGGCCAATATTCCTGTATTGGAAAGAAGTGATTTTCTTCACAGAAACAGCCATGTGGACTGTGGTGAAGGAGAGCTCCAAAAGAAAAGGAGGGAACAGATGAAGGAATAGTCACGGAGAAAGAATTTCCATAACTTGCCCAAGTCCTTACAGCTAGAAAGTGGCAGAACTGAGATTACTCCACGTCTGGAGTCCCTGGGTGGCACAAACAGTTAATGCTCTCAGCTGTTAACCAAAAGGTTGGAGGTTGAAGGCGCTTCGGAAGAAAGGCCTGGCAATCTACTTTTCCAAAAGATCAGCCATGGAAAACCCTATGGAGCACAGTTTTACTGTGACACACATGGAGCTGCCATGACTCAGAGTCAACTCAACAGCAACTCTTTTTTTCTCCGACTCCCAGCACCACCTCCAAGTTTCAAAAGTTTTACAAAGAATCAGGGCTCGTGATTCAACTGAACCCAAGAAATTTACGTGAGGGATTCCCTTGCTCTCTTGGGACCAATGAGGTCTGTGTAGGGGCATCAGCAATTGAAATTCTCCAATGGAGACAATGAACAGGGCTGAGAATTAAATGAGCAGAGCCTGAGATCCCTCCAGACGCCAACTAGGTCCTCCGATGTGCGTTTCTTGCCTGGCAGTACCAACCAGAAAGAGAGGTTTCCAGTCTGTGAAGTTACGGTTTTGTTGTTTTTAGATGCCACTGAGTCGATTTCAACTCATAGCAGCCCCATGTGACAGAGTAGAACTGTCCCATAGGATTTTCTAAGCTGTTAATCTTTATGGGAGCAGATCGCCAGGTCTTTTCTTCTGCAGAAAGGCTGGGTGGGATTAAACTGCCAATCTTTCAGTTAGCAGCGAGCACTTAACCATTGCACCACCAGAGCTCCTATTCATAAAATATTAGAATAGGAAGGGACCAAGCAGTTCCTACCGCACTCGGTACTAGCTGTAGCTATTGACTTATCATCCCCCTTGATGAACTGCTCTCTGAGGGTAAAGGCTCATCTTAGATCCCTACTGCTGGGCTTGAAGCCTAATACATGGAAATACTTATATTTTTGAATACTTAAAAATCTTCTTTGCATCTCTTTGTTATCCCCACTTCTTAAATATTTAATGATATTATTGAGCAGTATCAAAATCATAAACATTCAGTCAAATTCTACCTGTGTTAAGTTTCCACTCTGCGGCCGGCACATAGTCACACACCAACTGGCTGTTTAGCCCTTGGAGCTCTTGTTTCGTCCTCACAGCAGCCTCAGCAGGTAATCTGTTCTCCCCTCATTTACAGAAGAGAGATTCAGGTCATAGAGCTAGAATTGGCAAAGCTGGGACTTGAACTCAGGTCTTCTTACATCTAAGTTAAGTGCATTTTCAGTACAATCATTATCTTTTAAGCATACAGTAGATGCTTAAAAAGTACGGCACTTGGTAAATGAAACACAAGACACTGGAGACGGAGCTGCTCATGGCCTGAGCTCCATTTTGCCGAAACTTTCGATTTCTTAGTGCTTTATTCATGTGTCAGTGTTGGTTTTAGAATGCAAAGCCTTGAGGAGCAGAGGCTGTGTTTTTGATGAAGCTCTGACTTCTTCCTAAGACTCTGGCCCAGAACACACCTGAAGCATATTAACCAATGGCTGTTGTGGTTTCCTGAGGCTTTCCCTGCTTGACTGAGCTCCATGCAGGAGAATGTTCCATTCAAAGGAAAGACAATTCGGGAAGCCTGAAAATGTGGACACAAAGCAGGGAGGCCCCCTAGAGGCTGAGATAGAGAATGCAATAGCCCCTACCCCCTCCACAGAGCTGGGACTCTGCTGTGAGCAGCCAGGGCTACGCCAGGTGTCTGTCAACATGACGACATGGCTAGGAGCGTAGGCCCCAGATAAGGCACTCCAGGAGGATACTGGAAACGCATGGTTCCCCCTCTTAAAATCTTTCTACTCTAGCTGAAAAGGCAGTTCACATGTAGAAAAATGACTTAAAGACAATTAGAAAGTAGCTTGCTGACCACTGGGAAGAAAATGCAAAAGGCAACTGTCAGATAGATGTGCGAGGAGTCTGGGGTGGGGGTGGGTGGTAAATCCACATTCCTGGACTCCTTGCTGGAGCTTAAATGATGCTCTGAGTGTCTGTGGCTATCATGGAAATAATTATCATATATGGGCATCTGTGATATCTCCAACACTTTACATCATTATTGAATTTTCACAGCTATACTGAAAGAAAAAATTGCTATCGAGTTGACCCACAATTGTGGCGACCCCACGTGTGTCACAGTAGAACTGTGCTCAATAGGGTTTTCAATAATGACTTTCTGGAAGTAGATCTCCAGGCCTTTTCTCTGAAGCATCTCTGAGTGGACTCAAACCTCCAGTCTTTTGGTTAGCAGCTGAGCGCGTTAACCATCTGCACCCGCATGGACTCCAGAGCTATACTACAAGGTAGGTAACAGTATTCTTATTTTACAAATGAGAAAAGTGAGTAAATGAGAGCCTAAGTAACTTGCCTCAGTTGTACAGCTAATAAGTAGCAGAAAAGCAGTTTGAACCCTGAACTCTGTGTCTCTTAACAGTTTCCACTCCCAGAGCAAAAAGTAACTCAGTGAAGGATGGGATGTTCTATCGAACAGAAATCTTGGGGTTTCATGCTGACTTTTTTTTTTTTAACTGTACTTTAGATGAAGGTTTACAGAACAAACTAGTTTTTCTTCAGTTAGTACACGCATTGTTCTATGACACTGGTTAACAACCCCATGACATGTCAACACTCTCCCTTCTCAACCCTGGGTTCCCTATTATCAGCTTTCCTGTTCCCTCCTGCCTTCCAGTCCCTGCCCCAGGGCTGGTGTGCCCCCTTAGTCCTGTTTTGTTCCCTGGACCTGTTCAATCTTTGGCTGAAGGGTGAACCTCAGGAGTGACCTCATTACTGAGCTGAAGTGTGTCTGGGGACCATACTCTCAGTGTTTCTCCAAGCCTCCGTCAGGCCAGCAAGTCTGCTCTTTCTTTTTGAGTTAGAATTTTGTTCTGTGTTTTTCTCTAGCTCTGTCCAGGACCGTCTATTGTGATCCCTGTCAAAGCAGTCAGTGGTGGTAGCTGGCCACCATCTAGCTTTACTGGACTCAGTTTTGTGCAGGCCGTAGTAGATGTGGCCCATTAGTCCTTTGGACTAATCTTTCCCTTGTATGTTTAGCTTTCTTCATTATTCCTTGCTCCCAAAAAGGTGACGCCAGTGGAGTATCCTAGATGGCCACTCACAAGCTTTCAAGACCCCAGATGCTACTCACCAAACTAGAATGTAGAACATATTCTTTATAAACTATGTTATGCCAATGGAGCTAGATGTTCCCCGAGACCATGGTCCCTACAGCCCTCAGCCCAGCAATTCGGTCCTTCAGGGAGTTTGGACTCATGCTGACTGTTGCTTCTTGTTTCCTGCCCCAGGTAATTTGTTCCTGGTGAGTCTGGCTTTGGCTGACCTGGTGGTTGCCTTGTATCCCTACCCACTAATCCTCGTAGCCATCTTCCATGATGGCTGGGCCCTGGGGGAGGTGCACTGCAAGGCCAGTGCCTTCGTGATGGGCCTGAGCGTCGTCGGCTCTGTCTTCAACATCACTGCCATCGCCATTAACCGCTATTGCTACATCTGCCACAGCAAGTCCTACCACCGGATATGCCAGCCCTGGCACACACCCCTCTATATCTGCCTGGTCTGGTTCCTCACCATCGTGGCCTTGGTGCCCAACTTCTTTGTGGGGTCCCTGGAATATGACCCACGCGTCTACTCCTGCACCTTCATCCAGACGGTGAATGCCCAGTACACGGTGGCTATGGTAGTTGTCCACTTCCTCCTCCCCATCACTGTGGTGTCCTTCTGTTACCTGCGCACCTGGATGCTGGTGCTCCAGGCCCACAGGAAGGCCAAGTCGGAGAGCAAGCTGCGCCTGAAGCCCAGCGACGTCCGGAGCTTTTTCACTATGTTCGCGGTGTTTGTGATCTTTGCCATCTGCTGGGCCCCGCTGAACTGCATCGGCCTCACTGTCGCCATCAACCCAGAGGAAATGGCTCCCCAGGTCCCAGAGGGGCTCTTTGTGACCAGCTACTTCTTGGCTTATTTCAACAGCTGCCTTAATGCCATCATCTATGGGCTCCTGAACCAGAACTTCCGCAGGGAATACAAGAGAATCCTCTTGGCCCTGTGGAGGAACCCACTGGACTGCTTTCAGGAAGCTTCTAAGGGCAGCCATGCCAAGGGGCTGCAAAGCCAAGTCCCACCTGTTATTAATGACCAGCACCCTGTCCAGCCAGATGCTTTCTAGCCTGGATCTGAGGCTCACCAGCTGGCACAACAAAGCCATGAAATGGTGGGAGCAGATTTGCTCGAAGGGTGAGACCAGCCAGACTGCTAGGCTGTGCAGCCCTGTTTTCATCAACAGCACACGGCCTATGGAGTTTCATCCTCTGGACAAGAAGCCCATCAGCACCCTTGGTTCAGGATGGTCAGGAGATGCCTACAGGAATTGAGGGTGCATTCCAGGGAGCACATGCCCTGGACTTGGCAGACACTCTCTCAGTGGTTTGTTGAGAGCTTGACTCATACAAGAAGCAAGAAAGAAACAGAATGAGGAAAAGCCTGGGGCAGAAGAGGTCAATTCCTTCCCATGGACTTCTCCTTCACACTCCTCCTTTGGCCTCCTTGCTACTCTCTCCCCTTCCCCCCCCCCCCCCCCCCCCCCCACCCAGGAATGTCAGGAATGAATATCTTCCTGTTAGCAAGGCCTGTGGTGCTGAAAGGTTGGTAACTCTGGAGGGGTTGGGGAGGGGGGGAGGGGGGCAGAAACAAGCATTTCACATTTTCTTCCATCAACGCCCCCCTGCACACACACCACACTACACACTATACACACCATTACCACCACAAACACACCACACCACAAATATGCTACATACATCACCACCACAAACATTCTACACACATAAATCAACATACCACAAATACACACACCACCACAAACACGCACACACAGCACATTACAAACACACTACGCACCACCACCACCACAAACACACTACACACACAACACGGCACAACACAAATGTCCTACGCACATCATGTTAGTTGCCATAGGGTTGATTCCGATCATGGTGACCCTGTTTGTACAGAGTAGAACTGCTCCATAGAGTTTTCAGAGCTGTGACCTTTTGGAAGCGGGTTGCCAGGCCTGTCTTCTGCGGTACCTCTGGGTGAGTTCAAACCCCCAACCTTTCAGCTAGTAGTTGAGTGTTTAACTGAACTACACACACGACACACTACACATACCACACCACAATCATAGAACACAAACGCACATGCACACACACCCACAGCCCTTAGGCATCTGGAGCACAAAGTCTGCCTGGCTTCCTGCCCTGTTTCCACCTTGTTCAAGTTTTGTGACTCGAGGTGAATCACCTAACCTCTTTATTCCTTAGTTTGTTCATCTTAAAATGGGGCTCACAATGAGGCCTACTGCCCAGGGTTGTTGCGAGGATTCACTGAGAAGGCATTGCCTGGTACATGGCTAAAAAAAATGGCTAGCCCTCAGTAATCATTAGCTTTTATTATTATTCTAACTACATAAAAATAAAGGATAACATTGAAGGAGAAAGATTATACACAAAGACTGGGAAGGCGGAGGGGAGAAAGTGGGGGTGGGGAATAGGGAAGTGGAGCAAGGACTGCTCCCCCCAATTCCTTTCTTATGATTATGTATTTATGGCTTATACGTTTACATAAATCTCAGGTCTTCATTTAGCACCAACTGACTTCCTTCTTCAACTCCACAAACATTTATTGAGTGCCCCTTGTGGGCTAGTCTGGCAGGAGAAACAAAAGCTATGTTCTCTGCCCTCTGGGAGTTAGTAGTCTGTTGAAACAATCAATATGGTAGAATCAGCTAACGTTTATTGGGTGTTTGCTTTGTATCAGGCACGGTGGTATGTGCTTGCTCTGTACTAACTTATGTAATCCTTACAAAGCCCTTTGAAGTAGAGGTTATTATCCATATTTATAGTAAGAAACTGAAACTCAAAGAATTGAAATAATTTCCTGAGTTTATAGAGCAATTATGTTCAGAACTAGGTTTGAAGTCCAACTCTGTCTGGCTTCAGTGCTCCACTTCTGTTTCCCACTCCCTTTGAGATCTGTGCCAGGGGCAAAGTGGAGCTCGGTAAGTGCCCCAAGAGAAGAATACATAAGGTGTTCGAGGGGCTCCAAGGCTCATTCTGCTGATTTGGAAGGGTCTGATGTGCTGACCGCTTAACATTATGCTAAGATCCTCTCCTTTCCCCTGTAATGTGAAGGACCCAGGTTGGATGCTATGCTTAGTCACTGAGTCACCTGGGAGCTTGTTAGAAATGCAAATCTTCTGCGCATCACCACAAAGGTTTCAATTCTGCTGGGAATCTGATTCTGACACAGGAGATCCTTGACCAAAATTATTAGGAATGTAGATATCACTGCCATGGTTATCGGGATGTTGGGATCCAGTTGCTGAGTGTGGGAGTCTCCCCCAGGGAGACCTTGCAGTTCAGACCTCGGTCTGAAAGAGACACATAAGGGTCCTTAGGCATCTCCTTAAGCCAAGACCACTTTCCTAGGCTCTTTGAGAGCGTGGGGCTAACGTGGTCAGGCATGTGTTTGTTCTCTGTCCTTTCTGCTTCCCCCCCGCCAGGCACCAGCTATAGGGATTTTCCCTTCCTTCCCAACTGGAGGACAGGGAAGTGTCATTTCTTGGCAAGAAGGTATCTCCCATCTGCTCCCATTACTCCCATCCCTTAGCTCTGAGCTGTGTGTCTTGCACAGGCTCACTAGTCGTTACTGTTGAGGGAACAAGAGCTCTCTCTTGATTGGCCTGGACCCTCAGGTGTTACCTGCTTTGCCAGGCCTCAGTACTGACAGGCCACTAACTAGGACCTTCCCTTGTTTCCATAGGTTTTGGTAATGAACCAGGAACCTAGAGAATGAAGGAAAGTGGGAAAAATCCAGAACATTGAGCCGTGCACATACATGGACTGGCCTCACACTGCTGGCCCTGATTTCAAATAAAGATGATTTTACTAAAATAGTGTGGGGCTCTATCTATTCTCTGCCTTCCTGACTCTGGACAATCTGGTGCCACCTGACTATCTTCTTCCCCATTCCTCTGGGCCTTTCTTCCTGGATCTCTCAGTTTTCAGCTCTCTGTAAAACCCTCAGACATCAAGGGAACACAAGTCCAGGTATATATACAGATTTATGGCTGGGCCAACACCTCGGGTGATCCAACGTGTGGCCTCATCCAGCAGCCCCACCAGATTACAGTTGAAGTTGAGACAGACACACACAACCATTTATGCTTTCCTTTGGGCACCCCCTTACTCATCCATCTATTCCTTCTCATTCTGCTTTGCCCACTTCTGAAATGCTGGAATTGCTCATGGGGCCTCTGCTAGTTGCTTTTTATGCTCCTTATGAGTGGTTTTCCCCCAGCGACGTGCATTGGAATCACTTGGGGAATGCTTAAACACTACAGAATCACAGCCTTTGGGAGGTGAGTGGAGAACACGAGCATGTATTTTGAAAACCCTCCTTGGGTGCTTTCGATGGGCAGCCCTGGTTGTGAACCCAAATCCAAAAGATTGATTTTACATGCCTCCCCATATATCCCCAGCTGCCTGATGTACATCTCCAAATGCTGGCTAGAAATAGCTAGGATTTACTGAGTGCTCACTGCATGCCAGGCACTGTTCTAAGGACTTCAATTATCAGATTTAATCTCTACAACAATCCTGCAAGAGATATACTGTTATTTTCTTCAGGTAAGGAAACTGAGACACAGAGAGATTGTGTAATGTGCTGAAGATCACACAGATAGTAAGTGGTGGAGCCAGGCTCTGAAACCAGGTCATCTGACTACAGAGCCTGTACTCTTAATCACTAGCTATACCACCTCCCTCAAACTCAGTGACCACAAATGCACTAATATCCCTAAGATCTACCATGTATCTGGATTTCTTATTTCAGTTAACAGTGACACCATCCAACCAGTCTCCCAGTGAGAAGTTTTAGAGCATCTCCTTTGCCGTTTATATTTAATCAAAAAATAGATAATTCTGCCTCAAAAAATCTCTTCAAAAATGTGGCAGAGGCATTTATGATGTACAAAAATCACAAGAGGCTGTCTCTTCTACCTTAACAATGATAACAAGCCAAATAAGCTACAAAATCATTTTTAAAAAAACCTCATAAGAGTTTTGGATGTAAAGAAACCTAAATGAACTAAATTCCAGAAAATGAGGAATATTTTCCAGAAAAGAAGAGACCCACAGCTGCTTTCATTCAAGGCAGATTGGTGGAAAAAGAAGGAGGGATGGCTGGTAAGGAGAAGCCAGTGATGACTAGGATGGCATGAGAGATCAGAATCCAGAGGAATCCCAGCCACACAGTGAGGTGGCACTTACCTGCCGATCCTTTTCCATGGGCCTTCACCAATGCATTGGGGGTGGTATACCAAAGGCTAAGGCTAAATTAAGAGAGCTGAGAGAGGACCATTGAGGCATGCAGGGCCTTCCCCAAGTATAAGAAAATGACTTGCTGAAGACTTCAGGGCTGGGCAGTGAAGTGTTGAGACTAATCGCTCCTAGACACTGTTCATGGAGAGATCTGCAGCCATACTCCAAAGGATGAGGTAGGGCTGCAGGGCACAGAGAGATAATTGAGGCACAGAAAGCTGAAGTAGGACTGGGTAAAAAAGGGCTTGCCAGCTCCCCAAAACTTGGCCGCTGGACTGTGAAGTAGATAGAGATTTTTCACAGGCAAGAAAGCTGGCAGCTGGGCTGTAAAGCCTAAGGAGACTCCAGAGTCTCATCAGTGCTCCTATTTTTGTGAAGTCACCCTAACCTTTATGTTATTATAATGTCATTTCAAGAAAAAAACTACACACCAATATCTTTTGTGAACAATGATGCAAAAATCCATGATAACATATTAGTAAATTGAATCCAGCTACATATTAAAAGGATAATACTCATGGCCAAGGTGGAGAAGGGACTTCCCAGGAATGTAAGATTGATTTAACATGTGAAAATAAATCAATGTAATGTATTATATTAGCAGAACAAAAGAAAAATTATCTCAATCGATGCAAAACAAATCATTTTACACAATTCAACATTTACTCATGATAAAACCTTTCAGCAAATTAGGAATAGAAGGAAACTGGCTCAGTCTCAATAAAGGATATCTACAAAAAACCTACAACAATATCAATTATACTTAATGGTGAAAAAATGAATGCTTTTTCCCTAAGATAGGGAACAAAAATATCTGCACTCCCCACTCCTATTCAATATTTTACTGGAAGTCCTAATCATTACAATAAAGCAAGACAGAGAAATAAAAGGTATACAATTATAAAGTAAGAAGTTAAACTGTTTATCCTCAGATTAAATGATTGAGTATATAGAAAATTCCATATAATTAAAAAAAAATTTTTTAAGCTACCAGAACTAGTAAGTGAATTCAATCAAACCAGGAATACAGTTTCAATTTACAAAAATCAATAGTTTTTCTGTATGTTAAGCCAAAAAAGCAAACCCATTGCCATCGAGATAATTCTGACTCATAGTGACTCTATACGACAGAGTAGAGCTGCCCCACACGGTTTCAAAGGAGAGCCTTGTGGATTCGAACAGACAACCTTTTGATTAGCAGCTGTAGCTCTTAGCCACTACGCCACCAGGGTTTCCACTTCTCTACATTAGCAATGTGCAAATTGAGAATAAAATTTAAAAACAATGCCATTAAAACAATTGAACACAGAAATAACTGAGGGAAAATTAACAAGACTTCCACACTGACAACTACAAAACATTGTTGAGAGGAATTAAAGAAAACCTAAATCAATGGAGAGATATACCATGTTCATGGATTAGAACAATATTGTTAAAACTCATTTATAGATTCAATGGAAGTCAATCAGAATCCTAGCTAGTTTTTTTTTTTTTTTTTAAGAAATTGACAATCTGATTCTAAGATTCACATAAGAATTCAGAGGATCTGGAATAACCAAAACAATCTTGAAAAAGAGCAAAATTAGAGAACTAACATTACCTGCTTTCAAGATATACTATAAAATTATAGGAATGTGATTTTGTCACAGGGATGAACAAACAGATCAGTGGAACAGATTAAAGATACAAGAAATTAATTCATACGTGTGTGGTCAATTGATTTTCAACCAAGCCACCAAGTCAATTCAAAAGGAAAGGAAAGCCTTTCTAATAAATGGTGCTGGAATAAATGGATACCCATACTGGAAAAAACAAAATGAACCTTAATCCTTACCTCACTCCATACGTGAAAATGGATGGATTTTTGTGTATAGATTTTCAAGATGGATCATAGCCTGAAATGTAAAACATAGAATCATAAATGTTCCAGAACAATACACAGGAAAATATCTTCCTGTCCTCAAAAAAAAAAAAAAAGTCCTTAGGGTAGGCAAATTTTTTTTAGCTGAGACACGAAAAGAAATAACTGTAGACTTCATCATGATACACTGGAGTTCATCAAAATTAAAAATTCCTGCTAATTCAAAGATGCTATAAAGAAAACAAGTAGCAAGCGAAAGACTGGAAAACATATTCACAATACATATATCTAACAAAGGACTTGTATCCAAAATATATAAAAGACATCTACAACCCAACAATAAAAAGACAAGCAACCAAATGAAAAAGCAGACAAATGAAAAAAGTGATTCTCAACCTAAACCTCACAACTTATACAAAAATTAAGTAAAAATGGATCATGGATGTAAATGTAAAACTATAAAACTCTTAGAAAAAATTAGAACAAAATTATCAGAATTTAGGACTAGGCAATGAGTTCTTAGACTTGATCCAAAAAGCACGAAAAGGAAAAAATTGATAGATTGGACCTCATAAAAATTAAAAAGTTTTGCTTTGCAAAAGACCCAGTTAAGAGGATGAAATGGCAAGCTACAGACTGGGAAAAAATGTTTGCAAACTATGTATTTGACAAGGGACGAGTATGTAAAATATATATAAAGAATTCTCAAAACTCAACAGTAAAACAAAAACAATCCAATTAGAACATGGACAAAAGAAGCAGACATTTCACCAAAGAGGATATACAGATGGCAAGTAAGTATGTGCAAGGTGTTCAACATCATCAGTCATTAGGGAAATGCAAACTAAAACTGCAATGAGATGCCACACCTATCAGAAAGACTACAATAAAACAGCTATAACACCAAATACAGGCGAGGATACAGATAAACTTAATCACTCACACATTGCTGGTAGGAAAGTAAAACAGTACAACCTCTCTGGAAAGTAGTTTTGGCAGTTCCTTATAAAACTAAGCATGCAATTACCATAAACCCCACCAATTGTACTCCTGAGCATTGATCCCAGAGAAATGAAAACTTATGTTGACCCAAAAACCGACACACACGAATGTTCATAGCAGCTTTATTTGTGAAAGCCAAAAACTGGAAACAGCTCATGTTCTACAGTGAGTGAATGGTTAAACACACCATGGTACATGTGTACCATGAATAAGCAATAAAAAGGAACAAATTATTGACACACACAACTCAGATAAACCTCCAGGGAATTATGTTGAACAAAGAAAGCCAACCCCAAAAAGTTCTATACTGTATGATTCCATTTATAAACATTTTTGAAATGACAGATTAGCCGTTGCAGGTTTTAAAAACATGGACCAGAAGGGCCGTAAAGAGATGGATGTGTTTATAAAAGAGCCGCATGAGGGATTCTTGTGGTAATTGAACTGCTCTGTCTCTTTACTGTGTTGTGGATATAGGAACTGACACGTGTAATAAAATTGTATAAAACTAAATGTAACACACATACACACAAATCAGTATATGTAAAATGGGGAAATTTGAGTAAAACTTGTGGACTGTATCAAGGTTAATATCCCAGTTGTAATATTACACTATAATTTTGCAAGATGTTACTATTGGGGTAAGCTGGGTGAAGAGTACATGGGAGCTCCCTGTATTATTTCTTACAACTGCTCATGAATCTGCAATTATCTCAAAACAAAAAGGTTAACTGAAAAATGGGTGAAAGACTTGAACAGCCACTTCACAAAACAAGATGTATCGATGGCCTACAAAAGCAAGAAAAGATTAATTATCAAGAAAACATAAATTAAAACCACAATTACATAACATGTTCTATTTTCTAGAGTGGCTTAGTGCTGGGAGCCCTGGTGGCGCAGTGGTTAAGAGCTCAGCTGGTAACCAAGCCAAATGGGCAGTTCAAATGCACCAGCCGCTCCTTGGAAACCTTATAGGGCAGTTCTACTCTGTCATATAGGGTCACTATGAATTGGAATTGACTCGATGGCAACGGGTTTGGTTTATCCTTCTCTCACATTAGAATCACATTAGAAGCTTATGAATGCTCAGAAATTCTGACTTAATTGGTTTGTGGCAGGCCAGTCATTTTTTTTTTTTTTTTTTAAAGCTTCCCAGGTGATTCTAGTGCGCAGCCAGGGCTGAGAACCGTGGCCAGGAGATGAATTTGGTTCACAGATGGATTGTAAAGGCATTTCTCAAAGCTGACTCTCGACACATTCTCTGCCACCACAGCTTTGTAGGAATAAGTGTACTGTCTCCCAGGAGGGCTGTCTCGAAGAACAATACACATTTGGTTGTATGAACTAACAGTGTGTTCTCAAATACACATTTGCCTCTTTATACAGCCAACAGAGACACAATAAAAGTAAAAGATTTAACTGGCCTAATTTCCTTTTTTTTTTTTTTAATTTCCTTAGCAAATAAATTTAGATAATTAAATGTAAAATTTTCAAAAAAGTGTTTCTGTTTTTCTAGGGCAAACTAGTTTTTGGCAGTTAAAAAGATGATAACTACTAATGTAGTTCTCTGTTTCTTCTTTTTGGAAAATCCTATACTGGCAGATCTGAAATATATCCATAGCACATCAGTAAATTTATTTTAGAGTAATGAGATACAAACTCAGAAATTGATGAGCTACCCAAAATGCCAAAATATGCAGGCTGGCGAAACCCACCCAGAAGCTAAAGCAACAGACCAAGTCAAACCAATCGCTGTCAGTTCCAACTCAGGGCGACCCCATGTGTGCCTGGGTAGAACTGTGTTCCATAGGGTTTTCAATGGCCGATTTTTCAGAAGTAGATTGTCAGGCCTTTCTTCTGAGGTGCTTCTGGGTAGACTCAAACTTTCAACCTTTCAGTTTGTAGCCGAACATGTTAACCATTGGCACCACCACCCAAGGGCACCAGATCAACAAAGGATCTGGTGAAATGACGCTGTCTGCCAATACCAGGCTTCAGGTGGCCAGTGTACAAGCCAAACAGGCCAGTTTGAGAAAGGGGTTTCCAACAGCTGCCACAGGATTGTGGAATTGGTTTGCCAAGTCAGCTGCCCCATTCTGATTCTTTTGCTGACTGTCCCACCTTTGCTGGGCACTGTGCAGGGTTGGGCAGGGAGAAGGGGAGTGAAGATATGAATCATACGTGGTCCCTGCCCTCTTGGCAGCTTAGAGTCCTGTGGGGAGGGACTTCTGATACAGGAAGAAAACTCTTTCTAGGCTTTCCTATTCTTGGCCTCCAGCCACATGAGTAGTAGAGAAGAAGCAGTAATGACAATGATGATGATGGAGAGGAAGACAAAGAGGGCCGTAATAATAGTTACACAGCCATTTATCCTTGATGGAGTGCACACCGTGGGTTATTCTCTGTATGAGTGCTTTAAACCCTCATCGCCTTTATTTCTGATAACAACCCTGTAGGTTAGTTATAATTATCCCCAGTTTAGGGATGAAGAAACAGAAGCTCAGGTTAGGTAACTTTTCTCAATTTATACATAGATTCATCCTAGCTGAGTCCAAGTGGGACAATCTGGGGCTTCCTTCAAGCCTCAGTTTTCCCATCTGTAAGACAGAAAAATCACATTTACCCACCACCACAGAGAGATAGTAAAAGACTAGGCTAGTGAGATATGCACCGGTTGTGAGGCAGTGCATGACTGCTGAAAATCATGGCTGTATTATTGAAAGCCCCATTGTGTAAATATTTCATAATGTACCTGTTAGTCTGACAGGCACACCAACTGGTATCAATTTAAATTGCCTCCAAGCAAGCATTTTCTTTTTCCTTCAAGATGCCTTTAGTTTTGCTTCAGTATTCAATGAGAGTATCTTGGAGGGGGCTCTTTCTCCCCTGGGAGCCCAGTAATCAGGAAGTATTTGCTCTTTAACAGCCAGAGTATCACAATGTTTTTCTAATTGCACACGGATGTTAATAAAACAAAACCTTCTTAATGTTTGACCAAGTAGCGATTACTGCGTAAGGTTCTGCATAGCTCTTACCTCACGTACTGAGCCAATACATGGCTATTGATGATGGATGCATTTCAAGGGAGGCTTTTCTTCAGCAGGGAAATTAATCTTGATGTGGGGCATGAAAATTCCCAGCCCTCGTATTCTTTGGCTATTTATTTTCCTTAGTATAGATTGCAAATCACATCATTTTCTTCTTCATCCCGCGAAGGGAAATTATAGCCTACTTCTGGGTTTTTTTTTTTTTTTTTCTGGGTTGGTGCAACCCACTAGGTGTGTGGAGATAGCCACTGAGCCTGCATAGCCAGCATCACCCAAGAAACAAAGTCCCACCTGCGTCCGGAGAAGAAAACAAGTGAGATGTATATGACTGCTACATAGATGTCTGCTGGGAAAGGCTTTTTGACAACATCTTGGGGTTATAGGCTGCAGTGAGCCCTACAGACTTGCAAAACATTTTTCTTTCTCCTAAGTGGCAATGGCGGATTTTGATACAGTGATCAAATACTTTTAGAAGTGAAAGGGGCCACTGCTAATAATTATGTAATGATAACAGGTGCAATCAGACTGTCCTGGCAAGTTGAGATATTGTCTCCCTTGGTTTAGTGAAAATACAACAATATGAGAAAAATCTGCAAGAAAGCTTCGAGACAGCAGATCTGGCAAAACCAGAAACAGCTATGTTAGCTTCTGTCTACATGAAGCCAAATGCTTGCAT
Organism: Elephas maximus indicus; assembly: GCF_024166365.1. Lineage (NCBI taxonomy): Eukaryota > Metazoa > Chordata > Mammalia > Proboscidea > Elephantidae > Elephas > Elephas maximus. The sequence goes on along the minus strand of NC_064825.1, from coordinate 27,937,028 downwards.
GAAAAATGGAAGGCTTCCACAAATGAGGGGTTTAAAATGAAACACTTCTCTAAACGCCTGCCTTTGCCCTCTCCAAGGCTTGCTGTGAAGACTCACTGTAATCATGTTTGCAGAGCGCCTGACAAGAGAGCGCTCACCCCTGTTAGCCGAAGGTGGGGATGATGGTAGGAGTGTGAGGAACAGTGTCAGCATTGTATCAGCAGTTGTGTTAATGGTAGCAGTAGTAACAACAGTAACAACAATGGGAGAAGTGTTGGCAGAAGGCCTCTTCAGAAGGGCCGTAGCTAGTCAGCATGAAGGCCCTGGTCACCGAATGAAGGAGCAGGCATACGATGATGGGAGCAGACTGGTATGGAGTGGAGGCGGTGGTGCAGTGGGATCCTTTGGGTTTACAGATTTAGCCTTCAACAGGCAGCATGATATTGTGATCAAAGGTATCTGGAATTAAATATCGACTGATCACTTGCTGGCAGTGAGAACTTAGCCTCAGGCTCCTTATCCGTGGAAGAAGGAGGATAATATACACCTCCCATTCAATAACCCATTGCCATCAAGTCGATTCCCACTGATAGTGACCCTATAGGACAGGGTAGAACCGCCCTATAGGGTTTCCAAGGAGCAGCTGGTGGATTTGAGCTACCGACCTTTTGGTTAGCAGCCGAGCTCTTAACCATTGCGCCACCAGGGCTCCCCTATGGCTGCAGGGAGGATTAAATGGCTGCATGTCATCAAGTGCCTGGCACAGCACCCCGTTCATAGTAGTTCAGTAAAGTATCTGCCCCGTCCATATAACTTCATATACGATGAGGGAAAACTGAAATGGCAAGACTGAGAGGAAGCTCCTATGCTTTATGCTCTTCTTTTAAAACCAGGTTTACGTGGTTGTCATTTTTCATTTCTTTTCTTTTATCTACACTGAACACGCAGCTTTGAAAACCACTTAAAAAAAAAAAAAAGCACACTAAACCTTAAGCATCATGCATTTATTCCTACTTGAGTTTTATTCACAGGTTTCTGTGGAACGTGCCTTTGTACATCACAGCCTTCCTCATATGGAGGCCAGCGCCGGTCCCCCCCAGTGTCCTCCCAGCTCTGTAGCTGCGCCTTGGGTTAAACACTGTGGCCAGATCTCAGGCTGGGGTGTGAGGCCTGGCAGGTGCTTGTGAGCACGCAGTTAGTGCCAGGGTTGGACATACGTGGGGAGGGACTAAGGAGCCTCACTTATTAGAGTTATAATTTGACAAGATTAATCTGACAACAGAAGGTACGATGGTTGAAAGGGAGAGAGACCAGAGGACAGGGGCTATTCAGAATACTCTAAATTCTAGGGAAAATACCAAGAAATCCCTACCCAGGGTAGTAGCAGTGTGAATAGAAAGCAGGTTACCAATGCTGTGAACATTGCAGTAATAAAATCTGCAGATTTCAAGGTACCAAAAAAAAAAAAGACCAAATCCATTGCTGTCAAGCCGATTCCAACTCATAGCAACCCTATAGAACAGAGTAGAGCTGCCCCATAAGGTTTCTAAGGAGCAGCTCGTGGATTAGAATTGCTCACCTTTTGGTTAGCAGCCAATCTCTTAACCACTGAACTACCAGGCTCCAGATTTCAAGTTAGGTTATAATGAATTATGTATTAATTCTTCTACCTAGCACTTAAGGTCACCATAGCTTGGAACAACCCACATTTCAGGCCTCACCTCCCATTTTCTTCCAACCTGTTATGGATCGAATTGTGTCCCCAAAAATGTGTGTCAATTTGGCTAGGCCATGATTCCCAGTATTGTGTGGTTGTCCACCATTTTGTCATCTGATGTGATTTTCCTATGTGTTGTGAGTAGTAACCTCTATGATGTTAATGAGGCAGAAATACAGGCAGTTATGTTAATGAGGCAGGACTCAATCTACAGGATTAGGTTGTATCTTGAGTCAATCTCTTTTGAGATATAAAAGAAGAATCGAGCAGAGAGGAGAGGGACCTCATACTACCAAGAAAGAAGCACCAGGGCTGGAGTATGTGCTTTGGACTCAGGGTCCCTGCACTGAGAAACTTCTAGACCCAGGATAAGATTGATGACAAGAACCTTCCCCCAGAGTCGATAGAGAGAGAAAGCCTTCCCCTAGAGCTGGCACTCTGAATTTTGGACTTTGAGACTCCTAAACTGTGAGAGAATAAATTTCTTTTTGTTAAAGCCTTCCATGTGTGATATTTCTGTTATAGCCGCACTAGATAACTAAGACACTGTCACAGGCGCCAACCTGAGAATTGAGGCCATCCACACTTACACTCTCATAGCTTAACTATTGGGCCAGAGTACCCAGACCACATGTGACAACAAGACTATTTGTTCCATGAAAACTGTTGCTCAGGAATATAAAATTGTATACCACTAACTAATTTCACAGTTTGCTTCAGAAAACTCTTATAAACCAATTTGTCCAGGCAGAGTTTGCTTACGTAGCCAAACAGTGATGCTATTGCAAACACCTTCTTATTAAACAAGTTATCAAAAATTGCTTCACAATTTGCATTGATTACATCACAAACCTTGCCCAACACCAATTAATTTCCACCTTGAAAAATTTAAACCTTAAACCACTTAAACCCAGGCACCCCCCAAACCTTAGAAATATTTTTCCCCTGCCTTCCCTCTTCTGAGACACTACTAAAGCCACCAAGATGGTATCCTCCCTTACTGTAGCAGGTCTAACACACTTAATTTTATTTGATCAAGAGGCTTTCTCTTGGTCTCTTAGAGAGTTGGCAATCATCAAGCCAAACTTGATGTCTGAAAGTATGAACGATTCCTACTGTCTTGCCCTGCAAAGGTAGCACTCTCTGCCTGCTTGAACCCTGCCCATTCTCAGAGACCATGATGGTGCACTGCTTTCCCCACAGGAACATTTACTGTTCCCTTTATTCTCTGAGGTCTCTCCCCTCTCTAAACCTGTTACACGCAGTCTTTCTTCACCTCATATTAGAGCTGTTTGTGTATTTGTTTTATTGCTGTTTTTAGACATTGAGTCCTGAGGACAGGGACTGGAGTGCCATCTATATTTCCTATGAAGATCTCAACACAGTGCCTTGCCCATTATAAGCTCATTCTAAAAATGCTTTCAAAGCAGGATTTTGAACTGGTTCTAAATGCTTCAGTCATGGCCCACGGAAACAAGTGCAGTGTAGGTGTTGCATAGCAACCAAATCTCTTGCACCTTAGGCTTTTGACCCAAGAAGGAAACAGGTAGCAGTGCCCTACTCAAAGATGATGGCCAGCCTCGATGTTTTGAATGTGGGTCACTCTCCATAGTCCTGCTGTTACCAGAGAATAGCCTTGGTTCTTGTCTTCAGTGTAGGAAAGAATTCAAACACTGAGACAAATAGTGGCAAGCGAGCGTAGGTTTATTAGCAAGCAGAGGGTTAGTAGTGAAAGTACACTTGACTAGGGAGCATCAAGCTGGCTACTAAAGTAGAGAAAGTATCTAAGTGCCCCAGTAGTCGTTTTCTTAGGGTTTTATACCCTTCTTGTCTCTCATCTCTCCCTGTTAACTTTTAACAGCCAAGACAGGGATTCCTATCGAGACCATTTCCTTGGCTTAAGATTTAATTACCAAGTTAGGGGCCTTATCAAGTTAGGGAACCCTATAGGGATCAGTTCCTTGGCTTAAAGTTTAACTACATAGGGACCACCTTATTGAGGAATGTCACCACCCCTTGTCTCTTCCTCTTCCCGAGTGCAAGCTCTCCCCCTCCCACTTACACTGCCAATAATCCAATCTCCCGAATCAGGAAACTTTCAGGAGCTAATAATCCAATCTCCTGGATCAGAAAACATCCAGGAGCCTGATGTGGAAGATTGGATTATTGGCAGGACTGTGGAGGGCAAAACAATCCAAAGGGTGGAGTTGGTAACCATCTTTGAGCAGGGTACCACTGGCTGTGTCCTACTTGGATGCGTCAAAAGCTGACTTGCAAGAGATTTGGTTGCTATGTTATGCACATGCTGCCCTTGTTTCCGCTGGCCATGACTGAACTGTTTCCAACCAGTTCAAAGCCCTGCCTTGTTTCCTTCAGCCATGACTGAACCTTTTAGAACCAGTTCAAAGCCCTGTTTTAAAAGATTCCCAAGCATTCAAGGAGAACAAGTCAAAGGGAATGTAAAATCGTTATTTCTCCCTTACGGCAAAATTCTAAAAATGAACTCTCTCTGTTATAATTTAGAATTGCATTTGGCTTTACAAAATAGGCTTCTTCTAGTTCTTTCCAGAGTGCTTTCTGATTTCTTTTAAGTCTCTCTTGTACTCTTTATACACACAAATGTGAAATCTACACATCAAAGTACACCAGTTAACCTGAGATTGTCCTTTCCTGTTGTTGCAGCTCTCTTCTTTTTTCTGTCTTTTGTATCTTTGGTTTAGGGTTTTGAGATATTTATCTATTTTTCCCCCTTATTGTGACTCCTATAAGAAACATGAGACAGCTTAGCAGTGTAGTGGAAATTAAAAATTTGGCAAAGACCATCAGAAGAGGCTTGTGAAAGCTCTACAGCAGTTTTGTTCCCAACTGAGGTGTGTGTTCCCTATAACTGAGGTCAAAAAGATTAATCTACTATAACATTTTTCTTGATGAGAAAAAAAAAAATGGCATGGTATGTGCTTCTCTATTTTCTTAAACAGAAGACATGCCAATGTAATCTAAACTTTTTTAATGACTTATCCCCCTGACCATTCACACCACACAACTGAAGATAGCCCTTGGTCTACTATTTTGTCTTCGTCTTCCTTTACTCTTGGGCATTAACTCTCATTCATTCTAGTGTTAGAATTTGTGACTATAAAAGCCCCTTCTCTTCTACATTGCCTCTTCCAATCTGCTATGGCCTGGGAAACAATTCCTCCATCTCAGCAGATGTTTGTGTTAAATGAGAGTTAACTGGCTATAAGTGAGCATCCAGGCCTTCGCATGTGGAGCTGGACAAGTTTTCTAAACTTGGGGGAACTTTAGGTTCTAACCTTCTCTTTGCTTAAGCAGGATACATTTCTTGTCCTCAGAAAGAGGAACCACAGATGTCATCACATTTTCAAAGAGATTTTTGAGCCTCAAGAAGTCGGAGTGCTGCAGGTTTGTGATAGCTATTCTAGTTGTCATTTTTCTTAGGTCATGTGGTGGATACTGTTAAGAGATACTAACCAAAAGAAGACTGATTTTGTGTGAGTTGGCAATCTGCACAGTTAAAACTGCTGACTTTCCAGCACTGAGGATAGCCATGAATTCAATTCTGGCCAATGACAAGTAGGCAGAAGTCCCAGGGCGGGACTCCCAGAAAAGCTTTTTAATGGAAGCCAAGTCAGCCGCCATGTGCTTCTTCACTTCTTCTAGGTTCCCTTTCCCCTTCTGTTCATTTTTGCCTGAAACATGTTTATAAACCTAGAATTAGAGTAGTCACCTTGCAACCTTGAGACCAGCAAGCGCTAAGGACAGCAGAGAAGAAAAGGTAGGACATTCTTAAGGACATCTTTGAGCAGGTATACCTGCTAGGGACTGCCTACATCTGAACTTTGTATTACCTGAGGAGAATAAACCCCTTACTTAGTTAAACTGTTACTTGAATTTTGTTGTAATTAGGTTGACCAGCTGTCTTAGTTATCTAGTGTAGTTATAACAGAAATACCACAAGTGGATGGTTTTAACAGAAATTTATTCTGTCACAGTTTAGGATGCTAGAAGTCTGAAATTAGAGTGCTGGCTCTAGGAGAAGGCTTTCTCTGTCTGCTTGTGGGAAAGTCCCCATCAATCTTCCCCTGGGGTCTAGAAGATTCTAAGAGCAGGGGCCCTAGGTTCAAGGGATGCCTTCTGCTCCCAGCTCTTCTTTCTTGCTGATATGAGGTCCCTTCCCTCTCCTTTTATCTCTTGTGAGATGGAAGGTGATACAGGCCACACCCCAAGAAAACTCCCCTTAAACATCTGATCAGGGCAGTGACCTGAGTAAGGGTGTTGTATCCCACTCTAATCCTCTTACAACTGATTGGCTGATCATATCAGATCATATCATGGGGCATGATTACATCATTACATAACTTCCAAATCACTGAGAATCATGGCCCAGCTGAGGTGACACATATTCAATCCATGACACCAATCATCTCAGCTTGCCAGGGTCTGAGGGGTTTCCCTGGACAAGTGACTAAAACTAGGAAAGTCCGGAGCAACCCTGGACTGTTAGTCACCCTAATTGTTGTTGGTAGTAATGATGTTGTTAAATACAGCTGGATAAAATACCAACTGATACATTTCTTATAAGTGATCGAACTTTAGAAGGCTAAGTATTTCCTGAGACTTATTGCTTCAGTTTGAAATCGCAATTTTACTTCCTTTCAACAATCAGATGTCAATCTTGAGGAGTTAAATGTTTTGCTTGAAGTGCTTCAGCCACAAAGATCTGTTTTATGAGCATTTACAGGAAATACAAAAAAAGTAATATAGCACAATTGCCATAAACACAGACAAACTTTTAAAACATCGGAAACTCCCCAATTGCTGTGCCTTTCAGGATTCCTTTTAGGGGCAACAGGCTTCCACTTGGAGGTCTCATTAAAAAAACAAACAAACAAAAAAAACCCAACTCATAGCGACCTTGTAGGACAGAGTAAAACTTCCCTATATGGTTTCCAAGGCTGTAATCTTTATGGAAGCCAACTGCCACATCTTTCTCTTGTGGGTGTCTGATGGGTTCAAACTGCCAAGAGCTTTGGTTAGCAGCCAAGAGCTTAACCACTGTGCCACCAGGGCTCCTTGGAGGTCTGGTAAACCAAGGCCAAACCCGTTGCCATCAAGTAGATTCCAACTCGTAGTGATCCTATAGGACAGAGTAGAACTGCCCCATAGAGTTTCCAAGGAACGGCTGGTGGATTTGAACTGCCAGCCTCTTGGTCAGAAGCTGTATCTCTTAACCACTGTACCACCAGAGCTTCTGGAGGTCTCAGAGACACCTCAAAATCAATATGCCCCAAACTAAACTGTTTATTCTCCATTGGCCCAAATTTATTTGCCCCCCGCCCCCCCGGCCCACCACTGTAATCTTCTCTGCTTCTTCACTTGGTTTTTGATAACACCATCCATCATGTCACTTAAGAGAGAAACCTCATCCACTACTCCTGTCTTCCTTCTCCTGCACTTCCTCTCCCTTCTCCCAGGCTCACCCATCCAAGCAGTCATATAATCCTGTAGATTCTATCCCCCAGATGTCTCTTGACTTCATCCTCCTTCTCTCCATCTTCCTTAGCACTCTCCTAAAAATGCTCCTATGTGTTACCCAAACTATTGTCATGATGGCTTATCTGGTCTCTGCCTCCAGTCTGGTCCCCTCAAATTCATCTTCCAAGTGTTGCTAACATATTTAATTTCTGAAAAATCAAATTGATTGTCTCATACATGAGAATATTATTTTGACTTCCTTAATGTAGTCCCACCCCCATCATCAGACATTTCCATTTCTCACTGTTTTCTGAACTTGTGCCATGTTCTTTTACACCTCTCTGCCTGTGTTCATTTGGACCTCTTGCATAAAATGTCCTTCCCTGTCTTTATGATCAAGCATAGATGCCTGCATTTCTGCAACATGTTCTCCAGGCATTTACTTGCTCTTCATTCTTGGGTCCTATATCCATATTCATCCTTCTTCTATAGCCCTATCTCCTGTCTGTCTGCCTATCACCCTTATAGAACTGTCAGTTTCAGGGCAGATACCACGTCTTATTAATTTTTGTATTCCCATTGCTGACTGTGCATGGTGAATAGGAACTACTCAAGATATATTGCTGAATAAGCAAATGAAATAATAAGATGTAGCTGGTAAAAAAAAAAACTAGTTTTTAGTGGTATATAGCAGGAGTCAGGGGTATAATAATAAAGTCAAGTTTTTTATTCTTGTTGTTTCCCACTGTTGTGGAATGAATTGTGCCTCCCCTCCCCCAAATATGTGTTGAAGTCCTGGTCTCTGTACCTGTGGATGTGATCCTGTTTGGAAACAGGGGGTTTCCTTTTGTTGTGTTAATCACTTCTGAGTTATAGAAAGAACAGAATAGACACAGAGACACATGCACAGTGGTAAGATAGATGCCATGTAAGGACCCATACGTAAGCAAAGGAATACCAAGATTTGCTGGCAAACACTAGAAACTAGGACGTAAGCCCACAAAAAGAATCCACATGGCCAAGATCCTAATTTGGACTTTTAGCCTCCAGAACTGTGAGAAAATAAATTTTGGCTCTTTAAAGCCACCCACTTGTGATATTATTGTCATGGCAGCATTAGGTCAGTAAGATGCCCAGTGTTCCTTTAAACTCTTCATAGATCACTCTTTTGAGCAGGATCCCTTTAAACAGTAACCCAGAGACATTTATAGTATGCAGTGTTCATTTGGCCCTTGGGATTATGTACCATTGACCTATCACCAAAGGGAAGTGAAATTGCTCTCCAGATGCAGTAGAAACTCTCCTTCCCTCTGCCAAAGCTCTCTCCCGCCATTCTTTGCCTTCTAGAGTTCCCTGGGGGGAGTTAGTGTACTGTGACCTTCTAACTACAGAGGTCACATGTTAAGCTCTCTGAAGACTCCCCGGGAAGCCCATTCACTAGGCTAGCACCTTTCAATTTCTTCTCTTCTTTGGGGAAGTGGGTGCTGTCTTCAAAATTTCTCCTCACCAAATTCTTATCACTCCACTCTCTAGACACCCTTGCATTCTCTTGTAGCTGAGGGCTTTCAGGGTCATGAAGCAGGTTTTCAAACATTTCTTGTGGAAATCTGCATCTGCATCTTGATCACCTTTTTCACAATTTACATTGTTGTCTGATCAATATTTATCTTGGCACCCCAATCAAAATTTCCAAATTAACACCCTGTTGCAAAAGAAATACTACATTTAGAGATAACTTGTATGATGCAAACGTCCTTGGAAAGGGAATATATTAACTCCAGGAGGAGGAAAAAAAAGAAGAAAGGGATGAAGATTTGTTGAAAGCTACTGTGTCCCAAGCTATGTGCTCGGTGCTTTAAACATGTGGAGGGGGGGAGGTCCTGCCTGAGTGGAGTGGAGGTTTGGACATGCTGAGGGAAATCGGGTGACACCATTATCTAGACATATTCCTTATTTTGCACAGGTGCTCTGTTCCTAATCAAAGCTCAGGTATACATAGACAAAGATTGATGGATTTCCAGGGAGGTTGCATTGGAGGATGACGGAAACCTAGAGAGAAAAATCATCAAGAGTGAGCAAAAAGAGTCAGGCACAGTGGGACAGACTCAGCAGCAATGCCTGAGTGCTGGTGACATGGAGGACAGGAACCAATCCTAGAGATTCTTGGCCTCATCATGACTATGTCATATAAGGCTATGGATGTTTTAGGACTTGAACAAGCTTAAACAAGTACAAACAAACATACCCTTTTTTACCTTGCCACATATCCCTGGACCATCACAGTTCACTCTCTCTCTTTATTCTTCTTCTCTCACACTCTTCTCCTTTGCCCTGTTGCGGTAACAACCACATCCTATGACAAGTCGCAGAGCTATTATCAGGAAAGATGGAAGAGGCAAGTCTGCCCAAATAACTCTCCCATTCAATTTAGCCTCAGATTTCCTGACGAATCTGATGGGCTTTCAGGGTCTTGGATAGATTACTCTGTCCACATATCTCTAGAAAGTTTCTGGCTGGTTCTGGGCTTTATTCTGAATGTTAGGACCAGATTGGGTTTCCTTTGGTCCTCTCCAAATATTATCTGATTGGCCATATATGAAATGAATATAAATTACAAACTTGGATAAAAACAAAGGTGAAAATTTCTAAGGCAAAAGAAAATGACTCCAGTCCATAAGGACAGCAGGTTATATCCTGGAGTGCAAGTGAAGAGCTATTTTCCAAGCATGTTGACCCCCAGACCCCTGCTGCTTAAGTAGGGGACCCCCTCTCTCTTCAATTAGATTGGAGCCCCTTTCGAGTGTACTGCCATCTCTGGCCTGCTTCTGTCACCAGCTAATCCACATACTGTAGTCAGCGTCATCCTTCTGAACTGACTGTACCCAAAGACCATGTTTCAGATCTGGAAAAGGTGGACTTCCCCTCTCGGAATTTCAGTTAGGGGTTTAGGTTGGATGGAATTTAATATGTAGCCTGGGACTAAGCCCCCTTTATTTCAATGATTTGTCGAATCTTCCCAGGAGTTTATTTGTAGGCAACTTTTATTGGCCAACTTGCCGTTGATGCACATACCCTGTTGTCTGGTTTACCCCATTACCAATGAAAACCTCTTAATAGGCCATGCGTGTGTGTGTGGGTTAACATTTTGCCTCTTTAAGTGATGAATCATTATTAATTCAGCTTGAAGAGAAAATAATCTGGTTACTTAACCTATTATATTATGTATAAATATCTATCTATGTATCTGTCTATCTACCTACCTACCTACTTGTCTATCTATCACAATAACCTGGATGTTGCAACAACACTTTATGCGTCCATGGCTCTAATCTCACTCTGGTCTAATATCTTTCATACTCCAACCAACGTGACTTTTCTAAAATGTAAAAATGAATATTTCATCTTCCTTTGAAAATTTCTCTTATATCTCTTCACATTTATAAGTTCAAAAGTCCTTCATGATTTTGTCCTGGATCGTCTCTCCAGCCTCATCACCAGCTGCTCTGTCTGGCTCTTTCCCTATTCTCCAACCCCTGAGGTCTCAATGTTTCCTTAGTGCTCTAGCTGACTTGTGGTCTGTGCCTTTGTCAGTGAGGCTCTGCTAGGTCACCCGGCCTGTCCTCTTCCACCTGATGTGCTCATATTTAACCTTTACCAGTCCCAGTATCAGTTACTGTCAAATCTATTCCGACTCAGGGTGACCCCATCTGTGTAGGAATAGAACTGTGCTCCACAAGGTTTTCAGCGGTTGGCTTTTCAGAAGCAGATCACCAAAGCTTTCTCACGAGGTGCCACTGCGTGGATTGGAGCCTCCAACATTTTGTTTAGAGCCAAGTGCACCACCCAGGGACTCCTTTTGTCCTTTAGGACACAGATATGAATCCCCGCCTTTTCTCCAAGCTCCTGTATCCCTACTTTGGTCACCACTCTATCTGGTACTTATCTTCATCATAACTTTTTATTTCAATACTTGTTCACATTTCTGTGTACCCTAACTAGGCTGTAGCTGTTTGGGGGCAAGGTCTGTGTCTCAATTATTTTTGTCTTTCCTGTGCTTAATACAGTATCTGGCATATAGTAATCTTGGGCTCATGTAAAGCATGCTGCAGTAATATAAAAGAAAATCAGTGGAACAGAAAATAGTCCAAAGACCTGTCCATTTATATTGGCAATTTAAGCATACAAAAAATGTTATTGTAAATCAGTGAGAAAAGAACAGATTGTTCAGTAAATTGTATTTGGAAAGCTATCTCTTCATTTTGAGAAAAACCAAGTAAGATCTCTTACTCATACCCCACACAGTTATGAATTACAAAACTAAACATAAAAAAATTAAGCCAGGAGAGTACTAGAAGGAAGTATAGGAGAACATTTTTATAATCTTTCTAAGATGGCAAAATATCTAGAAACCTTAAAGAAAAAGATTGGCAGATCTGACTGATGGTATTAAAAATTTAATACCATCATTTGGCAAAATACATTACAAACAAATGTTAAAAAGCAAACAACAGACTGGGAGAAAATGTTTATAGCACATATAGTAGAAAAGTAATACTATCTAAATATGGTTTATTAAAAGCTTTTATATTTCAGTAAGAAAAAAAGACAATCTTCCCAATATAATAATGCAAAAAATAGTCAAATGGACAGGGTGCACAGAGGAAGAACTAGAAATGACTTGTAAACATTTGAAAAGATACTCAATCAAAAATCAAAGAAATGCTGATTAATATAAATGTGATGCCATTTTCCATTCACTAGATGGGGAAACTTGTAGAAGATTAAAGATAGTGTTGGCAAGGATATGCGCAGTATTATTCACCATTATAGCAATGTAATTAAAAAATATATTTCTCAAAATTTTAAATGTACATATCCAACAATTTAACTTGTAGAAATATGTAACCAGCTGATATAATAATATATATCACCTCATTATTTGTAGCCCTGAAAAATTGAATTGAATCTAAGTGCACATCAACAGAGTCATGAGTAGAAAACAGTATATGCATACTATAAAAATTCTTTATATACTACATAACTGTTCAAAAGCATGACATAGCTTTATCTACTGACATAGAATGATGTCTGTTATATAGGGCTAAATGAGGGAGAAAAAAGATTATAGAAGGCCATGCATAGTGTGGTATCATTTTTTTTTCTTTTTACTAAGAATAATACCTCATATATATGTGTGTTCTTCTATTTATAATCTGTATATGCCTAATAAAAAAAGTATGGAGGTATACTTACCAATTTTTATTCTGGGGAAAGAGATGTACTGTGGTTAGAGGGAAGGGAACGTCATTTTTTATTTCATATACTTCTTTGTTCTTTTTTTTTTAAAACTGTGAGCATGTCTTATTTTTATAAATAAAAATTAAAGATAAAACTTTTTTTTTTTTAAGTATTCACATAACTAGGACCCTTGTCGTCTATCATGATATCACTGGGCAAGGATGGCTTAACCACAGCAAAATGGGTTAGGCAGAGCAGGGTCAGGGTGAACTCTCTGGATCTACAGGTGCTAAAGGAGGCATGGGGTGAGACAGACGTAGTTACATTAATGCGACTGGGAAGAAGGAAGTACATCCAGGACCTAGAACCTGCTATTCACGGACAATGGTGAGAGATACCAGGTCCTGCAAACAGCCAATGTCCATGGTCCCACAAGATATCCTCATGGGGGAGTGACTAGAAGAGGAGGCAATATTTAGAGGTCTAGCTGGAATGCTACTGGCATGAGGAATCAGAGACCCAGCCAAAGTCTTAAGTGCAAGGACAGGACCTCAGCCCTTAGGACGGAGTGGAAGGAGATAGCAAGATCAAGGCAGAACCTTCTGAGGACACATAAACTCAAGTCAAAGGGAATGCAGAGACCACAGTTATGGAACTGTGAAGAGTAAGGCAGACCCCAGTTATAGAACAGAGATAAGATAGACATTAGCATGTGCACTGACCAAGTATATGGGACATGGTCAATTCTACATTTGAAGCCAAGTGTTCTCAGGTCTTGTTAAGGAGACCATAAGGGATGAAAAACAGGCGGGCATTGGTGTCACTCAGGGTAGCTAAGAAAGTGGTACGGAACTTGGTCTCTTGTTTGATCCCTCAGAGCTGTACATGTTTTGTCTAGATTGTGGATCAAAGAGAGGAATGCACAACACACTTAAAGGAAAGACTATAATAGTATTGACTCATTTTGAGAATAATTAGAAATTGAGAGACAGGTCATTGTTACACACACCTCCACATTAGGCCTCAGTCCATAAATCTTGATGACTCTGTCTCCTGAACTCTCCTGCAGCCAGTATCTCCTTGCAGTTGAGGGAGTATCAGGCAAAATGAACAGACACAAGTGTTGTCTTAGGTTTAGGACCCCCTTTATCACTCAAGGTAAAGACTTCAGAACTCAGAATACTACATTTTTATCTGATGCATGGGAATGGATAAAATGTTGAACTACATTACAGATGAAGCTGAAATTAATTTTCATCAGTCTCCATATAAATTATTCATGATGAAAAAAAATTAAGGTGAGTAGATGTGATATATCACCATTAGTCTTCATTTAACCCAGCTGAGGGGTGGGCCAGGAGGAAGACGCATTGCATATATCAGAAAAATGGGCAGAATTGATGATAAATTCATATTCACTTCCTTTTCAGAGTAGTCAGGAGTCGCTCTCATGAACCCAAAATTCATATTAAGTGTACAAATTAGCTCCATGCTTTCATTTGAAAGCAATGTCTGGTTTGTTCTGTCTTGCAGTAACATAATTATTTCAGCAATGCAAATTTGTGAAGAAAACTGAGGGAAAGTTTCAATGACTGAAACATTAAAGCTGTAATCCCTTAATCGTTAAGTCTTGGATGGGATGAGCTCTCTCAGAATCTGACACCCATGAAAGGAAAGAGGGTTCAGTATTTTTTGGACTTTGCTTACACATAATCATAAGTCAAAGCAAGACCATCCCTGGAAAGTATGGAGTCAGGTGTGATGATCAACTTCACAATCCTTTCCTAGCCACCAAACTCCTGTTCTCCACAAGGAATGAAGACTGAGGCAAAGCAGAGAAAGGCCCTGGCCTAGACAGGCTCCAAGTATATAGAGCACCACCCAAGTATGTCACAGAGGGAAAAGGGCTGGGAAGGATCAGGGAGGTAGAAATTACTTCACACAGCAAAAATTTAGTTTGCTGTCTTAGTTATCTAGTGCTGCTATAACAGAAGTACTGTAAGTGGATGGCTTTAAGAAAGAGAAATTTATTCTCTCACTGTCTAGGAGGCTAGAAGTCCGAATTCAGAGTGTCAGTTCCAGAGGAAGGCTTTCTCTCTCTCTCAGCTCTGGGGGAAGGTCCTTGTCATCAATCTTCCCCTGGTCGAGGAGCTTCTCAGTGCAGGGATCTCAGGTCCAAGGGACATGCTCTGCTCCTGGTACTACTTTCTTGGTGGTATGAGGTCCCCACAGACTAAATTATGACATAGGGCTGGAGAGCTTATGTAGATCTGAGGTAGGCAAATGAAGGTGTACTGCTGGCCTTGCCAGCTGAAGGCAAGCTGCTTCTGGTGGTCCTTTGAAACAGGTATGGAGAAAAAGGCATTGGCCAGATCAATAGCTGCATACCAACTATCAGCAAATGTATTAATTTGTTCAAGCAATGAAACCATCTGGAACAGCAGGTGCAATTACAGTCACTACCTGGTTAAATTTTCCAAAATCTGCTGTCATTCTCCAAGATCCATCTGTTTTTTTGCACAGGCCAAATAGGTGAGTTGAATGGGGATGTGGTGGAAATCACCAACCCATTATCCTTCAAGTCCCTGATGGTGGCAGTAATCTCTGCAATCCCTCCAGGAATGTAGTATTGCTTTCGGTTTACTATTTTCCTAGGTAGAGGCAGTTCTAATGGCTTCCACCCTGCTTTTCCTACCATAATAGCCCTTACTCCATTTGTCAGGGATCCAAAGTGGGGGTTCTGCCAGTTGCTGAGTATATCTGTTCCAATTATGCATTCTGGAACTGGGGAAATCACTACAGGATAGGCTCAGGGACCCACTGGACCTACTGTGAGATGGACATGACTTTAGATTCCATTAATAACCTGACCACCATATGCCCCCACTCTGACCAGTGGGTCTCCTGGAATTAGTGTCAGTTCAGAGCCAGTATCTAGTAATTTCTGAAAAATCTGATTATTCCCTTTTCTCCAATGAACAATCACTCTCATAAAAGGCCATAGATCCCTTTGGGGCAGGCTAGGAGAAAGATTAACAGTATAAGTTTGTAGCAGTGTATTGGAGTCCTTTCTCAAGGGGACCTGAACTTCCTTTATTCAATCAGCCCCACGTTCACTCCCAGAAGCTTGGAATGTCCTGTGGATTCCTCAGACTTGTGGCTGGCATCTGCCTATTTGACAGTCTGAAGGATGATGTCCTTTTAACTTGTAAACTCTGACCTAGCTCTGGGTGGCTAGGGTCAGAGAGAGAAAGTGCCAGGAGGGCAGCTGGTGACAACATTGGAGAAGTGGGACATGAGGACTGGATTAATCCTCACATTTTGTGGATTGGATTCATGTTGTTCCTTACAGTGCAGGCAGCAAGTGTAGGGTGGAAAACTGAAGTTTTCTCAACTGGCAATCCATGAAGTTCCAAGGGTGTCTTAGGCTGGGTTCTCTAGAGAAGCAAAACCAGTAAAGCACTTAAGTATATATATAGAGAGAGAGAGATTTATATGAAGGAAATGCCTCACACGATTGTAGAGGTTGGAACGTCCTAAATCCATGTGGGCCAGGATAGAGGCTTCTCCTGATTCATGTAGCTGCAGGGGCTGGTAAACCCAAGATCAGCAGATCAGACAGCAGGGCTCTTGCTCACAGGCTGCAAAGATCAATGGATCCCAAGATTGGCAAGTAAGCTGCTAGCTCAAGTCCCAAGAACTGGAGGTCAGGTGAACAGGAGGCAGCTGCAGGATCCAGAGTGAGAAAAATCCCACAAGTCTTGCCAGAAAGTCCACTTTTATAGTCAATGCAGGGCACATGCCCAAGGAAACTTACTTGCAACTGATTGGCTACTCAGAGCAGATCCCATCATGGGGTGACCGCATTATATCAAATCTCATCACGGAAGTGATCATATCATCATATGGCTGCCAAACTATATCATAACTGCCAAACCACTGAGAATCATGGCCCAGCCAAGTTGACACATAACCCTAACAACGATCACACCAACTTTGTTGCCAACCAATGTATTTTCAGATGCATTAACCAGTTGCCATTGAGTAGATTCTAACTCATTGTGACCCAATAAGTGTCAGAGTAGAGCTGTGTTCCATAACGTTTTCAACATCTGATTTTTTTCTGAAGTATATCACCAGGCCTTTCTTTGAGGTTTTTCTGAGTAGACTCAAACTTCCAATGATTTGTTTATTAGCTAAGCCTGTTAACCATCTGCACTACTCTGAGACTCCTCAAATTCATTAAATCAGCACATTTCTGCTGGGTCTTGTGTTGGGTGGTGAGGACACCAAGGTGAATAGGTCAAAATTCCTGCCTTGAAGAAATCAATGTTGTTGTTAGGAGCCATCGAGTCAGTTCCGACTCATAGCGACCCTATGCACAACAGAACGAAACACTGCCCGGTCCTGTGCCAGCCTTACAATCATTGTTATGCTTGAGCCCATTGTTGCAGCCACTGTGTCAATCCACCTCGTTGAGGGTCCTCCTCTTTTCTGCTGACCCTGGACTTTGCCAAGCATGATGTCTTTCTCCAGAGACTGATCCCTCCTGACACATGTCCAAAGTGTATAAGATGCAGTCTCACTATCCTTGCTTCTAAGGAGCATTCTGGTTGCACTTCTCCCAAGGCAGATTTATTCATTCCTCTGGCAGTCCATGGTATATTCAATATTCTTCACCAACACCACAATTCAGAGGCATCAATTCTTCGGTCTTCCTTATTCATCGTCCAGCTTTCACATGCATATGATGCAATTGAAAATACCATGGCTTGGATCAGGCGCACCTTAGTCTTCAGGGTGACATCTTTGCTCTTCAACACTTTAAAGAGGTCCTTTGCAACAGAATGCAATGCATCTTTTGATTTCTTGACTACCACTTTCATGGCTGTTGATTGTGGATGCAAGTAAAATGAAATCCTTGACAACTTCAATCTTTTCTCCGTTTATCATGATGTTGCTCATTGGTCCAGTTGTGAGGATTTTTGTTTCCTTTATGTTGAAGTGAAATCCATGCTGAAGGCTGTGGTCTTTGATTTTCATTAGTAAGTGCTTCAAGTCCTCTTCACTTTCAGCAAGCAAGGTTGTGTCATCTGCATAACGGAGGTTGTTAATGAGTCTTCCTCCAATCCTGATGCCCCGTTCTTCTTCATATAGCCCAGCTTCCTGGATTATTTGCTCAGCATACAGATTGAATAGGTATGGTGAAAGAATACAACCCTGACGCACACCTTTCCCGACTTCAGACCAATCAGTATCCCCTTGTTCTGTCCAAACAACTGCCTCTTGATCTATGTAAAGATTCCTCATGGGCACAATTAAGTGTTCTGGAATTCTCATTCTTCGCAATGTTATCCATAATTTGTTATGATCCACACAGTCAAACGCCTTTGCATAGTCAATAAAACACAGGTAAACGTCCTTCTGGTGTTCTCTGCTTTCAGCCAGGATCCATCTGACATCAGCAAGGATATTCCTGGTTCCACGTCCTCTTCTGAAACCAGCCTGAATTTCCGGCAGTTCCCTGTGGATATACTGCTGCAGCCATTTTTGAATGATTTTCAGCAAAATTTTGCTTGCATGTGATATTAATGATATTGTTCTGTAATTTCCACATTCAGTTGGATCGCCTTTCTTGGGAATAGGCATAAATATGGATCTCTTCAATACTCTTCAATCAATAGTCAGGGAAATAGGCACCTAGATAAATAATCACAATGTAAAAGGTGCAACGATAGAGAAAGGCCAGAATACCACGGGAGTGTTTCCTTTGCTTATTGGGATTGTGAATGTGTGTAGTTCTGTTCTGTGCTCAACTACTAGCTGCAAGGTTGGCAGTTCAAATGCACCCAAAGGCACCTCAGGCCTGGCAAACTGCTTCTAAAAGGTCACAGTCTTGAAAACCCTATGGAGCAGTTTTACTACGCACATATGAGTCAGAATCAACTTCAAGGTGAGTAACAACAACAACACGGTATTGTGTGCATAAGAGTGTAGGCAACAGGCACTCTCACAGGGTGCTGGTTGGAAATGTAAGTTGGTACAAACTTTACTGAGATGATTTGGCAAATCTCTCCAGATTACAAACGCACCTACGTTTAATCTAGCACTTTCTTAGGAATTTGTCCTAGAGGTGCACTCACCCTTGTGCATAATGTAACAGGTTAATCATTGCAGCATTGTTTGTGACAGAAAAATATTGGAAACAACCTAATTGTGCATCACAGGAGACTGAGCAAATAAATGTCAGCCTGGTGCTTTTTCTGGTGCTACAATGCAATAACGTGTGCCATACAAGAATGAGGAGGTTCTTTATGGTCTGCTATAGAATGATCTCCAAGATATAGTACTGAGAAAAAGCATAAGATGTATGTAAAGAGGAGAAAAAGAATAAATATAAGTATTTGGCTGTATATGTACAAAAGATCTCTAAAAAGTCACAATAAACTGATCAATGTATCACCGTGGAAGGGGAAAACTGGAGGGGTAGACTACAGGAACGTACAAGAGAGCGTTCACCTTATACTTTTATACCTTTCGAAGTTTGAATCATGCAACCATATCGCCTATGAAACATAATTATATAATAACTTTAAAGAATACACTTTGTAGTATGGTCTACTTTGACTGGAATTTGGGTTACGCACAAGTGTGATGGAACCCCTGGGCGGTGCAAACGGTTGAAACACTCACCTGATAACTGAAAAGTTGGAAGTTTCAGTCTACCCAGAGGTGCCTCAGAAAAAAAGCCTGGTGATCTACTTCAGAAAGATCAGCCACTGGAAACCCTTTGGAGCATACGTCTACTCTGACACACTCAGGGTTGCCATGAGCAGGAGCTGGCTCACTGGCAAGTTGTTTATGAGTTTGGTGGGTGGTGGGGTTGTGGAAGATGAGCCCCAAGAGGTTGGAGGTGAAAGAATTTTTACCCCCACTTAGGAAGAACCGTGTGATGGTGTGGTGGCATGGCATTCACAGCACTGGCCGTGAGGGTGAAGAGCTATGGCTTTAGAATCCCACTTCTGCCACTGACTGGCTACCTGGGGCCTTGAGCAAGGTGTTAGGGTCCTTCAGCTCATATCTACCTCTCAGGTGAGGTAGCTTGTGAGATAGTGTCTGGCTCAGTGCTGGGCTCAGGGGACTTCCAGTAAATCCATCTCCTCCTCTCCTTCCTCTTCCTTTCTTCTTTCTGTTCTGCCCTAGGCTGACTCAGTTCTTGGATTTATACCTACAGGCAGTCTCTGGGTTATGAACACGCTTGCCCCTTATGGTTATGTAAATTTGCCCTAGTTTCGAAACGACTGAACCAATTCCTACTCACAACAAATTCTTCATCACAATCACCTTTGCTTGCTGTGTGTGCGGGTTTTAAATCACTGAAAAGGCTTCAAGAGTTTTCTTGCACTAACTTAAGTCTAAATAAGAACTGTATGCACCTATTTCGACTTACCTACAAATTCAACTAGAAGACACAGTTAGGAATGGATCTTGTTGGTAACCTGGGGACTCTCTGTATGGATCAGAGAAACAGAATGCCTATGTCGTTCATTCTCACAGTGATTGACGAGCAAGCCGTTTAATTCCATGTTGCCCCGTGGTTTTCAGTGTCCTTTTTTTCTACAGTCAAAATGGCAGTTAAAAAAACAAAATCAAGGTCCATTGTTTTAATTATTTTGTCCACCAGGGGACATGTTAGCACAGTTTCATGCAACTCAGAGGGAGGTCTCATGAGTCAATAAGGCACAGAGAAAATGTATTGAAAATGGAATTGAACGTGAGAGGCTAATACTGAACACAGAAGTGTACCCAGATTAGCTCTGGCAATTCCATTTAACCTGACTCTTGCCATTAGAAAAATATCATTGCTCTGTAGTTTACTTCTCTGCCAGAGTGACTAGGTAGTTGAGCAAGGCTCAAGATGTCATGCAGGCAATTTAGAATCATGGTAGGGAAAGGGAGAAGTTGGTTTAGAATGCAGTATGCTTGCTAATAACCAGAGGCTGGGGATTTGGGTTCTGTCAGAAGCCAGAGCATTCGTGGAGCAGGGCCTGAAGGCAGTGGGGACCAAGACCCTAGAGCCACCCCTGAGAGGGGAATGGGAGTGGGTGGGGTACCCACGGACTTATTTATTTTGGAAAAAGTTATTGTTTTGGTTTATATATTTTTATAAACTGAAACATGCCTCTCCACTTCTCCAGGTGTCTTTCCTTTTTTATTTGTTTATTCAACACACATTTATTGTCAATTATTAGCCCAGAATTGTGTAAAGCAATCAGAATACAAAGAAAAATAAGGCAGATGTCCACCTTCCCCTCTTCTCTACTGAACGTGTTTTCTTCAGTTCAGAATGTCCAGCAATATCAACATGAAACACCACACACACGCACACACACACATATGCACAGCTGATTGTTGCTAAATGATTGGTAGTATAAAAACAGTGAAAAGCATCTTATGTTTCTGTGGAGAGATTAGGCCAGGTATTGGCATGTGAATTTGATGCTTCCCCAGAAAAGACCATCAAGAAGGTAATGCTAAATCAAAAGACTCAGTATGCATGTTACACCACCTCAACTAAGTGGCCAAATTTAGCATGACCAATAATAGAACAAACTGACATTGTGCACCTCCTGCTATAGGGTCACTGTGAGTCGGAATCAGAATCGATTGGACCACAATGTGTTTGGTTTTTTTTTTTTTAATATATAAGGGAATCAGGAATGGGAAATATACAATATTATCTGAATCTAATTAGGAAGAAACAATCAGAAAATGGGTGTTCTATAAGACAACTGGCCAAGACTACTAAAAATTGACAACGTTATGTGTGGTGGCCACCTTCCGAGAGGCCCCCAATGATCCTAGCCTCCTAGTATTCCCACACTGAATAGGTCTGACGTGTGTAAAAAATAGCATATTGTGGAAATGACTGTATATATAACTTCTGAGGCTGGGCTGTAAAAGATATTGTGACTTCTGTCTTGCTCTCTCTTGGACAGGTCACTCTGGAGGAAGCTAATTACTGTGTTGTGCGGACTCATTCCCAGTTATATGGAGAGTCCCACGAGAGAGGAGCTGAGGCCTCCTGCCAACAACCAGAACCACCTTCCCAGCCATGGGATTGAGCCACCTGGGAAGTGACCCCCAGACTCAAACAAGCCTTCAAGAGACTGTATCCTCAGGCGACCTATTCACTGCAACCTCATGAGAGACTTTGAGCCAGAACAGCACAGCTGGGTTATCTCCAAATTTCTGACCTACAGACTCTGTGGGTTAATAAATGTTTACAGTTGGTTTGAGCCAGTAAGTTTTAAAGGAATTTATTATGCAGAAATAGATAACCAATATATCGTGAAAGACAATAAAAACAAAATATTGCCATTGAGTCAATTTCAACTCATAGTAACCCTATAGGACAGGGTAGAACTGCCTCACAGGGCTTCCAGGAAGCAGCTAGTAGATTTGAACTGCTGAACTTTTGGTTAGCAGCCAAGCTCTTAACCACTGTACCACCAGGATTCCAGATGATAAAAGGCAAAGGAATTATTCTAGATTGTTATTGTTGTGTGCCATCGAGCTAGTTCCAACTCATAGAGACCCATGTGACAGACTAGAACTACCCCCATGGAGCCGCTGGGTTGGTTCAAACCGCCAACATTTCATCTGAGCACCTATTTGTCCAATGGGGCTCCTTTATTCTAGATTAAAGAAAACTAAAAGGGCATGTAATGTACAAACCTTCACTGAATCCTGAATGAGGGGAGAAGACACCTAACAGGACATTTGGGGGACCTTGGGGAAATTTGGATAACATTATCAAAACAATGTTGAATTTTTGATACGTGATAATGGTATTGTGGTTAAGTGGCTGAATGGCTTTTTTTCTTAGGAGATGCAAGCTGGAGTATTTAGAGGTGAAATGTCAATGTGCTGGTACTATTTAATACTTTCATATATAAATCAATTATAAATTTATACAGAAAGATTAAGCAAATGCAGTGAAATGAATCTCAGGTTAACCTTTAGAGAGCATAAACTGTAGCTATAGAGTGAACCTTGGAGAGCTCAGGATGAAAGATCCATTGTTTTCCTAATGTCGCTAGGTGGTCCAAATGGTTTATGTGCTCAGCTGCTAACTGAAAAGTTGGAAGTTGAAGTCCTTCTAGAAATGCCTTGGAAGAAAGGCCTGGCAATCTACTTCCCAAAAATCAGCCACTGAAAACCCTATGGGTTCACAGTTTTACTCTGACACACATGGGGTTGTGATAAGCTGGAGTCAACTCAACAGCAAATGGTTTCCCTAACAACTGAACATACAGATGAATTCTAAGCAACCCTGATGAGTAGAATTTCTTCTCTATAGTTAACTTGGACAGTCCAATCCAAAGGTGACCCTTCAGGCCTTCACCTGCCTTTGCCCTAAACTTCTGCCCCAGACATTGCTGTGTCTAAAAGGTCCCCTTTTGTGAGCCAATATCTGGGTTCAGCCTGTGTTGCCCTCCTCCTGCACTCTCTGGCTGCTTCTGGAAGGCAATGTCAGTGGCTCTCATTCTAGTAACCCTTGGCAGGGCCTCTGTAATTCCAGGCTCGTACAGGTGGAAACTCCTGATTTTGTCTTGGTCAATACCACCAGCCTTCTCTACCATTCCTGCCCCCTTCCAAATATTACAGAGACCTCTCTTCTCCTGTTCTGCCTTTCTCAGAAAGGAGAGAAAACCTACTCCGTCCTCAAGGCTCATACTCAGACTTGGATCTTGCCAGTTATTTCCCAGTTACTTAGCCCAGTAGCTGAGGAAAAAGGACTCTGAATCACCGCCTTCCAGTCCTTCTTGAGACTCACCCAGGTGGAGGGGAGCCACTTGAACCTTCGGAGGGCATTCCTTACTTTGACTGATACACAGCCTGCTCCTTGGGGGGATTTGTCTTTCAATTCTGAATGGTGGCCCAAGGTGGCCATTCGCGGGACATGCAAGGGCCCTCAAGTGAGAAGCTCTGATCGCTTGCGTGTAACTCAGGCCTAGCTCCAGGCCTGAGGGCTTTTGAGTTTGCAAAATGCCTTTACATATAGCATCACATCTAATTGTCACAAGTACCTGTGAGGTCAGCAGGTATGATGTTATTCCCATTTGAGAGAGGAGGCACTGAGACTCAGAAAGGTGGGTGACTGGCAGAGCCACCCAGCAACTAAGTGATGGAGATGGGCCTCCACTCTAAAGGAGGCCAGGATTGTAGGAGGTGCACGTGCTTTCCTGATAGACCTGACTGCAAATCCTGACGTTACCATTTCTTAGGCATACAGCCATGGACAAGTTAGTTTCTCTGAGTCTCTCAGTTTCCTTATTTGTAAAACAGGGCTAAAAATATTACCTCCCTAATTTTATGAGGTGTCCCTGAGTGGTGCCTAAAGACTGGTGGTTCAAACCTACCCAGAGGCACCTCACAAGAAAAGCCTGGAGATCTGCTTCCAAAAGGTCACAGCCTTGAAAACCCGATAGAGCAGTTCTACTCTGCACACTGGGGTCACCATGAGTCAGAAATGACTCGATGGCAACTAGCAACAACAACAAATTGAGATAAGATGAATATTAAAATACTGGAAAATAGTAGGTGCTCAATAAATTTTTGTTTTCTCCCTGCTAGCCCAAAGTCCTCTGGCTACCCTATACAGTTTCTCTTACTAGAAACACTTCAGCCTCTTTAAGTCTGGGAAATCACACTCTCGTTTTTGATCAGGGGGTTAGTGACAGAAAAGAAAAGCTCGTTGCTATGAAAAGCAGTCGCATTTTGAGCTTATAGGAAGGCATCTTAGTTCTAGTGTGAGCATCTGCTCCTGAGACTTGCGCGCAGCAGAAGTCACCTGGAAGCCAGGGGCCAGCTGTGCAGACCATTAGCTAGTTAAACTGCCAAGCTGTGTGATGTGAAGAGCCGAGGAGAGGCCGACTTCATAGCCGGGGCAGGCTTGTCACTCATCAGGCAACAGCTGAAGGCATGCAGGTATCCAACAGGTTTTCTAACCCACTCAGGTCCTAGGAATACCATTAGCACCAGTATTGGATCACTGTGCATTTGCCTAGCTTATTTCCCAACAAGAATTCAGGGAGACTATCTGCTCTGCACTTCTGGGCTCTTCGGGGTCCATGAGGAGGCCTTGGAGCCACCCTGGCTTTGGATTGGACAAATGGGTCAAGGAGGGTCCCGAAAGTTAACAGGTCCACTGAGGTTTGCCTGTTCTTGTGTCCTAGATGGTGAGGACTTGGGGGGAGGCTGCTAACTGGGCCTGCAAGGACCCCGGGCTGGGTTCAACTTGCCTCTGGTATAGAGTGTGGGGTGGAGATACAATTACCAGAGCAGCCTGCTATGGGCTTCTGGTTAGAGCCAAGGTAACAACCTGAGCCCAAGATAAAATCAAACAAGAAGAGATGAGGCATTAAAAAGCAAATAGCTTAGGGACTGTGTGCTGATATCAAAATAGATGGAGGGAAGATAAACCTAGAAGAATTTCCAGAGCCAGAATTCAGGGATGGACAAATGACTTTTAAGGGACATCTGTGGCCACTGGCATGGTTAGGCCATGATCAGTTAAAGGGGCCAAGGAAAGAGAGCATTATTCATTTTTATGTTTCTAATATACCTAACACATGGTAGCTACTCAGCAAATTCTGTTGAATGAATGGATTTATTCAATGAGGCCAAAAGTAAGGCCCAGCTTTAAGCTTCTCCTTTGACCTGGTAGAAGGGACTACTATGGAAAAACTCTTGTCCCTTCTATCCCCCTCTGGTATAAATCAAGACATTCAAGAGATTATTTTTATTCTTTTCTTTATGGGTTGGGAGCTGTATTCAGTCTTTCCAGATAAGACATAATCCAAAATATCCCTAATGCTCACCAACAGTAAGTTCTACTTCTGAATTCTGAGGAGGGCCAGACCTTTCCCTGGTGTGCTCAGAGCAGTGAAGAGATGGATTCAGAAGCAAAATGAACTGAGAAAGATGCAACCTAGAAAATGCTTTCCAGTTGCTGTGCTGGGGGGCACTGTAAATTACTACAGTAGGATCCTGAGCTCCACCACTGGAACATTGCCATGAGAGACTGCCGGGGAGACTAATCCCCAGCTGACGCTATTGGGGTGGCACTAGGTCGCACAACTGACTGACACACAGGGAATTTGCTTTTGACTAAAAGCTCCTTCCTGTTTCTTCACGATATTTGTTGTGGTTAAGTCATGTCTTTTCCCTCCCTGGACTTTTGCAATTTATTTTTGCTTACTTATTTGTTTTTTAACCAAATTAAAAATTAAACCAGTGCATAGTATTTTTTGAGATTTGATTCATCTCTCCAGTCTGACTAATCCTTTTTAACTCTATACAATCAAATATATTCAAGATTTATTGAGCAGCTACTATGTACCAGGTGCTTCCTGTATTGCCTTTAATTTTCATAACAAGCCTGAAGGTATTATTGTCATAACCATTGTATAGGTTATGAAAGTAAGGCTCATCAATGACTCGCCCAGCAGAGGCAGAGGTAGAATTTGAAGCCAGAATTTTTTAGCTCTGAAGTCCATGACTTATCTAGATTATGATATACTGAAATAGCAACTCTGAAAAGTATGCTCTCTAGGCCATCTAGTCATCCATGTGATTGATGAAAATACTGAACCTGGCACCTGACACCAGGGCCTGAGCCCACACACAGAGCCCTGCCACTCAGCAGTTCTGCCTTGGTCATCTTCTCAGCGTAAGGCCGTTCAGGCAGTTGTGGGTCTCCCTGGTACTTTGCTCTTAGTACAGATTTCTCCATGCTGACTAAAAGGATATCATGGGTTTTCATGTAGGGCCTTGCCCAAACAGAGGAGCCATATGTCCTTACATTCGATATATATTGGTCTAATCTGTTTTAACAAGAAGGAAATTAGCTTTGTCTACCATAACTTAAAAAAAAAAAAATTTTTTTTTTTACCATAACTTGTTACTTAAAGAAACCTCTACCTTCCTTCCTCACTTTCTCCTTCTCTTCTTGGTACCTTTATCTTGTCTTAGTAAGGATTTCAGATGTCTTATAGGAAAAAACCTACAATACAATGGTTTGATAGTTAATATTATATGTCATCTTGGCTAGGCTCTGATTCTCAGTGGTTGGGCAGATACTAGACTCGTTCTTCCACAATGTAATATAATGTAATTATATTCCACGATGTGATCTGATGTGATCAGCCAATCGGTTGAAAGGGGAGTTTCCTTGGGGGTGTGGCCTGCCTCTAGCATATAAATGGATCTTTTGGCAAAGCTCAGGCACTCTCAACTCTGCAATCCTGTGGTCCAGTAGAGGTCTCCAGCCTAGCACCCGACCTATGGATTTGGGACTTGCCAGCCCTCACAGTCGCATGAGCCATCTCCTTGAAGAAAATCTCTCTGTGTATAGTTTCACTACTTTTACAGTGAATTAGTACAGATTTATACAGTCTCACTAGTTTTGTTTTTCTAGAGAACCCAGACTAAGACAAATGGTAAACCACAAACAAGCAATATTAAGTGGGACCAAGGAGTTATAAATCAGAATAGGAACATCAGCCAGAGGCAGGAAATATAATCTAATTGTACAGACTGTAAAAATTTTCATAATTGATATAGTTGACGCCTGAAGCTGCTTCCTAGCAACTCACAATAAAATTTGAGACTGTACATTACATAACCTTTATCAAAATTGGAGAAAAAAATCATGCTGGTTACTTAGCAGGAAAAAACTTTGACTATTACTTAGCTCTAAAAGAAAATGTTCACACTTTGTTAAGAGTACTAAAATCAAATCTAGGTGCTCACGATCAACCCTTCCAGAATCTTTTTTTTTCTTTACAAAAGTTTATTTTAGCTCAAAAGCTATATAACCAAAGTTATCTTAATTCTACAAAGAAGGGAGAGGGTCTTTGACTTCATGCCACCGTTTCTTTAGAACCTCATCTTTTTCATCAAATCTGGCCACAAATCAAATTTCTGTGTATCCCTGTTTTTAGGTAATTCATCTTGCAGAAGAGGCCAAGTACAAACACGAAAAGTAACTGGCTAAACAAGTAGGAAAGTGTTTCATAATGATGTTCAAAGATCATACAGTTCAGGGTTAATCTCTGGAACTTGATCTGGACCTCGACTTTGAGCAAGATCTAGAACAGGATCTTGATGTGGATCTGTTAGAAGCTTGTAAAATCTACTTTCTTTCTCCTTATGAGAATCTAGTCTCTAGTATTTTCAACAACTTTTAGAGGGTAGCTACAGCTGCTACCTAAAATTGAGGGAAACATTTCCTAGCAAAAAATAAATAAATAAATAGACTCTTCTTATTGAAAATGATTGCTTTCATTCAACAAATTTTAGAATGTACTCTGTGTGGAATTAAATGATAAATTCAAACCATGAATGAGTCTCTGAAAAAGTTAGAAGAAACTCCTCACTTATCAACATGGTTAGATTCCAAAGACCAGGTCATTATGCACAAATTGATGTTATACAAAAACAGAAGATGACCACATCAGGTCACAAAATGGAGGATGACTACGTCATTACATAGCTGCCAAACTATATTATATAACTGTCAAGCCACTGAAAATCACAGCCCAGCCAAGCTGACACTTTACCTTAACCATCACAGCCAGCGTTACTCTCACTTTGCACCTCAGTGTTTGTTACTGCCAGACATACGCCATTAATGTGAAAAATAGTCACATAGTAGATTTTTTACTGTTGTTGTAAATGCAAAATGTCAGATAACAAGTTAGTCAATAAGTGTATGTTACCATGATATTTGATGACAGAAAATAATTTTGTTGAAATAAGTATTTTGAGAATTCAAGTGCTCAACTGTTTATTGTGCTTCTCATCAAATAAGAAAGACAAAAAATACAGTTGATTTTTGTTATTCATGGCAATTATGGTCTATAAAGTCATTGTGAACACTGAATTAGTAAATACTGAATCATTGCTCCTGGGGAAACACAGAGTTGGGTTCCTGCAAGCCTCTGGTCACAACATTTTCATCAACAGATCAATACATAACCTTGTTTTCTGTGTGTTTCCATTTAAAGATCTCTTATTTAGTGTATAGTGCTGATTCATTAACTTTGAAATCATGGCCAACAGCACTATAACTCATGCCTAAATGAAGCTTATCAGACAAACATATTTCCTCTTTAAGGTACAGCACAGCCTTCTTGCATTTAGGAACTCTAGAAATTGTGTCAGCACTACACTTTGGGGCCATTTTAAACAGCAAAATCACAAAAATGTGGAAAAAAAAAAGTGGCACTAAATACACTGAGCAGAGGGCACTTGCGTACAGTATGAGAGCTGAAACAAGAAGGCAATATTGCTTTGCTCAACTTCAGCTAGAAATGTGCACCTTGGGTGACTCAATTTTTTTGTTCTTCTGCATATGTACACAAAAGTGCTGTGAGTATAGACTTCAGGGTTACAAATACATTTTAACAATTTGGTGAATTTGCAAATATAAAATCCATGAATAAAAAATATGGACTTATTTACATTCTATGACCACAGGAACACAGTGAAACAGGAGCACTGTTAGAAAACAGGCAAGTGTGACAAAAACCAAAAAACCAAACCCATTGCTATCGAGTTGATTCTGACTCATAGTGACCCTAAAGGACAGAGTAGAACTGTCCCATAGAGTTTCCAAGGAGCACCTGGTGGATTTGAACTGCTGACCTTTTTAGTTAGCAGCCAAACTCTTAACGACTACGCCACTAGAGTTTCCAAGTGTGACGAAGTTCTTGCTTAAATTTAAAACATTGCATGCTCTGCTTCTTTTTCCAGTGGTGAAATATAATACATACAAAATAGTGTATAAACTATATATGTAGTTTGTGAACAATTGTAAAGTAAATGCTCATGTAACTACCACCCTAAGTAAGAAAGAGAATACTTTTGTAACCTAACCCCACAAATGCCAGTAGATTTCCATTAGTCCTTAAACTAGCCGGAGCCAGGTTTGGCCCACCCTGCATGTACTGAAGGGCCAGCTGTGACTGCTAATTGACCTCAACAGAGGATGCAGCAACAAGTGGAATGAATGAGAAGGAAAATCATCACCTGGATCCTATTCTAAAGCAAGAGGTCTGACAAGAACCACATCACCCTGTTTCCTGGCCACCTTCTAGAATTTTCCTTCCCCAGGATGTCTGCGCAGCCACCATATTACTGCCCAAATCACATATAAACCCTACTTTCCAGTAGCTCGGAAACCCTGGTGGCTAGTGGTTAAGTGCTACAGCTGCTAAGCAAGAGGTCTGCAGTTCAAATTCACCAGGTGCTCCTTGGAAGCTCTGCGAGGCAGTTCTACTCTGTCCTACAGGGTTGCTATGAATCAGAATCAACTCAATGGCAGTGGGTTTGGTTTTGGTTTCCCAGTAGCTCAGGGAGTCAGATCTGAGGAACTTCCTCCTGGCTCCTTGCTCCATGCATTGCAATAAAGTTACTTTCTCAAAGACCAGTGTATAGATTATTGGCAGGCCTGAGAGTGCCTGACAAGGACCCACCTTCCCAGGTTCGGTAACACTGCCGGTACTCCAGGAGCCCCCTCATATCCCTTTCCCATCACAAACCTTTCTGCTCCACAGAGTTAACTGCTACCCTGAATTTTGTAATAATTTTTTCCTTTCTTTTCTTCATAATTTCCTGACCAATATATGTAACCTAAATAATATAATTTGGTTTTGCCTGCTTTTGAATTTGGTGTAAAAGAATTATACTGTGTGTATTTTTTATGCTATAAACACTCATCTGTCCTGGGGTACAGGTGTGTGTGTTTTGCTAAGGCATATACTGAGGACTGGAGTTGCTGGGTCTTAGGATATGTGCATCTTCAAATTTCCTAAATGAACCCCAATTGTTTTTCAAAGTGGCTGTACCAATTTATATTCCCTATCCTTGCCACAGAGCCCCAGTGGCGCAGTGGTTAAGAGCTCAGCTGCTAACCAAAAGGTCAGCAGTTCGAATCCACCAGTCACTCCTTGGAAACTCTATGGGACAGTTCTACTCTGTCCCATAGGGTCACTGTGAGTCAGATTCAACTCGGCACCAAGGGGTTTGATTTGTTTTGTTATCCTTGCCACAGGAGTCCCTGGGTGGTGTAAATGGTTAACATACTTAGCTGTTAACCGAAAGGTTGAAGGTTCAAGTCCACCTAGAGGTACCTCAGAAGAAAGGCCAGCGATCTACTTCCAAAAAATCAGCTATTGAAAACCTTATGGAGCATAGGTCTATTCTGACACACATGGAGTCACCAGGAGTTGGAACTAACTTTGACAGCAACTGTTGGTGTTTTTTGTTTTTTTTTTTTTTTTGCTGGTTTATCCTGGCCACTGCCAGTCAGGAGGGTATACAACATTATCATCTGTGGATTTAATATGCGTTTCCCTGATAGTAATATTGAGCACTTTTTCATGTACTTATTGTTTGTTTAGGTCCCTTGGTGGTGCAAATGGTTTGTGATTGGCTGCTAACCAAAAGATTGGCGGCTGGAACCCACCAATTCAAGGGCTGGACTGTTTATTCTGCAGCACCATGGAAGAAAGGCCTGGAGATTTGTTTCTGTAAAGATTGTTGTTGTTGTGTGCCGTCCAGTCGATTCTGCTTCATAGCAACCACACAGGACAGAACGGCCCCGTAGGGTTCCTAGGCTGTAATCTTTACAAGAGCAAATCGTTAGCTCTTTTCTCCTGCAGAGCGGCTGGTTCTTTTGAAACTCTGACCTTTCAGTTAGTAGCCAAGCTCTTAACCATTGCGCCACCACGGCTCCTCCATAAAGATTATAGCCCCCCCAAAAAAAACAAAAACCCTATGGAAGCAGTTCTACTCTGTAACACATGGAATCGCCATGAGTTGGAGTCAATTCAACAGCAATGGGATTGTCTATTTGGGTCTCCTTGATGTAAAGTGATTTTTGTCTATTTTTCTAATGATTTGTCTCCCTTTTCTTATTGATTTGTAGAAGTTTTCCATATATACTGAATACTAGCATTTTGTTGGTTTTCTGTGACATGGCTATCTTTTCTCTATCTATGACTTGTCTTTTTATTCTCTTTATGGTGTTTTCTGAGGAACTGAAGTTTTTAATTTTTAATGTGGTCCAATTTATCAATTTTATCTTTATTTATTTATTTACCTTTTTAAAGAATCATCCCCTACCTTTTATAACTTTGGCTTCTACATGGAATTGATTTTGTGTATGGTCTAAGGTAGGAGTACAATTCCATTTTTATCCACTCTAACATCCAGTTGTCTCAGTACCGTTTATTTTAAAGACTGACATTCTTCCACTAATCTGTGTTGACACTTCTGTCATGTTTCAGCACCCATATATTGATTTATTTAAGAGCTCTCCACTGTTTCATTGATCTATTTATGCCTGCACCAATACCACATTGTTTTAATTACCATAACTTTATAATTAGCCTGACATCTGGTAGACCAAATTCTCCACCCTGTTCTTAAACATTTCAGGATCTTAGCAACTTCCATAAAGCCTTAGAATTATCTTGTTGGATAGCACAAATATTTTGTTGGGGTTTTGATAGGAATGACAAAATCTACAGATAAATTCGGAGAAAAATTACATTCTAAAATATTGAGCCTTCTTATAATCTTAATATATAAGTTAGGATAGGCCAGTATATGCTGCAATAACAAAACCTTCTAATATCAGTGATTAAAACAACAGAGACACATTCTTCAAAATACACATCTCCATGTCAAGTTAGCAGGCAATATGCTCCACGGTTTCCTCACTCAGGGATCCATGCAGGCTGACAGAGGCATGGCCATCTGAAATGTTGCTGATTGCCATGGCAGGGGAAGGGATCGTGGTGAATCACACATTAAAAGTCTGCCAAGAATAATACAAATCAGTTACCTCTGCTCATATTTTACTGCCAAAGCAAGTTACAAACGTGGCCACACCGTCTTCAAAAGAACGGAAAAGTACAATGCCCAGAAGGAGGATAACTTGAAATATTGGTAAACATCCCTAGTGACTAATATACTTGTCAACTCCTCAATGCTTTTAAGGAACTTTTAAAAAAAAAACATAATGTTTCCAATATTTGTAGTTGTTTGTAGAAGGAAAGTTGGCCCAGAGAGTCTAGGTTGCTATTACCAGAAATGAAGGTCACAGTCTGTTTCTTTTTCCATAATTACATTTCCCTTTTTAATGTCTGTTGATATATAATGAGGCTTGGTTAAATATCTCTCTCTTGTTTAAAACATCTCTCTTTCCCCCACCAATAGTCCCAGGAAGTTAAGAAGCAAGCTGTGATTCTTCATGATATTTGACTATTTTAACTATAAAAATGTCATTTACTTTCACAGGACTATAAACTATAACCACACGTTTGTTATAACTACAAAACTTGTTTAACATTTATTTTAGGAAAATCTAGTTGTTTTCTTAAGCTATTAAATATATTTGTTGTGGGTAATTGATTTTGCTCACAACCTTTAAATACATTCACCAAGTCTTGTATCAATTAACCCTTAACTCTCTTTAACACACAAGCCTAATATTTATCAACTTACTACTTAATACAGGAGCTCCTTGGAAACTCTATGGGGCAGTTCTACTCTGTCCTATAGGGTCGCTATGAGTCGGAATCGACTCAACAGCAGTGGGGTGGGGACTACTTAATATACTATGAGTGGTTTCTTTCATTAGAAGGAAGACATTATATTCTAGTGAAGATTTTTCTCTCTGCAGCCTGCTTGAAATAAAAAGCTCCTCTAGCAGTTTCCGGTTCAAATACAATATGAAGATCCTTCCTTCCCCATGAAGGTCAAGTACTTTTGAACCCACAGGAGATAGACAGTGAACAAGACCAGTAAGGCCTGTGATCTCATGGAGCTGACACTCTAGAGCAGGAGTTGACAAACTGTGGGCTGTGGGTCAAAGCTACTCCCTCTGCCTCTATCTGTTGCCTCCGTGACCCATGCCCAGACGAACCTTAGAAACTGCATGTGAAAATGGCGTGCCTCAGCCTGGGACTTTGAACGATGGAGAGGGGTCTTTTCCTTCTCCCCCACTATGAGTGAGAAGCAAAATTCTATTGAAATAAGCCCTTCACATTTAAGAAATATGGACACTCGGAGCTTTGGGTAGTAGACGAGATGAGGATACACCGGATTAGACGCAGGAGAAGGAGTAGCAACAAGAGACAGGTCTGGGGGGAGAGATTAATGAACGTGTGCGAGTCACCGGATCCAGTACACAGCTGCATGGAACTGTCTGGCGTTCATGTGATAGTTTCAGGCTGGCGAGACTAGATCTGGAAGGTGTCATTATTCTAAGGGTAATTAAAGCCTTCTGTGAAAGGGATCGGTCACAAAGGAGTTGAATATTTCTTCTCTCTAGGCACAGAGCCGATGTGCAGAGCTCCATCATGATGTCCCAGTTCTTTAACTGTAAAACAGTTATCTATTCCAAAAAAATTGTTTTTGGTTTTTTGCTCTATGAACTATACCAGAAGGCACCTGTTTCCTTTGGAGCTATAAAGTGACTCCTCCCTTTCATTACCAGAGCCTGAAAAACAAAACAAAAAAACACAGGAGAATGCTGACCCCTGGTTCTGTTTCATAGCAAATGAATACTGATTAGAACAACATGCTGTCTGCCCTTCAAATGGGAAAAGATTCAATAAACCAGCTACTAGCTACACTACAGCAATGACAGAGGGAATCCAGGTTAGCAACTTCTCTAAAAATATTCTCCCTGGGGCAATTCTGCTGTCAGGAGTGAACTGTGAGTTAAACAAACTTTTCTGATTAGTGCCATTTGAGTGTTTTTCTTTTTTAGCACTCGCAAGGGGGAAAGGGTGAATGATGCTGTACACACCCCTCTAAATAGCTTAAATTTATCTACCTCCATTTCAGCTGCCATAGAAGTCATTCCAGAAAGCTTTGTGCCTAGTAATGCAAATGAACGCAGAAACACGTAATGTGAACGCGCCCAGCAACGTTATCATTCACCAACAGTTAGGTTCTTTTGGAAATATTAGTACCCTCCGGTAACTAGAAAGGCTAGGAGCTACTGGTCTCTTCTCCCCCCGATATTGCTATCAGGTGGTAAATTTCAATAGAAGCAAGTTGGCCAAGTTTTGCCATAGGTACATTTGTTCGTTCAGGCACAGAACAGTCCTGTAGTCTTTTTCTGCGCATGTGGTAGAGTCCTGCTCCCTGTCCTTAGGCACTTCATCAAGCACCTGCCTGGAAATTTCAATCCAAGACTGGTGCCATGATTTTGTGAAGGCTTCTAGTCAGATGGGGAAGACAGGGTCCACTATTAAGTGAAGGAAAACAGGACCAAAGGGAACTCTCAACCTGGAGATCCCCTCTGAAGGTGTTGGACTGCAGGGCTCACTGGATTCTTGTTGAATTCTTGTAAAATCTTTTTCTCTGGCCACATATGTAGAACATTATTCATTAATTAAAAAAAAAAATTATATCTAACATGCCTTACCTCTGGTATAGATTTAGATAACAATATTTGAAGAGTCTGTGGAGTTCTAATAGTTTCCTCCAAATGCCAACTATTTCTAAAGTGTAAATTAAGTTAACCTGCACATGGACCCATACCATGCTATTAAACTAAGAGAGTCCCTGCGTGGCACAAACGGTTAAGCGCTCGACTACTAGCTGAAAGGTTGGTGGTTTGAAACCACCCAGAGGCACCTCCGAAGATAAGCTTGGCAATTTGCTTCTGACGGTCCAGCAGCCTTGAAAACCCTGGGGAGCAGCTTCATTCTGCACACACGAGGTTGCCATGAGTCGGAATCAACTCAACGGCAACAACAACAATTTAAACTATTTTAAAATAAATTACTATACAGAATGCAACAACATACTGTATTTTTTTTAAATATAAAATTCTAACAAAGTCATGTTCTACATGCCAATTGACCTTTGATGATTCAGACCATTGCTGGTAATACAAAATGCACCCTCACGTATCACTAAAAAATTAGAATCTACCCCCACAAAAGAGAATGATGCCTGAAACAAAACAATCCATCAACATAAATATCGCTCATTTAGATACAATCTTGGAAGGAAAAGACTTGATTCTATAGATTCTGGTACAGCAACCCTCTAACTCGCTCCTCACCTCTCCAAGACATTTGTAGAGAAGGGTTAAAATCACTCCCAAAAGATTCATTTCTGTTCACCTAAGTACCACTTTTCATCAACTTTATTTTTTGGGGGGGAGGGGGGTGAAGGGCAGTAATTTTAATTAATACATTTTGTCAACAAGGTGTAGGGATGCCTTGTCAGCATGAGTATAGCACCCTTTGATCTCTAAAATAATATGTAAAGGTTTCTTAGCACCATCATGGACAGAGTAGTTCCAAAAATATGTCCTATTAAAAACTTAATAAGCCAATAAGCTTGTTATCAGGGTAATAAGTCTTGGTAACAGTTAGATGGTATAATATTGATCTTCACTGTAGCATTTAAGAAAGAAGCTTTCCGCATGGGTTATCTCTGTATTTACATAACAGCTCAAATGGAATTCAAATCTCTAGAAATTAAACTGAAGCAAAGGAACTTTTAGAAGTGGGGGAAAAATTATTATTTGAGGACATTAGAATGAGATACAGTTTATTGATTTGAAATGGTTCGAATGTTTATTTCTTAGGCCATTGTTGAGAACCTTCTTAACAATCTGGAGCCTACTCACAAAGACATACTATTTGCATGGTTATTAGAAGGAGAGATGTACCTCTCAATTTCTGTTTTAGTTTTGCTTCGATGGGTGCATAATCGGAGCCTATTCCTCTTTTCTCTACATTAGAGGATGTATGGATGGTTTATCTGATAATTTAACTGGGCCACCCTGATTGATCCCTGAACCTCACTGTTATGAATTGAATTGTGTTCCCAAAAAGTTAAGTTGAAGTTCTAACTTCCATATCTGTAAAGATGATCCTTTTTGGAAATTGAAGTTTTCTTTTGTTGTGTTAATGAGGTCATACTAGAGTAGGGTGGGTCCTAAACCTAATCACTTTTGAGTAGTGCCTTATGAATACAGAAGAGTAGACACAGAAACACACACAGAGGAAGAGAGATGCCAAGTGAAGATACAGCTACAAGTAGCAAAGGAATGCCAAGAAACATCAGGGGCTGCGGAAGCAGAAAGAGACAAGGATCATTCCTAGAGCCCACAGAGAGAGAAGGAGGGAGAGAGCCTAGTTTTACCAAAGCCCTGGATGCAGACTCTTAGCCCCCAAAACCGGGAGACAATACATCCCTGTTCTTCAAGGCCAACCATTTGTGGTATATTTTGTTATAGAAGCACTAGGTAACTGAGACACTCACTGCCTTACGCTGGGTTCTCTAGAAAAGCAAAGCCAGTAAAGCATATAAATACATATATGGAGAGAGATTTATATCAAAGAAATGGCTCGTGCGGTTGTAGACGTTGGAATGTTCCAAGTCCCTGGGTCAAGCTGCTCCTGATGCACATAGCCACAGGAGCTGGCCAACCCAAGGTTGGCTAGCCAGAGAGCAAGGCTCTTGCTCACAGGCTGTGAAGATCGATGAATCCCAAAGATAGGCAGGCAAGACTGCATGTAAACTGCTAGCTCAAGTCTCAGACAAACAGGAGGCAGCTGCATGATCCAGAATGAGCAAAAGCCCCCAAGCCTTTCCAGAATATCCAACGCAGGCCACACACCCAAGAAAACTCCCTTTCAGCTGATTGGGTACGCACAATGGATCCCATCATGGAGGGAATCACATAATATCAAATCTCATCATGGAAGTGATCACACCATTATACAACTATCAAATCACTGAGGATCATGGCCCAGCCAAGTTGACATACAACTTCAACCATTACACTCACCTTCCAGTAATGCAAAAGCAAACATTTTGAGGGTGAATATGGGAAATTTTTTTACATATTTGAATGTTGTATATTGGGAAATGGTGGGAGGTTTGTTGCTATACTCTTTCAACCTATGTGCCAAATGTTTTATTTCAAAGATCAGTATGGAAGTATGTTTTAAATTTATTGTGCATACATTACAAAAAGCAATCCAATTTTTTTTTTAATTTTTAGAAAAAAAATTTTTCAGGACACATATTTCCATCTTTAAAGGCAATTGTTGTTTACAATATGAATATGAGAAAAGCTGCAATAAAAATGGGGAATCTAAAACTCCCTCACATGGAGAGAAATGTACACGTGATAAGCCTGCTAATAGTTGGATATTGTGCTACAAGCATGTGCTCTCTATTTGGAATTTAAAAATTACTAATTTGTACATGAGGGGCAGTGTTGGTTCAGTGGTAGAGTTCTTGCCTTCCATACTGGAGATCCCGGTTTGATTCTAGTCCAATGTACCTCACGCGCAGCTACCAGCTGTCTGTCACTGGAGACTTGCCTGTTGCTACGATGCTGAACTGGTCTCATTGGAGATTCAAGACTAAGATGGACTAGGAAAAAAGACCTAGTGATCTACTTCCAAAAACCAACCAATGACAACCCTATGGATCACAATGGTCGGATCTGCAATGGATCACAAGGATGGCACACTACCAGGCAGCACTTTGTTCCATCGTGAATTAGGTCACCATAAGTCAGGGGCTAACTTGATGGCAGCTAACAACAGCATATACGATAAATATACATATATACAATAAAACCTGCAAAGCCTGAACCTATGTAAATAAAAACCTGTCAGAGAAGGAAAACTCAAATATTTTCCACTAAAACAAGCGATAGAAAGGTGGTAAGGCTGAACCCTGTCAAAGGCGGAAAACTTGCAAGACCTGGAGAAACCAGGCAGAACTGTCAAGTTTCAGCTCTCACAGGTTTCACTGTATTATGTATGTAGGCTGTAATACTGATATAGTTTGGCTGAAAGCCAAAAAATGTCTCCGTGGTGTTAACACAGCAAGCCTATCAACCTTCTGGGAGGAAGTACTTAGATGCTTACAGGAACAGAATTTAAGTTTGAAACACATATTATTAAGAGTATGATCCAAAAAAAAAAAAAAAAAAAAAAAACCCAGTGCTGTTCAGTCGATTCCGACTCATAGCGACCCTATAGGACAGAGTAGAACTGCCCCATAGAGTTTCCAAGGAGCGCCTGGTGGATTCAAACTGCTGACCCTTTGGTTAGCAGCCGTAGCACTTAACCACTACGCCACCAGGCTTTCCAAGAGTATGATAGATGATGTTAAAGGTACAGTGTTTAGGGAGTATATGTCCAACAGCTCCTAGAATTTGGCTAAGGCAGAGCTATTGGTTATTCTTTATTGCTATCATAAAGCCCTCAGTCCCTAAAACAGAGAGGGATACCTCTGGCCCACATATGTCATTCCTCACATGTGCTAAGAACTGTTTGAGGGGGTCACCTGGCCTTCCTGAGATATACAGGGACATGCTCTGTGCAGTCCCACAGACAAAGTATCTGCAACATGAGCACTCTGAAAATTATGCAGCAGTTATGCATAGGAAGTCTGAGGAGCCATGAGCAATGATGGGAAGAATTAAAAAATGTTTTTACTTTATTTCTTTTTTGAAAGGCTAAAAACCTACGAGAATTCTTTATATGAAGTTTTCATTGTTGAATATAACCACAAATTTTGTTTTGGGAACTCAAACCAGACACTATAGTTTATAGAACTGCAGGGAGATGGGGACAGTCATCAGGAATTTGCAGAGCCCTGGACGGAGCTGAGTTCAGAGGTTTACGTCCAGCTCTGATTGTACCAAGAGACGGTGTAAGCAGCCCATTGTCTTCACACAAGTCCAGAAGGCTGGGGAATTCCTTATTGCAAAGTAAAAGAAAGGTTATTGGTGATAGATTGATGAAGATAACTTGCTGGCGGTAAAGAGTAGGCCGTAGAACATTAAAATCTATTCTTCATGCTCAGATAATTCACAGTAACGTTCAGCATCTTGTAAGGTTTAGTCGCTTGGAAGCTCACACTTGTTTTTGCTGCAGCTCTTTCCCAGCTCCCAGAGACGGGTAAGATACTGCTGGTGCCCCAGGCAGGGGTGCTCCCAAAGCCTGGGGGTCTTCCTTTCCGAAAAAAAAAGATACGGCAGGGAAATGTGGACTTATTTGAGGTACACAGAATGTGGCTGTTACGTGACCATGGTGTCTTAGTTTCCTAGTGCTACTGTAACAAAAGCCACATGTGGGTGGCTTTAAAGAAAGGAAATTTATTTCTTCACAGTTTAGGAGGCTTGAAGTCCAAATTCAGGACATGTTTCTAGGGGGAGGTTCTATTTTGTCTGTTTCAGCTTCTAGTAGCTGCCAGCAATCCTTGGCATTTCTGGACCTGTAGATGCATCTTCTGTACATGTCTGTCTTCATATTACACGTTCCCTCTGTGTGTGCATCTGGTCTATTTTGCTTTTTTAAAAAATAACTTATAAGTCATTAGGACCCACCCTATTCTGGTATGACCTCACTAACATGAAAAAAAAAAGAAAAACCCTATTTCCAAATAGGATCACATCCACAGGTACAGAGGCTAGGACGTCAGTACAATTTTAGGGGGACATAATTCAATCCACAACACATGGTGAATGGGAACACTTGGTTTTGGAGGGTCAGTAATGCCCCCAATGATTTTTATACTTTGATCGTTACAGTGGAATATAAATGTGAGAATGTTTCCAGATTGACTCATATCTGTAACCAGCACCACTTAACTTAAAAGCATAAACACCAATACAGTTGCAAACATATTTTTGTAGCAGCTGTCAATCATCACAGCATGAGAAGTCTAAACGGCTTCTCCCTACCCTCTGCTGTTCAAAAGCTTGTTCAAAACGGCATAATGGAAAGGCAGATCCCACAAAGATTAGCTTTCAAGAAATGACACTGAGTGGTGTTTTTAGTGTATCTCCCCAAAGAAACATGAATGTCAAGTTTTGCTGTGGAATATGTGGAGGGCCTGTTTTAAAAGATAAGTTTCTCTGGTTTTTGCACCCTAAAATACTTGGATTGT
Source organism: Elephas maximus indicus (assembly GCF_024166365.1). Taxonomy (NCBI): domain Eukaryota; kingdom Metazoa; phylum Chordata; class Mammalia; order Proboscidea; family Elephantidae; genus Elephas; species Elephas maximus. Next base: position 27,896,572 of record NC_064825.1, on the reverse strand, counting down.
ACACAAGAAGCCAGGCTACACGGCTCACATTAAGTTATGCAGCAGCACACATGTTCAGGAAGAAGGGGAGCTTGGGGCCAATTTTAATCTTAAAACTGCTGATTTTCAAGACTGTTTTGGACCCACATTTCAAAGTCTTAGGGTAAATATTTTCTAGGAGATGGTGTGTGGCCACACAAATTTGCACTATGTTCTAAGTTGTCAGCAGTGCCTGATGGTGCCTAAGGAATCTGGATCTATTGGAAATACTCATATGAGCCACCCCAAAACAAAGCACAGATAAAAAGAATCTAGTTCTTATAATCTCAACAGTTGCTCTCAAAAACATGAAGGATAAAATCCTTCTATTAACCCTAATGAGGGCTTCATTTTAACCAAAGGTGGGTACTGACTACTGGTGAGAGAGCCAGTAAGATCCCTTGGTTGTTAGCAAGTTCTGCTCTCCCTCTGCTTCTGAGGCTTCTGATGACTTGTGAGTGGAATTTAAGAAGAAGTTGTATCTGGTGATCTGTCATCAGTTGGGACAAATGAAAAGTGCACCTCTACACCTGTACTGAGGAAAATATGGTTGTCATTTTCACTCACCGTCTAGACCTGTGCCGTCCAATGCAGTAGCCGCTAGCCACATGGGGCCACTGAGCTCTAGAAATGTGGCTGGTCCAGACTGAGATTTGCTCTATGAAATACACACCAGGTTTCAAAGACGTAGTAGTTTAAAAAATAAAATATCTCTAATGATTTTTATATTGATTACATGTTGAAATGGTAATATTTTAGATGTATCTTATTAATGAAAACATATTATTAAAATGAATTTCACCTGTTTCTTTTTACTTTTTAAATACAGCTACTAGAAAATTTTCTGTTACAAATGTGGTTTACATTTGTGACTCGTGTTAGGTTTTTACTAGACAGCATTGATCCAGAAAACTCATGCTGTTCTGATTTAAATCAAGAGGGAAAGATAAAGCCTACAGCCATGCTTTAACACCAGCTCTTGTCCAGCAGTGTGGACAAAAAGAGGAGATGCTTAGACATGTTTCTTATGAGGGTCAGTACCTTCTGCCCATCATTATACGCTTGGCGCACCGAGTTTGGATGACGTCTGTGAGAAGTCTTTGTGGTGGTTGTTAGCTACCATTGAGTCCGCCCCTGACTCATGGCGACCCCATGCACAATTGAATGAATCTCTGTCCAGTCCTGGGCCATCCCCATGATTGGTTGTGGATCGGACCACTGTGATCCATAGGGTTTTCAGACGGGTGGTAACTGCACATGAGGTTCATTGGGTGGAAACAAATCCAGGTCTCCTGCATGGAAGGCGAGAATCCTACCACTGGATCACCAACACCTCTTGAGAAATCTTACAGTGTGAGCTGGTGCTACAGAAAAAACCCAGGGCTCCTGCTGGATAAGATGCAGCCACATAAGCAAGTGGCCGTGAGGTCAGAAGAGGGTGATAGGAGTATTCCTCAATGTGCCATTACTAACCTGCTTTGCTTTGCTGTGCAACCTGGCGGAGGCAAGCCCAGCACAAGAGAGGGACATATCCATCAAGGCGTAACCATGAGCACGTTCCATTGTTTATTCTTAAGCAAGCGTCCTCACAGGCAGGGCCGGATTACCCAATAAGGAAGATATGCATGGGTTTACTTGTGCACACTTACTAATATATAGCGAACAATTTCACCCGCTTTTTACAACACCAAGGCTGTGGTGAAAACCATGTGAAATTGTTCACTACAGATTACTTATATAAGTAAACATAAGTCAGCCCGTGAGCAGCATTCTTACTGGTTAATCCACCCCTGCTCATGGGGATCAACTGGACAGAGAAAATTCAGGTGATGGAGGTGTGGGAGGGTTCGTGGCTTCCCAAAAATGTCTTGTCTGGTGAACCTGAGGATGTAAAAACGATCCTGATGTTGCATGTGTACAGCTGCTAAAAAAGGGAAGGTCTGGCTTATTTTGTAAAAATGGGGAGAGCTTTTATGTGTCTTCCTACTTTTAAAACAAAGTGAAATAAATTTCTTAGTTTTTAAGTGTGGGCGTAAGGTATGGGCTTGGGAAGAGTGAAAAATAGCCCATACGGTAATACAAGACACTGTGGGTCAAATTATGGCTGACAGATTATAATCTTTATTACAACAGTTGATGGAACTTCATGGGCAGATACATGTCTGTAGAGAGTGGGAGGCTGGCCAACTGCAGTTTATTATTGCCCCATCACCAAATGTTTTATTTATAAAATAAATAACCATCCTGTTATTTCGATAGAAAAAGAAAACATTTTTATATTCTGGCTAAAAGATAATCACATCCAATGTTGGTATAAGAAATGAAAACACACACACAGAGTGATGTAGCCACGTTATGGAATATGGAATAAAGAGTAAAAAAAAATGACCAGTTGCTTTACAGAAATGAATTTGAAAGGACTACTACCCAGATTTGCAATAATCTGAATATCAAAAAGATTAATAGCTGATCAATCATAATACATCAAGAAATTAAAAACTCACAAGGTATGTTGTTGTTGTATGCCGTCTAGTCGATTCCAACTCATAGCAACCCTATAGGACAGAGTAGAACTGCCCCATAGAATTTCCAAGGAGCACCTGGTGGATTCGAACTGCTGACCTTTTAGTTAACCACTACACCACCAGGTTTTCCCTAGGGTTGTTAGGCTGTAATTTTAATGGGAGCAGATTGCCAGGTCTCTTCTCCCGTGGAGCCCCTGGTGGGTTTGAACTGCTGACATTTGGGTTAGCAGCAGAACTTAACTATTGCGCCACCAGGGCTCCTCCACCAGCTATAATGATCTTCATAAAAGGGGAAAGGATAAGATAAAGCTCTTCTTTACAGAATGCCAGTTTACAATTATAAGAAGAATAACTGAATTAGAAAGTCAGTATTTTCTAGAAAGTTATTATTTTCAAACCATCATTATAATAATTGATTCAGGCAAGGATCTTCAATGGTTGCTAAAATCACTGGGTGATAGTTGGTTAATAAGATATTTGCATGGTGCCAAAGTATTAGCCCAAAGATTTCTTAATAATTCAGGAGTGAAAATACACCTTCATCATAAAGAAGTCTGATGATCATCTCTTTAATTGAGTGACCAAACTTACGTCACTGATTGTGGGACACCATGACATTACGCGCCTCCTGACATGAAGCAGTATGAAATACACAACGTTGTCTCTGAAGCATTCTTGCCCAAAATGTTTATCCTGAATTCAGTCAAGACTAGAACTGCGCCATCCAATATGGTAGCTACTGTCCACGTGTGTCTATTGCACAACTGAAATGAGGCTAGTCCAAATTGAGATGTGCTGTGAATGTAAAATACTGGATATTGAAGACAGTATGAGAAAAAAGAATATAAAATATGTCATATTGATTACATTTAAAAATGATAATATTTTAGATAGATTGAATTAAATGAAATGTATTATTAAAATTAATTTCACTTTTTTTTTTTTAAGGAGCAGCCTTAAAATTTTAACAGAACAAGGCTCAAGCACTTCAAGAGTCTTCACAAATTAAAGACAGACATTTATATCACTTGCCCCGGTGATGCTTCAACAGACCTGGACTGCTATGGTTACTGTAATTAAGGAACAACTTTAAAAAGGCCCTTTAAGGGTGAAAAGTATTGCTTGGCTGATAGATCAGGTTCACATTTAATTAGAAAATGGAATTATTGACTAGGCCTACCATAAGCCCCTCCATCGGGATCTTCCTTCCTAATTTTATAAGTCAGGAAGAACAAATACTCATTGAGATAATATTTGCTGTGACTGGTTACATACAGTCACTTTTTCTTAAGTTCCCTCCTGGGTTTTCTCTTCTGTTTTGTAGAAGTCCCACCTGTGCTTTGGCCAATTTCTTTACTGAACACAGTCTTTTAATGTTGCCCAACAAACTCACATCCACACTTTGTAACCGCCCTGAGGTGAGGCCTAAAATACCAACATTCCTTTCAAAAGAGACACAACCTTTCAATATAAGCCTCTGAAGCTTCTTCCCTTTCCTTGCCCCAATCATCATGAAACTCGATGAAACCGCATTAATTCTAACCCAGCGTGAATCCTGTTTAACCTTGCTACAGTTTCCAATTCTTAACCTCTTTTTAGAAAACCATTTGTTCCCCTTTAATAGTTTCTTCTCTCAGACACAGGTGTACCTTTACAAAGAGAACGGGAAAAAGAAAAGGATACCTTGACCTGGAGGTCTTAGTCAATGCAATAGGCAAGTAAGATAAATTAATTTTGTAAATATCAGGCGAAGAAATAAAGGTTTCATTATTTATAGATGACATGATTGTTTATAGAAAAAATCCAAGGTAAACACCTGCAGACAAATTATTAGGTTTAAAGGGTGATTTTAGCATTGTCATTGAATACAAGGACTGTAAATATAAATAAATAAAATAAATTGTATTTTGATGTACCAGTAATAAACAATTGGAAAATGACATTTAAAAAATACTGTTTACAATAGCATCAAAAATGCCAACTAATTAAAAATAAACCTAACACGGACGTACAATACTGCTATACTGAAAATTATTGAACATTACTGAGAGAAATCTCCACTCCTAAAGCAGTGTAGGTACATACTGTGTTCATAGATTGGAAGATTCAGTATTATTAAGATGTCAATTATCTAAAAAATGATCTATAAATTCAATGCAATCCCAATAAAAATCAAAGCAGGTTTTTTTGGTTAGAGATATAAAAAGCTGCTTCTATTTATAAAAATGCAAGAAAAAGAATTGCCAAGACTACTTTGAAAGAGAAGAACAAAATTAGAGGACTTAAACTACCAGGTTTGAAAACTCACTATAAAGCTATAGTAATTAAGAGTTTGTATTGGGGCAATGATAGACAAAGAAACCATCGGAATGGAACAGACAGTCCAGAAACAGACCTATATTTGTACAGTCACTTCATTTACAATAGGCACTACTGCAAGTCAGGGGAAAAGGTTGGTCTTTTAAATAAATGTTGCTGAAGCAACTGGGTATTCATACTGAAAAATAAAAAATTAACCTTGACCCATTCCTCACACTGGAGGAAAAATTCTAGATGCTAAAGGTAAAACAATAAAAATTTAAAAGAAATTATCTCCATGACTTTGGGGTAGACAAAGCTTTCTTTAATAGGATGCAAAGGGTACTAACCATAATAGAAATGAGGGGTCAATAAAACTTTATTAAAATTAAGAACTTCCTTTCCTTAAAATATATCATTAAGAAATTGAAAAGGAAAGACATTAACCAGGAAAAAGACTCATAACCAGAATATATAAAGAACTCCTGCAAATCAGTGAAGAAAAGACTAAGAACTCAAAATAAACATGGGCAAAGACTTAAGCTCTTCCAAAAGAGGATATCCAAGGGATCAATAAACATATGGAAAGGTGTTCAGCATTGTTGCTTTTCAGAGAAATGCAAACTAAACCATAATGAGATACTACTACACTTTAACTACTACACTATCAATACCTAAAACTACAAAGACTGAGAATTTCAAGTGTTAGGATGGAGAGCAATTGGAGCTCTCACACATTGTCGGAGGAAGTATGAGCTGTGAAATCATTTTGAAAAGCTTTTTGGTGGTATTTATTAATACTTAATTTCCAACAGAAATAAATACATATGTTTATCAAAAGAAATGCCCAAGGTTATTGACAGTAGTAGTATTCATCATTTCCCCATACTGGAACAATCTAAATGTTCATCATCGGGAAAAAGTAAGATTGTGTATAGTCACCTGATGGAATACTATGCGGCAATGAAAAAGAAAGAACTAATACACGCGACTTGGATAAATCTCACAAACATTGTCCTGACTGAAACAAGCCAAACTCATAATAGTACATATTATATGATTCCATTTATATGAAGTTCAAGAACAGGTAAAATTAATTAATGATTATAGAAGTCAGAATAATGGTTACCTCTCGGTGAGAGGATTCACTGCGAAAGTATGGTCGAACTTTTTTATGGAGCTGTGTGCTCTATATCTTGATCTAGGAGGTAGTTATGTGAGTATTTACATGTGGAAATTTTCATTAAGGTATATACCAAAAAAAAAAAAAAAACCCATCACCATCAAGTTGATTCTGACTCAGAGTGACCCTATAGGACAGAGTAGAACTGCCCCATACGGTTTCCAGAAGCACCTGGTAGAATCAAACTGCTGACCTTTTGGTTAGCAGCCATAGCTCTTGACTACTACTCCACCAGGGTTTCCATAAAAAAAAAGGTATATACTTAAGATAAATGCATTTTGGTGTACATCTGTATACCTCAATTTTACAAAGTATTTTTTGAAAAACAATAAATATTTACCTAGTCGTTTTGTGCCTGTTAAAGGAAATGTAAGTGCAAAAATACTTTAAGAATTGTCTCCATTTTGCCATAATTGTTCAGAAATATAATTCCTTCATGTCAGAACAAACTTCTGTTTCTAGAACGTAATTAAACCTCATTAACATCTAAATGGGGTCTTTGGATGAACTTTCCTGAAGCTAGATAGTTCAGACCGAGCAAATCTTTGTGTAGCCTACAAGCTCTAGCAAGCACTGTTGGTTGCCTTTCCAGCACCATTTCTCCTTTATCTCTTGCTAGCCGAGCCTCAATTTTTTTTTAGTGTCCGCAGGTTCTCCACCTGACTTCTAGGAGATTGACCCCATACTGAGTTTGATGGTAAGCCCTGACTCAGCGAATTATGGTGGTTTTAGTTCCCTTGGAGGGATTGGTGTATGGGTGACCACATGACATGGTCCTATCTGAGCACATGGAAGGAGAGGTCTGCTATGGGTGGGTTTGGGGAGATGCTTCTGGGAAAGGTTTGTCATTTCTAAGAAGGGGATACCAGAAGAGAAGTTCCTTTTTGCCTCTAGATGCTGTTTCTGGAGGTGCAACTTAGAGCTGTGGCAGTGATCTTGATGGAAACCAGTCCTGAAATGAAGCTGATGCTGAGGGTCACAGCAAAAAGGTGAAGGTCTCTGGGTCTTCTATAACATTAATGTTTGTATGTTGCCTGCTGTTCTACCTCAGAATTTCCTGTAAGATAACTGAGGGTTTTCTGTTATTTGCAAAACTAGTCATTTTAAATTCTCAAATTCTTCTCTCTCTCTCTTCCTCTCGCCTTAAGACCTTTGCATGTGCTTTGCCCTTTGCCTGTATTATCTCCTCTCCCTCATTCCCTTTGCTATTCAGCACCTTCTCATCCTTCAGATTTCAGCTCAAGCATCATTTCCTCAGGGAGGGACCTCTCACTCCTTTAACTAGGTCAAAACCGCACCCCCCCCCCAAAAAAAAACCTATTGCCAGTCAATTCCAATTCATAGCGACCCCACAGGACAGAGTAGAACTTCCCCATAGGGTTTCCAAGGCTGTAATCTTTACTGAAGCGGACTGCCACACCTTTCTCCCATGGAGTGGCTGGTGGGTTCAAACCGCCAACATTTTGGTTAGCAGCCCAAGTACTTAACCACTGTACCACCAGGGCCCCTTCTGACTAGGTCAGGCCCCCTTTAATCCTCTCTCCCAGTATGAAGCATCCCAGACAGTCCTTCATACTCCTTATCACATCCTGATTTTGAGACAGGAAATTGCATTCCAGAACATTATAAGCCTTATTCTGCCTGTAATTGTGCATATAAAGGACTGTGCCCTCTGGGTGAATCATAAAGTCCAGTAAGATGGCATTCTTTTCATATTTGACTTGTCTCCTTAGCCCAAATTCCTCCAGTACTCAAGGGCTGAGATGAATTTTCCCAGAGCCCTCACAGACACTAAGATGACCATCTCTATGCCCCTGATGCTGTTTCAGGAAACACCATATGATGGCATCCATGTTTTGATTGCATGTGAACAGGACTTCTTTATAGCTTTCATCCATTTTATCAAGATTCCACGAGACTAATGGATCTTCCTGGAGGTTCACCCAGGGTGTTGCCCAAAGGACAGCTATTCCTGAGGCCCTGCTTCGTGGGATCAGCAATCTGAGTGTTGTTTGCCGATTCAAGGCCATGAACCAATGAATGCGGCTGACACACTGGCGTAGCCTTGAGTCTGGTCGCAACAAGCGACTTCTCTGCACAGCTGGAAGGACAGCCAGGTGAGTCAGCCTAAGGCTGGCGGGAGAGCATTTTTCTATCTTTCCAATATGCTGGATGACTTACTCAGTTCCATAATCTTCACCTCCTATTTCACCTACCTTCTCCCAGGCCACACCTCCGTTTTCTCCTGAAAACTTCCCCAGGTTCATCCTTGGAGAAAATTTCCCAATCTTTAATCTGAAACTACATTATCTTCCTAACTGAATACAAATTTTGATCTTCTGTGTTCTATTCTTCCCTTAAAATGCTCATAGGCCTCACCAGTTTTTTTGCCAGCTGCTGTTGAGTTGATTCCAACTCATGGTGACTCCATGCGTGTCAATGTAGAACTGTACTCCATAGGGTTTTCAATGGTTAATTTTTTCAGAAGTAGATCTCCAGACCTACTGCTGATTCCTTCACTAGCCCACTTTCTCCCCATCTCTCAGCTCCTCTCTGACAGTATTTCCTTCCCTTTTCCCATCCTTTCAGCCCCTGTGATTAAGAGGCTTATCTGCAGACAGGACTTGATTGAGAGGTTGACTTGCTGATTTAAAAACAAAACTAAATGCACTAATTAGATCTTTCTTAAAATGATCAAACCAGTTGCATGTGCAGAAAATTTCAAATCATGGCTTCCAAGCAGGTAGGAGCTGTTTCCTGTGAAAGTATAAACAGTCTAGAGAATGGAGTACTGAGATTTTGAAGGACTTAAAGATTCAAAGGGCAAACAGGCACTAGCAAGTTTATCAGCGGTGTAGGAATTACATTCTGGGCAAAGACAATGATGAAAAAGCAACTTATGCCAGAAACCTACATTACAGGTCTGCTTGCCTTCAGTCTTTGAAGTGTCTGGAGAGACCATGGGTTATGTGAATGACGGAGTATGTATTCTAGGTTCATCCTTGGAGAAAAGAACGGTGTGAGCAAATTATATTAATTGCCTTGTTGGTACCCAGCAGCTTCATTTCATTCATTTTAAAAAGAAAGGAAGTCTAATTGTGTTTCTAAATGTGGGGATTGTTCTTGCCTCTGGAACTCTGGAGCCTATTATTAAAATGATAATTCCCAGCCCAGTAAACTGAAATGGTATTCTGGGTCAAGATAAGAATTTTCCTTTGTGAATAATGCATAGCACAAACTTGTTACCAAGACTTTTTTTTTTCTCCCTAGGTTTTAGTGCTATTTGTTCTCTGGAGGAAGTCTTTGTTCTACACTCTTGAGAATACTCTCAACTTGGCACTTTCTTGGATCCTGGGGTATGTTGAAGAATTAGTTATTGTACAAAGACTCCCCAAGACCTTGAACAGACAGAGAGACAGGAGACTTGCATTCTATTCTGTTCCTGGCCCTGCCCCAAACCAGGCCATAAGTTGGTCTCCTCCTCTTTCAGAGCTTAGCTGTGTTGGTGTTGTTAATTGTTGTCAAGTCGATTCTGATTCATAGCGAGCCCCATGTGACAAATTAGAAGTACCCCATAGGGTTTTCTTTTGTGGTTGACTTATCTGACTCAGCATAATGCCCTCCGGATTCATCCCTGTTGTGAGATGCTTCAGAGATTTACCATTGTTTTTTATCATTGTGTAGCATTCCATTGTGTGTATGTACCATAGTTTGTCCATTCATCTGTTGATGGGCACTTAGGTTGTTTTCATCTTTTTGCTATTGTGAACAATGCTGCAATGAACAGGGGTGTGCCATAGGGTTTTCTCGGCTGTAATCCTTACGGAAGCTAATCACCAGGTCTTTTTCCTGAGAAGCGGCTGAGTGGGTTCGAACCATCAATCTTTCTATTACACCCAAGTGCTTAACCATTGTGCCTGTAGAAGGGGAGTAATAATATTTACTCTGCTGACCTCACAGGCTGTTGAGGGGGAAAAGGCTTTATTAAGTATGAAATGCAGCACATTACACTATTCTTACAGCAACAAGCACCTTGCTGTAGAGCGCTTTGTATGCCTGAAGGCTGCTTGGTATGGAGCAGAGATACTGGAACTCTCAGCAATTTTCCTGCTTTCCATAAAGAGCTCCAGCCTCTTATGTTGCCACTGGAGCCCTAAAATGTTGCAAGAATCAGCATAGTAACCCACTACCAAGTCAAAGACACTGGGGTGGTAGATGGTCCCGATCTTCAAGGAGCATATAGTCTAGCTGAGGAAAGAAGACATACAAGTCTGAAAAGTTTATGGACGGCAGAATATAGTTGATTTCTTTGCCTGGTTTCTAAATGTGAAGCATCTCAGTGCTCTACCCTCTGTCCTCTTCTTCATCTTTGCTCTTTCTATGTATTTCATCCCCTGTTATGAATTTAAATATCACCTATATGCTGATAACACCTGTAACTATATCCTCAGCCCTGACTCCACCCAGAGCTTTACAGTCTATATGGAAATTGTCTAATCGCATCTCTTCCTCCTTAGAAGTCTAATAGTTTTCTGAAATCCAACATATCCAAAATCAAGCTCCTAATCCTCTGCCTCACCTCCCCGTTTCTGCCCACCCCTTACTCTCCCTTATCCTTGTTAGTGGTGTCACTCTCCTCCCAGTCACGATCTTCTTGCTTTTTTCAGTTTCTTCATGAAAATATTTACATCTGATATTGTGTGTTTATTTTCTTACATGTTTATTGCTAGAATCCCTGAACTAGAATGCCTATCACACAGTGGGAACTCAGTATTTGTTTGAATGAATTGTCAAAAAACAGTTATATAGATGGTAACTGCATTCAGAGAAAGACTCCCCTGGGTGAAGGAAGTAATGGCAGACTCCATGCAGTGATGAGCTAGTGCCAACTTGTACCAGGATTTTGAGAATTTTCAGAAATTTTGTGAGCCAGTTGTTAAATATAGCCATTATCAATAATTAAATTGTATACATTTACTATTAAATAAATTATATTAAAAATAAAGGTAGTAAATACTCAAGGCTCGTCATTTTCTAGTTTTTTTTAATGAAATTATTCACTTTTATTATATTGATGGTTGAACTACTTTATGGAGGTGTGCTACTGTGCATCTCTTCCCAATTCCACATTCACCTAGTAGATTGAAATTGGCCGTAGTGGAAGAATTTACACTATGGTTGTCGGTAAATACTACAAAACAGTCCCCCCTAAATGCAGCCTCTCCACTCCCAGCCCAGAGAATTGCCTGTTCAACAATTACCAGCACACTAACGATTCCATGTAAAAGGTGTTTTTAAAGGCTGGTGAGGATTCATATAGACAGAGTTGGCTGGGAGTAGGACTCTAGGCAGTAGCCACAGCATAAGCATAAGCAAATGTTCAAAGGAAGACGTAAGCGATTCATATTTGAAGACTGCTGTTTGCTCTGTGTGTGTGTGTGTGTGTGTGTGTGTGTGTGTGTGTGTGTGTGTGTGTTTCGGTTAGAGCTGGGGAAGTGCGGAATGGAATCAATCTCTCAAGGCCTAGAATTCTAGGCTAAGGGGTTTGGATTTTATTCTTTAAGTGATGTAACACCTCTGAAAATGTTCAGCAGTCATGTGATATGAAAGCAGGTAGTAAATGCTCAGTGAATGCCTGAGGAATGAAACCAAAGGGGATCCTTTTAGCAGAGCAAACACTTATTTGCTTATCCAAGTCTGTAGAGGCCTACACAATCATTTCGAATGTGTGAACTGAAGATGTTCACAAGCGAGGAAAATTATTCTTTCAGTGAGAACTGACTTCTCCAGACTTTGTGTCAACTGAATGAAATTAAACAGAGGCTATATTTGGGCTAAATATTGGGGGTCTCTTGTCCCTGAATCAAGAAAACTCATGGAAAATCTAGAACCAAAATGTTGTTTGGGGGTGATCAGTAGGAGGAAAGTTCAACATGATTAACTGTATCCACAAGGAAAAAATCACCATGACTTTTACTGCCAATAAATCTGTTAACATACCTTCTCCACTGACCTGGCAACGTGAGCACATGTAGTTTTCAGTATGTTTATTTAAGGTTGTGTTTCTTTGCACAGTTCAAATTCATTAGTAGCAGCTGAAAGTAATTAGAGGGCTAATTAAAACGTTAATGAGATAGCTAAGCACTAATGACATGATCTCATTGTTATCCATTCAATGGTGCTCTTTGTGTCTCATCTATGACTGGGAAAGAGCTCACATTCTGCTTAATACAAAAGGGGTCTTGCCATTTTTACTCTACCAACATTACAATTATGAACGTAGAAAGAAAGTCTTGGGGAAAGAAGAGAAACTTGTTGCCTCCCCCCTAACAAAAAGTGGATGATAAATCCACCAATGTGAGTGATATCTGAAAACCAATCCAACTTCCCTTGATATAAAGACAGGTATATGTAGAAAGGAGCCCTGGTGGCACAGTTTGGTTAAAGCCCTCAGCTGCCAACAGAAACGTCGGTGGTTTGAACCCACCAGCCGCCCCATGGGAGAAAGACTGGCAGTCTGCTTCCATAAAGATTTACAGCCATGGAAACTCTGTGGAGCCGTTATACTCTGTCCTCCAGAGTTGCTATGAGTTGGAATCAACTCAACGGCAGTGGCTTTAGTTTTGGTTTGCTATATATAAAGATAAAAAGAATTTCAATGGGAAAGGGGGAACACTGATACCAATGTGTTTTTAACAGAACAGGAAAATGCAAAGCTTTACTAGGCAACATTAAGCTCCTTTGTCTAGAAGTGTATGTTCAATATTAAAACAATGAGATACTGAGAAACTTTTTATTCATTGTGTTTTCGTGAGCCCGTTCAGCAATGTTAACATTGTCTGGTAAGAAATGACTATATTGCAAATGCTGTTTTTTCTGAAATGAGGAGTCCAATAGAGAAGATTTACACCATCAGTCAAATTCAAAGCAAGTATTTACATAGCCGCTTCTACAAAAAGCCTGCTGGGCGATTTGATGATGATGATAGTACATCTTAGTGAAATCTCTAAGGAAATGTGTATAAAACCAAAAACCAAACCCACTGCCGTCGAGTCGACTCTGACTCATAGCAGCCCTATATGGCCTAAATACAGAAAACTGACTGTTGTAAGAATCAGTCAAAACTAGTCAACACTGTACAGATAGGGAACTCTCACTGAAAACACAGTAAAATCATACTTAAAAAATAAAATAACAGGTGTGGTTTCTGTCTCTTTACTGGACTCTGACTGATACAGAGGCTTTCCGGCGCTTATGATGGCTCATTGCTAAACACCTGCAAATGCAAAACATGGAACTGAATATTGTGTATTACATTATGTATTATTATGTATTAATCATATGTAAGACATAAGATTACAATTACAATTACTCATTATGTATGACATTATTATATATTACTCAGGCAATTATTGGAAACCCTGGTGGCATAGAGATTAAGAGCTATGGCTGCTAACCAAAAGGTCGGCAGTTTGAATCCACCAAGTGCTCCTTGGAAACCCTGTGGGGCAGTTTTAGTCTGTCCTATAGGGTCACTGTAAGTCGGAATCAACTCAATGCCAATGGATTTTTTTTTTTTTCTCTCTTAGACAATTATTATATAGATTCAGAGCTTTGAATATGCCTCCTGGGAATTATGATATTTATTAAGAACATTAATATATCTGCTCGTTTGTTTATGGCATTATGTGGGAACAAAATGATGACCTCGTGGAGGAAAATAAATGGAGAGCATGGTGCAAGCCATGATGGGGATGATTTATCATTGATTTCGATTCTGCTTTTCATGTGTGGGTCTCTGAAGATGCAGGCAAAAGGCAAGCACAATACACAGGGAAGGCAACAGAATCTCTATGAAATGAATTTTAAGAAATGTGCATTTAGTACTGCAATAAACTGCTAGAAAGAAATTAACTCAAAATAAGAGAGTGGAAATTCCCTGGGAGAACTGTGGACCAGCATACTAGGAAATTTAAGAAAAGAAATCAATAGGGAGCAGAGTCTAGGACGATAAATGTCACTCATCATTTGAATTAACTTTTTTTTTTTCCCTCAAAGTCATAGGATGCGAACAGTAATGAGTTTTAATCATGGGTAAAAGCACACTTTACTGATCATTGTGGCAGTTTTGATATCTTTTTCAGGTACTGTGGCGATGAGTGCATTCTGCCTCCAAAATGTCTGAGGGCTTCAGTCTCTTTACAGTTCTCTTTGTAATAATCCCCAACTTGATTCAAAATCTGACTTTATGCCCCAGACCATGCAGATGCAGAGTTCTGCTGAGCCATTTCTATGCTATCTGCTCCCAGAGCTTTCTATAAACTCCCTATTGGGCTGGGAAGGATGTGCAGGGACACTGGGTGCTCCCAAAGAAAACCAGCTTCCTGTGGCGTAGCTTAGCTCCCGTGAACTGAGCTGCACAGTTCCTGCAGAGACTGTATTCCCACCAGGGGTCCCTATCTGCTCCAATAGCTATTGTCGGATGCCCACAGGGACCCTGATTCTCTGAAAAATGGCAGTCTGGGTGGATTAGCCAAGGTTTCTCATAAGGCTTCTCAATACTCCCTTAATATTTCTTCCTTTCCCTTAAATTATTCGCTTGTTGTTGTTAGGTGCTGTTGAGTTGGTTCCAACTCATAGAAACCCTATAGAACAGAGTAGAACTGCCCCTATGGGGCAGTTCTTGCTTTTACCTTCCTGGATTTATGGGTGGATGAGAAGACCCAGCAGAGAGCACCAGGCAATCATCAGCACCTCTGCTTCTTCCATTCATCAGTCCTAACAACCTTGAAATTTGGAGTCAGAAGCCTTTCTTTCTAATAGTGATAATCTTTTTGCCTAGGCTTCCAGGAAGTTTAGAACAAAATTTTATGGTAATAACGTTAGTCATGCAATTCCTGGGAGTTGGTAATGGCATTTTTTCTTTATCATTATTTTCTTCCTAACATTATTATCCTGCTTGAAAGCCCTTTATTATGAGCTACTTTAAAATCCTTTTAAGAAATAGGTGGAATATACATACATATTTTCATACAGACACAGTTTGGTTAAGATTACATATCAAGTCAAGATGCGCTAGTCCATCTTAAAGGGCCAGTTCAGAAAAAATGGCATTATTCGTATTATTCCATGAGACTTTTATATGCTGTCTGTGTTTTCATGTTTGTCATTCAGAAGACAGCATTGCAAACTTCTCCACAAGTGATGAAATGAGATGGCTGCATGGCTCCCTACAGGGTTGAGCTTCAAGGTTTTCATATGATTTTTCTAGAAAACGAATGTACACCAACACCAATAAATGCATTTATTTTCCCAACTCAGGAATGAATCAAATACATTGCTGTTTTTGATGGCCAATTGTCAAATACTGTTTCAAATATCTTTGGGTCCTCTTCCCTGTGTTTTTGTAGAATTATCATTCACCATTTTGTTCTTTGAAAATAAGACTAAGAAAATTAAAAAAAAAAAAATTTTTTTTTTAAAATTAGGCTTTGAAAATATCTAAGGACTTCAATAAACAATCTGACTTAAAAAAAAAAAAAAAGATGCTTTAAAGCTCTTAGTTTGAAAGGTAGAGAAGTAGAAGGAAAAATTTCCCCAAGAAACCAAAAGTTACTGGCTGCCAATGTTGAATCACTTCTACTTTCCTTCTGGTAGATGGTGAACCACACGTCATTAATTATTATAGTAATGATTTGTAATAAGTATAATAATAAATAATAAATGTTGATAATAAGCATAATAATGATAAGATCTATTAGTTTTTCATTGCCGACCACTGTGCTAAGAACTTTATGTATTATCATTTAATCCTTATAACAAATCGATGAAATACAAAAGAGAGTAAAATAAGGTCTCTCTTTGCAGAAGGAAAGTATGCAAATAAGAGCGTTTCTTTAAGGCGGGAATCAGCTTCAGTAAAAGGAAAAAACATAAAGGGGAATACTCCTGAAAAGACTCAGTTTATCCAGGTGTCGCACCATAAAGGCCTTATTAGTGCTGATAAAGAAGATGAATCAAAGATTATAGAGCCAAAGCCAGGCCTGTTTGCTGATCCCGAATAGGATTAAATTGATTATACCATCTTCTCTATCAAAGTGACACTTCACTGATGTTCTTCTGCTCAAGGCAAAGTACTAAAGACCTTCATGATGTTAACATTTTTAATTAAAAAGATCTGCCCTTATCCGTGTAAAATGTAAACCTCTCACCATGAGTCAGGATCAACAAGATGGCAACTAACAACAACAACAACATGTTTGATTAGATATCAAGGTTTGTAGAACACGTTTAAATAATTATAAGAAATCATTAATAAATTATACATATTATCAATCACTTTAGATGTAACTGAACTTAAAACCCAAATCAAACCAGTTGCCATCGAGTGGATTGCAACTCATAGCAACCCTATAGGACAGAGTAGAACTGCCCCATCTGGTTTCCAAGGAGTGGCTGGTAGATTTGAACTGCCCACCCTTTGGTTAGCAGCCGTAGCTCTTAACCACTATGCCACCAGGACTTCCTAACTGAACTTAAAATGACTTTATTGGCTTTCTTCTCTCACTCTCTCTCTCTATTTCTGCCTCTATCTCTACCTCATCTCTCTCTGTCTGTCTCTTATTTCCTGCCTAAAGTTTTTTCCTCTTTCATACCAATACATAAGAATTGTTGCCAAAGATACTGGAATTACATAAGGTAATTCCAGTATCTTTGGCAACAATCATTTTGTTATCTTGCCCCCTATACTGGTTCAAAATAAATATGCTCTGGCAACTTTATAAAAACCTAAAACAACACAGGCACCCTGGGTGGTGCAAAGCATTAAACTGCTTGGCCACTAACCAACAAGTTGGAGGTTTGAGCCCACCCAGAGGCTCCTTGGAAGAAAGGCCTGGTGATCTCCTTCCAAAAAAGCAGCCATTGAAAACCCTATGGGAGCATAGTTCTACTCTGACACACATGGGGTCACCAGAAAGAATTTTTGTTTACTCTTAAACAGAGGTAAAATTCCCAATTGAGGTAGCCAAGACCCAAAAAATAACTTTCTAATGGTCACATGGTTAGTAGACAACAGAGCTGCAATTCAAACCCTCGTCTGCCTGACTTGAAAACCGATGTTTCTGGCCAAGAAAGCAAAAAATTATATTTTACAGAATTTATCACTTGTAAGATGGGGTAATTGTAAAAAATAATCATTCTGAGAGCTAATACTTATTATAATCTAGCCCTATTCTAATGATATAAATATATTAATTCACTTAATTCTCAAACAACCCTATGGGATAGGTACTACAGGTAAGGGAACTAAGGCATAAAGCTTCAGCTAAATGCCTGACCCAAGGCCACAGAGCAAGGGGTGAAACTGCAGACAGTGTGGATCCAGAGCACACACGCTAACTAACCGCAGTGTTAGACAACTTACAACAACTAACAGTGTTCATTTCTGCCATCACAATGGCAGCAAAACTATAATGCTTCTAGGAATTAATCTAACAAGAAATTGCAAATATGTATGGAGGAAATTCCTTGAAGATATTCCTATTTTTTAAAAATCTAAAAGTCATGTAACTAAAAGGAGAAATGCCCATCTTCATGGCTACTACCTCTCAGGGTTGCTGTGAAAATTAAATGAGTTAGTACACTGATACGTGTAAAGCCCTCACAATAGTTCCTGGACGTAACAAATACTCAGTAGTATTTGCTATCTTTTTTTTTTTTTTTTAATAATCAGATTGTAATGTATTGAATTGTATCCCCACAAAACAAAATGTTGAAATCCTAACCCTTGTACCTGTGAATGCAACCTTGTTTGGGGAAATAGGATTTTTCTTTGCAGATGTTATCAGTTAAGTTAATGGCCTCATATTGGAGTAGGGTGGGTCCTAATCTTATAAAAGAGGAGGACCCATTGCCATCGAGTCAATTCGGACTCACAGCGACCCTATGGGGCAGAGTAGAACTGCCTCACAAGGTTTCCAAGGGTGTAATCTTTACAGAAGCAGACTGCCACATCTTTCTCTCCAGGAGCAGTTGGTGGGTTCCCTTCCAACCACTGACCTTTTTTAGTTAGCAGCATAGCCCTTAATATTAACTACTGCGCTGCCAGTGCTGGAAACAGATACATACAGCAGGAAGACAGACCCTATGTGACGATGGAGGAGGCAGATGTTTCTAAAAGCCGTAAAGAAACACCAAGGATTGCCAACAGACACCAGAAACCAGGAAAGAGGCATGAATCAGTTCCTCTCTCAGAGGCCCCAGAAGAAACTGACACGGTTGAGACACTGATTTGGACTTCTAGTCTCCAGAACTGTGACAAAATAAATTTCTGTTCCTTAAAGCCACCCACCTTGTGATATTTTGTTACAATAGTCCTAGGAAACTAAGCCACAGATATACCACACACTGGTAATGTGACCTTGGACAAGGTCAAATTTTCCTCCTCATCCATAAGAATTGAATGAGATAACAAGTAAAACAAACCCTTGCCCAGTGTGGCTGGTACATGGGAGGGACTCCACTGATGATGATTGTCTTTCTTCTCTAGAACACAGTGTCTTAGTATTCTTGTTAATCTGCTCACCAGTGTTCCTCAGGCTTTGAGATTTCAGGTACCAACAATGTTTCTTTTCTCTTGCTTTCTCTTACATGTGAGGAGTTGATGTATAGTTGGTAGGTTTTTGGTTTTGTTTTTTGCCAAGGGGGGGGTCATAAAAATAAAACAAAATAATTATCATCAAGTAACTTCACCATTTCATTTATGACATTTTTAACACTAAAAAAAGAGAGACAGAAAGAGAAGACTTTGCTTTGGAACAGTAGCATTTTTCACAATCTGTTCTACAAAAGATGTCTTAAATGGGAGTGGAGCAAATAGAGCTGTTTGGGATTCTGGGCCATATTCCTCATTAAAATGAAAGAGGCCCTGTTTTTATTTATTTCACATATTGTGACTTTTGAGAAAGACTTTATTTGAAAATCGGGATACTTTCTACCAAATAAACAGCAGCAACAACAACCAGTTCTTGACTGCTAGCACTCTGGAGTGCCTGTATGAAGCTCTCTAAATTCTTCAAGAGTACTTTGTCTTACATGTCTCCTTACATTACGCTGGCATGTATAAGTAAGCAAAAGCACGATTCTCTTTTCATGTCCTTGTCAATGAATCCGTAACGTCTGCAAACCCTGCTTGGTCCATTTCTTCCATTGTTGCCAATTTCTTCTCCCAGTGAAGTAGTATCCTTCACAGAGCTAAGTTCTAGATCATTCTAGGTATTTTCTAAACTGCCATGGAATTCTTAGGCAATCTCCAAATAATGGAATGAGAGCTTAGTACCCACATTTTCTACACCAAAGAAAGCATTCATCAGCTGCATCTCCCTTTCTCTCTCTCTCTCCTTCTTCTTTCTACTGGGCTTTGAAATTTCCCAGCAAATAGTACTCCCAAGTGGCCAGCTCCTCTGACTATCACTTCAGGCTGACAGTTTCATACAATAATATTTTTTAGATCATTTGGTTTCAAAAATAAGTGACAGCTCTATTCTCCCCCTCTTTTCATATTTTTGCTGGTAACTATTTATTCTTCATCTATGCTCCATATGAGTTTTCTTCACCCAAAGAAAACACCAGCTACTTAGTGCCATGAAGCAGCTGTTTTAAGACATCTATTAACTGTCTTTTGATATTAATGATTTTGCTAGCTATATGGCATTGACTCGATAGCAGTGGGTTTGGTTTTTTTTTTTTTTTTTGATGGCAGAAAGCTGTATTGTAATAGTTTATGCAGCATTTAATTAAGAAATAAAGTGTAATGGGATAAGGTTTCTGAGCCTCATTAACCACACTCTAGAGGGTCTAGTTGGTCTTCTGATATGTATTTTCCTCTTGCAGGCTGTGTCATTTTAATGAACTCCAGCCCCAGAAGATAATTTGCAGAATTATTTTATTTTTTCTGACCTGAACACTTAATGAAGCAGCATTTCATTAAATGAGTATATCCTTGAATAAAATGCCAGCTTTTTCTCCACCTTCACAGAGTATAGGCACATTCTGTACTTCAAAAATAACTGAGATTTCTTATGCTAAGAATGCTAGAAAGGCTTTGTGGTCTACAGGACTTTGTCTCTGGAGTTCAGTCTAAGGCCTGGGTCTGAATTTCAGCTTCCATTCATTTGGTTTGATCTGAGGAAACTCGTTTAGACTCAGAGTCACAGTTAACTTGCATATAAAACAAGGATAATAGTACCAACCTCACAGAGTTGTTGTAAACATTAAATTATACACAAAATACTAACTCAAAATAGATCATAGACCTAAATGTAAGAGATAAAACTGTAAAATTCTTAGAAGAAAACATAGACGTAAATCTTTGTCATCTTGGATTAGGCAATGGTCTCTTGGGTATGACATCAAAAATACAAAAGAAAAATAGATAAATTGGACTAATTTAAAAATTTTTGTGCTGTCTGTGATGCCTTTAGGAAAGTGAAAAAACAATCCACAGAATAGGGGAAAATATTTCCAAATCATGTATCTGATAAGCAAATTGTATCCAGACTATTTGAAGAACTCTTATAGTTCTACAATAAAGACAACCAAATTAAAAAATAGGCGAAGTGTTTGAATAGACATTTCTCCAAAGAAGATATACAAATGTCCATTAAGTACATGAAAAGAAGCTCAACATTATTAGTTATTGAGGAAATGCAAAGCAAAACTACAACGAGCTATGTACCACTTCACACCCAGCAAGATGGGTAAAATAAAATAAGCAGACGATAACAAGGATTAGCGAGGCTGTGGAGAGATTTGAACCTCATACATCGCTGGTGGGAATATAAAATGGTGCAGCCACTTTGGAAAGCAGTTTGTAAATTCTTCAAAATATTAGACATAGAGTTACACTATGACCCAATAATTCCATTCCTAAGACTAAAAAGAAATAAGAATATACAACCACAAAAAACCCATACGTGAATGTTCATAGTGGCATTATTTATAACAGTAAAAATGGAAGCAACGCAAATGTCTATCAACTGATGAATAAACAAAATGTGTTCAGAATAAAATGGAGTATTATTCAGCCATAAAAAGGGATGAAGTACTGATACATGCTACAACATCATAAATTATAAAAAAAAAAAATTATGCTAGGTGAAAAAGGCCAGTCATAAAAAACCATATATTATATGATTCCATTTATACGAAATGTCAGCAAAAGGCAAATCTATAGAGACAGAAAGTAGACTAGTGGTAGCCAAGGGCTGGGCCAGGGAGGAGGAAGTGGAAGGAAATAGGGAATGACTGTTAATGGGTACAGTTTCTTTTGCAGGGACAAAAATGTTCTAAAATTAGATTATGGTTAACCATTATGGTTACACAACCCTATATTAAAAACTACCAACTTGTACACTTTAGGTGAATTTTATGGTATGTGACTTATATCTCAATAAAGCTATTTTAGAATGGAATAAAATTAGATAGCACTATTAAAAGCTCTATCAGACAGTAAAGCACATAATAGACATGCAGCAAGTTTTAATTCCTTTTCCCCCAGGCAGTCATAAACCCTGTTGGCTTTCTTGGTCTTTTTTTCTTTCTTTCTATTTCATTAATTTCTGTTCTTGCCATTATTTTCTTCTCATTTCTTTAGATTTAATTTGCAGTGCTTTTTGCAATTTTTTTAGATGAATCCTGAACTCATTAAGTTTGAGCTTTTCTTCTTTTCAAACACATGCATTTAACACTACAGGTTTTCTTTAAGCTTTAGTTAGCTACGTCCCACATGCTTTAATATGCACTATTTTTATTAGTTCAAAATATTTCTTATTTACTATTTGATATCTTTAAAATTTAGAAATATATTAGTTTCAGAACATACAATGATTTTCTAGTTTATATTTTGTTATTAATTTCTAGCTAAATGTGTGTGATCAGAAAAATATACTGTATGAATTTCATTCTTTGAAGTTTGTTGCAAGTTGCCTTATGACCCACGGGAGGTCTGTCTGCATGTACAGTGTTCTAGATATGCTGGTTAGGTCAAGTTTGTCTTGCTGTTCAAATCTTCTTTAGTGTTAATGATTATTGTCTGTTTTTTCTTTCTGTTACTTAGAGAGCAATGTTAAATCTCCCACTATAATGGGGCAAATCTGCTTCAAAAGGCCTATTTAAGTGTTGAAAAGCAAAGCTGTCACTTGGAAGACTAAGGTGCAAACTCACTCAAGCCATGATATTGTCAATCGCTTCGTATGCACGCAAAAGCTGGACAGTGAATACAGAAGACCAAAGAAGAATTGATGCCTTTGAATTAAGGTGTTAGCAAAGAACATTGACTATACGAGGGACTGCCAGAAGACTGAACAAATCTGTCTTGGAAGAAGTACAGCTAGAATGCTCCTTAGAAGTGAGGATGGCAAGGCTTCATCTCACATACTTTGGACATGTTATCAGGAGGGACCAGTCCCTGGAGAAGGACATCATGTTTGGTAAGGTAGAGGGTCAGCGAAAAAGAGGAAGACCCTTGGCAAGATGGAATGACACAGTGGCTGCCAACGATGGGCTCAAACATAGCAGTGACTGTGAGGATGGTGCAGGACTAGGCAGTGTTTCCTTCTGTTGTACACAGGGTTGCTGTGAGCCGGAACCAACTCAATGGCACCTAACAACAACAACAGAATTCTTAATGTGTCCATTTTTCCTTGTAGTTCCATCAATGTTTGCTTTATATACTTTAAGGCCATGCTATTTCATCCATACAAATGTAGAATTGCTGTATTATCATGGTGAATTGAACCTTTTATGGTTATGAGGCACCTCTTCAATCTCTAGCAATGCTTCCAGTTTTCACATCTATTCTGTGACTCATAGAGACCCTAAAGGACAGAGTAGAATTGCCCCATGGGGTTTCCAAGGAGCAGCTGGTGGATTCGAGCTGCCGACTTTTTGGTTAGCCGCCTGAGCTCTTAACCACTGCACCACTAGGGCTCCGACATTGACATAAAATCCGTGGCTATCGAGTCGATTCCAACTCATAGCGACCCTATAAGACAGAGTAGAACTGCCTCATAGAGTTTCCGAGGAGCGCCTGGTGGATTTGAACCGCTGACCTTTGGTTAGCAGCCGTAGCTCTTAACCACTATGCCACCAGAGTTTCCGACATTGACATAGCTACATCTTTTTTGGTCCTTTTACATTCAACCTTCTATATCTGTCTACTTAAGAGGTATCACTAGTAAGCGACATGTGTTTGTTTTTTTTAATAATGTCCGAACTTCTTTACCTTTTAATGGAGTGATTAGGCTATTTACATTTAAATATAATTACTGATGTATTTGGGTTTCTGTCATCTTAGTATGTGCTTTCCATTTTTCCTGACTGTTTTATGTTCTTTTTCCTCTCCTCTTTTTTTTTTTTTTTTTTGTTATTTTTTAGAATTCCATTTGTTTTCCTGTCCATTTAGAACATATACACTCTTCTAATAGTGTCTTACCAAAAACCAAACCCAGTGCCCTCGAATCAATTCCAACTCATAGCAAAACCCTGGTGGCATAGTGGTTAAATGTTAGGGCTGCTAACCAAAGCGTCGGCAATTCAAATCCTTCAGGCGCTCCTTGGAAACTCAGTGGGGCAGTTCTACTCTGTCCTGTAGGGTCTCTATGAGAATAGTGTCTTAGAAACTATACTATGAATTTTTGATTAGTGAAATCATATATTGATTGATATTTTTACTCTCTTCCTCAGTAATGCAAGGTGCTTAGAATAATTTTAAATCTATTTCCCTAACCCAAATTTTATGCTATTGCTGTTGCATATTTTTAAAATCCTCTCTCTGTCTCTCTCTCTGCTTTTTTCCCTCCTTCTCCATCTCTCTCGCTCTCTCTCTAATATGGATATATATCATAAGATAAATTTTTTTTATTATTATTTCATAGAAGCAATATTCCCTTACATTTACTGATATATTTGCCTTTTTCCTTTTTTAAATGTACTTCAGTATCTGTAACCTCCTCTCAAGGAATATGTTACTTTGGCCTGAAAGGTAGCCTTTAATATTTCTTTAGAGTCTAAAAAAAAAAAAAAAAATGGTGCTTAATTAAATCAATTTTGTATATCTAAAATGTCTTTATTTCACTTTTATTCTGGAAGAAAATTTTTGGTAGGTAGAGAAGTATAGCCTGACAGTTATTCTCTTTCTTCAAAATCTCCTATTTGAGCATCTATTGTTTTTGTTGATAAGTCAGCTACCAGTGTAATTAGTTGCTCCTTTTTGAAGGTTAATTTTTTTCTTTGTCTCCTTTTCAGATTTTCTTTTTCTCTTTGATTTTCACCACTTTTATTGTGAGGTGCCTAGGAGTTGATTTCTCTTTATTTATTACACTTGGAATTTGTAGAACTTTTTGTATCTGTGAATGAAAGTCGTTTGTTTGTTTAGGAAATTCTCAGCTATTGTGGCTTCAAATATTGCATCTCTCCTGTTTTTTCTCTCTTCTTCTTCTGGAAATCCATTTAAACTACAGCATACCTTCTCACTCTATCCTCTATGTCTCTTACCCTCTCTTTTGTATCTTTTACTTTTTTTTCTCACCATCTTTCATTCTGTATAATTTCTTCTGACCTATCTTCTAGTTTCCAAATTTTCTCTTCTGCTATCTCTAATCTATTGTCAAAACAACCACTAAATTACTATTTTTTGTTTTATTGTAGAGTTATAAAATTTCATTTAGTTTTTGTACAAAGTTTTTTACCTGCATATTTTATTTTAGTTGTTTGTATATTCTAGCTGTCTAGTGAAATTCTCCATATTTTTGTTTATTTTCTATAATTTTTCCTCTATTAAAAAAATAGTCTTAGGTTCTTGCCAGCTAACTCTATTATGTGGTTCACCGTGGATCTGTTCCCATGACTTTTTTTCCCTTGATTTTTAGTCACAGCATACTTAATTATTTCTATTATTTGGCATGCCTAATAATTTTTATCTGATGCCAGACATCGTGCTTTAAAATGTGTTATGGCTCCAGAAGATGCAACCTCCCTCTAGGAAGGATTTACCCCTTCTGTGGGATGATAAAGTAGTTGTTTATCACTTTACTCCAATTAGGAACTATGCCTTTGGCACTGCAGGGTTTTCAACTAAGAGCTTGGTATATTTGCAGGGTCCCCACACTCTAAGCTTGTTTTACAAGATTGCTGAAAACCTCCACTCTGCTTTTCAGAAGTTTGCCCATTTAAGTTTGTTAGCCTTCTGCCTTTTGCATCCCTAGTGTTGAGGAAATGCCCTGAGGGAAATACTGTGCTTGAGGCCTCACAAATCTCTGCCAAAAGTTTTGCTGGTCTCAATGTTTTTCTTCATCAGTCCTGCCAGGCTTTGCATCAGGCTTTTCACCAGCTTCTCAGCCTCCTTATCACGCTCAGAGTTGGCTCAGGACTCTGAAATAAAAGTGGCTGCTGAAGTCAGCTCACCTCTCCAAGGTTCTTTCCTCCCTAGAGTCTTGGGCCCACCAATTCTCATTACTTCAGCAGCTCTGTCTTCATTTCCTTAAAAGATGTTTTTTGGTTTTTTCCATATTTTCTAGTTGTTCTACGCAGGAGTGCTGGTCTATTGCCAGTTATTTCATCCCACCAAAAAGCAAAACTCCTTTCAAACTTTTTATGTCATTTTTCATTGTTTCTAGCTCTTGGATGAAAATTTCAAACTTGTTTTTTTTTTAGTAAGTATAGTTAGGATTAAAAAAAAAAAAACCAAACCCAGTGCTGTCAAGTCAATTCTGATTCATAGCGACCTTATAGGACAGAGTAGAACCGCCCCATAGAGTTTCCAAGGAGCCCCTGGAGGATTCGAACTGCCGACCCTTTGGTTAGCAGCCGTAGCATTAACCACTACACCACCAGGGTTTCCATAGTTGGGATAGTAATTTTAAAATTTGTATCAAATAATTCTAGTATCTAGATCCTCTGCCTGTTAGTCTCTATCGACTGCTACTTCTGCTGATGTTCTTATTGTTCCGTGTCCTCAAATGCCTGGTTTTCATTGGCTATATGCCAGGCACTGTATTTTTAAAAAATTATTTTGTGTAATATTTTAAAGTCTAGGATAATTTTACCTCCCTCCTGAGATTTTTGTTTGCTTCTGCCAGGTGCCAAGTGGCATCAGTAATCAGGATCATCTTGATACAGTTTAATGAATTAAGATATCCTTGGCCACCAAGTTCATCTGAACCTAGCCTTCAATCCCTGTAAGAGTTGGTTAACTTTTACCCTTATACCTTGGTTGCATGTGGAATTTTCCTAACTGGATTTAGAAAGTGAGACAAACCCTTTTTTAGTGAAGGGAATTACAAGTTGTAAAAGCCAAAAGCTATCGATAGTTGTTTTTCCTGCCATGTGGAAAAGCAATGCTCACCAAAAAATGAGGTTGACAAAAAGTCAGAAACAGAGCTGGTAATAATAATAATAGCAGCCAATACTTACCTAGTGACTGTTAGGTGCCCATCTGTTTTAAATACCACATCAACTCTTTTCTTTTCACCACAACCCTTGAGACAAAAAAAGCAAGTGCTGGTGTTGTTTGAGTTCCTGGTCCCAGCTGTTCCTAACACCTAGATAAGCCTCTGCCCTCTGTGTAGCAGTCTGAGGGACCAAAATGTGAGGTTTTTCCCCTTGCATCTTGGTGGAAGAAAAAAAAAAACCATTGCCGTCGAGTCAATTCCAACTCATATCAACCCTATAGGACAGGGTAGAACTGCCCCATAGGGTTTCCAAGGAGCAGCTGGTGGATTTGAACTGCCAACCTTTAGGTTAGCCAAGCTCTTAATCACTGTGCCACCAGGCCTGGTGTTTGCTCAGGTTTTACAGGCTACCTCCGGAGTGACTTTATCCTAGTTCTAGGTCTAAGTGCTGCCAGGCCTGTTCTTTTGCAAATGCTAATGGGATTGCTTGCACTCTCCTCATTTCTATCAGTCAAACTAACTGCTACTGACCGATGGAAACTGCTGCCAACCTTTTCCAACGCAGATCTCTAAACAACCAGAGCACACAGAAGACTTTTTTTAACAGTAAAATGTTACAGTTTCATAAAATACCCTCATAAAGATATTTTGTAGTTCATGTTTATTGCACAAAAAACAGTAAACTAACTGTAAGTGAAATTATAAAGAAACCACTACAATACCATTACCTTAACAAATCTTGCTTTTCTTTGCAATTCTTAACCATATATTTTTTTAAAAGCATGGTTGTCCTCATCGCACAGATACATTATTAAGCGTACATTATAATTAACTAGTATTTCTCAAGGTAGTGATTAGAAACCCCTAGAAAAAATTAATAATGGGTACTCCTATAATCCAAAAGTTGCCCTCCTAGTCATCTCCTCAAGTGAGTTAAAAACATATGTTCACATAAAAACCTGAATGTGAATGTTTATAATAACTTTATTCATAATTGCCAAAAATGAGAAGCAACCAAGACGGCCTTCAATAGTGGAATGAATAAACAAACTGGTACATCCATACAATGGGGTATTAAAAAAAAATGGGATAAAAAGAAATGAGTTATCGAGCTACTTAAAAGACATGGAAGAAACTTAGCATATTGCTAAGTGAAAGAAGCCAATCTGAAAAAGATACATACTGTATGATCCCAACTATATGACATTCTGGAAAAGATAAAAGTGTAAACATAGCAAAAAGATCAGTGGTTACCAGTGACTCAGGGGAGGTACAAAGGGATGAATAGATGGAGCACAGGGCATCCTTATAGCAGTGAAACTCTTCTGTATGACATGGTAATGGCTAACACGTGACACTGTGCATTTGACAAAACCCATAGGACTGAACAACATAAAGAATGAACCCTAATGTAAACTGTGAACTTTAGTTAATAGTAATATATCAATATTGGCTCATGAATTGTAATAAATGTGCTAAACTAATGCAAGATGTTATTAATAGGAGAAACCGTGTACAGGTGTGTATGGAAACTCTTGTACTTTCTGTACATTTTCTTTGTAAGCCAAAAACTGCTCTAGAAAATCTAAGTCTCTTTCTCTTAAACTAAGAGGCACGGAAGTGTAGTCAGGGAGTCTTGAGCATTAGAATCATCAAGTCTTGTCAAGCTGAGATCAGAGTGAGCACCATGATATGCCCATGCCATATCCAGGCTGAGTTTATGTGAGGTGATGGGAAGCTGGTTTGCAGACAGAAGAGTGGAGCAGAAGAGCAAGGAAAGCCAGAGGTAAGAGGTTGTGTGGTCACAGAGAACAAGGTGGAGAGAGCAGCTGCCCGATAATGTCCTGGTCCCCATAAGGCACAGCTGTATGTGCCACATTGGGGTCCAAAAGATTCTCTTTATCTAACTAACTTGGGAGGGTTTCTGTTCCTTGTATGAGTCCTGACTAGCCCTACTCCCTCCATCAAAAAACCCAGTGCCGTGGCTGGTGGCGTGGTTGCACTCTCTGGCTGGGACAGGTGAGGCAGGCCCACTCTTTGGCTTTGTGAAAGCATCAGGTGCTACATCGGTGTGGGCACCATGCAGCATGCTCCGTCTGCTCCCTGCCTGCTCACCTGCTAGCTACTTAATGTCTGGGCCGGGCAGGGCTCCATCCCATGGGGCAGATCCTCCAGACAGACACAGGGAAGAGGAGTTAGTGGCCACACAAGGTCGGAGAACCTTCTGGGGGTACACCTGGAGGTAGCCCCTGGAAGTCATTTATCAATCCATCTCTGTTGGTCCAATACACACACACACACGCACACGCACTCACACACACACATATATGCATGCACACACACATATTCACATGCTTACACACACGTGCACGCTAACATACACACATGCTCACATACTCATATACACGGCTGTCATTCTTTCCTCTCCTTTCCATCACACTTATTACCCCTAACCCCCAGCTTCTCTTCAAAAATAAGTGGTGGCCAGTGAGGAAACCCAGGTGTCCTGATATGTCAAGTTCTTCTCAGTGCACAAAGTGGCCCGAAGCAGAGAAGGGAGCACGGTGCAGTGGAGGTCCAAGCTCCTGTGAGGGATCCCTTCTTCACAGTCAGTGTTTTCTTTCCCCAGGGCCCAGAATATTGCCAGACACTTGGCCTAATCACTTTTCTCACTGCAGAGGCAATTTGCACAGATCTCCCTATGAGCATCTTTGCTAGAAAGAAGCAGAATCTCAAGCTGTTATTTTCTGTGTATCCTGGGAATGCAGATCAGCAGCACAGCCGACATCAAAGGCTCTGCTGACCCTGCCTGAGCTTAATGTTCTTTTCCTCCTCACTCTCAGCCACGTTGCTCAAAGCCCGTGAAAAAACCGCCCGTTCAAGGGAAGAATTCCAATCTGGCTCCTAAAATAAGGAAGATTTCACTCTCTAACTGAAAACAAACACGTACTCAATCATCTAGTGATTGCACTTAGCTCTGTAAAGAAATGCACACAAAATTTACAGCACACATTATTCTACTTATATTAATAATTTCATTAAATCACTCCCAGATCTATGATCTCATTTAACTTCATAGTTCACCGATAGTGTCCACAGGGCAACTCTGAGGACGTTTTATGGTGTTACAGAGCACCCATCGCTCCTTCCTTACAGTATCCAGGTTTCCACTTCTGCCCCTTGCAGACCCTGCATGTGGGGAAGCTGACCTCACCCTCAGCACCGGCAGGGAGCCTGGGTAGCTATAGCCAAGCAGCGTGCATTGATGTCTTCACCCAGCTCATTTTCTTGAGGCTTTGCCAGTGATCTAACCAGTCCAATCAGGGTTCTTGCAAAAGAGGTGCCTTCTTGCCAACAAATCTTGAATTAGAAGTCATGCCGTCCCAAATCTGCTGGGAACCACTTGTAAATGGAGCTAACACTGTAAGTGGCAGAGCACAGAGAGGTAAAACGAAAATGGGTCTTTAATACCATCATTGAGCTGCTGCCTGCTCTTCTGCTAGACTTTCCAGGCCCATGGACCAACAAACCCTTTTTTTTATTTGTACCAGTTTAGATTGTATTTTCTATTATGTTCAGTTAAAGACATAAGTGTGTAATAACTACAGGAAAGTCTAGCAAGTAATGAGACAGTGGCCATTCCAGAAGTGCTACTTCATGTGTATGATGCCCCCTACAGTTGTGCAACAGCCACGACTGTAATGGGTGGGCCCTGGGGTAGAGGGCAGGGTATTGATCTTGAAGTTGCATTTACAAAGCAAACACATGTTTACATTTGGACTGTTTGTACATTTGGGTGACTTGAAGGTCTGGACCGATAGAGATTATGCCCCAATCTATTCATTCAATCACTTATTAACACACAAAAAATATTGAGTGCATAATATATGCCTAAGAAGCCCTGGTGGAGCAATGGTTAAGCATTTGGCTTTTACTGAAAGGTTCACAGTTTGAACCCACTAGCAGCTCCAGAGAAGAAAAGAGCTGTTAATCTGCTCCCATAAAGATTACAGTCTTGGAAACCCTATGGGGCAGTTCTACTACGTCCTATAGGGTGGCTGTGAGTGAGATCACAACAATATATGCCAGGCCCTGGTAGAGAAGTGAAGACATACTTTTCATGGGGGATATTTATTATAAACAAAGTATAAGGGCAGAAGCTGGACTATATGAAGAAAAACAGAGCATCAGGATTGGAGGAAGACTCATTAACAACCTGAGTTATGCAGATGACACAACCTTGCTTGCTGAAAGTGAAGAGGACTTAAAGCACTCACTGATGAAGATCAAAGACCACAGCCTTTCATAAGAGAGGATCCAAAAGATCTGACCTACTGGCCTGACAGAGTCTGGAGAAACCCTGAGAGTACGGCCCCTGGACGCCCTTTCGGCTCAGTAATAAAATCATTCCTGAGATTCACCCTTCAGCCAAAGGGTGGACAGGCCCAGAAAACAAAACAAGAGTAAAGGGGCACACCAGCCCTGGGGCAAGGACTAGAAGGCAGGAGGGGAAAGAAAGCTGGTAATAGGGAACCCAAGGTTGAGAAGGGGGAGTGTGGACATGTCGTGGGGTTGTTAACCAATGTCATAAAACAATATGTGTACTAACTGTTTAATGAGAAAATAGTTTGTTCTGTAAACCTTCATCTAAAGTACAATAAAAAAAGGAAGAAAAGACCACAGCCTTCAGTATGGATTACACCATAACATAAAGAACACAAGAATCCTCACAACTGGACCAATAAGCAACATCATTACAAATGTAGAAAAGATTGAAGTTGTAAAGGGTTTCATTTTACTTGGATCCACAATCAACACCCATGGAAGGAGCAGTCAAGAAATCAAATGACATTATTGTACTGGGCAAATCTGCCATAAAAGACCTCTTTAAAGTGTTCAAAGGCAAAGATATCACTTTGAGGACTAAGGTGCTCCTGATCCAAGCCATGGTGTTTTCAATTGCTTCATGTGCATGTGAAAGCTGGACGATGAATAAGGAAGATCAAAGAATTTACACCCTTGAATTGCGGTTTAGGCAAAGAATATTGAATATACCATGGACTGCCAAAAGAACCAACAAATCTCTCTAGGAAGAAGTACAACCAGAATGCTCCTTAGAAGCAAGGATGGTGAGACTACATCTCACATACTGTGGACATGTTGTCAGGAGGGATCAGTCCCTAGAGAAGGATGTCACGCTTGGTAAAGTAGAGGGTCAGCAAAAAAGGGTCAATGAGATGGATTGACACAGTGGCTGCGACGATGGGCTCAAGCATGGCAGTGATTGTGAGGATGGTACAGGACCAGGCAGTGTTTTGTTCTGTTGTGCACAGGGTCACTATGAGTCAGAACTGATTCAACGGCACCGAACAACATAAGGACAAACGATGATGTGCTATGAATAAAGCCATGGTGTTTTCAATCACATCATATGCATGCAAAAGTTGGACAATGAATCAAGAAGACTGAAGAAGAATTGACACCTTTGAATTACAGTGTTGATAAAAAATATTGAGTATACTGTGAACTGCCAGAAGAACAAACAAATCTGTCCTGGAAGAAGTACAGCCAGAATGTTCTTTAGAAGCAAGGATGGCGACACTTTGCCTTAAGTAACTTGAACATGTTATAAGTAGGCACCAGTTCCTGGACAAGGACATCGTGCTTGGTAAAGTAGAGGGTCAGCAAGAAAGAGGAAGACCCTCGGTGAGATGGAATGACACAGTGGCTGCAGCAATGCACTCACACATAGCAATGATTGTGAGGATGGCGCAGGACTGGCAGTGTTTCCTTCTGTTGTACAAAGGGCCACTGTGAGTCGGAACCCACTCAATGGCACCTAACAACAATAATTTACCCTACCATATCTAAAGTTTTGTGTAGAATATAAAACAACAACATGAATAAAGATAAAGCAAGGTAAAGTCATTGGAGTCCCTGGTTGGTACAAACAGCAATGCACTTGATGCTAACTGAAATGTTGGAAGTATGAGTCTACCCAGATGCACCTCAAAAGATTTGGTGAAAAACCATCCGCTGAAAACCTGTGGAGCACAGTTCTACTCTGACACATACGGGTTCTCCATGAGTTGAAACTGACTTGACGGCAACTTTGTTTTTTTAAGGTTAGGGCATAGAAAGTGCAGGGGGTGGAAGAAAGCATTTAAATAATCATGGAGGGGGGCCTCTCTGAAAGTTGTCATTTGAGAAGAGGCCTGAATGAGGTAAGGGAGTGCAGTCATATAAGATAGGGGAGGGATTTCCAGGCAAAGAGAGAAATGCCAGTGCAAACACCCTGAGATAGGAGCAAGTGTGGCATTGTGGTAGACGCTCCCCAATGATGTCCATGTCCTAATCCACAGAACCTGTGACTGTGTTAGCCCACATGGCAAAGGGGAATTGAGGGTGCAAATGGAATTAAGGCTGCTAATCAGCTGACCTTGAAATAAAGAGATTATTCTGAATTATCCAGCTGGGGCCAATGTAATCCCAAGGGTCCTTCAAGAAGAAAAAAGGAAGCAGGAGTGTCAGTTCGGAGACAAGGCATAGTTGAGAAAGACTTAACTGGCTGTTATTGGCTTTGAAGATGGAGGAAGGAGCCATGAGCAAAAGAATGCAGGTAGCCTCTAGAAATTGAAAAAGGCAAAAAAAAAAAGCATTCTCCCCTAGAGCCTCCAGAAGGAATGCAGCCCTGCCAACATCTTGATTCTAGCCCAGTGGAACCCATTTTAAATGTCTTGCCTTCAGAACCGTAAGATAATAAAACTGTGTTGTTTTAAGTCTGTAGTAATTTGTTACAGAAACAGTAGGTAATTAGTACAGCCTGTTTGAGAAACAGCAAGAAAGCCAAGATAGCTGCAGCCGCATCATGGCAAGAGCCACATCGTGTAGGGCCTTCTAGATAAGAAAGGGTATTGGATTTAATTCCTGAACGTAGTGGGCAGCCATAGGAGGCTTTTGAGCAGGTGAGTGACATAATCTCATTTAAGCTTTAAAATCTACCAGCATGGACAAATCTCAAAAACATACTGTTAAAAACAGAAGCAAGTCAGAGAAGATAAATTACTCCAAATCAGACAACACTAGAATCAATTTCTTATTTAGAGATGCAATTTCATTTTTTAAAAGAGGAAAGAAATAACATAAAATTCAGGATGTGGGTTACGCCTGAGGGGAGGCAGGGAGATGGAGTTTGGGAAGGACATCAGGCAACCTCTGAAGTACTGACAAATGCTATTTTTTTTAAGCCATGTAGTGGCTCTGGGGTGCTCATTTTATTCTTTTTGAAATCATAGGTACTCTCTTTTGTAGCTATGGTAGGTTTCATAATAAAAAATGTTTTAAAAATACTCTGAATTCCAAAAAATTTGTGTAGATATTCTCCCTCAAGGAGGGGGAACATAACTCCCTACTCCTCAGATGTGGGCTACTCTTAGTGACTTCCTTCTAAAGTGTACAGTATGTAAAGAGAAGAAGAGTGGGTACGTTTACAGTGAAGAGACCTGACAAACACTACCTCAGCCAGAGGATCAAGGCCAACATCAGCAGTCTTAAGTCATGTTGATAGTAATTAGCTTTGATATGATGTTTATGCACATGGCACTTTACCTCTGTGGTCTTCCTCCCCAAAACCATCGCCCCAGTCTCATCATGAGGAAAATATCAGACGCGTTACAACGGTGGAGCATTCCATGAAATACCTGACTGAAACTCCTCAAAACTATCAAGGTCAGCCAAAATGAGGAAATTCTGAGAAACCACCACAGCCAAGAGGAGCCTAAGGAAACATGACAACTAAGTGAAATGTGATATCCTGGATGGGAACCTGGAACTAAATAAATAAATAAATAAGATTGGGTAAAAACTAAGGAAGCCTGAATAAGGTATGGACTTTACTTCATAATAACGTGTCATCATCACTGGTTCATTAATTGTAACAAAAAAGCCATATGTCTTAGTCATCTAGTGCTGCTGTAACAGAAATACCACAAGTGGATGGCTTTAACAAAGAGAAATTTATTTTCTCACAGTCTAGTAGGTTAAAAAACAAAGTCCAAATTCAGGGCATCAACTCCAGAGGAAGGCTTTCTTTCTCAGTAGGCTCTGGAGGAAGGTCCTTGTCCTCAATCTTCCACTGGTCAAGGAGCTTCTAAGGCACAGGGACCCTGTGTCCAAAGGACGCACTCTGCTCCTGGTGCTGCTTTCTGGTGGTATGAGGTACTCCCCGCCCCAACTTTCTGCTTGCTTCCCTTTCCTTTTATCTCTCGGGAGCTAGAAAGGGTACAGGCCACACTCCAGGGAAACTCCCTTTACCTTGGATCAGGGAGGTGACCTGAGTAAGGGTGGTGTTACAATTCCACCCTAATCCTCTCAACATAAAATTACAATCACAAAATGGAGGACAACCACACAATACTGGGAATCATGGCCTAACCAAGTTGATACACACATTTTTGGGGGAAACATAATTCAATCCATGACACCATACTGATATAAGATGTTAATAATAGGGGAAACTGAGTGCAGGGTATAAGGGGACTCTTCTCAATCTTTCTGTACATCTAAAACTGTTCCAAAAAATAAAGTCAATTAAAAAAAAAGTGCTCTGGTTGCTGTGTGAATGATTGACTACGGGAAGGCAAGATTGATGCAGGAAGACTTGTTATAAGGCTATTTGTGAAGTCCAGGTAGGAGGAAATCTTAGCATGGAATAGCATGATAACAGTGAGAGAGAAGGGATAACATATGGGCTATATTTTGAAAGTGGAGGCAGTGGGAATTGGATATAGAGTGTGAGCAACAGCAACAACAAAAAGGAAATGGGACAAGATGTAGGGGGAAGCACATTTGAGGGCAGGAGTGTCTGGGAGGTGTGGGAAGCTGATCTCTCCAGCCCCTTCTAGCTGGTGGTTCTAATAGGCTCTGGCTGAGACCTTGGAGGGAGGCCAAGAAAGCACCTGCATAAATTGCCCTGGCTTCTCCAGGCCATGTGCATGGAAGCTTCTTGGTATAATTACTCCCCAAGAGCTCTAGAAACAGGGCAAACTGCTCCCTGTGGGAGAGAACTTCAGTTCTGATTACATATTCCGGGGACACTGGAATTGTATTTACTGCTGTGGAAACAAAGCAGTATGAGCAGAGAAAGAGAAGGAAGGCAGTAAAAAAACAATACAGTATCAAAAAAGCTAGCACAACTAAACAATATTGCAATCTCCAGGAAGGGAAAGGGAGGCAAGGTCAAGAGGGGGTTGCCTCACCTGCTTGGAAAACTCCTTGGTCAAGGTCAAAACCACTTCAAGCAGGGCCGTAAGCAGAGCTGTCTGAGGGGCCAATTCTGTTGGTCTAGCCAGCTCAGTGTGAGCCCTATGAGAGCCAGAGAGGATCTTTCTCAGTCTCCACCTCCCTGCACCACCCAACAATTTCTAGAAGATGGAAGCCCCCTCAACACTAAGGGTCATCCCACCCCGTCTTACCTCAAGGTAGCCAGAGGACAACGTATCATGGGCTGGGTGATGCCGGGATCTAATCTACAGCCAAAGACAACTATGGTTCTTTTGGGGGGGTTACTTTTTTTGTTTGTTTTAGTAATGAATGGGATTGTGAAGCTCTCTCTCTCTCTCTTTTTTTTCTTTTTGTTCTCCCTGAATCCCACCAAAATAATAATATGAATAATAGTAATGATAGCTATCCTCCTGCCAACCATTTATCAATCATCATCTATGTGCCAGGCTCACTGCTAAGTAATGTCCTTACATTAACTCATTTTATCATTGCAGCATCCTGTGACGTCGGTATTATTATCTTCATTTCATAGATAATAATGCCAGCCCACTTTTATCCAATTTGTGCCATCTGCCAGACACTGTGCAAAGAGCCTGCTATCACACTTGGACAAAGGAAAATATGACTGTCATGCTGATTTTATGGAGGAGTGAAGTAGCTGGTCCGAGGTCTGCAGCCAGTCAGGGCCAGCGCTGAGAGGCCCAGGTAGGTTCCCGGGAAGGGTGTGTGGCCTGGGACGCCTCAGTCACGGTGGGCTAGAAATGAGGAGCTGAAGGATGCCTCCCTGTTGGGGTTTTATTAAACACCTGTAGTAAGATATAATTCACATACCAACAATTCTCCCGTTTAAAGTGTACAATTCACTGGCTTTTACTGTATTCACCGAGGTGTGTAGCCATCACCACAATCAATTTTAGAACATTTGCATCACCCCAAAGGAACTCTTTATCCCTTAGTCATCACCTGCCTATTCCTCCTCTCCCCCGGCCCCTGGCACCACTAATAATCTCCTTTCTGTGGATTTGCTTATTCTGGACATTTTATATAAATGGAATCATATGAGGTACTACAATCTTTTCTGACTGACTTCGTTCACTTAACATAATGTTTTCAAAGTTCATTCATGTTGTAGCACCTACCAGTACTTCATTCCTTTTTACTACCGAATAACATCCCGTTGTATGAATATACACACCCCATTTTGTTGATCCATTCTCCACTTGACGGACCTTTGAGTTGTTTCCACTTTTTGGCTATCGTGAGTGATGCTGCAATGAACATTAGCGTACGAGATTTTGTGCAGACATGTTTTCGTTTTCCTGTCAGCATTTTTCACAGGCCTCTGAGATAGTGTTAAAGACAGACGTTTTGAAATTGAATTTCCTTCTCTTCAGAAACTGTTGGGGAAACACATGAAGATTTCAGGTTGTTTCCAAGAAACAGGCCTGCCAAGGAGTCTGTATTTACCTTGGGGCATCCACCTTGACGCAGAGCCTGGCGGTCAGATCCTTCCTCTGGACGGGGTCCCAGAGTTGATTAAACCTGAAATACCAATATATGCCAGCAAAGCTTATAAAAGACTGGTGTGTAAGCTCAGCATGCTTGTCCATTTGTTTATGGCAGAGATGAAGATCATCAGGCAGGCTGGATTTTTTGATGGCCTGCTTAGGGTTTTTCTCCCAGTAGGCAGGCTGTTTAAGGAGCCAAATAAAAATCAAAATGTTGTTTGTGAGTATGAGTTTGGAAGAAGTGGGGCTAGTTCTGGGGTATGAATGTATAGTTTAAAAAAACTGAACCTGTTGCCTTCGAGACGATTCTGGCTTGTAATGACCCGATAGGACAGAGTAGAGCTGCCCCATTGGGTTTCCAAGGAGCAGCTAGTGGATTCAAACTGCAGACCTTTTGGTCAGCAGCGAAACGCTTAACCACTGCACCACCATGGCTCCTGAATGTATAATGGCACCCAGTTAGGAGAGCCATCACGTGATCAGGGTATATCTGCTGCATATTGGGTCATTTTCCTGAACCCTCCATGGACCGGAATGGTCATTGCCAGTATTGATCTCTGATTTGGTGATTTTCCTATGCTTTCAATGCTAACCAAACCTCCCCTACAGATCCTTCTTTCAGAGTTATTAATATCTACTCCCCCTGTATTACCAAAGGTGATGCCTCCCAAAGTTGTATTTCAGCTTGGACCTCTCTTCTACATCCTACCCAGGCCTTCCAACTCAGTAAACATTAAACTGAACTCCACAACCTATTCTATATCTTGGTTTCTTATTTTTGTAAATAGGAGACCACCCATTTAGTCACCCAGATTAAAGACTAGGGAATCTCCCGGTTTCCTCCCTTCTCCTCACCTCCAACATGCTAAGTCCTAATTTTCCCCCTTAAAATGTCTCTTGTTTTCCTATTATTGCCCTGGTTTAGCTGCAAGTTGTCACTCATATAAACTAATGGTCAATTAACTTTTCAACAAATGGCCAGATAATAAATACCTTAGGCTTTGAAGGCCGTATGATCTCTGTCACAACTCTGCAATTGTAGTGCAAAGGAAGCCGTAGATAATAGATTAGTGAATGAGAAGGAACGTATGCTTGTGCTCAAATAAAACTTTATTTATGAACATTGAAATTCAAGTAATTTCTGCATGACATGAAATATTCTTCTTTTATTGATTTATTTTCAACACAGGCCTCAAGAACCTTGGCCTGCCAAGGTTGGATGATGGATATGGTAACATTGGGTCCAGGTTTCCAAAAGGAGTTAGATGGTAAAACTGTGAAGGAAAAGAGATTGTTTCTCAGAATTTTCCACCTCTGCTTCTCTCTCAACTTCTGGCATCATTTTTTTTTTCTTCTCCCTCCTTTCCCAGAGCCCATCAAATCTTCTAACTTCCTTTTTATTTAGCTGGATATTACAGAAAAATCTATTAGGCATCAAACAGTCATCGAGGACTCTCTAGCTAATCCTTTCCAAGAAGTCTGAATTTTTATAGAAGATAATTGAAACTGAGAAAAATTTCTACTCTATCATTTTTTCAACTTGTTCTTTCCTCTTTCTTTTAACCATTCAGTCAACAGATATTTTTGAGTACCTATTATGCTGCTACTCAAAAAGTCAGAGATTCAAACCCACAAGTGGCTTTGTGGGAGAAACACCTGGTGATCTGCTCCCATAAAGAGTACAGCCTAGGAAACCCTATAGGGCAGTCCTTCTCTGCCCTATAGGGTTGCTGTGTGTCAGAATCGACTCGATGGCACATAACAACAACAACATTATGCTAGGGAAGGAGCTCTGGTGGAGCAGTGGTTAAGTGATTGGCTGCTAACTGAAAGGTTGGTGGTTCGAACCCACCAGCCACTCTGTGGGAGGAAGATGTGGCTGTCTGCTTCTGTAAAGATTACAGCCCTGGAAACTCTATGGGGCAGTTCTACTCTGTCCTATAGGGTCACTATGAGTTGGAGTCAACTCAACAGCAATGGGTTTGGATTACGCCGGCATTCTAGGTGCTTGTTGTTGTTGTGTGCCATTAAGTTGAGCCTATAGAACAGAATGGGTCTGCCCCATAATGTTTCCTGGGCTGAAATATTTATAGGAGACGATCACCAGGTCTTTTCTCACGTGGAGTAGTTGGTGGGTTCAAAAGGCCGACCATTTGGTTAGCAGCAGAGTGCTTAACCATTGAGCCACCACATCTCCTCCTCTAGGTGCTAGGGACACAGAAATGAATAAGTCACAGGTCTCGCCCTCAAAACAACTCAGTCAGGGAAGGATATAAGAAAAAGTAGTGGCAGAAATTCAGGTTGTGGTAATTCATCTGAAAAAGTTTAGAAGTCTGCTTTGGCATAATTATGGAAAGGTGGAGGAACTGTATTGGTGTGAACTATACAAAGAACTTTATGTGAACATGTCCGAGGAGGCATAGCTGCTTAGATCTTGATACCTTGTAGGAATGTGAGTCCAGGAAGCAAGCATTTTCCAACCCTGCCTTTCCCACTTCCCTTTCCCACTTCCCTTTCCCACCAGCTGAGCTCAAAAATTGTGCTTTGATCTTAACTCCTGCAGCCCTTCCACTCAGAGTTGAGGTAGGAGGCACACCTGGTTACAATCTAATTTAATAATTGCGTATTTTAAAACATGAAGTGATAGAGGATAATACTAGCTTGCAGGGTTCTCGGTGCATAGCGAGGACATATAGTAAATGCTTGCTGAACAAACTACTGTGTGCAAATTAAAATGCACTGGAACGCATTGCAGGCAAATGAATGAATTAATCTTAAAGCAAATAAGTCAACCAAATGTCAATAAAAAGTCAGTAGCCTAAGAAAATTGCTTCTTGAACTCTTTTGGATGTCATATGTAGACTGTTTACATTAAACCAGAACAGCACATCTTCCTAGACTTTCAGTGGCCTGACCCACTAACTAACGTGGGTATGATTGTTTTCGTTTTCATTAAAGAGGGACAGAACTGATTGTGATAATTTTACATCTTAAAAAAAGATCTCTAGGGATCCCTGGGTGGTGCAAATGACTAAGTGTTCGACTATTAAATGAAAGGTTGGCAGTTTGAACCCCCTCAGAGGCACCTTGGAAGAAAGTCCTGGAAATCTGCTTCTGAAATGTCAGTCTTGAAAACTCTATGGAGTTCAGTTCTACTCTGCAACACGTGGGATCGAGTGGGCAATGCACTAATAACAAAAATCTCTATTTTCATTTGACAGAGTATAAGATATTTATCATAGGAGTTTCCAGTCTGCATTTAGCTAATAGTTGTTGCATTTCCATTTGTTATTTCAGATACCCTAAGTAAAGTAATATTTACAGTATCCTCATCAATAAGCAACATCATGATAAAGAGAAAAGATTGAAATTGTCAAGGATTTCATTTTATTTGGATCCACAATCAACAACGCCAATGAAAGCAACAGCCAAGAAATCAAACCCGACAAATTGCATTCGGCAAATCTGCTGCAAAAGACCTCTTTCAGGTGTTAAAAAACAAAGACTTCACTTTGGGGACGATGGTACACCTGACCCAACCCATGGTATTTTCAATTGCCTCACATACATGTGAAATGTGGACAATGAATAAAGAAGACCGAAGAATTGATGCCTTTGAATTTATGGTGTCGGCGAAGAATATTGAATATACTACAGACTGCCAGAAGAATGAACGAATCTGTCTTGGAAGAAGTACAGCTAGAATGTTACTTGGAAGCAAGTATGATACCACTTTTTCTCATGTACTCTGGACCTGTTATCAGGAAGGACCAGTCCCCGGAGAAGGATATCATGCTTGGTAAAGTAGAGGGTCATTGAAAAAGAGGAAGCCCTTTAACGAGATGGACTGACACAGAGGCTGCAACAATGGGCTCAAGCATAGCAATGATTGAGAGGATGGCACAGGACCAGGCAGTGTTTCGTTCTGTTGGACATAGCGTCGCTGCAAGTTGGAACCAATTCAATGGTACCTACCAACAACAACAACATCATGATTGTTAGGATTTATGTTTCCTTTGTTCTGTTTACGTGTTCAAACACAAGCAAAAAAGAATTAAACACAAGCCATGAAAGAGATACAACTTTCTTCTGTGTAGTTTCAATGACTGTGTTCTTTATTCTGCCTTCCATAATTGAGCTAAGGAAGAATTACAATTATTATCACTATAAGGAAAAACTTAAGACTTTGGAATGGGCAAAAGAGATTACTGGGTATTCCTTCAATGAAAGATTGAAGCCCCCAGGGATTATGTAATTCCGCATAGAGGTGACTTTGCCTAGGCTGCTATACAACTCTGTGGAGCTAAAAGTTAACTTGTAGCAAACTGACAGCTTTTTTTTTTTTTTATAGGAATATAAATGAGTTGTGTTCCCATGGAATGAAATTGATTATCATACTATGGATAGAACTTTTTTTTGCAAATTCATTTCAACATTTCTGCATTCATACATATAATGAATTAAATAAAATTACATTATGCATGTTCATTTTATATCTGAGAGTCATGATTTTTATTATTTTTTGAAAATCATCCTTTGATATCACATTTAAACTTATTTACAAATTTCAGTTAATTAGTAATTATAGAGGCGGAATAAAAAAGTGGCCTTTTGCCATTTTGATCAACACTTCAAGATAAGTACAAAATACTTAGACGTTAAGAGCAAAAAGTTGCTGGCCTAAAATCTAGCCCAAGTAGAAACAAGTTCTTTTCACCTGAAATTCCAATTCGTTTGATAGTAATTCATATCCTTATGGGCTAAGCCTGTTACACCAGAGATGGTAACAAAGTAGTCACTAATTGTTTTGGGGAATTAGAATGGACATCTGTAATAAAAGGTGCCCCAGGTGGTGCAGATGGTTTGACTCTGCTGCTAAGCGAAAGGTGGATGGTTCAAACATACCC
Source organism: Elephas maximus indicus (assembly GCF_024166365.1). Classification (NCBI taxonomy): domain Eukaryota; kingdom Metazoa; phylum Chordata; class Mammalia; order Proboscidea; family Elephantidae; genus Elephas; species Elephas maximus. Next base: position 27,854,401 of record NC_064825.1, on the reverse strand, counting down.
AGTGGCACCACAGAAGGAAGGCCTGGTCATCTGTTTCTGTACAAATTGCAGCCAAGAAACCAGATGGAGCAGTTCTACTCTGTGACACATGGGGTTACCATGAGTCAGAATTGACACAATGGGTTTGCTCTTTTGGTTTTGGCTCCATATTAAAAAAAAAAAGATCCATTCAGAATGAGACTGGCATTTTGGGGAAAGGCTGAATAAACAAAAAACCATAAGGCAAACTTGGTTAAGGAATATTTAACAGCAAAATGACTTTACAACACAAGGAAATTTATAGCACTTGCAAAAAAAAAAAAAAACATCAACTATGTCCTTTGTTGCAAACTACAGCCTGGTCAGTTTATAGCATTCCGTGCCAATAGGTAATGATTCTTAGTGCAGAAAAACACTGACTGGGTTGCCAAACAGCACCGTTCAGTGTAGAAACCTCTCTGTAAAACAGGACTTCCCAGTATGTGGGCCAGACTAGGGGAACAGTAAATATTTGCTGAATGAAAGGAACAAATAAATGAGTAGTCATATCCAGAAATCAGGGAGTTAGGTCATGGGATTATGCAATAAGTGTTGTTTGTGAAGGCCAAGGAGTGTTTCACACATCTACCCATGCCTACTAATTTTCAAGGTTATTATGATAATACAGTACAAATTTATTTAAATCACCATTACATTTGTTATAGTTTTTTGGTACATGTAAATAAAAAGTATAACTATAGTAGGAAAGTCTGCAATTTTTGTTTGTTTGTTTAAAAGGGGAAGGTGTTACTCAAAAAAGTCTGATTCCTCGATTCCTTCCTCCCCCAGCCCCAGGGAACCACCAATCTGCTTTCTCTTTCTATAGATGTACCCATTCTGGGTATATCACATAAATGGGGTCATACACCATGAGACTTTTTGTGTTCGGTTTTTTTCCCTTGGCATAATGTTTTCGAGGTCAGTCCACATTGTGTTTCATTCCCTTTTATGACTGAATAATATTCCATTGTACGTATCTACCATAATTTGTTTACCCATTTGTCTGTTGATGGATATTTGAGTTGTTCCCACATTTTGGCTATTGTGAGTAATACTGCTAGGAAACATGAGTGTACATGTGTTTGAGTTTCTGTTTTCAGTTCCTTTGGGTATATACTAGGATTGGAATTGCTGGGTCATAAGGTGGCAAACAACTTTTTAATCTTACCTGGAGGTCTTAATTAAAATCAAATTGCATCGAAACACTAATTGCCTAAGTAACTTGCATATCAGAGATATTTGGGGTTGTTGGAATTTCCTCCAAAGAGATTTTAGATGTACACTTTCGAAGGTCTAATTTTGGTTCAGAATTTACTGAACAGTGAAAACTAGAGACCTTCAGAGTAATTTAATCAGCTCCTGTCGCTCTAAGCTGGCATGTCAAGATAACACATTTCATCTTTGGGGAAAACGTTTCCGTATTTATTACACTGTTGAGAATTTCTTAATGCCTGACCTACTCTAATTTGAGCTTGTCTCCTTCCTTTTGTTTCCTGACATTTACAAGGAGACTAGAATATCCTGGAAAAAAAAAGCATTCACATAATCTCACAAAGAAGTTACCGCTTCACTGTCTGACTTTTTAAAAATTCCAAGGGCTATTATCATTAAAGTTGAATAATGCCAGAGGATTATGGCATTATACCTAATACATGGACACATAATAACATAATACATGGGTTAAGCGCATGGGGTTTAACACTGATCAGACCTGGGTTCCATCCTGGCTTCAGCACTTACTAGCATGTCTCCCCAGGCACATTGCTTCACCTTCTTAAGCCTTGGTTTGCTCTTCTATAAATCGGGGTAATACTACTACTTCCCTCATATGGTTGTGAGAATTAAACAAAATGCTCCATATAAAGGGCCCAGCACATATGTTCCCAACAACTATATGTTTTTGTTGCTTTTTACCTACAGTAGATTCACTCTATCAAAAGAGAGCAATAGATACCATGTAATAGATAATTGTCTTTATGAATTATCTGAGAGATGGTTTTCCATTCTCAATTACTCTATCAGGTCAAATTTGAAGGCAGTAATGGTTTTTTTGTTTGTTTTTTAAATGTTTGTTTAAATCTAGAATTAGGGAGAAAACATTGAATGCATTTTTTACTTTTAAACAATTTTAATGTTTTAGTCTCAATTACTTGTGCTTTTTCCCATTTCACAGAAGCCAAAGTGCACTTAAGTCTTGCTGAGCCTGTTGTCAAAGACCCCAGACCTTTATTTAGACAATGGCACCTGGGTGGCAACTCTCAGCTACCACTGGCAGAGTGGCTGTCAGAAGTGACTGAATTAATTTTTAGATTATTTCATTCTCTGCATTAATGGCATCTAACAGAGACAAGGTAGCAGGATAGAACTAATCAGCAACAGTACAAAAAACCAGGAATTCAACATTACACTGAGGCTGCTGAAGGAGGTACATTCTCTGTGCTCTCACATAGCGGGGCTGCTTAAGTGAAGGTAATGACAACTACTCAGCTTGGGAACCATAGGCTTAAAGTGAAACCCTCCAGGAATAAGGAAGCATATTTGACATGAACATAAAACTACCACAATGACCTTTCAGGTGCATTGTTGTTAAGCTGTGAGCAGATAACTAAAGCAACACTTGGTGGTGATGACTGAGCACAAAGGAATAGGGCTAGCCTATGATCTGGAGGAGTCTAACCCTACTATAAGGAAAGCCCTAGTGGTTCAATGGTTAAGCACTCAGCTGCTAACTGGAAGGTTGGTGGTTTGAACCCACCCAGCGGCTCCTCAGGAGATAAGACCTGACAGCCTAGAAAGCCCTGTGGGGCAGCTCTACTCTGTCACTTTGGGTCGCTGGGAGTCAGAGTTGACTCAGCACCTAACAACAAAGCACTCTATTGTAAAGCTTTCTTTGTTTTCATTTTTACTACAATTTCCAGAAGTATTTATTCTAATATTGTATTAAGCTATGCTTTTTACCTAAAAATATGAAACTTATGGTAACTATTTACTTACAGCCATATCATGATTACGTATCTAACTCTATAGCAATTCCGGGAAATTAAGTCTCCTTGATTAATTTTGTTCTGTTGTACATAGGGTCACTACGAGTCAGGACCAACTCAATGGCACCTAACAACAACAACAATTAAGTCTGGAGACTCAAAAAAATCAGTTCGATTACTGACTTCATCTTTTTAATAAAAAATGATGGGGTGCTGTATTTAGGAGCTGTCAGTACTGCAAGATTATTCTTTACCTCTGTTCCTCAATTCATCTGATGTTTATTGAGACCTTGCTGTGCTCAGACGGGTTTTTTAATTTATTTTAGGAGCCACATTCCCTGTGTGATGCCTGCTTAATTCTGACAGGGTTTGAAGAGAAATTGTACATGCAAATTTCAGAAAGAAAAACACAATCAACCTCACCCCATATTCCTCTCCATTGTCAATATTTCGCTTCTACTTTTATGAAAGTGAAGATGAACAGGCTGGATTCCTTCTACCCTTTTTATAACAGAGACTACTCCTCCATCATTGCCTCTTTTTGAATTCCCAGGTTGAGGCTGTTGTTGGTCAGAGCAGAGTGCTAATTAGATCAGCATCTCATCTGTTCCAGCCTCTCCCATCAGGCAACTGTCTCCATTAAGGGAGTGATGAGAGGGAATGTGAGAGAAGAAATTTTGTTCCAAGAGTACAGATTGTGCCTCTGATTCCCACTGTCTGATATCGATCACTAGGATGAGTGAAAATGTGTGGACAGCTCTGTCTGAGACCGTTGCTGCTAACTTCTCAAACTTCCTCACCAAGATACTCTTAGGGTAGCACAGCATGAATGTGTATTCTCAGGTGTCCAAGGCATAACCCACAGTAAAATCCTCAAACTTGAAATTTCTCTAAAGTATTCTGCTTTATTTTTAAAATCCACATGCTTCCTGGATATTAATCCATAATATTCTTGTTCATTTTCATATAAAATATTATTTTCAAGTACTGTATTTCACTGACTCTTGCTGGATGTTCATTGAGCCCACTTCCTCTTCCAGTCACACAGAAAAACTCTATTTCCCAGCCTTCTTTGGAATTAGCAATACAGAGCTATGTATTTAGGTTCTAGGCAATGGGATGTGGAAGAAAAGACACACCCCCCTCTTGGCCTAGCCATGGAATTGCCTGTTTCTCTTCCCCTTCCATGGTGATCTTAGAGGCCATATGTTTAGTATGGCAGTGACACTACGTGCAAAAAATCGGGATCCATGTATCCCCACTTGCAGGAGAGAGGTATGACAAGAGCAAGAAATAAAATATTATGTTAAACCACTGGACTTTTAGGGGTGGTTTATTATAGCAGCTATTATTACTTATCCTGACTAATACACTTTATTAAAACAATTTTTTTCCTACAAGCTGCACACATCAAGAGGCAGTTTCATGGAGTTAATCAATTTTGAAAATGGAGCTGAATTGAAGAGTGCTGAATAGCATTATCAGATTTAGTGTCCTGCCAATTTCTCTCCTCTGTCTTGCTGTTGGAGCCCTGGTGGTGCAGTGGTTATAGAGCTTGGCTGCTAACCAAAAGGTCGGCAGTTACAGTCTACCAGCTGCTGCTCCTTGGAAATCCCATGGGGCAGTTCTATTCTGTCCTATAAGGTCGCTATGAGTCGGAATAGACTGACAGCAACAGGTTTTTTGATTTGGTCTTGCTGTTACATTATTTCTAGACCCCAGACTTATAAAAATATGTAATATATATATATATATATACACCAAAAAGAATTAAAAAATTTTTTTCTTTCTTTTCTTTCCAAAGCTTGATGAACTCTATTAGGTAATCATTGAAGGAAGATGCCCAGAATACCATTTAAAAAATGCAATATTTTTAGGCTAATTTGGGTTGAATTTTTTGCAAGTGCATCTTTTTGTTAAGAAGAAAGTAATTTTGCATCGTTTGGCAGATTTAAAGGGTTTCTGATCCACTGTCATTCTGTTAAGAAGGCCTGGTGGCACTTGACAGCAATGGGTTTGATCATTCTGTTAGTGTCTCAATTTTTTTGCCATCGCATATACTGAGCCTCAGAAGAGTTATCCCCATGGCCACTCTCTTCATATAATGCAAATCCCAGGACTTGTAACATTTCCGCCCTTGCACCAGTCCCAATTTTCCACAGCACAACCACAAAAAAACCAGTAGAGGGCAACCTTTCACCACTTTCAGGCATTGTGTACCCATTGTCATCAAGGTGATTCTGACTCATAGTGACCCTATAGGACAGAATAGAACTGCCCCATGGGGTTTTCAGGGTCGAAAACTTTAAAGAAGCAGACTGCCGCACTTCTGCCCTGGAGCAGCTCGTAGGTTTGAACCACTGACCTTTCAGTTAGTAGCTGAGTGCTTAACCACTGTGCTGCCATGTCTCCATTGTGTAACCTGGACAATTTCCTCACCCAGTCACTCCACCAACAATCTCTCACCAGTGTTTCACAAAATTTTGTTATTCCCAAACCACTTAAAAGTTGTCCAGTGTGCTTTTGGACCATTAATGTTAAAAAAAAAAAAAAAAAATTAATGTTAAGTGAATAGAAAAACACACTTGATAATTACTTAAATTATAAAAACCCAAAATAATATTTAGCCAATGGTAGGAATAATTGTTTCATGTCAGTAAAAGAGGAATGATCTCTTTGCTAACCTTTCTCGAAGCTTCTTACTCAATAATTCAAACAAAGGCTCTACATGCAGTGTTTCTTTCCTGCCTCTTTATTACCACTAAATTAGAGAATTCAAAATGACACATACAGTTCATTGGGAATGTCAGCAAGAGTTTGGTGGCTCCATCTGATAATCCTGGATATTCAGATCAAACACAGACCCAGAATTGACAGATTTATCAACGAGCAGTACCTTGAGAACTCTAACCTCACAATGGAATGGAAAGCTGACAGTTTGGGTTCCACTTGGGAGTAGTGGCAAATAAATTCCTAATCTATTCTGCTTGCATCTCACTCTGCAGAGCAATTCTTTACATTCCATTTCATGTCGTTTTTAAACATGTCCAAGGATATTTCATTGCTTTGTTTTCTCTAATGGGAAAGAAAATCATCAAATATTGGGAGTGAGTCAAATTCCTAATGACTGAGGTGTTTAAGCCACAGCTTATTTTGTGTGGCGGCATTTTAATCCTAACACCTTATCCACAGCATCAAAAATTCTCAGTTATTTATCCATGAGGCAATAAGTTCAGGATTGTCCAGATAATCCCAGGACATTGCTGAGACACACCATGCATTTGAAATGCTAGAAATGGTCTTTACTGGCATTATCAGTGCCATGAAGAAATTTTCTCACCCCTCATTTCAACAACTCCTAGGAGCACATTTGCTCTGCCAAACAGCATCCTCCAGTGGGGAAAAGCAGTATCTTGTATTCACTTCCATTCTTTGCAGAATCTGCAAAAAAACGTGTACACTCAATAGTTGCAAGTTGATCTTAGTTATTATTTACCCTATTAAACATAAAATTGAGATCAGGAGTCACTATGGTAGACTGCTAATTAACCTCTGAAAATCAAGCAGTGTGTGGATTTGCATTTAGGGATTACTCTCCTAAAGTGAATGGAAGAAATGATGGAGTAAAAGAGCTGAAGACTTCAAAAGGTGGCTTGAGAAGATTAAGTGAAGTATCATAATGAAATGTGAAAAGACCTGGAGTTAGAAAACCAAAAGGAAAGAACATGTTCTAAGCCGAAAGAACTGGGGGAAAAAAATAATAATAATTCAAGCCTCAAGTTGCAATTTTGAAAGAGTATTGGACACAGGAAGCATCAAAAAAGATGGAAGGGATATGTTGCGGTCGTTGTTAGGTGCCGTCGGATGGGTTTCAACTCATAGGAACCCTATGTACAACGGAACGAAACACTGCCTGGTCCTGCACCATCCTCATAATCATAGCTATGTTTCAGCCCATTGTTGCAGCCACTGTGTCAATCCACCTGGTTGAGGGTCTTCCTCTTTTTCGCTTACCCTCTACTTTACCAAGCATGATGTCTTTCTCTAGGGACTGATCCCTCCTGATAACATGTCCAAAGTACATGAGACAAAGTCTCTCCATCCACACTTCCAAGGAGCATTCCAGCTGTACTTCCAAGACAGATCTTTTCATTCTTCTGGCAGTCCATGGTATGTTCGGTATTCTTCACCAACACCATAATTCAAAGGCGTCAATTCTTCCTCAGTGTCCCTTATTCATCGTCCAGCTTTTGCGTGCATATGAGGTGGTTGAAAACACCATGGCTTGGGTCAGGCACACTTTATACAGGAGTGTAATCTTGAATCCATTTTATACTGGAAGGTATTAGTGTGGTAATTGTTTTTACCACATACCACACTCTGCTTTATGTGCAAATAATACTTCCTAGAAAAAAATTTATAAAAGACACTGAATTAAGCATTGGAGCAAATGAGTTTTCAGTTAAATGAATTCCAATTTCCAGATATTTATTACTGTTCTTATTTTCACTTTCCTTTTCTAGCTATTTCTATAAATCATCATCTTGGCAGAGTCATTGTCCCAACATTTAGGAGTTCTCATTGTCGACATACTGCAGTCTATTTATAGCATATACTGTAATGCACGTAGATAACAGGTTTTCAGGGCAGAGGAGTCTGTCTTTTGTGAGAGGATTCCAAAACTACTGAATGTGTGAATCTTCTACAGCAGGGTACACTTAGGCACCAAAAGTTCATTAAAATATCCTCATATATCAATAATAGGTATTATAGTTTTGTCTTCTTAGACAGAAATGGACCACTTGCATTCCAGATCATGTCTACAATCTGTGCATAGATATCTCTCAAGTCTTTATGTGGTGCAACTAGCAGGCTTGGCTGCTAACTGAAAGGTTGGAATTTTGAGTCCACCCAGAGGTACTTCAAATAAAAGGCATGATGACCTACTTCCAAAAAACCCAGCCACTGAAGACCCTATGGAGCACAGTTCTACTCTGATACCCATGGGGTCACCATGAGTCAGAGTCGGCTTAATTGGAACTGGAGTTGCCAGGCAGAGGGAACAGCAAGTGCAAAGCCCTGAATTAGGAGCATGTCTGGCAGGTTTAAGGAAATCCATCTCTGAGATAAGTACTGTGGGGAAAAAAAGCACTATGATGAATAAAACACAATCAAGGCTTTCAGGAAGTTTCAGTTTAGAGGGGAGACAGACACAGAAACTTAATTCTTAAACAAAGTAGAAAGTGTGATAATGGACATACCAAAAAAAAAAAAAAAACCTGTTGCCATGGAGTCTATTTCAACTCATAGCGATCATATAGGACAGAGTATAACTGCCCCATAGGGCTTCCAAGAACATAGTCATTTGTTAATATGCAGGAGGGAATATACAACTCAGTCTGTGTAGGGATGAGGATGCATGGAAGGCTTCCTGGTAGAAAAGACACCTAAACTGAATCTTAACGATAAGAATTGGCCAGGAAAAATTAGGGAGAGAGAAGAAGGAAATCATCCCAGCAAGGGGAGGAAATGGAGTCATGGAGATGAGAAAGCGATTGTATGGCTTATTTGTGGCATAATAATAAGTTTCGTATTGCTGTAACTTGTACGGTGAGGCAGGAGTGGCAAGAGAGGAGGCTGGAGAGGTCCAGCCTGCTAGTGTACTACCTTAAGAAGCATGGTCTTGATTCAGTAGATTGGAAAAGGATTGAAGATTAGGAGAGTGACATGACTGGATTTCCAAGTGTCCATCCTGTGCCCTTGTGGAGACTATCAGGTGCTGAGGCTAAAAGCTAAATAAGACACAATATGCTTTTTCTTTTTTTTTTTTTGCCTACTTTTGTGTTCTACTCCTGACCTCCTCAATCTTTATTCACATCCAGATCACCTTCCCTCCCCACTCACTGCAGGTTGGGTGTTCAGTGTCCAGTTCCCTTTCTTTAACCCAGGCCAAGGTCCTGGATAGAGGATAACAAAAGTACTCCCCAGTTCGTCAGCATGCTTAATGATAAAACATTCTACCATCTGCTTCATGGCACCAGAAAACTATGAAAACCAAACGACCTGATTTCTTCTCCATTTCAAGCCTTCAAACAAGACCACTTTTGCTGGAAAATTTGGAAAAAATCTCTTCTTTAAAAACTGATGCACAACCTTTCCCGAGAAAACTTTTCTCAGGGGTCTGTGTGTTATTGAACCATAGAACGTTGGTCCTTGTCCAGCACACTCAGACTTGCCAATTACCTGGACACGGGTCTTTGAGAAAGAGAAAGTAACTTTACTGCAGTGCACAGAGCAAGGAGCCAGGAGGAAGTTCCTCAGATCCAGCTCCTTGAGCTATGGGTAGGCAGGGCTTACATGTGATTTGGGCAGCAAGATGGCAGCCGGGCAGGTATTCTGGGGAGGGAAAACTCTGGAAGTCAGCCAGGAAACAGGTGATGCGGTTCTTGTTAGACCTCTCACTTCAAAATAGGGTCCGGGTGATGATTTTCCTTCTGATTCGTTCCTCCTGTTGCTGTGTCCTCTGTTGAGGTCAATTAGCGGTCACAGCTGGCCCTTCTGTGCATGCAGGGTTGATCAACTCTGACTTGGGCTGGTTTAAGGACTAATGGAAATTTACTGGCATTTGTAGGGTCAGGTTACACATGAACCACTTGAAATCTGAACTCTATCAACGTACATGCAAAATGCCGTGAGCATGTGCGTATCTGTATTTTGTTTTTGTTTTTTTGTTATATTTCTTTTTAATTTCTTTTTTTTTAATAACTTTTATTAAGCTTCAAGTGAACGTTTACAAATCCAATCAGTCTGTCACATATAAGTTTACATACATCTCACTCCCTACTCCCACTTACTCTCCCCGTCTTGAGTCAGCCCTTTCAGTCTCTCCTTTCTTGACAATTTTGCCGGCTTCCCTCTCTCTCTGTCCTCCCATCCCCCCTCCAGACAAGAGTTGCCAACACAATCTCAAGTGTCCATCTGATATAATTAGCTCACTCTTCATCAGCGTCTCTCTCCCACCCGCTGACCAGTCCCTTTCATGTCTGATGAGTTGTCTTCGGGGATGGTTCCTGTCCTGTGTCAACAGAAGGTCTGGAGAGCATGGCCGCCGGGATTCCTCCAGTCTCAATCAGACCATTAAGTTTGGTCTTTTTATGAGAATTTGGGGTCTGCATCCCACTGATCTCCTGCTCCCTCAGGGGTCCTCTGCTGTGCTCCCTGTCAGGGCAGTCATCGATTGTGGCCGGGCACCAACTAGTTCTTCTGGTCTCAGGATGATGTAGGTCTCTGGTTCATGTGGCCCTTTCTGTCTCTTGGGCTCTTAGTTGCCGTGTGGGCTTGGTGTTCTTCATTTTCCTTTGCTCCAGGTGGGTTGAGACCAATTGCTGCATCTTAGATGGCCGCTTGTTAGCATTTAAGACCCCAGACGCCACATTTCAAAGTGGGATGCAGAATGATTTCATAATAGAATTATTTTGCCAATTGACTTAGAAGTCCCCGCAAACCATGTTACCCAGACCCCTGCGCTTGCTCCGCTGAGCTTTGAAGCATTCATTTTATCCCGGAAACTTCTTTGCTTTTGGTCCAGTCCAATTGAGCTGACCTTCCATGTATTGAGTGTAGTCTTTCCCTTCACCTAAAGCAGTTCTTATCTACTGATTAACCAATAAAAAACCCTCTCCCACCCTCCCTCCCTCCCCGCCTCGTAACCACAAAAGTATGTGTTCTTCTCAGGTTTACTATTTCTCAAGATCTTATAATAGTGGTCTTATACAATATTTGTCCTTTTGCCTCCGACTGATTTCGCTCAGCATAATGCCTTCCAGGTTCCTCCATGTTATGAAATGTTTCACAGATTCGTCACTGTTCTTTATCGGTGTGTAGTATTCTATTGTGTGAATATACCACAATTTATTTACCCATTCATCCGTTGATGGACACCTTGGTTGCTTCCAACTTTTTGCTATTGTAAACAGAGCTGCAATAAACATGGGTGTGCATATATCTGTTTGTATGAAGGCTCTTGTATCTCTAGGGTATATTCCTAGGAGTGGGATTTCTGGGTTGTATGGTAGTTCTATTTCTAACTGTTTAAGATAACGCCAGATAGATTTCCAAAGTGGTTGTACCATTTTACATTCCCACCAGCAGTGTATGAGAGTTCCAATCTCTCTGCAGCCTCTCCAGCATTTATTATTTTGTGTTTTTTGGATTAATGCCAGCCTTGCTGGTGTGAGATGGAATCTCATCGTAGTTTTAATTTGCATTTCTCTAATGGCTAATGATCGAGAGCATTTTCTCATGTATCTGTTGGCTGCCTGAATATCTTCTTTAGAGAAATGTGTGTTCATATCCTTTGCCCACTTCTTGATTGGGTTGTTTGTCTTTTTGTGGTTGAGTTTTGACAGAATCATGTAGATTTTAGAGATCAGGCGCTGGTCGGAGATGTCATAGCTGAAAATTCTTTCCCAATCTGTAGGTGGTCTTTTTACTCTTTTGGAGAAGTCTTTAGATGAGCATAGGTGTTTGATTTTTAGGAGCTCCCAGTTATCGGGTTTCTCTTCATCATTTTTGGTAATGTTTTGTATTCTGTTTATACCTTGTATTAGGGCTCCTAGGGTTGTCCCAATTTTTTCTTCCATGATCTTTATCGTTTTAGTCTTTATGTTTAGGTCTTTGATCCACTTGGAGTTAGTTTTTGTGCATGGTGTGAGGTATGGGTCCTGTTTCATTTTTTTGCAAATGGATATCCAGTTATGCCAGCACCATTTGTTAAAAAGGCTATCTTTTCCCCAGTTAATTGACACTGGTCCTTTGTCAAATATCAGCTGCTCATATGTGGATGGATCTATGTCTGGGTTCTCAATTCTGTTCCATTGGTCTATGTGTCTGTTGTTGTACCAATACCAGGCTGTTTTGACTACTGTGGCTGTATAATAGGTTCTGAAGTCAGGTAAGGTGAGGCCTCCCACTTTCTTCTTCTTTTTCAGTAGTGCTTTGCTTATCCGGGGCTTCTTTCCCTTCCATATGAAATTGGTGATTTGTTTCTCTATCCCCTTAAAATATGACATTGGAATTTGGATCGGAAGTGCGTTAAATGTATAGATGGCTTTTGGTAGAATAGACATTTTTACTATGTTAAGTCTTCCTATCCATGAGCAAGGTATGTTTTTCCACTTAAGTATGTCCTTTTGAATTCCTTGTAGTAGAGCTTTGTAGTTTTCTTTGTATAGGTCTTTTACATCCTTGGTAAGATTTATTCCTAAGTATCTTATCTTCTTGGGGGCTACTGTGAATGGTATTGATTTGGTGATTTCCTCTTCGATGTTCTTTTTGTTGATGTAGAGGAATCCAAATGATTTTTGTATGTTTATTTTATAACCTGAGACTCTGCCAAACTCTTCTATTAGTTTCAGTAGTTTTCTGGAGGATTCCTTAGGGTTTTCTGTGTATATAATCATGTCATCTGCAAATAGTGATAACTTTACTTCTTCCTTGCCAATCCGGATACCTTTTATTTCTTTGTCTAGCCTAATTGCCCTGGCTAAGACTTCCAACACGGTGTTAATAAGAGCGGTGATAAAGGGCATCCTTGTCTGGTTCCCGTTCTCAAGGGAAATGCTTTCAGGTTCTCTCCATTTAGAGTGATATTGGCTGTTGGCTTTGCATAGATGCCCTTTATTATGTTGAGGAATTTTCCTTCAATTCCTATTTTGGTAAGAGTTTTTATCATGAATGGGTGTTGGACTTTGTCAAATGCCTTTTCTGCATCAATTGATAAGATCATGTGGTTTTTGTCTTTTGTTTTATTTATGTGATGGATTACATTAATGGTTTTTCTGATATTAAACCAGCCTTGCATACCTGGTATAAATCCCACTTGATCAGGGTGAATTATTTTTTTGATGTGTTGTTGGATTCTATTGGCTAGAATTTTGTTGAGGATTTTTGCATCAATGTTCATGAGGGATATAGGTCTATAATTTTCTTTTTTTGTAATGTCTTTACCTGGTTTTGGTATCAGGGAGATGGTGGCTTCATAGAATGAGTTGGGTAGTATTCCGTCATTTTCTATGCTTTGGAATACCTTTAGTAGTAGTGGTGTTAACGCTTCTCTGAAAGTTTGGTAGAACTCTGCAGTGAAGCCGTCCGGGCCAGGGCTTTTTTTTTGTTGGGAGTTTTTTGATTACCGTTTCAATCTCTTTTTTTCTTATGGGTCTATTTAGTTGTTCTACTTCTGAATGTGTTAGTTTAGGTAGGTAGTGTTTTTCCAGGAATTCATCCATTTCTTCTAGGTTTTCAAATTTGTTAGAGTACAATTTTTCATAATAATCTGAAATGATTCTTTTAATTTCATTTGGTTCTGTTGTGATGTGGTCCTTCTCATTTCTTATTCTGGTTATTTGTTTCCTTTCCTGTATTTCTTTAGTCAGTCTAGCCAATGGTTTATCAATTTTGTTAATTTTTTCAAAGAACCAGCTTTTGGCTTTGTTAATTCTTTCGATTGTTTTTCTGTTCTCTAATTCATTTAGTTCAGCTCTAATTTTTATTATTTGTTTTCTTCTGGTGCCTGATGGATTCTTTTGTTGCTCACTTTCTATTTGTTCAAGTTGTAGGGACAGTTCTCTGATTTTGGCTCTTTCTTCTTTTTGTATGTGTGCATTTATTGATATAAATTGGCCTCTGAGCACTGCTTTTGCTGTGTCCCAGAGGTTTTGATAGGAAGTATTTTCATTCTCGTTGCTTTCTATGAATTTCCTTATTCCCTCCTTGATGTCTTCTATAACCCAGTCTTTTTTCAGGAGGGTATTGTTCATTTTCCAAGTATTTGATTTCTTTTCCCTCGTTTTTCTGTTATTGATCTCTAGTTTTATTGCCTTGTGGTCTGAGAAGATGCTTTGTAATATTTCGATGTTTTGGACTCTGCAAAGGTTTGTTTTATGACCTAATATGTGGTCTATTCTAGAGAATGTTCCATGTGCGCAAGAAAAAAAAAGTGTATTTTGCAGCAGTTGGGTGGAGAGTTCTGTATAAGTCAATGAGGTCAAGTTGGTTGATTGTTGTAATTAGATCTTCCGTGTCTCTGTTGAGCTTCTTACTGGATGTCCTGTCCTTCTCCGAAAGCGGTGTGTTGAAGTCTCCTACTATAATTGTGGAGGTATCTATCTCACTTTTCAATTCTGTTAAAATTTGATTTATGTATCTTGCAGCCCTGTCATTGGGTGCATAAATATTTAATATGGTTATGTCTTCCTGATCAATTGTCCCTTTTATCATTATATAGTGTCCTTCTTTATCCTTTGTGGTGGATTTAAGTCTAAAGTCTATTTTGTCAGAAATTAATATTGCTACTCCTCTTCTTTTTTGCTTATTGTTTGCTTGATATACTTTTTTCCATCCTTTGAGTTTTAGTTTGTTTGTGTCTCTAAGTCTAAGGTGTGTCTCTTGTAGGCAGCATATAGATGGATCGTGTTTCTTTATCCAGTCTGTGACTCTCTGTCTCTTTATTGGTGCATTTAGTCCATTTACATTCAGGGTAATTATAGATAAATAAGTTTTTAGTGCTGTCATTTTGATGCCTTTTTATGTGTGTTGTTGACAATTTCATTTTTCCACATACTTTTTTGTGCTGAGGCGTTTTTCTTAGTAAATTGTGAGATCCTCATTTTCATAGTGCTTGACTTTATGTTAGTTGAGTCGTTACGTTTTTCTTGGTTTTTATCTTGAGTTATAGAGTTGTTATACCTTTTTGTGGTTACCTTATTATTTACCCCTATTTTTCTAAGTAAAAACCTAACTTGTATTGTTCTATATCGCCTTGTATCACTCTCCATATGGCAGTTCAATGCCTCCTGTATTTAGTCCCTCTTTTTGATTATTGTGATCTTTTACCTATTGACTTCCATGATTCCCTGTTATGTATATATATATTTTTTTTAATTAATCTTAATTTGTTTGTTTTTGTGATTTCCCTATTTGAGTTGATATCAGGACGATCTGTTTTGTGACCTTGTGTTGTGCTGATATCTGATATTATTGGTTTTCTGACCAAACAATATCCTTTAGTATTTCTTGTAGCTTTGGTTTGGTTTTTGCAAATTCTCTAAACTTGTGTTTGTCTGTAAATATCTTAATTTCGCCTTCATATTTCAGAGAGAGTTTTGCTGGATATATGATCCTTGGCTGGCAGTTTTTCTCCTTCAGTGTTCTGTATATGTCGTCCCATTCCCTTCTTGCCTGCGTGGTTTCTGCTGAGTAGTCAGAACATATTCTTATTGATTCTCCCTTGAAGGAAACCTTTCTTTTCTCCCTGGCTGCTTTTAAAATTTTCTGTTTATCTTTGGTTTTGGTCAGTTTGATGATAATATGTCTTGGTGTTTTTCTTTTTGGATCAATCTTAAATGGGGTTCGATGAGCATCTTGGATAGCTATCCTTTCGTCTTTCATGATGTCAGGGAAGTTTTCTGTCAGGAGTTCTTCAACTATTTTCTCTGTGTTTTCTGTCCCCCCTCCCTGTTCTGGGACTCCAATCACCCGCAGGTTATCCTTCTTGATAGAGTCCCACATAATTCTTACGGTTTCTTCATTTTTTTTTAATTCTTTTATCTGATTTTTTTTCAGCTGTGTTGGTGTTGATTCCCTGGTCCTCCAGATGTCCCAGTCTGCATTCTAATTGCTCGAGTCTGCTCCTCTGACTTCCTAGTGTGTTGTCTAATTCTGTAATTTTATTGTTAATCTTTTGGATTTCTACATGTTGTCTCTCTATGGATTCTTGCAACTTATTAATTTTTCCAGTATGTTCTTGAATAATCTTTTTGAGTTCTTCAACAGTTTTATCAGTGTGTTCCTTGGCTTTTTCTGCAGATATCCTAATTTCATTTGTGATATCATTAAGCATTCTGTAAATTAGTTTTTTATATTCTGTATCTGATAATTCCAAGATTGTATCTTCATTTGGGAAAGATTTTGATTCTTTTGTTTGGGGGGTTGGAGAAGCTGTCACGGTCTGCTCCTTTAAGTGGTTTGATATGGATTGTTGTCTCCGAGCCATCACTGGGAAACTAGTTTTTCCAGAAAATCCACTAAAAAAAAAAATGCAGTCAGATCCCTATCAGAGTTCTCCCTCTGGCTCAGGCTATTCAGATGTTAATGAAGCCGCCTGGGGAGGGTGGGGGAGGGAACAGAGAGATAGGAGAGTAGCACCTCAGAATATAGCCAGAGTTGCTTGTCTTGCTTGGAATGACTATTATATCTGAGATTCCTGTGGGCGCGTCGCCTATGTGTGCTGGCTGTGTGGAGATTGCCCCCGGGGGGTCTGGCCCGCTGGAGTCACGGTCAGATCCTCCGCTTCCAGCCCCACGCCCAGCGTCAAGGCTCCCCTACTGGGACGGTGCACTCTCGACTCCAAAATCAGTCGCTGCCTCCCGGGGACTTCTCGTCCCTCCAGCCACGTGGCCGTGCTGCCTCCGAGAACCAGTTGGGCCTCCTCCCGGGGTTAGTTCAGATGGGTGGAGTAGCTCCCCGTGCTTGTGCCATGACCGAGTGTCCCGGCTGGGACGCTGTTCTCCCCGCTCCAATACCAGTCACTGCCTCCCGGGGACTTCTCCTACCGGCTGCGTCCCACGTGACCCGGCTGGTCCCCTTCCCGGGGTTAGTTCAGGGGGGTGGAGCAACTCTCCGTGTTTATGGCGTACCTGCGTCCAGTCCAAATCCCTGCGGGACGGTTCCCCGGCTCGGATGCTGCTCTTTCTGCTCCAAGATCAGTCACTGCCTCCCGGGGACTTCTCCTACCGGCTGCGTCCCACGCCGCCCGTGGAACCGGCTGGTCCCCCGGGGTTAGTTCAGGGGGGTGGAGCAGGTCTCTGTGCTTGTGCCGTACCTGACTGGTACGCTGGCTCCAGGCTCTGGAAACAATCGCTGCTTCCCCGTATTAGTTCGTTCTCCGTCTCTAAATCTGGTTTGTTGTTCAGGGTTCGTAGATTGTTATGTGATCGATTCACTTGATTTTCCGTGTCTTTGTTGTAAGAGGGATCCGAGGTAGCGTCTGTAGACGCCTAGTCCGCCATCTTGGCTCCGCCGTATCTGTATTTTTCAGGACAGAGGTTTCATAGCTTTTACTAGACTCTAAAACAGGTTTGGAACTCAAAGGATATTAACAAAAACTGCTATAAACCTTTTACATTAAAAAGAAAAAACTAAAAAATTTTGCAGCTATTAAGTGGCCATATTTTAATTTTTTCTCCAGCAATTATCACATAAGGATTCTTACCATATTTACATCTCTATATTCCTGGTCCCATCCTCGATCCCACCCCTTTTTTTTTTTTGGTCTTTGTGTTCCCTCTGTTGCTTACTAGGAGCATCTACCACAAATCAGGCTTCCTAAATTTCTTCTTCCCGAGACCCTAAAAAAATAAAAGTTGCTGGTGACCCCATGAGCGTCAGAGTAGAACTGTGCTCCCTAAGATTTTTAGTGACTGATTTTTCAGTAGATCACCAGACCTTTCCTCAGAGGTGCCTCTGGGTGGACTCGAACCTCCAACCTTTCAGTTAACAGCTCATCACGTTAACTGCACCACCACCTCTCTCTGTCCTACTTCCCTTTAATCCTCCTTGGGTACATTTAAAAATAGTAAAACCCAATTCTTTATCCTAACACTACAGTTTCATTTTCTGTATATCCCCCTATCTGGACCCAAAGCTTATTTTTACAGAGCTGTAATTTTTTTTTAATTAATTTAACATATTTTTATTTCTTAAATTATTATAAAAAATATAGTCTTTAGTATATTAGTAAAATTAGTATATTCATTGTATTCTAGGTTGACATAATTTATGAATAGCTTAAACATTTCAGTTGCTTCCAACTTTTTTGCTATTAAAACATGTTACAACTACACCTTCAGGCATAGAGGCTTTCTCTATGAAAGGAGAGTGACATGATCTGATGAACTATGGTATGTCCTGTTAAGTTCACAAAAGCAGCAGATTGATGTAAAGGTATGAATATCTTCATGGTCTTTGATATGGGCTTGGCATAATGCCTTCAGAAGTATTATTACAATTTTATAATTCAAGCAAAATGTATTGCATGATTGATAAACATACTGCTGACCTTAAGAAAGTGGTAAATTGCACCACTGATGAAGAATCTGCGGGCTGCAGTCATTCTGTAGGAAGTTTAGGTCACAGTGTTGAGGGTGCCATTTTTATTTAAAATCAACTTCTGCTTTTAAATCTTTGAGGTACATAATATTAACTTCAAAGGATGAAGATCACATGACAAAGAATTAGTATAAAGACTGATTAAATGTTAGTTATAAGAATATTACACTAGTGCCATTTTGGCTTATGACATTTGTCAATGTCATTAACCTTATAAAGGACAAATTTCTTTTAAAAGGCATTAGCAAGTAAATAATTGTTTTTATTGAAAATTCATAAGTTACAGTACTTTTAAGACAGTATTTTTGTTCTGTTATGAAGAAAAATAAGCTAAAAATAAAAGAACTAACTCAAGTGCAATATTTCATTTCCATTCAACCTAACAAAATCACTTTGAAAAACATAAAAACTCACAGCTTATTCAAGTTATAAACACTTATTTTCCTATTTGTTATTAAGGGAACTTTAATGGAATAACTTCCAAAGTGATCTTTTTCAGCATATCTTCCTGAACCCAACTTAAACAGTAAATTAATATGTAGTTCACATAGATTACAGTGGGGGGAGGGCTGTATAACTTTAATGTGAAAATTTAAGACTCAGAGGGTTTGTAAGTTATCACAAGGCAATATATAGTATCTCTAGCCATTTCTTCAGCACGTTTTATCTCCTATCTCAAAACCCAACAATTTCAGAAGGGTTTTTAGCCTAGTGAGCTCTAGCGGCATGAACAAGAACAACCTAATACTGGTAAAGTATTAACTATCACAGCCAGCCATTTAATGCTGTCCTACTTTTTTTTTTTTACCTTTTAGATCAAAATTTTTTTAATTTTCTTAAGAAGCTAGTCAAGCTAAAAAGATCAAAATACTCATTTTTAATAACTCTACATTATCAATGGTCTATATTTTTACCCCATTATTTTATTCCTCGACAGATAGTATTTATCAAGCCACTAACATTAAGTTGAAGTAATTTTATTATTTCCATCAATTCTATCCTGTGTCTTCTCCCCTTTAAATGAATAAAGGAGAACTAAGGTCAAGACCTAATTTAGGCATATACTGTCAGTGAACAAATGCACTACTCAGGTGCTGTACCTGCGATGGAGAACAACCACTGGTAAACTAGAGTAAGACCTGTGCTTTGCCACAGCTAGAAATGGCTCTAATGTAGAACTTAAAAAAGTGTTTTTATAGTGTTTTGCAGTTAGATAGCTTTTATGCGACATACTGTGAAAATACTGAGTGGAATTAGGACCTGTTAGGGAATTTACCACATACACATTGTCATAAAATACCTGCTCAAATATAGGTGCATTGTCTAGTTGAGAGACATGAATGGCTTTAATAATGGAGAATCCAGTGAGGGCAGAATTGAAACATAACATGGCATTGCTAATACAGTATTTGTTTTTATTTGGTTACACAATCCAAATTGGCCTTCAGCCAGGAAAAAACCCGAGTTCTCATTTCATTAGTCATGGAGAAATCTGGCAACATGGGGAAAGGAAGATCTCCTGATGAAGAACGTCTGAGAACCAGTGTTTGACAAACTGACTATACTGGTGAAACCCTTGTGGAAGCTGACTTAGCACAGCTAATCAGAGGTAAATAAAGCTTCCCTTTCTTCCCCCTCAGTCGCAGAAAATGCTCAGACAACTGATTAACTTTCAGAGAAGGTTCCTTAGTGTTGTAGCAGATGAAATGCCGAAGTTATTTTAGCCATAATGTGATTGACCAAAGAGATCAGATACAAACTTGGCAGGTGCAATCTCTTTCCTTTTTCCAGGCCCCCAAATAAAAGCAACAGCTGGTTTAATGAAAATATCTCCTTTGAAAGTTTTTTAAAAATAATTTGACTCATTAAAACTTAATTTTTAGAGAAAAAATATACTCACTGACTTTTTTGCAAATAAAATACATTACTAACATCTTTAAATAAGAGTGTATTTATACTTTACATTTAAATAGTGTTTCTTGCTAAGAATTACAACTATGTTCTTCCTTTTAGTTCCCCTTTCTGCATTTCAGCGTTTCTCCTATACTTAAAGTACTGGATCATTTAGTGAATTTAGTACTGGATGTTGATTCAGCAGACACTCACTGCATAAGGACGCCTAGCTGATCACGTGCTCAGCGCTTGTTCACGCTGAATTAAAAAATAATTTATTGCTACGATCAACTATTCAAAATTTCATTGCATTTGATGAATTCCATAATGAAAATAAACCTCAGGTTGAAGTATAAAAATAAAATAGCACATATGAACTAAGTTTATTATCTGCAGACAGATGACAAAAATCTAATACTACTTTCTGTTAAATAGTGGTTTTCAAGTTATTTTATAATGTAATAAAAACTTAAAAAAACACTTAATTTATTCTTAAATTCAAGATCATATACCATTAATTTAAATAAAGGTTATTTTTTCTGTAACTTCTCCCACATCCTCTTAATAGGACTAAAAGCTCACTGTAACAGATTTAACATAAAAGTATCACAAACTATTATTTGTGGTAACTAATGCAAATGTTTTAAAAAATGTACCAACATAAAGTTTCTTATGTATCTTTACGATTGTAACGTATGACCACTTAATGATGCAAGCAAAAAATACTTGAGCTAAGTCACCATTTACCAAACATATAAAAATATAGAATATATATACTACAGTGATCTTGATATCTTGAAATACAGTATTACAGAGTACTACCAGTCTGGTTAAAAAATTCAAAATCTTTAAAATTAAGAATAAAAAAAATTAGGAGAAAATTCTATTCTTAATATTTTAAATTTAACAATTTTCACCTTCCATGTTAACGGTGATTCTTTTGTTTTTGTTAATAACTGGGTTTGAAGAATATGGAGTAATAGAATGTATTTCTCTAGGGGAAGACTGGAGTGTCTTGATATTTAGTAGATCATTACTATTGTCTCAAATTTTCCTAAACATGAATCCCTTTATGGTTCTTTTATTCTGCCCATCAGTTCAATAAAAGACTATGATAGGGAAAGTCACAGGACTGGAAAGAGTCCTTGGACTTAAGAACCATAAACCTGTATTTTAACAGTCACCTATTTCCTAGCCATTAAGAAAGACAGCACCTATAAAATCCAGGAAAGGGAAGAAACAATGAGGAGATTCCAAGCCACAGTGTAGCTATGTACATTCTACTGTTTAGCAGTTCCACCAGCAAATGGTCTCTAAGCTGTTTAAAAAAAAGAACACTGCTTCTTTCCCTTGTTGAGGTTTATATGGCCAAAGTGCAGGTTTCTGAGAGTTCCTACTTTCAAAATACTAAAATATAATTAAATAGACTCAGCATTAAAATTAAACTGAATATAATTTATTCTTTTTCTGAGATGTGATGTGAAAAATAAAAACCCTGGACTGGGAGTCAAGAACTTAGGTTCTCTTGATCTCAAAGCTGTGTGGCCTTGAGTTGTTCAACCTTTCTGGGCCTCAATATCCTCAGGTAAAAGATAAGGAAGTTGTATTGGAGAATCTATGAAGTCCTTTTCAAAGCTGACTACAGCATTAAGTCAGAATCTTGCACAGTGCCTCCTGATTATTATTATGAAGATTAATTACCATTATACCAAAAAACCAAACCCGCCGCTGTCAAGTTGATTCTGCCTCATAGTGACCCCATAGGACAGAGCAGAACTGCCCCACAGGGTTTCCAAGGAGGCTGGTGGGTTCAAATTGCCAACCTTTTGGTTAGCAGCTGTAGCTCTTAACCACTGCACCACCAGGGCTCCACCTACCAGTATAGAATAGTGAAAAAATAACTCTGGTTTTTGGAATTTTCTTATGCTTATGTTCTACTTAACAGGAATTTTCTATACTTCCAGTGACTAATCATAAGTATTTGGCTGATAAAAATATAACCAAGATAGTTTTTAATTACACACAAAGTTTACTTTGACACTCAATGAGATGGTCTGGAGAAAGATTTTTGTTACCTATGATATTTAATTCTCCTATTGTTAAAACCCTCTTCCCTCCTCAGCTGGATGGGAGAAGAGTAGCAGTGGGGTTAAAGAGAGAAATCTTGATTGAACTATTTCTGGTTGAGGAGAATAAAAATAGAAGTCTTTCTATTCTTTATTTTTTTTACATTTTACTTCTCTAATTCTAGTTTCATCAATTTCCAAAATTAAATTTCTCAAAATTATTGCTAACACTTAAAACCAAGGATCTGTCATAGTTTACCACTACTGACAAATAACTACAATTCACTGCCAAAACATTAATATCTTGCCAAAATAAAACAGTTTGGTTCTGTTTTTAAGTATACTGCAATGTATTTTCCTAGTTCTTATTTTAGTCATTTTCAGAACTGAGACAAAAGTAGAAGACTCATAATTCTGCTTCTACTATTTCAAACCAGATGTTAAACACGTTGTATTCAAATTTAAAGACAGACTTTGTTGAGTGTCAGCCATGACTCTGGGAGCAGGATAGATAATTTCTTCAACAGTTACATATGTACCCAATAGAAAACCAACAACTCCAGTGAACGCTATAGAAATATTTTTTAGGATCATCCATATATTGTAATGTTCCTTTGAAAACGTAAGAATTTCAACCAAAGGTGGTAGGATCAGGGCCAATGTGCTGCTGCTCACAGCTCCAACGAAGGAAATAACGATGTCTAAACGAGGAATCAGAATTGCTACTGCACCTGGAAAATAAAAATATGTATTTTTCACATTTAAATATTTGGTACTTACATAAATAATAAATGTAAATATTTTCAATACATTAAAAGTAATTCAAGTCTGCACTGCTGAACTATTGCTTGTGGAAAAATATGTCACATTTTGCTCTGAAAAAAAACAAAACAGGAGGCAGAGCCAACATGGCGCTATAGACAGAAGCACTACGCAGTCCCTTCGCAGCAAAGACCTGAAAAACTAAGTAAACAGAGACAAACATCAATCCTGGAACCTGAAGCATCAAATGAAGAGATAAAGAACTTAGCCAAGCATCAAATGGAGTAAGAAACTGACAGAGAACAGAGAGGGAGGAGAAATACAGAGTGGAGGTCCCCTATCAGCTAATGTGGCATGGATTAGCCATCCTGGACTCCTCAGCCACTGAGAAGAGTGGACAGGGTGTACAGTACGACAGCTTCAAGGAGATCCCAGTAGGAGACAGAGCAGCCGGTAACCAGCAATACACGCTTTCCCATCCCTTATCCTTCTTCCCCCTGCTCCGCTTCTGCCGCTTCCTGATGGGATGCGGTCGCTCAGTCATAGAGATGCCAGCTCCTTACCGCTTGGATTCGCCCCGCTCACATCAGCTGGCTCCTTAAGTGCCTTTTTTTGTTGTTGTTGCTGCGGTTGCTTTTTTCAGGCTCTTTGGTTTTCTTCTCTCTCTCACCAATTTCCCTTCCTTTCTCTCGAACACTTGGCTCCATGTGCCATCTCCACTCCTTCATGACAGGTTGTGAAGCACCGCTTGCCTGGGTAACCACTTCCCCAGTCCATGCCACCATGCTGGTTGGATTCCTGGAGGCATTTTTTTCTTTTCTTTTCTCCTTTTGATTTTTCTTCATTTCTCAGCTTCTTGTCTCTCTCCACTTTCCTTCTTTTCCTGTCTCCTGAATACCTACTGCTGTGTGCCATCTCCGCCCCTTCTAGATGGCCTGTACAATGTCGCTTGGCTTGGGATCCACTTCTCCTGTCCGCGCCACCAAGCCAGTAGGCTCCCTTGGGGCTTTTTTCTTTTCTCGATTTCTTGTCTCTATGATCCTTCCCTTCTTTTCTCCTGAACACCTGGTGCCGTATGCCATCTCTGCTCCTTCTAGATCAGCTGTGCAGTGCTGCATGGCTGGGGAGCCACTTCCCTGGTCCGTGCCACCACACCAGTGGGCTCCCTCGGGGCATTTTTTTTTCTTCTTTCTCTTCTTTTCTTGGTTTCTTGTTTCTCTCTACCTTCCTTCATTACCCTTCTCCTGAACACCTGACACAATGTGCCATCTCTGCTCCTTATTGATGGGCTGTGCAGTGCACTTGCCTTGGTACCTGCTTCTGGTGGGCTACCTTGGAGCATTTTTTTCTTTCTTTCTTCTTTTTTTCCCCTAGTTTCTTGTCTCTACCTTCCTTCCTTTCCTTCCTCCCAACCACCTGGGATCTTCCCCGCCCCTCGGTTTCTTGTAACTCTGTACGTTCCTTCCATTCCTTTCTTCCGACCACCCAGCCACATGTGCCTTTCTCTCTCCTTTTTTCAATCTATTTTCTTACCCTTCTCTCCCTTCCTTTCTTTTCTTCCACCCACCTAGCTGTGTGTTCCACATCTGTCCCTTCTTGTCGGGCTATTTCTCACTGCCTAGCTAGAAAGCCAATGGCACATGGCTTCTCTGGGTCTGCACCACTCCAACAACAGGCTCCTTCAACACTTTTTTTTTTTTTGGCTTCTGTTTCTCTCTCCTTTCTCTCTTTCCCACACCCACTTACCTCCACACATCCCTCCCTCCCGCCTATGTGAACCATGCACTGAGCATCACACCCACATGCAGCACAGGCATGATCTACCAGAACCTGCCTTGCACTGAACTCCAGCCCCACCCTGTCGGCCCCAGTATGAGCCACAAATGACCCATCCCACACCTCCCTTCTGCTGGACCTGCCCTGCTGCACCACAGCTGAGCAACTGGCCCTGCCCACTGGACAAGGCAATGAGAAGTATCATGCCCACAGACAAGCAAACAACAAAGAACACCTAGCCTGCCTGCTCAGCCATAACCAATAAGGCAAAAAAGCAGGATAAAACTACAATCAATAAACAAAGAAAAGAACTACTGAATGTTTCAAAGACAGCAGACAGTATCAAACATATAAAAAAAACAGGACAGGATGGTTCCAGTACTGGAACTGATATCAGGAACTGGAACTACCTGATAGAGAATTCAAATCTCTAATATTCAGAGCTATCCAAGAATTGAAGGAAAAAGCAGACAAAAATGAGGGAAAAATAGACAAGATCAAGGGAAAGACACACAAAATCATGGAAAAGACTAAACAATGGAAGAATTCAGAAAAATAACACAAGAGCAAAATGTCAAAATAAATTCACAACTAGAAATCATATAAAAACAGCAATTAGAAATCCAAAAGATAAAAAAACAAGATTCAGGAATGGACAATGTCACAGAAGGTTTGAGGAGGTCTGAAACAATGGAAGACAGGATCAGTGAAACTGAAGACAAATACTTGGATACTGCTTTGTTTGAGAAATAATCAGAGAAAAGAACAAAGAAAAATGAAGAAACCCTGAAAATGATGTGGGATACAATCAAAAGCAAAAAATGTGCAAGCAATCAGAGTTCCAGAACATGGGAAGAAAATGGAAAACATAGAGAGGATTACTGAAGAATTGCTGACAGAAAACTTCCCTAATAACATGAAAAATGAAAAGCTGACCACCCAAGAAGCTCAATAAATGCCATGTAGGATAGAACCCAAAAGAAACTCGTCAAGGCATATCATAATCACTCTTGCCAAAACCAAAGACAAAGAACCCTGAAAGCAGCTCGAGAAAAACAAAAAGTTACATGCAGAGGGGAAACAATAAGATTAAGCTCTGATTACTCAGCAGAAACCATGCAGGCAAGAAGGCAATGGGATGATATATATATAAAACCTTGGAAGAAAAAAAAATGCCAAACAAGAATATTATGCCCTGCAAAACTCTCGCTAAAATATGATGGTGAAATTACAACATTTCCAGATAAACAGAAATTAAGGGAATATGTAAAAATCAAACCAAAGTTAACCAGAATTATTGAAGTGAGTCCTTTGATTAGGGAACAAACATCATCAGATGATAGCTTGAACCTAGGACACAAGACCGCATTAGCCAGACACCAACCTAGGTAATGAACTCTCAAGTATTAATCAAAACTAAAAGGTTTACAATAGGGAACCAGAGAGGTAAATCTGTAAATGACAACATAAGAACAATAAAAGAAGGAATAAACAGTGTAGGTACAGAACTTTCAAATGGAGAGGAAGGCAAGGTGATGCCAAGTAATAAATGACTGGCTCAAACCTAGGAAGATAAGGGTAAATTTCAAGGTAATCACAAAGAAAGTTAATAAACCTACTCATCAAAATAAAGAAGAAAAACATAAAGTCTCAGTAAACATAAAATCTACAAAAACAAAAGAAATGAAAAAAAATCCATAAACAAAAGGGATTCAACACAGGAGAGTAAGAGGAACAAAGAAAGCATCAGCACCACAAAAAAAAAGCACTACAAAATGACAGCAATAAACTCACACTTATCAATAATTACAATGAACATAAATGGCCTAAAAAAAAAAAAAAAAAACCTGCGCACCCATAAAAAGACAGTGACAGAAAGGATTAAAAAAAGGGCTCCATCAAGATGCTGTCTACAAAAGGTACACTTTAGAAATAAAGACATAAACTTGTTAAAAACCAAAGGATGGAAAAACATATATCAAGCAAACAGCCACCAAAAACAGACCAGGAGTGGGAATACTAATCTCAGAAAAAACAGACTTAAAAAAAAAAATCCACCATAAAAGACAAAGAAAGGAATTATATAATGATTAAAGGGGCAATCCATCATGAAGACATAACCACAATAAATATCTACACATCCAATGACAGGGCTCCAAAATACATAAAACAAACTCTAAAAGCACTGAAAAGAGAAAATGACAGTTCCACAATAGTAGGAGACTGAAACACACCACTCTTGGTAAAGGACAGACCATCTAGAGAGAAACTTAACAAAGATACAGAAGATCTAAAGGCCACAATTAGCCAACTTGACCTCATAAACATATATAGAATACTCCTTGCAACAGCTGCAAAGTACATATTCTTTTACAACGCACATGGAACATTCTCCAGAACAGACCACATCTTAGGCCACAAAGCAACCCTCAATGAAATACAAAGCACTGGGATAAGACAAAGTATCTTTTCTGATCACAATGCCATCTAAGTAGAAATCAACAACAGGAAAAGCAAGGAAAAAAATAACACCAAGGAAACTGAATAACGCCCTCCTTAAACACCACTGTGTAATAGAAGAAATCAAAGATGGAATCAAAAAATTCCTAGAATCAGACAAGAATGAAAACACATACCAAAACCTCTGGGAGACAGCAAAGGTACTGAGGTCAATTTATAGCAATAGATGTATGTACACATCAAAAAAGAAGGGACAAAACTAAAACATGAGCTACACAACTCAAACAAATGAAAAGAGAACAGCAAAAGAAGCCCACAGTCACCAGAAAAGAAATAATAACGATCAGCACAAAAGTAAATGAAATGGAGAATAGAAAAATAGAATCAACAAAACCAAAAGTTGGTTCTTTGAAAGGATCAACAAAATCGATAAACCAGTAGCCAAACTGACAAAAAAAAAAAAAACAAACAAAAAACAGGAACGGACACAAATAACCCAAATAAGAAATGAAATGGGGGACATTACAACAGACCCAAATGAAATAAAAAGGGTCACAAGAGTATTATGAAAAACTATAGTCCAGGGGCAGGGCCAAGATGGCTGACTAGGTAGAAGCTACCTTGGATCCCTCTTGCAACAGAGACTCGGAAAAACAAGTGAATCGATCACATACATGACAATCTACGAACCCTGACCATCAAACACAGACCGAAAGAGTTGACCTGAGTGACAGAGACTGAGAAAGAACAACCACAGGGAAGCAGCAACTGTTTTCGGAGCCTGGAGCCAGCGTCCCAGTCAGGAAACCTTGGCGCCAGGCTTTGGACTGGGCGCAGAGGAGCTGAGCACGGCACCCTGAGAGGCACAAACACGGGACGCAGCTCTAACCCCCAGAAGTGACCTCGGGGGAAGCCCAGCCAGTGCACGCAGGCAGCGCACCAACACGGCTGACAGGAGGAGAAGTCACCGGGAGGCGGCGACTGGTTGTAGAGCCGGAGTGCAGCGTCCCAGCCGGGGAACCATGGCACTGGGCTTTGGACTGGGAGCGGAGGAACTAACCATGGCTTCTGAGACAGCGCAAGCACAGGGCCTGACCCTTGGGGGCAATCTCTACCCAGCCAGCGCACACAGTCGATGCGCCCACCCATCGGGAATCTCAAATAAAAGTCATCCCAAGCAAGATAAGTAACTTTGTCTATATTCCGGGGTGCTACTCTCTCCTATTTATCTGAACCCTCCCCTCCCCTTCCCAGGCAGCTTCATTAACATTGGAAATTCCTGAGCCAGAGAGTGAACTGTGCTGCGGTTTTTCTTTTTTTTCTTTTTTTTAGTCTTTTCCTAACCCATTCTCCTGGCCTGAGAGAAGCAGCTACAAAAAACCCAGGGACCAAAACTCCTTCCCTAATTGGACTAAAAACACAGAACCAGCTCCAGCCAAGCATATGTGATCCACAGTCTTGGGCTTTCATCCCTACAGGGAACAAGGTGGCTATTATAATGCAAAGACATTTCTGATAGGGATCTGACTCTAATTGTTTTAGCAGATTACTAGAAAGACAAGTTTCCCAGGTCTGATATCTCTGCGTATTCAACAGAGCCCTCGCTGACCCACAACAGGGAACTGAGGGCTGAAGCTCCCACCAGACCACCTAGCCTCCTGCCTTAGGGGTCTAAGGAGGGTGACACCTACCAATCTGTAGAGGTACTTGCATTGGGGGCCTAAGGTACAGCTGCAGAGCCCACCCACCAAAATGCTTTAGGAATAGAGAAACACCTACCTCACTGGCACTTGGGGGAAGTCTGTCAGCATCCTGCCCCCCCTGGAGTGTGACCCCCAGCTGCTACTAGAATCCGGTGCACACAACTATCACCACTACTTCTCTAGGTGGATAGGTGACAGTCTGCACCACACACCTGATGACCCAAAATCAGATTCTACTCAAGAATAGTGCATGGACTCTTAGGCTTATATATCTGGTAACACCCAAACCAGCTGGTAAAAGGACATAAGTGATTCAAGGGCTACAACAATCAAGACAGCGCAATCTGGTACCCCATCTACGTATATTGAAAGAAAACAAAACAAGATAAGACTCAGTGGGCAAATATAGAATAAATCACTACAATATCTTAGTGATGGTTCGGAGACAGCAGTCGATATCAAACCACATAAAGAAGCAGACCATGATTGCGTCTACAACTCCCCAAACTAAAGAATCAAAATCTTTCCCAAATGAAGATACAATCCTGGAATTGCCAGATAGAGAATATAAAAAACTAATTTACAGAATGCTTCAAGACATCAGGGATGACCTCAGAAATGAAATAAGGCAATCTACAGAAAAAGCCAAGGAACACACTGATAAAGCAGTTGAAGGACTTAAAAAGATTATTCAAGAACATAGTGGAAAAATTAATGAGTTGGAAGAATTCATAGAGAGACAGCGTTCAGAAATTCAAAAGATTAACAATAAAATTACAGAATTAGACAACGTAATAGGAAGTCAGAGGAGCAGAATCGAGCAATTGGAATGCAGAGTGGGAGATCTGGAGGACCAGGGAATTGACACCAATATAGCTGAAAAAAAAAAGACAGCTAAAAAAGAATTAAAAAAAATGAAGAAACCCTAAGAATCATGTGGGACTCTATCAAGAAGAATAACTCGCGTGTGATTGGAGTCCCAGAACAGGGAGGGAGGACAGAAAACACAGAGAGAAAAGTTGAAGATCTGTTGGCAGAAAACTTCCCTGACATCATGAAAGGCGAAAGGATATCTATCCAAGATGCTCATCGAACCCCATTTAAGACTGATCCAAAAAGAAAATCACCTAGACATATTATCATCAAACTTGCCAAAACCAAAGATAAAGAGAAAATTTTAAAAGCAGCCAGGGATAAAAGAAAGGTCGCCTACAAAGGAGAATCACTAAGAATAAGTTCAGACTACTCAGCAGAAACCATGCAGTCAAGAAGGCAATGGAATGACATATATAGAGCACTGAAGGAGAAAAACTGCCAGCCAAGGGTCATATATCCAGCAAAACTGTATCTAAAATATGAAGGCGAAATTAAAACATTTACAGATAAACGCAAGCTTAGACAATTTGCAAAAACTAAACCAAAGCTACAAGAAATACTAAAGGAAATTGGCCAGAAAACCAATAATATCAGAAACCAGCACAACACAAGGTCACAGAACAGAGCATCCTGATATCAACTCAAATAGGGAAATCACAAAAACAAATTAAGATTAATTTTAAAAAGAAAAAACCGCTCAAAACAGGGAGTCATTGAAGTCAATATGTAAAAGATCACAATAATCAAAAAGAGGGACTAAATACAGGTGGCATAGAACTGCCATATGGAGAGGGATACAAGGCAATACAGGACAGTACAAGTTAGGTTTTTACTTAGAAAAATAGGGGTGAATATTAAGATAACCACAAAGAGGTATAACAACTCCATAACTCAAAATAAAAACCAAGAAAAACGTAACGACTCAGCAAACATAAAGTCAAATACTATGTAAATGAGGAACAATTTATAAAGAAAAACATCTCAGCACAAAAAAGTAAGTGGAAAAATGAAACTGTCATCAACACACAAAAAAGGCATCAAAATGACAGCACTAAACACATAAAAAAAAAAAAATACTTATCTATAATTACACTGAATGTAAATGGACTAAACACACCAATAAAGAGACAGAGAGTCTCAGACTGGATAAAGAAACACGATCCGTCTATACGCTGCCTACAAGAGACACACCTTAGACTTGGAGACACAAACAAACTAAAACTCAAAGGATGGAAAAAAATATATCAAGCAAACAATAAGCAAAAAGAGCAGGAGTAGCAATATTAATTTCTGACAAAATAGACTTTACAGTTAAATCCACTACAAAGGATAAAGAAGGACACTACATAATGATTAAAGGGACAATTGACCAGGAAGATATAACCATATTAAATATTTATGCACCAAAGAACAGGGCTGCAAGATACATAAAACAAATTTTAACAGAACTGAAAAGTGAGACAGACACCTCCACAATTATACTAGGAGACTTCAACACACCACTTTCAGAGAAGGACAGGACATCCAGTAAGAAGCTCAATAGAGACACGGAAGACCTAATTGCTACAATCAACCCACTTGACCTCACTGACATATACAGAACACTCCACCCAACTGCTGCAAAGTATACTTTTTTTTCTAGCGCACATGGAACATTCTCTGGAACAGACCACATATTACGTCATAAAACAAACCTTTGCAGAATCCAAAACACCGAAATATTACAAAGCATCTTCTCAGACCATAAGGCCATAAAAGTGGAAATCAATAACAGAAAAATTAGGGAAAAGAAATCAAACACTTGGAAACTGAAAAATATCCTGCTGAAAAAAGATTGGGTTATAGAAGACAGTAAGGAGGGAATAAAGAAATTCATAGAATGCAACGAGAATGAAAACGCTTCCTATAAAAACCTCTGAGACACAGCAAAAGCAGTGCTCAGAGGTCAATTTATATTGATAAATGCACACATACAAAAAGAAGAAAGAGCCAAAATCAGAGAACTGTCCCTACAACTTGAACAAATAGAAAGTGAGCAACAAAAGTATCCATCAGGCACCAGAAGAAAACAAATAATAAAAATCAGAGCTGAACTAAATGAATTAGAGAACAGAAAAACAATTGAAAGAATTAACAAAGCCAAAAGCTGGTTCTTCGAAAAAATTAACAAAATTGATAAACCATTGGCCAGACCGACTAAAGAAATACAGGAAAGGACACAAATAACCCAAATAAGAAATGAGATGGGCCACATCACAACAGACCCAACTGAAATTAAAAGAATCATATCAGATTATTATGAAAAATTGTACTCTAACAAATTTGCAAACCTAGAAGAAATGGAGGAATTCCTAGAAAAACACTACCTACCTAAACTAACACAATCAGAAGTAGAACAACTAAATAGACACATAACAAAAAAAGAGATTGAAACGGTAATCAAAAAACTCCCAACAAAAAAAGCCCTGGCCCGGATGGCTTTACTGCAGAGTTCTACCAAACTTTCAGAGAAGAGTTAACACCACTACTACTAAAGGTATTTCAAAGCATAGAAAATGACGGAATACTACCTAACTCATTCTATGAAGCCACCATTTACCTGATACCAAAACCAGGTAAAGACATCACAAAAAAAGAAAATTACAGACCTATATCCCTCATGAACATAGATGCAAAAACCCTCAACAAAATTCTAGCCAATAGAATTCAACAACATACCAAAAAAATAATCCACCATGACCAAGTGGGATTTATACCAGGTATGCAAGGCTGGTTTAATATTAGAAAAACCATTAATGTAATCCACCATATAAATAAAACAAAAGACAAAAACCACACGATCTTACCAGTTGATGCAGAAAAGGCATTTGACAAAGTCCAACACCCGTTTATGATAAAAACTCTCGGCAAAATAGGAATTGAAGGAAAATTCCTCAACATAATAAATGGCATCTCTACAAAGCCAACAGCCAACATCACTCTAAATGGAGAGAGCCTGAAAGCATTTCCTTTGAGAACAGGAACCAGACAAGGATGCCTTTTATCACCGCTCTTATTCAACATTGTGCTAGAGGTCCTAGCCAGAGCAATTAGGCTAGACAAAGAAATAAAAGGCATCCGGATTGGCAAGGAGGAAGTCAAATTATCTCTATTTGAAGATGACATGATCTTATACACAGAAAACCCTAAGGAATTCTCCAGAAAACTACTGAAACTAATAGAAGAGTTTGGCAGAGTCTCAGGTTATAAGATATACAAAAATCACTTGGATTCCTCTACACCAACAAAAAGAACACCGAAGAGGAAATAACCAAATCAATACCATTCACAGTAGCCACCAAGAAGATAAAATACTTAGGAATAAATCTTACCAAAGATGTAAAAGACCTATACAAAGAAAACTACAAAGTACTACTACAAGAAATTAAAAAGGACCTACTTAAGTGGAAAAACTTACCTTGGTCATGGATAGGAAGACTTAACATAGTAAAAATGTCTATTCTACCAAAAGCCATCTATACATACAATGCACTTCCGATCCAAATTCCAATGTCATTTTTTAATGTGATGGAGAAACAAATCACCAACTTCATATGGAAGGGAAAGAAGCCTCGGATAAGCAAAGCATTACTGAAAAAGAAGAAGAAAGTGGGAGGCCTCACTCTACCTGATTTCAGAACCTATTATACAGCCACAGTAGTCAAAACAGCCTGGTACTGGTACAACAACAGACACATAGACCAATGGAACAGAATTAAGAACCCAGATATAAATCCATCCACATATGAGCAGCTGATATTTGACAAAGGACCAGTGTCAGTTAATTGGGGAAAAGATAGTCTTTTTAACAAATGGTGCTGGCATAACTGGATAAAAAAAAAAAAAAAGATATCCATTTGCAAAAAAATGAAACAGGAACCATACCTCACACCATGCACAAAAACTAACTCCAAGTGGATCAAAGACCTAAACATAAAGACTAAAACGATAAAGATCATGGAAGAAAAAATAGGGACAACCTTAGGAGCCTTAATACAAGGCATAAACAGAATACAAAACATTACCAAAAATGACGATGAGAAACCAGATAACTGGGAGCTCCTAAAAATCAAACACCTTTGCTCATCTAAAGACTTCGCCAAAAGAGTAAAAAGACCACCTACAGATTGGGAAAGAATTTTCAGCTATGACATCTCCGACCAGCGCCTGATCTCTAAAATCTATATGATTCTGTCAAAACTCAACCACAAAAAGACAAACAACCCAATCAAGAAGTGAGCAAAGGATATGAACACGCACTTCACTAAAGAAGATATTCAGGCAGCTAACAGATACATGAGAAAATGCTCTTGATCATTAGCCATTAGAGAAATGCAAATTAAAACTACCATGAGATTCCATCTCACTCCAACAAGGCTGGCATTAATCCAAAAAACACAAAATAATAAATGTTGGAGAGGCTGCGGAGAGATTGGAACTCTTATACACTGCTGGTGGGAATGTAAAATGGTACAACCACTTTGGAAATCTATCTGGTGTTATCTTAAACAGTTAGAAATAGAACTACCATACAACCCAGAAATCCCACTCCTCGGAATATACCCTAGAGAAATAAGAGCCTTCACACAAACAGATATATGCACACCCATGTTTATTGCAGCTCTGTTTACAATAGCAAAAAGCTGGAAGCAACCAAGGTGTCCATCAACGGATGAACGGTTAAATAAATTGTGGTATATTCACACAATGGAATACTACGCATTGATAAAGAACAGTGACGAATCTGTGAAACATTTCATAACATGGAGGAACCTGGAAGGCATTATGCTGAGCGAAATCAGTCAGAGGCAAAAGGACAAATATTGTATAAGACCACTATTATTAGATCTTCAGAAATAGTAAAAACTGAGAAGAACACATGCTTTTGTGGTTACGAGGAGGGGAGGGAAGGAGGGTGGGAGAGGGTTTTTACTGATTAGTTAGTAGATAAGAACTACTTTAGGTGAAGGGAAGGACAATACTCAATACATGGAAGGTCAGCTCAATTGGACTGGACCAAAAGCAAAGAAGTTTCCAGGATAAACCGAATGCTTCAAGGTCAGCGGAGCAAGGGCGGGGGTTTGGGGACCATGGTTTAGGGGGACTTCTAAGTCAACTGGCAAAATAATTCTATTATGAAAACATTCTGCATCACACTTTGAAATGTGGCATCTGGGGTCTTAAATGCTAACACGCGGCCATCTAAGATGCATCAACTGTTCTCAACCCACCTGGATCAAAGGAGAATGAAGAACACCAAGGTCACACGATAACTAAGAGCCCAAGAGACAGAAAGGGCCACATGAACCAGAGACCTACATCATCCTGAGACCAGAAGAACTACTTGGTGTCCGGCCACAACCGATGACTGCCGTGACAGGGAGCACAACAGAGAACCCTGAGGGAGCAGGAGATCAGTGGGATGCAGACCCCAAATTCTCACAAAAAGACCATACTTAATGGTCTGACTGAGACTAGAGGAATCCCGGCGGTCATGGTCCCCAAACCTTCTGTTGACCCAGGACAGCAACCATTCCCGAAGACAACTCATCAGACATGGAAGGGACTGGACAATGGGTAGGAGAGAGATGCTGATGAAGAGTGAGCTACTTGTATCAGGTGGACACTTGAGACTGTGTTGGCATCTCCTGTCTGGAGGGGAGATAGGAAGGTAGAGAGGGTTAGAAACTGGCAAAATTTTCACGGAAGGAGAGACTGGAAGGGCTGACTCATTAGGGGGAGAGTAAGTGGGAGTATGGAGTAAGGTGTGTATATAAGCTTATATGTGACAGACTGACTTGATTTGTAAACGTTCACTTAACGCTCAATAAAAATTATTAAAAAAAAAAAAAACTATAGTCCAACAAATTTGAAAACCTAGAGGAAATGGACAAATTTCTAGAAACACACAACCTACCCAAACACAAAATGATGCTCAAAATCTAAAGAGGCTCCATAATAAGAAAAGAGATTGAAAAGGTAATTTTAAAAAGTCCTAGCAAAAAAAAAAAACTCTGGCCCAGATGGCATCACTGGAGATTTCTACCAAACATTCAGAGAAGAGCTTACACCAGTACTATTCAAACTATTGCAGAACACAGAAAAGGAAGCAATACTTCCAAATTCATTCTATGACACCAGCATAACCCTGATATCAAAACCAGGCAAAGACACCACAGAAAAATTACAGACCAGTATCTCTCATGAATACAGATGCAAAACTTCTCTACAAAATTTTAGCCAATATATTTCCGCATCATATCAAAAAAATACTATACCGTGACCAAGGAGGATTCATACCAGGCATGCAAGGATGATTCAACATTAGAAAATCAATCAACATAATCCACCACACAAATTAAAAAATCACATGATCATCTCAATCAATGCAGAAAAGGCATTCAACAAAGTCCAACACCCATTCCTGATAAAAACTCTCAATAAAATAGGTATAGAAGGGGAATTCCTCGACATAATAAAGGGCTTTTTTTTTTTTTTTTTTTTTTATACAAAACCAACAGCAAACATCATTCTTAATGGAGAGAGACTGAAAATATTTCCCTTGAGAACAGGAACAAGACAAGGATGCCCCTTATCACCACTCCTATTGAACATTGTGCTGAAAGTCCTGGCTAAAGTAATAACATAAGAAAAAGAAATAAAGGGCATCCAAATTGGTAATAAAAAAGTAAATCATTTGCAGATGATATGACACTATACATAGAAAACCCAAAAGAGTCCATGAGAAAACTACTGGAACTAATGGATTCAGCAGAGTGGCAGGATACAAGATGAACATATAAGAATCAGCTGGATTCCTATACACCAATGCAGAAAATGAAAAAAGGAAATCAAGAAAGCAATACCATTTATAATAGCCCCTAAAAAAATAAAATACTTAGGCATAAATCTAACCAGGGATGTAAAGGCCTATACAAAGAAAACTACAAAGCACTGCAGCAACAAACCAAAAGAGACCTAAATAAATGCTCATGGATAGGTAGACCCAACACTGTGAAAATGTCAGTTCTACCCAAAGCAATCTACAAATACAATGCAATCCCGATCCAAATACCAACAGCATCCTTTAGACAGATGGAAAAACTAATCATTAACTTTATATGGAAAGGGAAGAGGCCCCGGATACGTAAAGCACTACTGAAGAATAAAGTAGGAGGACTCGTACTACCTGAGCTCAGACCCTACTATACAGCTAAGGTAGTCAAAACAGCCTGGTACTGGTACAACAACAGATACACTGACCAATGGAACATAGTTGAGAACCCAAGAGTAAATCAATCCACCTATAGTCACCCGACCGTTGACAAGGGCCCAAAGTTCATCAAGTGGGGAAAAGACAGTCTTTTTAACAAATGGTGCTGGCAAAACTGGATGTCTATCTGCAAAAAAAAAAAATAAAACAGGATCCACACCTCACACCATACACAAAAACTAATTCAAAATGGATCAAAGACCTAAAAATAAACCAAAAGCTATAAAGGTCATAGAAGAAAAAATAGGATCAACGCTAAAGGCCCTAATACAAAGCACTAACAGGATACATAACTAACAACATACAAACTCCAGAAGATAAGCTAGATAACTGGGATCTTCTAAAAATTAAATACTTATGCTCATCAAAAGACTTCACCGGAAGAGTAAAAAGAGAACCTACAGACTTGGAAAAAATTTTTGGCTATGGCAAATCTGACAAAGGTCTAATCTCTAAAATCTACAGGAAAATCCAACACCGCTACAACAAAAAGACAAATAATCCAATTAAAAAATGGGTAAAGGCAATGAACAGACACTTCACCAAAGAAGACATTCAAGTGGCTAACAGACAAATGAGGAAATGCTTGTGATCATGAGCCATTACAGAGATGCA
Organism: Elephas maximus indicus; assembly: GCF_024166365.1. Taxonomy (NCBI): domain Eukaryota; kingdom Metazoa; phylum Chordata; class Mammalia; order Proboscidea; family Elephantidae; genus Elephas; species Elephas maximus. The sequence continues at coordinate 27,816,771 of NC_064825.1, read as the reverse complement.
AATCAAAACCACAATGAGATACCATCTCACCCTGGCATTACTGGCACAAACAAAATAAAACAGAAAATAAATGTTGGAGAGGCTGTGGGGAGACTGGAACTCCTAGGCACTGCTGGTGGGAATGCAAAATGATACAACCATTTTGGAAAAAGATATGGCACTTCCTTACAAAGCTAGAAATAGAAATACCATATGATCCAGCAATCCCATTTCTAGGAATACATCCTAGAGAAATAAAAGCCATCACATGAAAAGATGTATGCACACCCACGTTCACTGCAGCACTGTTCACGATAGCAAAACAATGGAAACAACCTAGATGCCCATCAACAGATGAATGGATAAACAAACTATGGTACAGACACACAGTGGGGTACTCCGCAATGGTAAAAAACAATGATGAATCTTTGAAGCATCTCACGGCATGGATGAATGTGGAGGGCATTATGCTGAATGAAATAAGTCAGTCACAAAAGGACAAATATTGTATGAGACCACTACTATAAAAACTCATGAGAAGGTTTACACACAAAAGAAACAATCTTTGATGGTTACAAGGGAGGGAAGGTGTGGAGATGGAAAAAGACTAATAGACAATAGATAAGTATTAACTTTGATGAAGGGTAAAACAGTATATAATACTGGGGAAGCCAACACAATTTGTCCAAGGCAAGCTCATGGAATCTCCACAGAACCATTTAAACTCCCTGAGGGACCAAATTACTGGGCTGAGGACTGTGGGCACCATGGTCTCAGGAACATCTAGCTCAACTGGCATAACATAATTATTTATAAACAAAATGCTCTACATTCTACTTTGGTGAGCAACGTCTGGGGTCTTAAAGGCTTGGGAGCAGCCATCTAAGATACTCCACTGGTCTCACCCCTTCTGGAGCAAGGGAGAATGAAGAAAACCAAAGACACAAGAGAAAGATTGGCCCAAAGAACTGATGGACCACAACTACCACAGCCTCCACCAGATTGGGTCCAGCACAACTAGATGATGCCTGGCTACCACCAGTGACTGCTCTGGTAGGGATCACAATAGAGGGTCCCAGACAGAGCTGGAGAAAAATGGAGAATAAAATTCTAACTCTCAAAAAAAGACCAGACTTTCTGGCCTGACAGACTGGAGACACCCCAAAAGTATGGTCCCTGGACACCCTTTTAGCTCAGTAACGAAGTCACTCCTGAGGCCCATGAAACAAAATGAGACTAAAGGGCCACACCAGCCCAGGGGCAAGGACTAGAGTGCAGGAGGGGACAGGAAAGTTGGTAATAGGGAACTCCAGGTTGAGGGCAGGAGTGTTCACGTCTTTGGGTTGGTAACCAACGTCACAAAAACAATATGTGTATTGTTTAATGAGAAGCTAGTTTGTTCTGTAACCTTCACCTAAAGTACAATTCAAAAAAAAATCTTAAAAAAAAAAACAAAGAGTGACATCTCCTGAACTCTGACTTGTCAACAGAGCTTCCTACGTAAATAACTTTTAATTGTTCACTGTAAAATTCTGGGCAAAGAAGTTTGGATAGTTTATTTCCAACGTATTTGCATTACTCTGCCATACAGCTCATTCTACAATGCACAAAACATGCAGTAACCACAGTTAGTGGTAATTTTAGGAAGAAAGGTCTCCTTCTGAAAATCAGCCAATGAAAACCTTATTTATTTATTTATTTATTTTTTTTTTTTATTGAACTTTAGATGAAGGTTTACAGAACAAACTAGTTTCTCATCAGGCAGTACACACATTGTTCTAAGACACTGGTTAACAACCCCATGACGTATCAGCACTCTCCCTTCTCAACCCTGGGTTCCCTATTACCAGCTGTCCTGTTCCCTCCTACCTTCCAGTCCCTGCCCCAGGGCTGGTGTGCCCCTTTAGTACTTGTTTTGTTCCATGGGACTGTTCACTGTTTGGCTGAAGGGTGAATCTCAGGAGTGGCATCATTACTGAGCTGAAAAGGTGTCCAGGGGCCATACTCTCAGGGTTTCTCCAGTCTCTGTCAGGCCAGCAAGTCTGATCTTTCTTTTTGAGTTAGACTTTTGTTCTATATTTTTATCCAGCTCTGTCTGGGGCCCTCTATTGTGATCCCTATCAGGGCAGTCACTGGTGGTAGCTGGACACCATCTAATTGTACTGGACTCAGTCTGATGAAGGCCACAGTAGATATGGTCCATTAGTCCTTTGGACTAATCTTTCCCTTAAGTCTTTAGTTTTCTTCATTATTCCTTGCTCCGGAAGGGGTGAGAGCAGTGGAGTATCCTAGATGGCCGCTCACAGGCTTTTAAGACCCCAGATGCTACTCACCAAAGTAGAATGTAGAACGTTTTCTTTATAAACTCTGTTATGCCAATTGAGCTAGATGTTCCCTGAGACCATGGTCCCCACAGCCCTCAGCCCAGCAATTTGGTCTCTCAGGGAGTTTGGACTTGTCTATGGAGCTACCAAGGCCTTGCCTTGTAGAGATTTTGCTTGCTTCCCCAGTAGCCAATGAAAATATTATGGATCACAACGGTTCAACGCACAGTGGGTGAAAATGGGGATGGTGCAGCAGTAGTGCTAGTGGACATACTTGTCCTGTTCCTGACTTCATTAGGAATGCATCCCACTCTTCCCACTAACAACTGGTGTTGTCTTTTGGGCTGACATCTGCATGCACACCTATAGTCACATCATATCAAGAAATTATCCATATATTCCTATTCTATTGAATTTTTAAAAAATCAAGAATGCATTTTAAATTTTGCCAAATACCTTTTCAGCACTTCTCAAGATTAGCATGTGGCTTTTGTCCTGAGATCTATTTATATAATTAATTTAACAGCTTACTTAATAGTGAACCCTCTTTAATATTCTGAAAAATACTTTTAAGCAATGTATTATTCTTTTATTATGCTGCTGGATTCTGTCTGCTAACATTATAGTTAGAATTTTTACATCATTATTTATTGAAACTGATCACTGGTTTTCCTTTTTTTGTCAGATTTTGGCATTAATATTATATTCAGTTAAGTTGTCCTCTTTTTATTCTCAACAGTTCTTTTATAATTATTTTATTCTTCAAGGGAAAAACCATTGAGGTTTTCTAAATTTTGTGGGATCTGTTTTCCTAAATTATATTTTTCTGGAAAAATTGTTTTCTATTCAAATTATTATGAAAGCTACAACCTTAAAAATTATTTTGAAATTATAAACCTAGCCTCACACCTATAGGCCTGAGGTGAGCTAACACTTTATAAATAAAATAAATAACTTTGAGTAAGTTGAAACTCTATAAACTAGAAATACTTTATAAGGTGGATTCTCTAAATCTCATCTATTAAAAGATGCTTGTTACATCCCTTTAAAATTTCCTTCTAACAAAGCAAAACTCTCAAACACAAGTAGGGCCTTTAAAAATTATTGAACATACCGATTTTGTGGAGACACGTTTCACCAACATACAGTAGATGGTAGTATAAATGCGAGGACAGACAAACATGACTAGAACCTGGCTCCCTGGACAGCCTTTCTACTTGGAATACATTTTACATTCTTAGTTTTTCCAGTAGTCCAAGGTGTCACTACTAAATCAAATGAAATGCTGTTGGAAAACCATGTGGAAGAACACTACATAACTTATAGATTGAAATTTCATTTATCAAACATTTTTGAATCATAAAATATAATTTCAATTAGATAAATCTATCATTTAAATGTTATATAACCACTAGATATTTCCTAGTTAAAAAAAAACTTGCAGTACATTATTTAGTAATGTTATTAGTTCAAGGAAGAGAAGTATATATGCTTTAAGCCAATCTAACATAAAAAACTCAAATGCATAATAAATCAAAGGATAGTTCATTGCAAATATATTCATCAAAGAATTACTGAAAATAGGTAGCCCCATGCCATCCATAAGCAGCCAATTATGAATGTATCTATTACATACTAGTTAGGCTCATATAGTATTTCCCAAAACTATATTCTAAAGAAAAAGATTTATCATTAAGGCATAAAGTTTCCTCCAATTTAACGGGAAAAATGCCTATTTTAAGTCCCTTTGCATCTGATGGGCGAAAGCAGAAATATCAAAGCAAAATAACACTTGATATTACAGCATCACCAACAAAACTGTGGAAAACAACCTAGCACGTTTACCTTAATAAGACAAATAATTAATGGTGCTCTTTACATACTACTAACTCTAACAGTATTAGGCTATACAAAAGCACTTCTTTTCATCCCCACTGGCAGTTCAATGAAGGATTTTAGTTTATCTTCTCATTCTGTAGAGTACTAAAGATTTATGTTTTCCAGTACATATGTGGAGACCTGGTGGCACAGTGGTTAAGTGTTTGGCTGCTAACCAAAAGGTCGGGAGTTCGAATCCACCAGCCACTTCTAGAAAAACTCTCTGTCTTACAGGGTCACTGTGAGTACATATGTAATTATGGTCTACTAAAAGCAGAGAAGAATACTATCAAAGTCAAGAACTTTTCAAGTAAGAAATAGAAGGATCAACAAATTGATCAATAACAGAAATAAGCAGTACTTAATATATTTTCCTGGTTCAATGGAAATTAATACTAGTCTCAGTTTCTTTATAATTCAGAACATCTCATAGTAGCCCCGCTTTTAAAATGAAAGGTATTTACTGTAGTGCGTGGTGGCCTTTGGCCAGTTCTATCCACTCTTTTCCTTCACCTGAAGGATGCCGGTATACCAGGTAATGGCCAACAAGGCACGTACAGGAAGAGATGACTCATCTTTCCAAGTTTTTGAGTTCCACCAAGATGTTTTGAAACAATGATTCAAATGCCAGATGGAGACTTGGACATAGCCAACACAACCCAAGCTGATAAACCTACTACTTTAAAAATTTTGGAACACTAGAAGGCATTATGTTCAGTGCAAATCCAGCTGAGCCTCCACTCTCACTGAGTGCTGCACAGCCTGCTCTGTGAACATTACAAGGTTCTATTAGCTGTTCACACACATTTATCAGTAAAGAGTCAGTCTGCCCAAAAATCTATTTGAAAGCTTTGGAGAATAAAAATTTTTTAAAAAGTCTTATTTAAGTATCAGTTTTTGCTTTAATTTGGAAGGATATGTCAAGGACTCAAATGAAGTTCAGCGTCAAGTGATGTGTACAAATGAAATAACCAAAAACAAAACAAAAAAAACAACCCAAATCTACTGCCGTCGAGTTGATTCCAACTTATAGCAACCCTATAGGACTGAGTAAAACTGCCTCATAGGGTTTCCAAGGCTGTAAATCCTTATGGAAGCAGACTGCCACTTCTCCCGTGGAGCAGCTGGTGGGTTCAAACTGCTGTCAAGTGCTTAAACCACTTTGCCAGCAGGGGTCCTTCCCGAATGAAGTAGAAGGGAATACCGCATGGTTTTTGTTCTCTTTGTTCAGACCATAATGCTGTAAAATGTAACTTTCAGAGATGATTGAGTAGATACAGCTCAAAGAAGCACCTGATAAAAAACTTCGTATCTATGTGCCATGAGCACAGCTCTTGAAAGGAATGCCCCTGGCTTCTGGGAATAAAGTCATGATAGCAGATGTGGTGTCGTCTGTGCTTCAACAGCTGGTAGTGCCCATGTAAAGGTGGCAGCCAGTGTGCACAAATGGATGAAGTCACAAAAAATTCTAATCCCTTTTAACACTGCCCAAGCTCCTTCAGTAGCTGATTTCAAAAAAAGGCACATTTTTAGATTAGAACAGTTTCGTGCTTATTAGAAAAAGGACTTTTACTAAAACCAACGACTTTTTATTCAGTACGGTTGTCAAAGTATCAATAAAGGTGACATAAAAACATCTCAAAACATTTTAAAATATCTTTTTTCCCTATTGAATGTTTCATTAGTCATCAGAGTATGGGCTTAACTACTTCATTTCTCAATATGATGTAATTCACTGAAATGATAACTTTGAAAAATAACACTTTTATCTACTTCTTCCAGCTTGGCTTTTCTCTTAAAAAAAAAAAATACCTTTTATAAGACAATGTGCTACATTCTATTTTGGTGAGTACCGTCCAGTGTCTTAAAGCTTGTGAGCGGCCATCTAAGGTACTCCACTGGTCCCACCCCTTCTGGAGCAAGGAAGAATGAAGAAAACTAAAGACAAAAGGGAAAGATTAGTCCAAAAGACTACTGGACCACAACTACCATAGCCTCTACCAGACTGAGTCCAGCACAACTAGATGGTGCCTGGCTACCACCACCGACTACTCTGACAGGGATCACAATAGAGGGTCCCAAACAGAGCTGGAGAAAAATGGAGGAAAAAAAACTAACTCACAAAAAAGACCAGACTTACTGGTCTCACAGAGACTGGAGAAATCCCAAGAGTATGGCCCCTGGACACCCTTTTAGCTCGGTAATGAAGTTACTCCTAAGGTTCACCCTTCGGCCAAAGATTAGACAGGCCCATAAAACAAGACTAAATGAGCACACAAGCCCAGAGGCAAGGAACTAAAGGCAGGAGGGAACAGGAAAGCTGGTGATGGGGAACCTAAGGTTGAGAAGGGGAGAGTGTTGACCTGTCATGGGGTTGACAACCAATGTCACAAAACAATATGTATATTAATTGTTTAATGAGAAACCAATTTGCTCTGTAAGCCTTTATCTAAAGTACCATTAAAAAAATACTTTTTATAAATATATGTATAAGCTCTACCCCAAGCTGTCCAATGCAATTTACAGACTTGCCCAGAATTTCTAGCTCCACCATTCCCCAAGCGGAATAGTCCAAGACAGTTACTAATTTCTTACACAGAATTTCCAAAGCTGCTTTCTCTCTAGAACACCAGTAATCTGGTCCCTGGTATCATTCTCGGCAATCCCATGTTAGTTCAGTGTTACAGTCCTCCTTTCATTTGTAGTTATAATAATAATGATGGTAATGACAAAACTTCCAGCTACTTTATTAATATTATTGTTAAACCCCACAAATATGCCATAAGGAAGTCATACATTCATTTCATAATTAAAGACAGAGGGGCTCAAAGATGTAACTTTCCTAAAGTCACTAAGGAAGTAAGTGGTAGCCTGAGTTTGAATACCTAAATGTGTTTGACTCCAAAACTTAGACTCTTTCCACTATACCAAACTCAAGCTCTCTCTCCGTAAGTCTCCATTATTAATACTTCTTTAAAGAGGCACTTTGTAATGTGAAATGTTAATGAGAGATCACATACACTCCTTCAAAAAATAAGTAAAATAAGCCACTGAAATTATTAAAGATCAAAACAAAACCCTCACCTGTAGGTAGTCATGTATAGTTATGCTGTTAAATATATAAAAGCAGAAATAAAAAACCCGAGGAAAACTAGAACCAAAGTAAAATGTGTATCAACTATGTGTTGTTATTGTTGTTAGGTGCCATCAAGTTGGTTCCAATTCATAGTGACCCTATGTACGAGAGAATGAAACACTGCCCAGTCCTGATCCCCATAATTGTTATGCTTGAGCCCACTGTTGCAGCCACTACATCAATCCATTTCATGAACAGTCTTCCTCTTTCTCACTGACCCTCTACTTTACCAAGCATGATATCCTTCTCCAGGGACTGGTCCCTACTGATAACATGTACAAAGTATGTTAAACAAAGTCTCACCATTCTCGCTTCTAAGGGGCATTCTGGCAATACTTCTTCCAAGACAGATCTGTTGGTTCTTCTGGCAGTCCATGGTATATTCAATATTCTCTGCCAACACCATAATTCAAAGGCATCAATTCTTCTTTTGTCTTCCTTATTTATTGCCCAGCTTTTGCATGCATATGAAGCGACTGAAAATACCATGGTGGGAACGGTTGTGTGTCAACTTGGCTGGACCATGATTCTCAATGGTTTGGCAGTTATGTAACGATATAGTCATCTTCCATCATGCGATCATCCAATCAGTTACAAGCAGAGTCTCTTCAGGGGTGTGGCCTGCATCCAATACATATACACACAGACATTCCGGCAAAACTCGCTTGCTTGCTCTAGATTGTGCATCTGGCTCATCATCTGATCTCCAGTTCTTGGGACTTGAGCCAGCTGCCTACTGTATTGCCTGCTGATCTTGGGATTCATCAACCTCCATACCCTGTGAGCCAGTGGCCTCCCACATTGCCTGCCGATCTTGGGATTTGTCAGCCTCTGCTGCCTCTGACACAGAGAGGCCTGACATATGACCTGCTGATTTTGGGTTCATCAGTCCCTGCAGCTATGTGAGTCAGGGGAATCCTGCAGCCTGACACCTGACCCACGAACTTGGGACTTGCCACCTCTACAATCGTGTGAGCCATTTCTTTGAGCTAAATCTCTCTATACACAGATACATGTATGCCTCACTGGCATTGCTCCTCTAGAGGACTCAGCCTAAGACACATGGGTTGGGTCAGGCACACCTTAGTCCTCAAAGTGACATCTTTGTTTTTCAACACTTTAAAGAAGTCTTTTACAGCAGATTTTCCCAATGCAATATGTCCTTTGATTTCCTGACTGCTGCTTCCATGAGCATTGATTATGGATCCAAGTAAAATGAAATCCTTCACAACTTCAATTTTTCTCCATTTATCATGATGTTATTTATTGGTCCAGTTGTGAGGATTTTTGTTTTCTTCATGCTGGAGTATAATACATACAGAAGGCATAGTCTTTGATTTTCATCAGTAAGTGCTTCAAGTCCTCTTCACTCTCAGACAAGGTTGTGTCATCTGCATATTGCAGGTTGTTAATAAGACTTCCTTCAATCCTGATGCTGCATTCTTCTTCACATAGTCCAGCTTCTTGGATTATTTGCTCAGCATAAAGATGGAATAAATATGGTAAAAGGATACAACTCTGACACACACCTTTCCTGACTTCCAACCACACAGTATTCCCTTGTTCTGTTCCAACAACTGCCTCTTGGTCTACATACAGGCTCCTTGTGAGTACAGTTGCATGTTCTAGAATTTCCATTCTTCACAGTGTTATCCATAATTTCTTTTGATCCACACAGTCGAATGCCACTGCATAGTCAATAAAACTCAGGTAAACATCTTTCTGGCACTCTCTGTTTTTAGCCAAGATCCATCTGACATCAGCAATGACACCTCTCATTCCACGTCCTCTTCTGAATTCGGCTTGAATTTCTGGCAGTTCTGTGTCGATGTACTGCTGTAACTGCTTTTGAATGATCTCCAACAAAATTTTACTTGTGTATGATATTGTTTGATAATTTCTGCATTCTTTTGAATCACCTTTGGAATGGGTAGGAAGAAGGACCTGGCTATCTACTTCTTAAAACACTGGCTGGTGAAAACCTTGTGAACAGCAGCAGAACATCAACTATGTAAGGGGTCCATTACACAGCTGATTTAAACATACACTTATATTTTAACCACCACTAATTTTTTTTTTTTAATGTCATATTCAAAATAATAATTTGATTGATTTTTTAAGTGTGTTAGGATCTGGTTTATGTTTTTTTTATATAGTAGTAGAATAAATGATTTTTAAACCAAAAAGTATCCGGGCTAGATGAATAAAATTGTTTTTAAAATATTGAAAAATATACTTTAAGTAATCTCATTATAAGAAATTTAACAATAAAATAAAAAATTTAACAATTACTATTTATTACATATACATATGTAGTGATACTTACAAGTAATAGTAACCAAGAAGGACCTTATCCCGAATTCACAAATTTGCTTCCATTTTGCATGAAATTTGGATGTGACCACAGGAATAAGGATCTCTGCTGGAACATAGAACTGAATTGAATATGTCACAAAAATGCCAAAGGAATATAGAATTTTCACTGATTGATATAACCTGTTGAAAAAAAAGTTCAAAATTCAGTCATTCTTAATATGAATCTAGCTATCTTCCTTTTTATTTTTAATGTTAAAAAAAAGATGGAAACAACCTAAGTGCCCACCAAAAGATGAATGGATAAACAAATTATGGTACATACACACACAATGGAATACGATGCAATGATAAAGAAAGCTGATGAATTCCTGTAACATCTCACAGCCTCGATGAACCTGGAGGGCATTATGGTGAGTGAAGTAAGTCAATCACAAAAGGACAAATATTGTATGAGACCACTATTAAAAAAACTCAAGCAAAGGTTTACATGCAGAAAGAAACAATCTTTGAAGGTTACCAGGTAAGGGAGGGGTGGTGAGAGGAAACCACTAACTAGATAGTAGACATGTGTTAACTTTGGTGAAGGGAAGGCAATACATAATATATGGGACATCAGCACAACATGACTATGGCAAAGGAAGCCACTGAGAGACAGGAAAACCAGACGAATGGAAATGGGGGACGGGGGGAATGCTAATACATTGCAGGGATTGCAACCAATGTCACGAAACAATCTGTGTACAAATGTTTTGAATGGGAACCTAATATGCACTATAAATTTTCACCTAAAGCACAATAAAATGTTCAATACATGTATAATTGTAAAACAAAAGAACATTATATAAAGCGATATGAAAAATTCTTCAAACCAATTCTGATAAAAAGGAACATCATACTATAGTTGTGTTACTGTTACCATCGTGACTTTGTTAAGTTCTTTTTAAACCCAGTATTTGAGAGGTTCAGTGCTTCCTCTTGGGCAATTTGCTTGCAATGACACTGAACCTGTGCTCTTCACTTGGAGCGCACATTCCCTCCTAGAACATGGCAGTGAGCTAGAGGTTCTCAAAGCCAAAAGCCAAACATGAAGTATCCAATTTTACTCAAAAGTTTTTTTGGGGGGAGGGGTATTTTTACATAAAAAGCAACACAGATATTATAAAACAGAATGTAAAAGGGGTGAGGTTTTTTAATAGAACATGAACTGATGTTACGTTATACTTGAGAACGGCCACGTGGGTGTTGTCCCAAGACCCTTAAGAGAATGCTTTTCCTCTTCTCTGTTATTTGGGTTTATTGGAATACTTGGGAAAACAAGTAACTTGACTAAAACATAACTCGACTAGGACTAGTAGGGGTACATTGATTACATTATCAGATAACAAGGGAAATGCTTTTAAACCTAGATTCCCGTTCAACAAATATTGACTGAGCGCCTAAGTGCTGAGCATTGTGCTAGATTATGGGATGCATCATAAACCTTGAAGATACAGGATCCCTGCCCTGAAGTGGCTAATACTCTAACTCAAAACTGTGAATTTATTTCATTGTCACTTTTAAAATACTCTTCACTTCAAAAGCTAAATGCAATACATTACCCTGTATTACTTAACACTAGTTTTAAAAGATGATACTTCAATAAAATTGAGAGTAATGAATAATTGGTAGTATCCTGCAGCCTCCCTAATCTGTGTCTGCTTTATCCTGGGGCTTCTTTATAACCAACCTGAATTCTTTTCTTGAAGAAGTACCCCTTTATGAGTCCAGCTGGTATCAAAAGCCCTTCATAACTTCTCATATCTAGCTGCCATTAGTTCTCTAATATGCTTTTCTGAAAGCTATGGGCTTTCATACCCAAAGAATAAAGAGCTGAGTTCTAGTCGAAACCTCACACTGTACAGAAGACTATCACTATAACATAATATGGTGGCGTAGTGGTGGAGAGCTACAGCTGCTAACCAAAAGGTTGGCAGTTCAAATCCACCAGGTGCTCCTTGGAAACCCTATGGGGTGGTTCTACTCTGTCCAATCTGCTCACTATAAGTTGGGATCGACTCAACAGTAACGGCTTTGGGTTTTGTTTTTTTTTGATATCACTATAAACAGACAAGCATCTCTTCTCCAGTGCCCCTCAGCTGCGACTATTATTTTAACTGTTCCACAGTTACACAGGTCACAAAGCAGATACTGTAGGCCATGTAAGGCATATTCCCACAATGAAAAAGAATTACCCAATGGGAGTTCTCTAAGTGTGGAATATTTATCTTCATATGCTTTCCTGATTTTCCAGATTTCTGTTGTTTCTTAGGAAATTTGTTCTAGCTAGCAAGTGCCTTGTTAGGCTTTTAACCAAGATTCACAACTGCTTTCACTCTAACTGGCCAGCCAGCGCACTCAGGAATAGGGTGGGAAGGTGATGTGGAAAAATAATTAATTAGAGCTACCGTAGGGGACCGGAGTCAGCTGTGAATTCCAAAAGCACTCCCTATTTATTTTTGTCCATGGTTGGTTCATATGTTCTTCACTCTCTGGGATGGGAACATCTCAACTTGAAATGCATGCATACCGTACTTCAGTCCCTTAAGAGTTCCTTTAAATATTTTTGTAGATAAGAATAAGAATTCTGATATTATTTCTACCTATACTTTATATTTGACATTAAAATCCCTGTGAAATTTTTAAATAAAATTATTTTTAAGATTTAGTTTGAATACTATTCTAAGTGGAGAAAAATACCATTCTGTTTTCTAGACATCATATAGTATTTTAAGATATGAACTATATTATCGTATTTTTTATCCTTGATCCATATATGTATATACATATTTTTCTTATTTTTTTTTTAAAAGCAGTAACTCCCATTCCTCCCTCCCCTCTGACCCTAATAACCACGAACAAACTTTGGTCTCTATGCCTTTGCCTATTATAGATATTTCATATGAGTGCAATTATACGATATTTGTCCTTTTGACACTGACTTATTTCACTTAGCATAATGTTTTCAAGGTTCATTCACGTCACAGCATGTATCAGAAACTCATTTCTCTTTATGGCTGAATAATATTCCACTGTTATGAACAGATGGAGCCTTGGTGGCACACTAATGAAGAGTTAAGGCTGCTAACCAAAAGGTCAGCAGTTCTAATTCACCAGCCGATCCTTGGAAACCCTATGGGGCAGTTCTACTTTGTCCTATAGGGTCACTATGCGTTGGACTCGACTCACCGGCAACAGGTTTTCCATTTTTGATGGGGGTATTTTTTTTTTTTTTATGTATAGATAAGGAGCTATGGTGGCTCAGTGGTTACTTGCTTGGCTGCTAATCAAAAGGTTGGTGATTCAAACCTATCAGTTGCTCCATGGGAGAAAGATGTGGCAGTCTACTTCCATAAAGATTTACAGCCTGGGAACCCATGGGGCACTTTTACACTGTCCTATAGGGGTCTGCTATGAGTCAGAATTGACTCGACAGCAATGGGTTTGGTATACATAGATCACATTTTGTTTATCCATTCATCTGTTGATGGATAGGTTTCCACCTTTTAGCTATTGTGAATAATATCTGTTTGGGTCCCTGCTTTCAAGTCCCTTGGGTATATACCCAGGAGTAGAATTACTGATTCACATGGTAGTTCTATATTTAATTTTTTGAGGAACAGTCAAACTATTTTCCATGGTCACTGCAACACTTTACATTCCAGTTTAGATCCTCTTACATTAAGCTCTGTGAACTTTTAGTCCATGTTATAAACTATTATACTATTTATAAAAAAAAAAAAAAAAGATAAGCACAATGCATGTGTGCACTTTATGCAACCTGGAAACTATCCTAGGAATATGCCCTCTGTCATAAATAGCATCCTACATACATTTGTTCTAAAGATATGTTTTACCCCAGTAAAGGTCCAGGATTCAAATTATTAATGAATGGTAAACAAACTCTCAGGAAGCCAGTCAGAAGATAAAATTAGTTGTTGCTGTCAGTATTCACTAATCTGGTGAGACATTTAAAGTTCCCAACCTTCTACCTAAGGAGCTAAAGGAGCAGTATGCCACTAGTTAATCAGCAGTTTGGCATTTATTCTTTTCATTTATCAAAACCAAGGAGTTACTTTCCATTTTATAAGTAAGGGAGTAACTCTGCATGGCAACCACTGTCAACATCTTTTTAAAATTCCCAAAGACCAACCCCTGAAAAAAGGAAAGATCTTATATATTGCTTCACTTGGCAGAATATGGTTCTAATATTCAAGAGAGCATTAAGATGCACCATTTCATCTTGTTTATTTATAATGTGTCCCATCTGAGTTTTGAAAGGACTTGGGGTACATATTTTGTTTGCCAGTAAAATAATGAGGATCATAAACCATGGGATATATTATTTTATCAGGTACACAGTTTCAGCTTTTTTTTTTTTTTTTTTGGTCAACAAGTGTTAAATGTTTTTCTTTTTCATTAAAAGTATACCCATTTTTAAAGAGTGCAAGTTTTACTCTTACACTTAAATTTGAAATGTACTACCATTTTTAATGTCTTTTCAAAAAATCCCACAAAAAAAAAAACCGTTGTAAATTCAAAGATGGTCTTCTTTGAAGATGACAAAAAATTCTATATAACAAAAATAAAGAAATCACAGTAAAAAACTTAAACATTTAAACTGCAATCCAAGAATACATCTTTACCCTCAAATATTGCTAAGTGTCTATAAAAGCATAAACCAGGAATAACAAACTCATATTCACCTACCAAACATCTTGGGGAAGATTTAAAGTTATGCTGCCTTTGATTTCATCACGGAAACACATATATCCTAAGGTAGCTAATGTTATATACAAAGCCGTAACGATTCCCATGCCAATATTCAATGCTTCGGGGAAGCGTTTTGATTCTTTCATTTGGTTTTCCAGTGGAAGGACCTAAGAAGAGAATGCGATTATTTTTTAAAAGTAACATGATACATAAATAACAGAAGTAAATCAAAACAGCCTGAACTTTATATGCAAATTGGCCTTTTTGTAGTTTACATGTAAACATTTTTTTCCCTTTAAAACGACACGTAATTGAAGTATTTTTCTATGTGCTATATATCTTTTTACACTACATATTTTTACATTCTTAAAAAGATTTGAAATAGCTCTTAGCGAGTAAATTTTTCTGTCAGTTCTTTTTAAATAAACTTTTTATGTTAGAATAATTTTAGATTTACAGAAAAGTTGCGAAGATAGCATAGAGAGTTCCCATGTACCACTGACCCCGTTTCTCCCACTGTTGGTATCTTTTATTACCACGGTACATTTGTTACAACTAAGAACTGATATTAGTACATCACTATTACCTAAACTTCAAACTGTATTTGGATTTCAGTAGTTTTTCTACTAATGTCCATTTTCTGTTCCAGAAATCCATACAGGAATACCCCCTTGCGTTTAGTCACCATGTCTTCTAAGTCTCCTCAGGTCTGTGACAGTTTCTCAATCTTTCCTTGTAGTTCATTACCTTGACAGTTTTGAAGAGTACTGGTTAGGTATTTTGTAGAATGTTCCTCTGTTGGGGTCTGTCTAATGTCTTCCTCATGACTAGACTGAGATTACAAGTTTTAGGGGAAAATACCACTGAGGTAAAGTGCCTTTCTCATCACACATGCTATCAAGATGATTTATCATTAATGATGTTAATTTTGATCATTTAGTTAAGTGTTCCTCATGGTAAAGTTACTTTTCTTCCCCCCTCACCATACCCTATTCTTGGGAAGCAAGTCACTAAAGCGAACTCGCTCAGTGGCTAGAAGGGATTAAGCTATACCTCCTGGAGGGTGGGAGTATCTACATAAATTATTTGGAATTCTCCCCAGTTAATTTATTTATTCAATCACTTATTTATATTAGCATAGGCTCGAGTATATTTCTTTTATACTTTGAGTTATAACCGAATACTATGTTACTTATTTCATGCTCAGTTGGTTCCAGCTTTGGCCACTGTGAAATCTATCGGGTAGGCTCCTGTGTCCCTTTGACATGTCTCCATCCTTTTGTTTTTTGAGTACTTCCTTACTTTCTGGCACTACAAGACACTCCGGGCTCATCTTGAATTTCCTTGCTTCAATCTTAGAATTAGACATTTCTCCAAAGAACTTGGTACCTTTTACTGGAGAATGGTATTTAGAAATCAAGATCAGAGCACTAAGTATGCTCGTTGCTATTGGGCTATCATTTACCATTGACTGTATGTCCTCTCAGCAAACAGAGCTAGGGATCCATGCACACACATACCTATAGTTGTTTCTGTATCTATGAATCTGTACTGTCAACTTTAGTGAGATTAATAAATTATTTTCATAAGTAAAAAAAGAATCATTAACCAAAGAAGAAAAAGCTAATTAAAAAGTTATTGAGGCAACGTATCTTCAGAGGTTTTGGCCATATGATTTTACCATAAAGTAAAAAACACTAACTAATGATAAGAGCAAATATTTACAGAGTGCTTACAATGTGCCAGGCATTATCAAAAAGCTCTGCATGTAGCCTCTCACACAGTCTTCACAATAAGCCTTTGAGATAGTAACTCTAATATTTTCCCCACTTTTAGGGTAAGTCAACTCAATATGGAAGCATTAATGGTTAGCAGAAGAAGAGAGAGCAGAGAACATGATATAACCCACATCTGAAATAAAGGGGAAGTGGTCTAGGTTGGTGCCAGTGCAGCTAGCAAAGGGGAAAGGGAAGTAAATTAACATTTACTGAGCTTTTCTGTGTGTCAGGCACCATTATAGCAGCACTGTAGATTTTGGAAATACGAAACAAGAATCAACATGCCTTAATTACTGACTGGAACAGAGAACCAAGGACAGAGTAAAAAGAATTAGTCCTAGTTTCAAGCTTGAGTGACTGAAAATAAAACCAGAAAAAAACAGAGAAATGAGAAAGTACAGCTGGTTTTGGATGGAAAAGGATGTGTTAGACTTTGAGGTTGTTAAATTTGAGACATCAAAGGAACAATACCTAACTGGGAATGTCCAATAACTAACTGGAGCTCACTAGTTAAAGGCAAAAGTGAAAATCTGCAATCACCTCTGCCACAGTGACAACTAGAACTGTGAGAGTGTAAGCTCTCTAAAGGAGAATGCAGAGGGAACAGAAACCCAAGTAAAGTGGTATAAAATTACCCTTGAGACCTATTTTGTCTTAGGTTATATAAATAAATGTTTGCACATGGTTTGTTCCCATACCAAATGGTCAGACTATGAAACACAAGCTATGGCGCAGAGTAGACAGCAATATTCTATTTTCCCCAAATCTACAAATCGTAGGCTTAAAATAAACTGGAAGCATCTTGAATGAAGATATTTAAGACCTCAGAATGCTCAGGATACTTGTATCTCTTCGAATGAGCTTTATGATAACACTGTTTATCAAAACAAGCGTAAGAGATAAAAACATAAAGGGAGAATATTTGATTCTTATCTAACAGTGATTTTGTAACAATTTCAGTACACTTCAGATCATCCAGTGTATAAAATATGATGTTTGGGATTTGCCTGAATATAACCTGGGGTTGCAACAGTAGACTGGATATAGATAAAACAAAATTGGCCATGAGTTGACTATGTTTGAACAGGAGCTCATGATACTATTCTCTGAACTTATGCATATGTTTGAAATTTTCCATAGCAAAATGTTTAAAATCAACAAGTCTAATTTTTTCCTTTTGCAGATTAAAAAATGAGAATTAGAATGATTAAATGCTACGTTTAAGGTTAAACTTTCAGTTTGTGGAGGAAATAAACTAATTCAAGTCTATCATACTAAACTGCAAATCATGCTCTAGGAATAAAGAAAATGGAAACAAAAAAGAAAAACATGCAATTTAAAAAGCTTGACTACATAATTTTTGTACTGACAAGATTAAAAAAAAAATCATAATAAAGACCAATCCTTACCACTCCTATGCCTTCAAAAGCAAACACAGCAGTACCAAAGAAGAGTGGGTATTTTTTCCAACCAGCCACTATTGGAAGGTTGTGGGGGTTTGGCATATTCTAGAGAAAGAAAGAAAAATAAGACAGGTTACACTTTTACTTATTTTAAAGAATTTAGAATTAAAGAGCAAAATCATATACTTCTGAGCTTCCTAACAGCAAACATGTGTTTAAAAAGTGAACAATTCTTTTAATACACACTGTAAGCATCCTATGTTAAATGTAGCTAAAAAAACAAACCAAGTCAGTTGCCATCAAGTCCAATGCACAGGGACTCTGTAGGACAAAGTAGAACTGCCCCATAGGGTTTCCAAGGAGCAGCTGATGGATTTGAATGGCCAACCTTCCAGTTAAGAGCCAAGATCTTAACAACTATGCCACCAGGGCTCCAAATGTAGCCAAGCTGTTAAAATTTCGCTGCCAAAAGCATTTGTTTCCCTTGATTGTTGTTCAGTACATTCCATCTGAGCCCAGTGCTCCTGATTCCTGTTTCCACCTTCAAATCCCAAGCTGTTCAGACGGGGTATGGTTCCTGCCACAACCAGAAACACATAAGCATACTCAAGGTCTGAGCTGAGAGCCATGCAGTTACTTACACTGCTGTTCGTGCCCAACAGGAATTCATTCTCCACTTTATCTGCATTGCTCTTTCAGTCCTTTAAGATACCTAGTTCCTCACTTTGGCTTTCCATCTCACAACTCTGTGCTGCTCCCTACTACATGTGTCTTCCTGGTTTCAGTGTTTTACTCTTTGAGCTAACAGTTGTCATTATCCTTATTATTTCTGTATATATGCCTTGGCTCTGGCTTTGATTACTTGGTCCTGACTCATGGCCTTGTTCCCACTCTCACTCTCTGGACAAACTCACAACACTGCACAGCTAATTCAAGATCTCTGGCTCCACAACAGCCACTTTTTCCAGCTACCCCAAGCCTGGCCCCTACTTTTCTCACTATCCTGCATTCTTTGCCTCATCTGACTGAGATTGGAATTCATGGCCAAATAAAGAGCAACTGAAGTATAAAAGAACAAGGATAATTTGGTGTGTAGAGAGGTCTAGAACATCTGAAGCATAGTAAATGGTGGGGTATCAATGGTGAAAAATGGCTAAAAACGTAAGCCAGGTCAGGATGCAAAGCGTATTAAAGTGGATCATTCAATAATGTTGTTGTTAGGTGCTGCCAAGTCTATTCCAACTCA
The DNA here is from genome assembly GCF_024166365.1 of Elephas maximus indicus. Taxonomy (NCBI): domain Eukaryota; kingdom Metazoa; phylum Chordata; class Mammalia; order Proboscidea; family Elephantidae; genus Elephas; species Elephas maximus. The sequence goes on along the minus strand of NC_064825.1, from coordinate 27,797,962 downwards.
TAGCGACCCAGAGACAGAGCAGAACTGCCCCCATAGGGTTTTCTAGGCTATAATCTTTATGGGAGCCGACTGCCAGGTCTTTTTTCCCGCGGAGCCGCTGCAAGGGTTCAAACCGCCAACCTTTTGGTTAGCAGCTGAGCACTTAGCTGTTGCACCACCAGGGCTCCTTTATTCAAAAACACTCAACTGTTATTCAAGAAAAGCAGCAGGATGGTATGTCACTTCATGCTTCAGCTAATCCTGTTTCCTCTACCTGGAAACTTCTTTTTCTGCTCCACTCTTACATGTTCAGCTAAGGTGTCATGAACTCCAGAAAAACCTTATTTGATCATCCTGCCCACCCCAACTCCATTCAGATTAGCTAAGTGTCCCTTCCACCTGTATATTACCAGAGCCATTCCTCACTTCCATCCTACATCCTTGCAATGGATTATAAGTTAACTGCATCCATGTCTGTCTCTCTTGCTCCTTCCTCAAATATAAGGACCAATACATTATTCACCTACCTCTGGCACATAGTAGGCACTCAATAAGTATTCTCTGAACTGTTGACATCATTAATTGTTGTCAGTGGGCTCAGAGGCAGAGAATGAACTCAGAGCTCCTGGTCAAAGGCTACTATGGTGAGATGCAGGGGCCTAATTAGAAAACCAAACCAACAAAGCCAAATCTACTACCACTGAGTTGATTCCAATTCACAGTGACCCCACAGGGTTTCCAAAGCTATAAATCTTTAAGGAAGCAGACTGCCACATCTTCTTCTTGCGAAGCTGCTGGTGAGTTCAAACCACCAACCCTTTTGGTTAGCAGCCAAGCACTTTAACCACTGTGCCACCAAAACAAAAAACCAAGCCCACTGCTATCGAGTCAATTCTGACTCACAGCAACTCTATAAGACAGAGTAGAACTGCCCTGTAGGGTTGTTAAATTCGAGCTGCCAACCTCTCAGTTAGCAACCAAGCTCTTAACCACTATGCCACTAGGACTCCTAAACTAGAAAAAGGGGTGGGGGAATTTGAAGAGGAAGATTAAAAAAAATAATAAAGGTAGAATTAATAGGACTTGGAATCTCAGAATTTCTTAAAAATATGAAAACTTGATTAAAGTTGGCTAACTTCAAAACCCTCAGAAAGCCCTGGTGGTATAGTGGTTAAGTACTACAGCTGCTAACCAAGAGGTTGGTGGTTCATATCTACCAGGTGCTCCTTGGAAACTCTATGGCGCGGTTCTACTCTGTCCTGTAGGGTCGCTATGAGTCAGAATCAACTCGACGGCAGTGGGTTTAACTTCAAAAAACTGACATACCCAACTTAAGAAACTCTAAATAACTGAGGCTGGTACAGTTTGAACAAAAAATGAATAATGATAATAGTGGATTATAATTCACAGAATAAAGCAAATATCCATTAATCATACTGATATAAATAAATCACTGAGTAAATCAATAAATGGAAAAACGGGGGAAAAAAATCTATGTAAAAACACTTACTAGATATACTAAGGTGCAGTGGTTAGGAGCTATGGCTGCTAACCAAAAGGCTGGCAGTTCGAATTCATCAGCCACTCCTTGGAAACCCTAAGGGGACAGTTCTACTCTGTCCTACAGGGTGACTATGAGTTGGAATTGACTCGAATTCATCAGCCATTCCTTGGAAACCCTAAGGGGACGGTTCTACTCTGTCCTACAGGGTGACTATGAGTTGGAATTGACTCGAATTCATCAGCCACTCCTTGGAAACCCTAAGGGGACGGTTCTACTCTGTCCTACAGGGTGACTATGAGTTGGAATTGACTCGACAGCAATGGGTTTGGTCTTTTTTTTTTTTTTTGGTAGATGTACTAAAGAATGGATTTTTAATTCCAAGAGGATTTCTGTTACTTAAATTTGTTTCATTAGTTAACAATGAGTTGACAACGAGGTTGAATGTAATGTAAAAAACCTAATACTGAATGTTCACTGTAACAACCAATTGACTATTAATCATAAATGAAAAAAAAAGCATCCTCTGAAATTATTCAACTGATGGAAATACTGAATTGACTTTTTAAAAAAATAAACTTTAAGGGTCCTTCACATTTAAATGTTATCATCCTTTTTATTGCTAAATTAAAAATAAGTCTCCTTAGTAACTTTTTTTATAATAATAAAGCACAATCTAAGAAATTTACTCAAAACAATAACGATAATCTAGTGGAACGTAATAAGGACGGTTACCCGATCATTTCACTTAACCGTCATAATACTTACCCCTGCCGAGGCAGGTTATTTTACCAAGTTAACTGCTAAGGGTCGGCCAAATTAACCACACACATTAAAACGCTCAGCTGTTATATGTAATGTATTTTGTATAATTCCATATATGTAATTTTAAATGTTTTATTTCACACTTTAATAGTATTAAGTTCAAATGTCATTTTGTTTTGACTCCAAAGCAACAAGTGTACTAAAAATGAATCATACTAAAAATACCATAATCATAGACAAATACTGAATCTCTACTACATGTAAAGCACCAAAAAGAGATACTACCTCTACCAAAGAAGTTATAATTCACTAGGGAAGATGCTGATTATAACAATATAATAGCTGCAGCGATAGCAACAGTAGAGGTTAACATTTTTTAGAATTGAAGATGCACTGAATTATTCACATACCGTGTGCACACAGGCTCCTGGAATAAGGGAGAACTAGAGGCAGAGGTATTATTCAGAGACACCTGGACGTTCCCCATGACAGGAACGTGACCTTGCTGATCTGCGCTTGGTTTAAGAGCCAGAAGGCCCAATGATTACAAATATTTCCTTAAATAGACTTGTGGATAATGTAATGGAGATTCTTCCAGAATGGTGACCCCCAAGAACAATAAAAAAAAAATAAAAAGCAGTGGTAAAAATTCAATTGTTTCTCAACTCTTGCAAGGCGTTATCTGTTTAAACTGGTGCTGTAGGACCCATTAGGTAAAGCCATAGCTTTTCCTGTTGTTTGACCATCCTACTATCCCTAAAGATTCTGTATTTTGTCTTAAAGAAGAAAATATCAAGATACTATAATTCATACTGCATAGAGTTTTCCCACAATTCATGACCCACTGGAAACGTTATACACCCTTTATTTTATTTAACCCTCATGACAACCTTGCAAGTTAGGTATTAATAATGACCCCTGCAGGTGCAGTGGTTAAGCGTTCGCTGCAAACCAAAAAGATCAGCATTTCTAATACACCAGCCGCTCCTTGAAAACCCCGTGGGACAGTTCTACTCTGTCCTATAAGGTCGCTATGAGTCAGAACTGATTCGATGGCAATGGTTTTAGGTTTTTTATTATTCTCATTTTACAGATGAGTAAATTGAACTTTAGAGGTTATATAATATGCCCAAGGTAAAAAGCTAATAAGTGATGGAGCTGGTATTCAAATCTAAGTATATCTAACTTCAAAGCTACCAACTTTTCTTAATAAAAAACAAAAAGTACGTGCCACACGAGAAAGACTACAGGCTTTGGAATTCAGGCGGCGGAGGGGGGGGCGGTGGTGAACCAAAGGTCCACCAAAGAACGTTTGTAATGAATTCCTAATGGAGATTTTATAACAATCACTTTAGCAGTCGTATATAAGATGGACTGGATCAGGAGAGAATAGAACAGCAATTCTCAACCTTTTTTTGGTCACTGGCCCCTTGAAAGGATGAAAGCTATGCTGCTGCTCAGCAGAAGAAAAATGTGTATATACATACAGAAACATTAAACCTTGCGAATGAGTTTAAGGGATCTGCAGAGCACCTGAACCCCACCAGCAGATTCTTCTAATGAAACTGTGTTAAGAACCCCAAGACTATGGACAATGAAATCAGTTGAGGTTATTGCATACTTCAGATAAAGGGGTTACAAATTGTGTAGTGGCAGTGGATTGACGTGGTGGCAGCAAATAAAGCATACAGAAGTGAAAGAAAATTATGGAATGATACCTATTACACCCATCTCTCATGAATGGTTCAAATCTTAAAGATACAAAACATTTAATGAATTCATTGTTTATTGTTAGTCATTGTACTAAGAGCCCAATCCTAAATCTTACAACTCTAACAGGGAAGGTATTACTATTTTCTGAAGCACTGTCACAAAGCCCAGCAGCATACTTACCAAGATTCAAAACCAGATCTAACTACAAAGCCTGTGCTTTTAATCTCTCTGCCACACAATCTTCCATTTAAGCAGTATACCCAAAAAGGAAACCAACAGTTACTGATTCATTACTATGTGCCACATATCAAGTAGAGATCTTTATATATCATTGCTTTTACCTCCAAAGCAAATAAAAATTTTTACTAATATAAGAAATATATGATTCTCAGTTCAAAACATGTTATACTTACCCTAATCACATATTGGTAAATTATCACAAGACTGACAGCCATGGAAATGTTGGCAAGGAATGAAAGCACAAAGAGATTCTTTAGGTCACGAATGAAGACCAAAAGAATTATAAATGGAAGAAAGCAAAGCATATATATCCTCAGGTCAACACTTCTTCTCTCACATGAATTTGATGCATTGGTACTATTTGAAACAAACACGCTACTCTCCAGAAATCCTTCATGAACCTACATGGGAATATTGAGAGAATAAGGAAGAAGGAAAAAACTTTCATCAAGTTACAAGGAATATTATGATCTATACGCTGCATGATAAATTCCTATGATATATTTTGCACTCAAAATAAAATATTTATATTTTTCCAAAATTCTCTGGCTTTCTAGAAACATGTATCAAATATAAAGATAATTAAAATAGGATAATCTTCTTTGCAAAACAAATTATTTTATGCTGTGAAAATAAAGTTCATTAGAAAAATAAGAGGATGGATCTACTAATTTATTTTTTAAGTTTTATGACTATCCATCATGCTCATGACCCCTGCAAAGACTCAAACTGCTCTTGAAGTCATTAAAATTGGGAGCATACTTACCTAGAGTGGCAACTGGGTATTCTACTTTAATTATTTTCTTGAGAGTAAGAAACAAGCTCTAAGTACCTCTTAGAAATGTACTGTATTCAAAATAAAATCGAAAAGTCATAGCCTAACTTTAAATATATTTTATAGAGCAACTTTTTAATAAATTATCATCATGAACAATAAATATTTACTAAGAATCCACTAAGTTCAGGTATGGTTATATGCTAGACAGTAGATAAATTTTTGCTAGAGCAAAACACCCCTACACGATAAATCAGTTTTACCTTAAGACTTATTTAGCCACTTCTATACCCCAATTTTCAATTATCAAAAGAGAACAAAAGCAAATCATGCTATAATTTGAGTACCAGTGAAAACCTATTTTTCCCCAAACACCTAAGCCTCTTTTGAATACACTGACGTTATTGAGTTTCTGGACACATAAATTTCTATGAACCAGACCCCATAATAATAACAGGTAGCATTTTTTGAGCACTTTCTATGTGCCAGATACTGCACTAAATGCCGTACATACAACATCTCATTTAATCCTAAAAATGACTCTCTGAGGTAGGTGGTAGTATCAATTTCAATTTATAATTGAGGAAACTGAGGCTTAGACAGGGTAAATAACTTGGATAATATCAAGCCAGTAAGTGGTTGTTCTAGGATTCAAACCCAAGTATGAGCTTCCAGAAACTAGCTTGTAACAGCTATACATTATCCCTGAAAGGGGGACCTTGTTCAAGTAGCCACCTGGCCGCCTCTTTGGCAGCTCTCTAAATGTATTAAATTAAGTACTAACCCCAAATTAAGTACTAAGGGGCCAACAAATGAGAAGCTTAAAACAAAATTCTGATTGATAAACAATTCAAGTTGTTTTTTTTTTTTTCACTTTAATTTTAAACTTAAAATTAAGTGTAAGCAATACTAGTGCTACTACAAATATACACATTATCTTAGGTGGCAGGGAATATATCTATGTTTTAAGCTACACAGGCAATATATAAGACGTCATGCTTGGGATAGAAGAGGGGCAGCGAAAAAGAGGAAGCCCCTCGATGAGACAGATCAACACAGTGGCTTCAACAATGGGCGCAAGCATAACAAATTATTTTGAGAATGGTGCAGGACCAGGCTATATTTCATTCTGTTGTACAAAGGGTTGCTATTAGTCGGAAGCAACTCGAAGGCATCTAACAACAGGCAATTTATAACTCATACTGGACTCACAAACTCTTAAGCTATACCCTGTACCACTTAAAAACCACATAGTCCACATTTATCTTGTAACTGGCCATCAAAATTTCAAATTTTATTTTCTGTTATTTGAAATAGAAATTGGTAATTTATATCTCTTGGCTTTTAAGAACACATTTTATTTTGCTGGCCCAATTTCTCAGTAACCAAATTATTTACAGCTAAGAATTTCTGATCAAAGCAGTATCTACCAATAATTAAATTTGATAATGATCAAAGTTGAGCTCTAACAAGGATCCTGGCAAGAAGAAAAGCAGTTATGTACCAATTTTTTTTAAAAAATAGCCAAATTGCCAGGTGCTTGGAAATTTAATATATTAATTCTATCATAAATATATCACAGTATTTTCGCATTCCTTGACAGAAAGATGTTTATAAAAATTCTCAGGATTCAAAAGTAAAATAAGATAAAAATGTAGATACATACCTAGTGCAAGATTCAGGTAAACATTTGAGTCCTTGGTGCCCTCTAGAGACAGAGATTGGCTATCTAATAGGACTTCTATGATCTCACATGTTTACCAAAATGTAAAACACTGAAATAAATATTATAAAATAAAATTACTAAATTCAGTTGTTTGCACTTAGAGCTCAAACTTACTCAAATCCACTACTTATTTACTTTTCAATGATTCAGTAATTTAATCGTTGTAATTCCAAAGGCAAATTATGTTCTCTAGCAAAGCTAAATGCAAAATTAAAGTCATAGTAGCCTGCATTCGTAGGCTGTTTTACATTTTACAAAGGCTTTCACTAACTTTTGGTCAGCTGAACCTTACAATTCGTTTATGAGGACTTAGGGGAGATTTGTTATTATTCCCATTTTACAAATAAGGAAACTGAAGCATGACCAGGGTTAAGAAGGTCTTGCCCCATGTTTAAGTTAAAATTGCCAGAGCAGGGGTTTAAACTCAGATCATCTGAAATTCCATGGCTTTGATGTCACTGCACTTTTTTTTTCTCTTAATGTAATATCCCTTCCCATACCCAGGTACACTATTTTATCTAGCTGGAATTTTATAGAGTAGCTTTGATTAGAACAACGAGAGGAAATACTAGAATCAAGATGGACTACAATCACAGGGAAATACTAGGTTCTATTTTCTCTAGAGGAAACCCTGATGGCTCAAGTGGTTAAGAGTTACAGCTGCTAATCAAAGGTTAGTAGTTCGAATCCACAAGTACTCCTTGGAAACCATATGGGGCAGTTCTACTCTGTCCTATAGGGTCACTATGAGTCCAAATCAACTTGACACAACGGACTTAGTTTTTTTTTGTTTTATTTTCCCTAGCATTCGCCCGTAATGGCTTAATGAAACCAAGAAAAACCATGCGGAAGTTATAAAGCAGAAGGATTTCACATCTGCATGGCAACTAGACCCTTAATTCTTTGGGTTGATGAAATACTGTACTTTTGATCTCATGCAGATTAAGATGGTTACATTTTTAACTGTAGCCATAGCAGTAGCTGGTATGGTTGAATAAACCAGAGTGTCTACTACTATATACTGCTAAGAAATGTAAAAGAACACCTTTGTAGAGAGTGTGAAAATCTCTGATCTTACATAGCTTCAGTGACCATCTGTCTTCTATGCCCAGTGATGTGTTCATCTGCCCAGGTCATGTGTTCATCCTTGTTTTGAACTATTAAGCCTGAACTGCATGTCTTTTTCTATGTTGCTTTTTATGCCTCAAAAGGACTTTGATCTTTCTATCTCCAGTAGGCATTCTCCTTACCTCCCAGAGAGTCACTTTTTCTACCTGATTGTCTCAGGATATATGCAAATGAGTTAAACTTTTCCTTTAAACTCTGGAAGGAGCTGATAATATTTCATAGGAAAAATTACCAAACCTAAGCTTACAGACATTTCTTTTATCCATTTTATCTACTCCACATATGTCACATACACATACGACTAAAGTAAGACAACATCTTGTCTAAAGATGAACAATCAACACACTGGGTGGCAGCTGTATCAGAGACCCCGGTTTCCGTTCAATTCTACATGCCTCAGGACAACACATTACTCCTGCTTTGTGAGACTCAGTTTCCTCATTCATAAAATGGGCATGGTACCTCACAGAGTAGTTGTAAAGATTAAATGATATATGTCATTAAAAAATAGCTATATAAATATAAGATTATAAGGCATCATTGGCATCATTCATAAATTCAGAGGTTTATCAGTACTTCTCTTAGGAAAGAATAAAAAAGATACAGCATTCATTTCCATTATATTCTATGTAATTGACATAAAATACTGTCTTGTCTCTTGCCTCTTAAATGAGATAAAAGTCCTAGGAACACGCTACTTGTGGGACTAAACACAAGTAACTTCTGTGGTATCAATAGCACATCATCTATAATGGGTAATGCTAATGAAAGCACCGAAGCTTTATTGTGCTAAACAAAAAAGCATAAACAGGACTCTAATTAACTCTAACTGCCAATAGTGTCCCCTTTTCTATCTCTTCTGCTTCTCTCATCTCTGCTTACTCTCACTACAGTCTTTTGCTATATTCTATACTAACACTGTGTTTGCGGAAACACCTGTATCTAAAGAAATGGCAATGGTTTAAAGATTTTTCTTCCAGAAAAGCTTGCATAAGAATTTAATTGTTTGCAAACATCTAGGAAAATAGAGGGAAGGAGAAATAGTTTGGAAGTAGGATATTTGGAAAAAGAAAGAAAATCAGGCTGGAAGGAGAAACTACACAATTTGTTGAGGCTCTCAGCATCTAAGAGTTCCCTGACTAGAACTGCCAGCAGTCACAAACTAATCCCCTGACGCCATACCTTTTACAGAAGCAAGGGGAAACAGCTATACAAGCTAAAGCAATCATGTAGTGGCTGACAGACAAGGACTGAGAGAGAAAATGCGAGAAAGAGTGAACAAGGATGGAAGCAACAAGCAAAGTGGCAGACGAGAAATCAAGCAGAAGGGTTAAACCCATTCCGATAAAATTAATTGAGCAGGTGCTCAATAAACCAGGTTCAGTACTAAGTCCAAGAACTAAAGATGCTAAAAAGACATAATCCCTCCCTGTCCAATGAATCTGTTTCCCTTCCAATTCAATAACCATACTGAGTACCTATAATACAATACGCCAGGCACTCTTAGACACTAAGTGATCACAACAGATCTGGTCATCATTTCCCTCATGGGGCTTGCGGTCTAGTGGTGAAAATTAACTTGTAAATTAAGGCTAATCAAGTATGATGTACCATTTTAAAAACTGGTACGGAAGAAGAATCAATAGGTTCTGGGAAGGGATGACGAAAGAAGGGGTGGAAGACAAAGTTGAGGAAGGTTTCACACAGCAGATGACATTTAAGCTGGGTGTTGAACTTTTCCAGATATAAACAAAACTTTTCCAGATGACAGTGCTAAGGGAATAGACATAGTACATTACAAAGAACACTAACTGGAAATCTGAGCTCTGATTACTAACTAGCTATGACTCTTCAAAAGAACTCGATAATTTATAAAAAAGGGTTTGACCCAGATGAGGTCTTCAAACATTAAAAATCTGAGTTAGGCTCAAATACAGCATTTGGGGACAGTCTAAACTATGGCCCACAAACCACATTCAGCCTACTACTTATTTTTGCAAACAAAACTTTATTGGAATACAGCTATGCCTATTCATTTATGTATTGTCTATAGCTGAGTTGAGTTGTTGCATCAGAGACCACATGGCCTGCAAAGCTGAAAAATAATTATCTTACCCTTTACAGGAAAAGTTTGTCAACCTTTGGTCTAACTATAAAGTGATTCATACTTTATACTTAAAAAAGAGTGAAACATATAACTATATACAATATAGGTTCTTTAGAAAATATATTCACATCACTATTTTCCATGAAAATACAAGTACTATATTTCACTATATATAATGTTTACTACCGCACCATGCACATGTGGATAATTAATAAATGCTATCTTTTTTTTTTTTTATCGTTAAAAACAATCATTAAAGAAAATCAGAGGGTAACTTAGGAATAATAAAAACAATCTACCAGTTACCCAAAAAAGGTGCTTTGGCATTATTTTGATAGGAGGAGCTCTGATTTCAGTGCTCTGTCTGTTTGTCCACATAGTCTCTATCAAGATGACAAACCGCTTCCTCTTAAAGCAAACCACCGTAATGTAGAGAATCACAGGCAACTGTATACTGTTGGACATAGTATCTTATCTTTAGACAATGGCAATAATTAGTCGATTTTAGTGATGCCCACTTTTTTACTTCACTTTTTAGGCTGCTGGCTGAAGCCTTATGTATTTCTTTATAGGACACTGATGGAAAGAATATGCTCCCAAAACTTCTGTGCATATGCTTGTGAGATCTAAATTTCGAGTAGCTAGGAATCAGTAAATTATGTCCTGTTCTGATCTAAGTGACCAAGAGTTACTGGTATTATGGCAAGAACAGTAAAATCTACAATAATAGCAGAAATTCAACTTGGAAAAGAGAAGACGAAAAGGAAGTCCACAAAGGAACATCATTTATAAAAGGAGCATATTTTCATATTCAAGCACAGCTTCCATGGAGGAAACAGGATGCCACAGTCAGGACATGAGAAGAAAAGAATTCCAGTAACTGGGAAAAATACTCACTTGCTTCACATTTTCAGCTAAGAAGACAATATACACGCTACAGAATCCCAGCTGCGTTATCACCAGAAAAAAGTCAACCACACTCCTGGAAAAGATACCCATAATATGCATCAATAACAGCTGCTGACACGTCAGTGTATTTTATTTCTCTCATTAACAGTTTAAAAACATTTTACAATGGTGGACATCCTTTTTATTTCCTTAAAATAAGAAACATTTAAAATATCTATTTTCTACAAAGGTCTACATTTATGATCAGTATATCACTAGAATTATTACAGAGCAAAAGCATGGTCTGTTCAGTTAAAAAGCCAAGATTTTTCCATCATTATCTGTTTTTGAAATTCAATAGTCGAGCCATAAATATGTATATGCTTATAAAATGGTTTCATAAAAACATTTCACCTTTTAGATTAAGCTCATTTCTCCCACTTTTCAAAGCTTCTTTCAGATCAACACAGCGCATCTCCCATCCCTCAAGCTTCATGCCATTTGCAAATATGATGAGCATGCTCTCTAGTATCCAAATTACTAATAAAAATATGGAACGGGAGAGAGCTAGAGGCATGGCCTTAGCCACCAGAGACTTCTTCAGTAACTTTTTTCTGTTATTTTTTAATGAGATACTCTAAAAAATTCAAGCTACATAAAATAATGTAGGGGAAAAGGGCAGAGATATAACCAGAGACATCACTCAAATTAGCATTTTTTTTAGGCATGGTAGTTAAATAAGTTACAAATTTGCCCCCATGTTACTAATATATAGCCCAGATGTCTCCATTTTGTTCTGGGGACAATGAGTGACTACGACAGCATGCATTTACTAATTCATTCTAATCTCTTGCCTGACCATTAATGTCAAGCTGTCAAACAATCTAGTCTACAAAAATCTATGGATTCTCCTTCTGAAACTGGAAGGGCCTTGCTTCATTTTCATTATTGCCATAACTCTACCATTCTCCATAATTCTTTAGGGATCTCTTTTGTAAGTTATCTTGGTACCCTGAAATGAACTCAAGTCTCTTCTATCTGATAAATGACATTTAAGGATTCTCTTACTATTTCTTCATCCACCTTTGATTTTAGTGTCCTACCAACAATCATTCCAGCCATTTCTATCTGAAAGCCATTCTCCTTGATAGAAAAAATAGACAAAGCTGTCTTTAGACCGAGGCACAGAAAGGGACCCAGTGAAGTTCTGGGTTCTGGGGGCAAGTCTCTAAGATATTAGGCCCTGTTTCCTTCTTTCTCATACTCGGACTATCAGGCACTTTGAGCAATTTATAAACAAATCTCACTTCCTAAAAATCTCCATAAAAAATAAAATAAAATAAAGGCAATATTTAATGATATATTACTCTACTCACACTGTTCTTTCTCTTTTTCAATTCCCACAGCACGTATGATTTGAACCACAGTTAACATTTCGTTGATTGCCTATGCTTCCTTATTTTTCCAATCCTGTGTTCACCTGAGATGGGCCCTGGTGGGGCAGTGGTTAAAGTGCTCAGCTGCTAACCAAAAGGTCAGTGGTTGGAACCCACCAGCTGCTCCTCCAGAGAAAAGATGTGGCAATCTGCTTCTATAAAGATTTACAGCCAAGGAAACCCTACGGAGCAGTTCTACTCTGTCCTTTAGGGTCACCGTGAGTTGGAATCGACTTGATGGCAATGGGTTTGAGTGTTCACCTGACTTTCATTAGCCATGTCCACCAATGATAGAGTTATATTTAAACAATATGATAATAAAATAGACTTATGCAGAAATATAGCTATACCTCAGATGTCCTATAAGCATGCAGCTAAACACTATAACTTTATCTGAAATAATGAGATCACAGCATCTTTCCTGCTTTTTTCCCTTTATTTAAAAAAAATATTTAACCTTATGTTATAATGGAGCCCTGGTGGTGCGGTGGTTAAGAGCAAAAGGTTGCCAGTTCGAATCCACCAGCTAATCCTTGGAAACTCTATGGGGGCAGTTCTGCTCTGTCCTATAGGGTTACTATGAGTCAGAATCCACTCGATGGCAATGGGTTTGGTTTGCTTACTATGTCATAAGGTGACTAGATACTTTATAAATATCATTTACTCTACCATAATAATCCTGTAACATGAGCATTATGTCTCATTTCCTGACTTTTTTCATTAACAAATAAAACCAGAACAAAATGATAATTTGACTGGAAATTGGTAAAGGTATTTTAACTTGCCTAACCATAAAGATTATTTGTGTTTACTCCCCCAAGTCTATCGTACTTCTATCCTTGTCAGATTAAAATACTTGAAAATTAATATAATCTTGACAACCCAGATAGACATTCATAGCATAACAAGTACTTACCTTCCCCATGCAGCTTGCTTCTGAAGACAACCCCATGGGCTCACTTCCATAGCAAAACTCACAGTGTCACTATAACCTAATGTTGATTTTTTAAACCTGTAATTTAATGACACACGTATCAAAGAAAAATTTTAATTTAGGTCATTAAACCATTCCTTAAAAAGAACATCAAACAAATGAGAATTAATGAATGAATGCGGGGGTATGCAATAAAGTTTTCAAGATTACAAGATTTACATAAATTCTGTCTCCTAAAGCACATCTCATGAAATTTGTAAATTGTATATCTGTTCTTTCTACCAACATACTAGTTTTTACTGACTGTTAAAGTTTTTGTATTTACAGACTTCATGTAACCTTGTATTTGTGGTTCACTGATTTAAATATTTCAATTACATAAAAGCACCAACTACACTGTTCCTGTTTAAATTATTCAGTTTCTAGAAGAGCATGATTTAATAATATATCTGTAGAGGGCTTTACAAAATACTGTCACATAAACTATCTCATTTAATCCTCAAAATAGTTCCAGGAAATAGGTATTATTTCCCCATTCTCTATTTTTATTTTTCTCAAATACGTATTGCTATTTGAAGATCATAAATGACTTGCCCAAGCTTTAAGGGCATTTAAATTTTTAAAAAAGCCACAATTAGAACACTGGTCTACTACAACAGTCAATACTTAACACACACACTAAGTTGGTCCATTGTCCAGTAAAAGCAAGTCACGACACATAAGAAACAAGAATATTATTTTATTTACTGTCTACTAACACGTACATCAAAGAGCATCAACTGCATTATGTATACCAAAAAAACCAAACCCAGTGCCGTCGAGTCGATTCCGACTCGTAGCGACCCTACAGGACAGAGCAGAACTGCCCCACAGAGTTTCCAAGGAGCACCTGGTGGATTTGAACTACCGACCCTTTGGTTAGCAGCCATAGCACTTAACCACTACGCCACCAGGGTTCCGGCATTATATATAGGGTAGCCCAAAACTGAACTACTGACAAATTAAAAGTCACACTGCTGTCTCCGTATCTCGCTATACCTTTCCTGGCTTTTTTCATTTACAATAAATAAACTACTCCACTTTACTAATAAGGCTGTATCTTAAAAGGAGGTAGACTGAGTAGATTTAAATCACAGGAAGTACTCTCCTTCCCACATATATTATCTTAGACTTGTTTTTACATAATAGATTACAGGAAATACAACTTCTACTTGTAAAGCACAGTAGAAATATAAGACTATCTGATGCTTTAAATACACAGCTTTAAGTAAATAGGCTTAACAAATCCACATTTACCTCTGACATAGAAAGTGACTGCAACGTACCAATATGTGCATACAGTGAACAGAAATAATTCCTATAAACACAAGGCTGATTGGTCCAAGCTGCGGGGAAGAAAATTTACAATATAAAGGTCAAATATTTAAGTTTTACAAACATTCAGTTGCCTTATAAGCAATGAGATGACAAACTACTCATGTGCAGTGATTAATATTTGTTGAACAAAATGTTTGAAGTTATTTGCATAAAATAAGATTAATAAATTCAAATACAGGAAAAATGTCATGTAATATTTAAGAAAACCAGCAAGGATTTGATATAATCAACTTGGCCACCCAAACCTATAGAACACAGAGTACACATATGCAACAAAGTAGGATACAAACAACATTTTATTTACCATCAGATGGCAAGTCTATGACTACCAGTATCACATCATTATAATTATATGCAACTGTAAATCATCATTCTAAATTACTAATGAGCACTATATCAAACTGGGATTGTGGGCAACCTACTCTTCCACAGGCGGCTTGTTAGGAACTTACTACGTGCAACAAACGGTGCTTGGAAGTAAACAGAAGAAGTCAACAAGGCAATCACAGTTTCCGGTCTCATTAAGCTTAAATATATGCTAACATTTTATACCAAAAAAGAACTACTTAAAAAAGTGACACATAAAAAACTTCAAAATATTTATTTACTCAAAAATCTCAAGTACTTATTTACTAAAACTGAAGTAATGACTGGATTATCAAGATACATCCAAAAACTGCCGAAGTTTATTTTTATAAACGTAAAATTTTAAGTTGTTCTAAATTACGGTGGAGAGAATAGTGAAATGTAGAGAAAGATGACAGTTAGAATTGTTTAGTTAGAAAATTTTTCAATTAAGAAAAGGCCAAATATAATTTCATTATTCTATAAGTGAATTCTCTCCTTTACTTATTAAGTGATTACAATAACTGGTTTTAATTATGCTTTAAATATTTGTCTTTAGAAGATATTACTACCGTTTTTAAAACTATTATTCATTGAATCTGAAAACTACATATCTTATTATGTTTAAAAACTATAACATTTCCCAATATGAACAATGTTTTCTCTAGGTGTATTTACAGTCCCTAGGTGGTGCCAACAGTTTACACAGGACCATGGTCCTAAAGGTTTGCAGTCTGAAGCCACCCGATGGTTGCTATGAGTCGGAATCGACTCGATGGCAATGGGTTTGGGAGTTTAATGATACCTTGGAAGAAAGGCCTGGCGATCTGCTTCCATTACGATTACGGCCAAGAAAATCCTATGGAGCAGTTCTACTCTGTAATGCAAGGGGTAACCATGAGTTGGAATTGACTAGGTGGCAACAAGTTTGGTTTGGTTTTGGTTATAACTGTCTTTGCTGAAATGAATACATTTTTTGAGTCCCTGAAAATCTAAAATAAGATGTAAGTATACGGGGCAGTTTCTACTCTGTCCTATAGGGTTGCTATGAGTCGGAATCAACTCGACAGCACTGCGTTATACCTGGGAAAATCAAACATTGTTTTAGGGTTTTCTTTTCTCAAATACTACAAATTAGTGTTTAATTAAATAAAACAGAAAGATATAATTGATTCTCGTTTTTTGTTAGACATCATTCTCATAGTTTGCATAATTTTAAAATACAGCAGCTAAATGATCCTTTAGCTGTCATCTGACCAAGTTTTATTTGGAGAAATAGCTAAAGTTAGGACAGATGTTAGCTTGTAAGTTAGGCTGTCTGCTGTAAATTAGACTGATTACTGCATAATAACTGGAGATTACAAAAAGAAGTCTTACCACTATGCCTGCGTTTTTTATTGCCAATGGAAGTCCTAAAAGTCCAGTTCCAATATTTCCTTTAAGAAGATGCATAAGAGTTTGTACAAACCTGAAAAGTGAAAGTTTTAAGACTTAAACATATTAGAATAAAATCTATTAAAATCACATGACTATGATTTTAGCATCAGAAAGGAAATGGAAATTCATCTAGGCAAGCAACCAAGTAACATTTCCATTTGACCACTAGTTCGGAAGTCGTACTTGCTTCAGGTTCTATCTTTGCCATTTAATAGTAGGATATATAGGGTTCCCAGAAAGATCACTGAGATATTTAAGTAAAAGTGTTTTGTGCACAGTAAATTAATAAAGATAAAGCAATTTTCTCATAAGATATTTTGTGCTAAAATTTATATGCACTACAGCGTCATTTCAGAACAATGCTGAATGATTACATAGAGTTAGGCTGCTAAGTGAATTACTGAATGATACTGCCTATGTAATCAAGGTACTAAACATATATGCTCTATGATTATCAAACTCAGATGAAATTAATTAAAAGAAAAAACACAAGTTTGAAAAGTATATGTATCATTAAGATAAATACTAATTAATTTTTTGACATCATGAACTCCCTAAAACGTATGACCTAAGAAAAGTTTCCAGGAGGCATCTGAAGGAGGTCTCTTGAATACCACAACATTTAAACTTACAAAACAAAATGCTGGCCTAAAATCTGTTTTCAATATATACAATTTTGATCAATTAAACTTAGCATTTTTCCTTAATCATTAGTTTACTATTAGTTAAGGACTCATTCAAACCTATTAATTATGACAAAAATGTCATGCATATGATGAGATTGAAAATGCCATGGCTTCGATCAGGTGCAACTTAGTCTTCAAGGTGACAGCTTTGCTTTTCAACACTTTAAAGAGGTCCTTTGCAGCAGGTTTGCCCAATGCAATGCATTGTTTGATTTCTTGACTGCTGCTTCCATGGATGTTGATTGTGGATCCAAGTAAAATGAAATCCTTGACAACTTCAATCTTTTCTCCGTTTATCATGATGTTGCTTATTGGTCCAGTTGCGAGAATTTTTGTTTTCTTTATGTTGATGTGTAACCCATACTGAAGGCTGTGGTCTTTGATCTTTATTTTCACTTTCAACAAGCAAGGCTGTCTCATCTGCATAACACAGGTTCTTAATGTGTCTTCCTCCAATCCTGATACCCCGTTTTTCTTCATATAGCCCAGCTTTTCAGATTATCTGCTCAGCATACAGACTGAATTGGTATGGTGAAATGATACAACCCTGACACACGCCTTTCCTGACTTTAAACCACTCAGTATCTCCCTGTTCTGTCCGAACAACTACCTCTTGATCTGAGCACAATTAAGTGAATGGAATTCCCACTCTTCGCAATGTTATCCATAATTTGTTATGTCCACACAGCTGAATGCCTTTGCACAGCCAATAAAACACACGTAAACATCCTTCTGGTATTCTCTGCTTTCAGCCAGGATCCATCTGACATCAGCAATGATATATATCCCTGGTTCCACGTCCTCTTCTGAATCTGGCCTGAATTTCTGGCAGTTCTCTGTTGATACACTGCTGCAGCCACTTTTGAATGATCTTCAGCAAAATTTTGCTTGCATGTGTTATTAATGATATTGTTCGATAATTTCTGCATTCAGTTGGACCACCTTTCTTGGGAATAGACATAAATATATTGATCTCTTCCAGTCATTTGGCCAGGTAGCTGTTTCCCAAATTTCTTGGCATAGACAAGTGAGCACCTCCAGAGCTGCATCCGTTTGTTGAAACATCTCAATTGATATTCTGTCAATTCCTGAAACCTTGTTCTTTGCCACTGCCTTCAGTGCAGGTTGGGCTTCCTCCCTTAGCACCACTGGTTCCTGATCATATGCTACCTCTTGAAATGGTTGAATGTTGACTAATTCTTCTTGGTTTAATGACTCTGTGTATTCCTTCCATCTTCTTTTGATGCTTCCTGTGTCATTTAATATTTTCCCCATAGAATCCTTCACTATTGCAACTCAAGGCTTGAATTTTTCATCAGTTCTTTCAGCTTGAAAAACACCAAGCGTGTTCTTCCCCTTTGGTTTTCTATGTCCGGCTCTTTGCACATGTCATTATAACACCTTATTTTGTTTTCTCAAGCAGCCCTTTGAAATCTTCTGTTCAGTTCTTTTACTTCATCATTTTTTCCTTTACTTTAGCTACCTGACGTTCAAGAGCAAGTTTCAGAGTCTCCTCTGATATCTATCTTGGTCTTTTCTTTCTTTCCTGTGTCTTCAATGACCTCTCGCTTTCTTGAAGTATAGACGTCCCTGATGTCATTCCACAACTCGTCTGGTCTTCGGTCTTTAACGTTCAACGCGTCAAACCTATTCTTGAGATGGTCTCTAAATTCAGGTGGGATATACTCAAGGTCATACTGTGGCTCCTGTGAACTTGCTCTGATTTCCATTAGTTTCAACTTGAGCTTGTATATGAGCAACTGATGATCTGTTCCACAGTCGGTCCCTGGCCTTGTTCTGACTGATGACATCGAGTTTTTCCATCACCTCTTTCCACAGATGTAGCCGATTTGATTCCTATGTATTCCATCTGGTGAGGTCCGTGTGTAGAGTCTCCATTTATGCTGGTGAAAAAAAGGTATTTGCAATGAAGAAGTCATTGGTCTTGCAGAATTCTATCATTCGCTCTCTGGCATTGTTTCTATCACCAAGGCCATATTTTCCAACTACTGATTCTTCTTTGTTTCCAACTTTCACATTCCAATCACCAGTAGTTATCAATGCATCCTGACTGCATGTCCAATCAATTTCAGATCAATTTGTTCTTTATTCCTGAAGAGACAATCAATTCCTTGAGGGGAGAGACTAGGTCTTAGTCATCTTTGTGACTTCTGTAAGACCTAGTCAAGTGCCTTCCTTGCCTACAGAGACGATAAAAAAGCATACGCTGAATCAAAAGAAAAGGAGACTTAAAAACTGTAACACTTACGAAATGCCCTCTTGATCATCAAGTTGGTAATGCTTCTGAACAGGTAGGAGTTCTTGTTCATGTTCTTCATCTGATGTGCCATCAAAATTCTGCTCATTTATCAAGGGTCTCATTACATCCATATCTTTAAAAGAAAAATAAAATACTTACTACAGTTTTTAAGAATTGAGGAAAAACTGATATAAATGAACTCAGAAGTATTATGAAATTATCACTTGTTTTTACTACTTCCATCCTAAATTAATCCATATTAATATCTTGAGTTTCAGTATATTTAGAAGAGAACTAAGTAGGCTTATCTGGTAGATATTCTGTGTGGACTAACCAGGGCAAAGTGAAAAATGTAAGCACTCAATGCAAAAATTTTTTCCCTTTGTCTTACTCCTAGGCATCTCATGAAGTCTGAAGTTTGTGATAGTCTTATGTCTTAGTAATACTAAAACAGAAATTCAAGAGTGGTTTTATTTGTGCTCCTTACCAAAAGGTCAGCAGTTTGAATCTACCAGCCACCCACCAGAAACCCTATGGGGCAGTTCTACTCTGTCCTGTAGGGTCACTATGAGTCAGAATCAACTCGCCAGCAAAGGGCTTGGCTCTGGTATTGAATTTACTGGTTTTTGGAGGGCTATGTTGAGAGATTAGGATGTAGGCAGCTGCCTTTGCCCCAGTGCCAATAGGAACTTAGCATATCAGTTTTTCATAAAACTAAAGTTTAAGATATTGGAGGATTCTTGAAAAGAGTCTTTTTGAAGTCATTTAAATATTCTTTCTCAAATAATATAACTAATGTGTAATATAACATTTGAGATTCACTGAATTATGATAAATTCTAAATTCCTGGAGCCCAAATTAATGGGGGTTTTCTATAAGCAAAATTCCCCAACTTTTTTTTTTTTTTTTCCTAACCCTTTAATCATCAGGGTATCCTCCAGATATTTTTTAGTATCATTTCCTTGTTTCTTGTCCTCCGGCTTCAAAAGTGGCACAGCCCAGACGTGAGCAGAATGAAAAGTCAGTGTCTGTTCAGTATATGGTCTACTGGGGTATCTACTGTCTCACATGTACTGTAGAGATCTATTTATATTATAAATTATGTTCTTTTGTTTGAACAGACACTATATCCTTTTCTATCATATTCTACTAAAAAATCTTGTAAAACTATTACTTGTTACATCAGCTTTAGTTTCAAACAGAAATATGCTAATGTTTTCATTCCTAATGTATTCTATTACCCTTGTTCACGCTTGAGTTCCTTTTTTTTTTTTTTGGTCAGCTTATCCAAATTGTCAGTTATTTGAACTTTCTAATGTCATTCTACCTGAGGCTATGCAGTATGTTCGTTCAGTACTAAGTACACTACCTGATCTCAGTAAAGATAGCCAATACTGCCAGCATTTTACTAACTGAACAATCTGTTATTTGAAGCACACTGCCCAAGAGATCATGCCAATAATGGAAACATTATGAAAAGGTAAGTTCTCTCATAACATTAGAAAATATAAAATCTAAACGATAAGTTTACTTTTAACAGCATCACGGAAGAATTTATTTTTAATATATTTTCCAGTAAGCCTGAAATTGTTAAAATTATCTCTAAATATTAGTTCTACAATTCACAGAATCAAGTTTTTAAGATAGAATTACAGTTTGCACTCAGATTCGTAAGTAAAATTTGTTTGGGATCAATCACTTAACAAATTTATATTGTTTAGTAAAAGCCTTATTTATTTATTTAATTTTGTTGAACAGTGTAATCTCCTATGGTTACACTTTTCCCTAGTTCTTAAATTATTTCTCAATATTATGTTGTCTTGGAAAATTAAAAACATTAGAAGCTGTAAAAACAGCTTTGCTTTGCTTTGGTTTGTCTCATTCCTCATAATTTAAAACCTTGAAAAAATTAATTACTCCAGGAAGCTTCTCTAATTAACCCTCTCCCAATGAGATTAAGAAGAACTAATATTAAAAAGTTGAAACTTCTTAGGAGAAAAATACTTTGTAACAGTGTTAGGAATTTAAGAAGTACATGTTTACATAATATTTTGATTCTACCATTAAAGAAAAGCCATGCAACGTGACACATTATTAGCTAAATTCTAACTACGTGTGCATTTACTTATACGAATTTTATAAATACAAGCTTCACTTAAAAAAAAAGAAATCTCCATTTAAAATTTCCCACTTATTTGTCTGTATTAGTGCGTTGTCAATATATAAGATATATATACTTGTTAAACTAAGTGAACCAAGAATAGGTGAAGTAATCAGGTTTTAGGACTTGAATCCAACCAGGTTTTAGCTTGAATGACACAAAACAGCTCTTGAATCTAAATTAAAAGGACACTTAAACTACAAATATTTGGGAAAGTGATATACTCACACACCCAAAAAGTTGCTTCTTTAAATACTGATAGTCTAATTAGAAGATCCAGGTAAGTGTGATTGTCTGTGGATGAGATTAATAGTCAACTAGTCATACATAATTTTTAGAAGATCCAGGTAATGCTAAATATAAAATACTAAGTTGTATTTTTCTTCCAAAGTTAGGTATACAATATAGGAAGATGCAGTTATGTTGTTTATATATTTTTTCTTCTATTCGACTTTTTAATTTTTTAGGAGAGGTATTAGTACTGGCATTGGCCAAGAGACTGAGTGGGAGGGCATTCCAAGCTTGAGAACACACTGCCTGTTTGAGAAACTTTAGGTTGTTTTAGTATGGCTGAAACAGAAGTGCATGTATATGGCAGAAGATTAAGCTGGAAAGCTTGAAAAGATTTTGTGAACTGTGCTTAGCAATTTGGACTTAATCTTATAGGCTATGAAAAGCCATAGAAAGCTTTAAACTTGATCTGCATTTGAGCAGTATCACCCCGGCAGCAATGTAAAGAATCAGAAGAGTAATAGCACTAGAACTACAGAGAACAATTAGAAAACTGTCAAGGCAAGAGATGGTGAGGGCTTGAATTAAGTCAGCCGAAGAGAAAAGAGTGGTTAGTTAAGGGACAGAAACAAGACTCCTTGACCAAACAGACATGAAGGTTAAAGGAGTCAAGGATGCTTCCTAGGTTACTGGCATGGGGAAAGGTGAATGGATGGTATTGCCATTGAGAAAGAAAGCATAGGGCAGCAGTGTAGTGTGTCAGTAGTCCACACCACATATTTAAAGGCCTGGGTTAAATCCCAGGCCTACCATTTAGTAGTTCTGTGAACCTGAGCTAGTCTCTTAGCCTCTCAGTTCAGCCACAGTAAATTATTTCTCTTCCCTTAGTGACCTCTTTTCTCTTGCTTCTGGCCTTTGCACATGCTGTTCTCTCCTCAATCACACTGTCTTCCTATTCTTGCTTCTTTCCTCCCAATTACATCGAACTACTGAATTCCTTATTCGTTCGTCAAGTTTTAGTTTAGTCACCACTTTATCCTGGTACCTTCCTTAGCCCCCAAGTCTGAATAAGGTGTCTCTGTGTTTTCATAGAAACCAAGCTGACTCCAACTCATGGTTACCCCATGTGTGTCAGAGCAGAACTGTGGGACCAATAGGGTTTTCAATGGCTGATTTCTCAGAAGTACGTCACCAGGCCTTTCTTCCTAGGTGTCTTTGGGTGGACTCAAACCTTCAACCTTTTGGTTACCAGCCGAGCATGTTAACCGTTTGCCAACCCAGGGGCACAGCATCCTATAACCCCGCTACCACAGTGCTTAAAACATTGTCTTACACTAGACCATCTACTTCTCTGTAGTCTCTGCTAGGTGACAGGAATAATGTCTGACTTGTCAACTAGTGCATCCCCAAGTACTGGGAACACAGTAGATGCTCAGTAAGTGAATGCATAAATGCATGAAAGAAAAAGCAGCATGTTAAGGAAAAACATGAGCTCAATTACATATTATATATACACATTAATGAAGCCCCATTACAGCAATTAGTGAAACCAACAAAAATTCCTGCTTTCAGGAAGCTCACATTCTAGTAGGTGAAATACACTATAAATGAAATAAATAAGTAAAATAAGGGGTACGCTAAACAGTATGAAGTACTTAGGAGGAGAACGAGGATTAAGCGGCAGAGCTTGTAATCTCAGGTAGGGGTAGCCAGGGTAAGCCTCACTGAGAAAGTGACATTTTAAGGAAGCCTGAAGGAGGAGCAAGAACGGGCAATGTGGGTAACTGGGGACAGAGCAATCCCGGCAGCAGGAACAACAAATGCAAAGGCTGTCAAGATGGAGACAGCCTGGTGTATTTGGGGTGCACTGAGGAGGCCACAGTAGCTAGAAAGGAGTGATCAAGGGTGTAGAAAGAGACGAGCTCAGAGAGGTAACAGGACAGATTGTATACAACCTTGTAGGCCATTCTCAGTGATATGGAAATCCACTACAACAGTTTTGTCCAAAAGAAGAAATGCAGTTTAAAATTTTCGAGTAGCAACATTAAAAAAAAAAAAGGAACAGGAGAAATTATTTTTACTAATTACTTTATTTAATCCAATATAACCAAGATATTATCATTTCAACAGGTAGTCAACACAAAGTATTATTAAGGAGATCTTCTTTCTACACTCTATTTTTCACACTAAGTCTTTGAAATCCAGTATATATTTTACAGTGACAGCGTATCTCAGTTAGGACAAACCACATTTCAAGTGCTCGATACAACATACGACTAACAGCTACCATACCGGACAGCACACCACTAGAGAGCTTTGAGCAGAGGAGTCACAGGATCTAATTTATATTTTAACCAGATTCCTCTAGTCCTATTTTTTCATGTGTAATATCAGAATTAACTTTTACCACAAAGGAGTTTTGTGATGATGAAATGAAATAACATACATGAAGCACAGAGCCCTGTCCTTGGCACATAAATAATCAATAAATACTAGTTTTCTTCCACTTTTACATATTGATTTACTGGAGCAAAATTGCACTGTGTAGGGTTTAAAATGCCAAACAGTGACAAGAAATTCGATTTATTTAATTAAGCATTTTTGAGCATGTATGAGCTACAAAATGTGCTATATTGCTGAGTATGCAAAGATGGATAGAACATGTTATACTGGCCAGAAGAAAACACAGAGGCCAGTAGAGGAAATAAACACTTAAAAACTCAACAAAGTAAAAGCTTTAACAGAGTTAAGAACAAATGAAATAAAATCTGAGCACTCATCCCAAGATAATGAAAAATTATACAATATAATTTATATTACACATGAACTCTATTATTTGCTACTGTCTTGCTATAATTTGGGGGCACGTGCTATGATTATAATTGCTCTCACGTGCCACTGAGTTGATTTCAACTCACGGTGACCCCATATGACAGAGCAGAACTGCCCCATAGGATTTTCCAGGCTATAATCTTTACAATGGCTGTCCATAAAATTTTTGTGCTGGGTTTCAGCAGATGTTTATTATTTTGTATAAAAATATCCCTGTAGTTAGTTATAACAACAAAAACATTTGTTGGAAGCCCAGCTTACATGTATCAGTACACCTACTGATCACATGGTTTAGTCTGCATGTGCTAAGAGCACACGTTGTTGTTTTTGTTGCTTCCAGTGTTTTTACAGTCACTGATTTTGTCCAGTTTTCTGGTGCTTTAGCTACAATATTGTGGTAATTAGTTTTCGTGAATATGTATCAATGACTTTTTTGAGAATTAAGCAGTAAAGAAAAAGAAGGAGCGATATACAGGAGTTACGATTTGTGAGTAACATTAGTACAAAAAACATTACTAAGGATTCTGTATGGTCTGGCATGGAGGAGGTCTATGGCTGGGTGACACCATGAGTTACGGCACTGGGTGATACCAACCCTAGTGACACCACTGCAGACCAGACCTCTCACTAAGTCCAGATTCATAAATCCTATGGCCTGCTTGATACCCACACTTGGATGTCTACTAACCAAAACCCAAACCAAACCCACTGCCGTCGAGTGGACTCCGACCCATAGCAACCCTATAGGACAGAGTAGAACTGCCCTGTAGAGTTTCCAAGGAGCGCCTGGTGGATTCAAACTGCCAACCTTTTAGTTAGCAGCCGTAGCACTTAACCACTACGCCACCAGGGTTTAGACATCTCAGAATTAACATCCCTGAAATGAACTCTGGTCTTCACTCCCAAACCTGCTGCTCCTATAGCTTTACCCAGCTGTACTGGTCACCTATTGCAGCATGACAATCCATGGCTATTGTTAAGAGGTCTCAGTTTCTTGTTACATGGGACTCTCCTCAGGACTGCTTGAGTGTCCTCACAACAGGCAGCTGGCTTCCCACAAAGTGAGTGATCCGAGAGAGAGAGAGCCAAGAACAAGAAGGCTCAATCCCATTTATCCCCTAGCTTTGGAAGTCACAAACTGTCACTTCTGCCATAATCTATTCATTAGAAGCAAGTCACTACATCCCACACTTAAGGGGAGAAGAACATTAAGTTTCTCTTCTTGAAGGGAGAAACATAAAAGAATCTGCAGACATATTATAAAACCACCATAACATCTCAGCTGATAGCAATCCCATTCTTGTAGTCACTCAGGATGACCCCTGGAGTCATTCTTGTCTCCTCTGTTTCACTTTGACCCCTTATCCAATGTGTTAGGAAATCATGCTGGTTTCACTTTCAAAATATTCAGAGTCTATCATTTCTCGCTACCTCCACTGCTGCCACCTTACTGGTTTGAAGAGCATGTGTATCACTTTCTTGGATTACTGAAACACCTTCTAACAGGTCTCCACGCTTCTACTTTTCCTCCTTTATAGTCTATTCATGCAATAGTCAGTGTAACACTTTTAAAACTTAAGTCAGATCATGTCACTCCTTTGCTCAAACCTTGCATTGGCTCCCGATCTCTCTCAGAGAAAAAACCAAAGTCTTTACATGGCCTGTACTAGCCTAAGCAAACCAGTTGCCATCAAGTCCATTCTGACTCATGGAGACCCCATGTGTCCAGGGTAGAACTGCACTCCATGGGGTTTTCAAGGCTGTGACCTTAAGGAGGCAGATCACCATACTGCAGTGCCTCTGGGTGGGTTCAAACCGCCAACCTTTAGGTTAGTAGTTGAGCACAAACATCACTCAGGAACCTACATGGCCTATATAAAACCAAACCCACTGGCATCAAGTCAATTCCACAGCAACCCTACAGGACAGGGCAGAACCGCCCCATAGGGTTTCCAAGGCTGTAAATCTTTACAGAAGCAGGCTGCCACATCTTTCTCTGGAGCAACAGCTGGTGGGTTTGAACTGCCGACCTTCCAGTTAGCAGTCAAGCACTTAAGCACTGTGTATATAAGGCTTGCTGTTAACACTCTAATCTTACCACTGTCTTGATCACTTCAGTCACCTTGGCCTCCTTACTATTCATGTCTTTACTCTGTTCTTTCTGCCTCTAATGGTCTTTCCCCACATAATAGCTTGGCTAATTCCCTTACCTCTTTCCAAGTCTTTGCTCAAATCTTACCTTTTCAATAACGCCTATCCTGATCACCTTATATACTACTGTAAGCTGCCTAGCCCCTACCTTCACTCTTGATTTTCCTTACTCTGCTCTATTTTTTTTTTCCCATGGCACTTTTCACCTAATATACTATATAATTCACTGATAACTGTGTTTACTGTTTATTGTCTGCTTACCCTTACCAGAATATAAGATCCATGAGAGCAGGGATCTTGATCTCTTTTGTTCAGGAATGTGTCCCAAGTGACTAACAGAGTACTCAACAGAAGCTCAATGAATACATGCTGAATCAAAGAACACACATAAATTTTTTAAAACTCATTAAAATCACTTTGAAATCTTTTTTTCAGTTAATAAAATGTATATGGCGAACACCTTTCCATATCACGTTCAATGGCTACGCAGCATATTGAACATAAAACATTTACCTATCAATTTCCTTTAGACAGTTATCAGCTTTTCTCTATTATAAACACTGTAATGATCATCTCTGGATATAAATACTGGTTTACATGACTTACTTCCTTGGGAAATATTTTTAAAAGTAGAATTGCTGCCCCTAAGGGTGTGTGTGCGTGTGTGCGCGCGTGTGTATTTTTTTTTTTTTAAGAATAGATGTATTATCCTGCTCCTACCAGCAATGCAGAAACCCTAGTGGCATGGTGCCTAAGTGCTACGGCTAACCAAAAGGTCGGCAGCTGAAATCCATAAGGCACTCCCTTGCAAATTCTGCAGGGCAGTTCTACTCTGTCCTATAGGGTCACTATGAGTCGGAATTGACTCAATGGTAATGGATTTGGCTTTTTTTTTTTTCCTTTGGTTTACCAGCAATGCATGAAAATGCCCATCTTTCTACATCCTCACCAAGAGAGGGTACTAATGAATTTAAAACTGAGTTGGATAAACGTGGGTTCATATCTGGGCTCTGCCATTAATAAATTACTATATACATAATTACTATACCTATAAAATGTATATTTTACTATATCTGTATTACTGTATCTATAAATTGGGGATAATAATAGCACCTAATTACTGTATCTAATTTTTTTAATTACTATATCTATAAAATTTTTATATCTATACAATGGGGATAATAATAGCATCTAACTCACTGCTTAACACACAGTAATCATTCAATAAAATGTTAAATGTTATTACTTCTATCATTACCATGACCTGAAAAAAATCAATTGCAAAGTGCCCTGCACTTTATTACAGAAATAGCGACCTCTTTCTTGAAGATTACATTTAATCATTCAGCATGGAATGAATATAATTCCCAAGCACAGTGCCTATAACTGGGGGATAACCATGTCACTGTCCTCATCCTTACTTTTGTGTTCCTCTTGACAGCGGGAAACCACACGCAAACATTCCCTGTTGCCAAGGAGAGACCAGAGGAAAGCAGGTAAACAAACTTCGCCAAGCGAGCTAGCTACAGGTATCTCTTGTTCAGTGTGGTCAGGACGTCCTTTTCGTCATTCGTTGGGTGGCAGGGGGTAAACTGAGGAGTCACCTGAGCACTTAATTGGGCTGCCGCGTTTGAAAAGCAAAACAATGGCAACTTCCTTAAAGCATCATTGCAAAAAATGGGGAGTCAAAGCGCAGACTCTCGCTTGCCTTTGACATGTACACACACCGCACGAGCATTTTGATGCCCTTTGTAGACCCCGCCTCTTTGGCCATGACCAGGCTCTCTAGCCAGACAACGGGTTCCAGCGCGGGTGCTGACCCCGGGGGTCAGCGCCTAAGCCTCAGCTCATCCCATGTGTCCCGAGGTGGTTGGCTTGCTGGGTTTCAAATTCAAACCTGTGCCAGACCCACAATCGAAAGAGCCTTGACAAAAAAAAAGGGAAGAAAGAAAATCACCCAAGGTCCCTCCTTGTCTAAAGGGAAGCAACTTGAACCCGGATGCGGACGGGGTCACCAGCGTGGGGCAGGCTCCGCCTCGCCGCCCCGCTCGGGCCCTGGACGCCTGCATCCGCGTCCCCGGCCGTCGCCGAGCGCAGGGCGGCCGGAGGCCTGCGCGCATCCCGCCGACGCTCAGTCCCACGCCAGCGTCGGCCTCGCGTCCTTACCCACACGCAACACCGACCTAGCTCCTCGCGCCCCGCCGACTCGGCCGCCGTCGGCGACGCCGCTTCCATCTCTCAGGGGTCTCCAGGACGCCGCCGCCCTGGTACTCGCTCTCCCGCCTCGGCGTGGCTGGCGACGCCGAGGCCTAACGGGCTGTGCGGGACTAGCCCCCGGCGCCCGCTGCCCAGCCCCCGCTTCCCGGCCCCGGTGCGCCCCACCCGCGAAGCGCGGAGCATGCGCACTGGGGCGGCCCGGCCCGCGTAGGCGCGGGCGCGAGGGCCCCATCCTTGGATTCGATGACTGCTGTCAGTGAGGAGCGGGAGGGGTCGGAAACCAGAGGAGGCTGGGCTGGGGCGTCGACTTGGAGAAGGGATGGATAATGAGAGCGGAGAGGCGTTTTGGATGTAACTGGGAATAGGAGCGTAGAGCTGGCAGAGACCCAGTCCATAGCTTGGGGGAGAGTTTGAGAGGGCCTTAAAAAATGACTACGAACGTGATTTTGAGGCGGCCATCTCTTTTTTTTTTTTTTATCTATTTGCGTGGTAAAGTAGACCAAAAACAAAAAACATTGTAGTCGAGTAAATTCCAACTAGAGAAACCATCAATGAAATGGGTAAACAATAGCCGCAACAGGGAACTCAAACCAAACGGCCAACGTTTGGTTCTGTTATACATAATGTGACCTTGGGCTGGAGCCAACTGGAGAACAGCTAACAACAATCTATTTGCAAGACTTCACATTCTGTAAGGCATGGTGGAGAACACAAAGTGAGGGGTTTGTATCCTTTGGAGTTTTGAAAATGTTTGTTACCAGTCTCCTTACGCCGTTATGAGTCCGAATCGATTCGACAGCAACGGTTTTTGTTTTTTAATGCCCCTG
Source organism: Elephas maximus indicus (assembly GCF_024166365.1). NCBI lineage: Eukaryota > Metazoa > Chordata > Mammalia > Proboscidea > Elephantidae > Elephas > Elephas maximus. Next base: position 27,768,246 of record NC_064825.1, on the reverse strand, counting down.
TTTAGAGACATAGGATTCACTCAAGTAGAATTTAGTTTAGCCAAATATAGTTTTATTTTAAGGATTTTTTAATGCTCTTAAGAGATATTTGAACTCAACTGCGGTGTTGAAAGAGCAGTGTCAAATACTCCTAAGCGCAATACCTAAGTGCTTTAAGCATGGTATCTTATTTAATTCTAATGACAATCGTATGAGGAAATTCCAATTTTTACATCCGTTTTACAGATAAGGAAACCAAAACTCACAGTTAAGGAACTTGTGCAAAGACACGAAGCTAGTAAGTAGCAGAAACGGAATTCTACCCGCTACACTCGATGGCACTGGGTTACTGGGGCCAGAGCTTTGGCTCTAAACCAACATGCAAAACTGGCCTCTCAGGTGGGTTTTAATAAATATTTGATTAATCAATGGGCGACATAGGCTTTTGGTTTGAAAGGAAAATATTTATTTAAGCTTTGATATTGCCTACCCTCCCCCCCACCCCCACCCCATGGTTCTTTAAAGTCAGGATAACAGACAACACTTTACTGCTCCATTTCAGTCGGGCCTTTTTAGGAACATTTTGTTCAGAGTTTCCAGGACCACTGATATAACTACATGGCGATGGTGTTAAATATTTAAAATTCTGAGTTTATAAAGGTACACAGCTACATAATATATCTTTCCTCCTGTTGCATCCTTTGTAGGTTTTCGCTAAATAGTTGGTGATAGTGATGGTTTTGCCAAAACTCTTTTTTTCCTTTAGGACAACCTCAATCACTCAAACGTATACACATGCAACCCCCAAAAGCAGGTTTTATTTGAAGTGTCCCTGACAAGGAACAAAAGGTGTAGGGGAGATAGAGGAAGAGGACATCTATCCCGGAACATAACTAAACCAATGGCCCCTAACCTGTGTTGATGGGGAGGACCTGGTTAGGGATCAGTGGGAGATAAGACAGGGATCAGAGAGCAGTTATTGCACTCAGGTAATTGCCCGTAAAGCCACCTATTGTAATGAGAACCTTGGGACCCTGTCTCAAAGAGAAACTTTACCCTGTTAGTGGTAAAAGGGATCAAAAGCCATTGTCCTAATCTCAGCAGCAGGGAAAGCAAATCGGGCAATATGGAAGGACAAAAGACCTGAACTGTATGATAACCCTGGGCTTTTTTGGGGTATCTTTACAGAGTGATATGAAAATAAGCCAAGTAATAGGGATGATCATAAGATTGAAGAGAATTATGTTTTTCCTACCTCACTACTTGAGAAAATATTTATTGTAACTTCTGCTACAGGTCTTGTAAATTGGAAAAGGTATAGGGAAGAGCTGTTGCTCCACATCCTTGCCACCATTTGGTGTTGGCAGGGTTTTGAATGGAAACCCTGGTAGCGTAGTGGTTAATAGTAGACGTTCCAGTAAGTGTGTAGGGGTATCTTATTATTATTTTAATTTGCAATTCCCTAATGACATAACGTCAGGCATCTTTTCATATGCTTATTTGTCATCTGTATATCTTTTTTGGAGTCCCTGGTAGTACAAAAGGTTAAGCACTTGACTACTAGCTGAGAAGTTGACAGCTCAAACCACCCAGAGGCACCTCTGCTTCTGATAGGTCATAGCCTTGAAAACCCTGTGGAGCACACTTCTACTCTGACACACATAGAGAATCGACTCAACAGCAACTAAGAACAAGATATCTTTTTTGGTGGGATGTCTGTCCAGATCTTTTGCCCATCTTGTAATAGGGTTGTTTGTTTTCTTATTTCTGAGTTTTTAGAGTTCTGTGTAAATTTTGGATACAAGTCCTCTATATGTGTCTTGAAAATATTTTCTCCCAGTCTATGGCTTGTCTTTTTATTCTTTTAACAATGTCTTTCACAGAGCAGAAGTTTTTCATTTTAATCAAGTCCAACTTATCAATTTTTTCTTTTGTGGATCGTGCTTTTGATGTTAAGAAGCTGTATCAGAATAGAGACATTATAAGGAATCTGGAAATTCCTTTCTTTCCTTTCCTGACTTTAACTTCCTGAATCTTATCTTAATTCCTTCCTTCCTTCTTTTCAACTGTGGCACTTTATTTATATCTCTGTTATAACACTTCTTTCCTTGTATTGTAATTATTTCCCTGCCTGGGGAAAAGTCAATGTTCACTTACCTTTAGTTTAAAGTAGTTGGGTGTCAGGATAGTTTTGCATGTGTGCATGTGTTTTAATGTACTTTCATCTCTGTGAGCTATAGTAAAAGGCCTTCTAGACTAATAAGGAACAAAGTTTTTAAAAAGGAAGTGAGTTTTCTGAACATTTCCCCTTTCTTTAACAGCATGGGGAGGAAGATTTCTTAAGGAGCCCTTGATCTTCAGGGGGAAAAAATCACCCAGGAAAATAACAAGTAGAAGGTTCAATAAATGTAGTAATTTATGGAAGGAAGCAAAGACAGAGGGAAATATAATGATTTGGCTCATTCACCTTATAAATGAAGAACAAGTAACATAAAATTTTCATATATAAAATAATTTTAAAAGAAATTTAATTCATATTAAGAAAGAGAGTCATCCCAGGGAAAAAGGAAGATAGGTGTATCCAGCCAAAAAATATTTATTGATCCCTTGTTATGTGCTAAGCACTGAACATGCTATTGAGGATGCAAAGGTTAACAAAACAGACATAGTCCCTATCCTCAAACAGTCTAAAGAGAAAGTCAAGGAGAAAGAGCTACCAAAGGCCCAAATGTGTTTAGAGCAAAGAGAAGAAGGAATGGGAGATATAAGAGAGATAAAAAGAACTAAAAACATCAGATAGAAGTAGAGACCAAGGAAAAAGAAAAAGTCCACCTAGACACTGTTTCCATAATTCCTCTCAGACTTCCACTTAAATTCTTTGTCCTTGGTACAATCACTTACCTAAAAGTTTTACAGAAATGGACTCCAGCTTCTCAACAAGGACTACAGCTTTGTAACCCTTAAGAAGTAGCCTCTACTTCCCTGTCATGCTGCTGGCAAAGTCTCCTATCTGCCTTTTCTGCCCCCAATTCCAGTCCTTCCTCACAGAGTAAGACAATTTTGGAAGTGGAAAGGATCATAGGGATCACTTAATCTGATATCCTCACTTTACCGAGAAGGCCCTAAAAAGCTAAGCATTTTACATTGTGCTAAAGCATAATAAATCAGCTAAGCCAGGCACCAAACCAAAATAATTAACAATGACAATGTTTATATTTTATTATATGTATAAAGTATGTTTGGGTTACATGTTTATAACACAGTCCGCACAATTCATGCGTAAAATAATGGACTGAACTCATGCCCTCATTTCTGATATCTTCCAAAACAATAAAAATGACAATAAAGGAATAAAACAGGCAAAAACATAGAAGGACCAAAAGCAAGAGCATGAAAAAGAAGAAACCAGCAGAAAAGAGATGTCAACAAAATCTGTGAAGTTGGAAAACAAAGAGAGCAAAGAGATAACTTGTTTAGTAGATTGAAAGAAAAAAGAAATCTGAAAACTAAGTGCATGGAAGAAAGAGAAATAATGCAAGTAGCAAAAGTTAAACTTAAAAAGACTCTTTAATATTCTCAAAGAAATTTTTTTAAAAGATACTCCATCTATAAAACAAGAATAGGTAGCTATAGAAAAAGGAACTTCGAGGGAGCAGAAAGTAGAAAAAAAAGACCAAAAAAAAGGAAAAATAGAAAATGTAAGAAAATTAAAGAATCCATCTAGCAGGTCCAATATCTTAACTCAGAAACATTAATGAAAAAGAGATGGAAAATATCAAGCTAATATTACAACAGAATTTCCCAGAACTGAAGGGTGTTTGTTTCCAGATTGGAAGGATCTATTGTGTGTCTCATACAACAAATGAAAACACACTTAACCCAAGGCAAATAATGGTAGAATTTCAGAATAATGAGAATAATAAAATGATCCTAAAAGCTTTCCCAGATGGGAACAAAAGCCACCATATTCCGTTGGAATTGCATCTGACTGTTCACTAGCAACACCAAAAGCTAGATGACAATGGAGCGTTGCACACAACTTCTGAAGTAAAATATGTCCAACCTAGAATTCTATACCTGGCCAAACTATCAATCAAATGAAAGGGTAGAATAAACACATTTTAACACAATAAAAGTTTGAAATGTATACTTCCCATGTAATCTTTCTTATAAAGCTACTGGAGCAATGCTGCACCAAAACTAAGGAGTAAACTTAGAAAGAAAGCGATATGGGATCCAAGAAACCAGGGATCTAACAAAGAAGACAGAAATTCCCAAGCGGATGGCAAACGTAAGTTCCAGGATCACAACTGTGCAGCAGGCCTAGAGAGAAACCAGTCCAGATTGGGGCAAGCAACAGGAAGGGATAACTGCAAGAACAAAACAAAAAGGAAAACTGATTGATAATCTGAAAACTGAGTAAAATTGGATGAAGAGGAACTTTATTTTACATAGTTTTTGAAAAGTGGGAGAAGACTTAGCCAGAGATGTGAAGAAAGCCAAGGAGATGAAATAAACGACAACTAACTCCAGTTAACAAGGCATTGATAAAAGAAATATAAATATCATACACCATTTGATTTGGCATTGAATAATACATACAGTCAATAATAAAACAAAATATGAATTAAACCAAATATTATAACTCTACTGGAAGATGTGAGTGAGCTGCAGAGAAATATTTGTGTATGGAGGCTGATGTAAAAAAAAACTAAATTCTCATCTTTCATAATTGCAAAAAAGGTAGTAATATCTAAAACTAAAAAAATTAATAGTGCTATAAATATGTTATTTAGAAATACAGAGGTAAATACCAGAAGGGTTCAAAGTGATTGCCTCTTGAGAGAAAATTGTAGGGTTCAAAGTGATTGCCTCTTGAGAGAAAAGTGTAGGGTTATACAGGGCAAGAATTGCTGTTCTTTTATTATAAGTTTTATTTGGCTCTTTAAGCTAGGTACATGATAAAAATGAACACTAAATTTCCAGGAAGAATATATGGGATCCAAGACACCAGGGATCCAACAAAGGATAGCCTTCTGCCTGGAAGGTTATTCTGTATAGAATGCTTCAATGGGTTCCTGTGAGCTCTGCCTTCCTTTTAGTTTTGACCAGTGGAGGCACTGGAAGGAGATCATAGAGCAGAGAAGAAAAAGGTCAAGAATTTATTCTGCCAGTGCCCTCCTTACTGAGTCACTACAGGTTGGCTGCAACCATCTATGAAGGTGACAGCTTTTGGTCTCTGCCAGTTACTAGTTTCCATTAAGACAAATAGGCAAGAAAATCATCTAAAATGTCAAGTTTATTATTTTTTTAAGCCGAATGTTTTCCTGTTCAGTAGTAGTTTTTTGCTTCCAAGATCTTTGTTTTCAATGTCAATCATCTCTCTGGCTGGGGAGAGAACACTTTCAGAACCTAAATTTTTAGTGGTGGAATAGACTGTAAAAAAAGTCAATTTCCTAAAAATTTCTTTGAAATTTTACAGTCAAAATGAGAGGGAATCTTCTTGTTAAAAACTACTGACCCACAAGAAATAGGTTTCAAAAAATATTAATTTACCCAAGTAAAACTATATCCCCCCTTAAAAATATTTATATGCAAAATTTTGCCACCAATAATAAATTATCAATCTTTTTTATCATTTGGAATGGGCAAAGGGAAATTTTCCACGCAATCTGGCATTTATCAAAAGCATTAAATCAAAATGTTGCCTCACTAACTGACCTAAAGTGGGTTTCCTAAAAAAGAGTCATATTACAGAGGAAAAAAAAAAAAAAAACCCATTGCCATCGAGTCTATTCCAACTCATACGGACCCTATAGGACAGAGTAGACCTGCCCCATAGAATTTCCAAGGAGCAGCTGGTGGATTTAAACTGCTGACATTTTGATTAGCAGCCAAATGCTTAACCACTGCACCACCAGGGCTCCTATTGATTTTTGAAATACCGATGACAGAGCTTCCAGCAACACACAAGCTGTCACAGTACAACAAATTGACAGATGAGTGGTGGATGTGTGGTAGATCTGGGGGTAAATGTTAATTCTATTGTTACCTAGTTCTTCAATTTGGACTTCCTTTTTCTCTGTGATCAATTACAACTAACACATCCACCTCTCATTTTTCAGTTTGTCCTACCGTGGGGCTTGTGTGTTGCTGTGATGCTGGAAGCTATACCACCAGTATTTCAAATATTAGCAGGGTAACCCATGGTGGACAGGTTTCAGTGGAGCTTCCAGACTAAGACTAGGAAGAAGGACCTGGTGATCTACTTCTAAAATTGCAATATGCAGATGAAACATCTGTGATACACAAATGACACAACCTTGCTTGCTGAAAGTAAGGAGAACTTGAAGCACTTACTGAGGAAGATCAAAGAATACAGCCTTCAGTATGGATTGCACTTCAACATAAAGAGAACAAAAATACTCACAGCTGGACCAATAAGTAACATCGTGATAAATGGAGAAAATACTGAAGGTGTCAAGGATTTCATTTTACTTTGATTCACAATCAATACCCATGGAAGCAGCAGTCAAGAAATCAAAAGACACATTGCATTGGGCAAATCTGCTGCAAAAGACCTCTTTAAAATCTTAAAAAGCAATGATGTCACTTTGAGGACTGAGATGTGCGTGACCCAAGCCATGGTGTTTTAAATCACCTCATATGCGTGCAAAAGCTGGGCAATGAGTAGGAAGACTGAAGAAGAGCTGATGCTTTTGAATCATGGTGTTTGTGAAGAATATTGAATATACCATGAACTGCCAGAAGAACAAACAAATCTGTCTTGGAAGAAGTACAGCTAGAATGCTCCTTAGAAGCAAAGATGGCAAGACTTTGTCTTACATATTTTGGACATGTTATCAGGAGGGACCAGTCCCTGAGACAGACATCATGCTTGACAAAGTAGAGGGTCAGCGAAAAGAGGAAGGCCCTCAACGGTATGGATTGACACAGTGACTGCAACAATGGCCTCAAACAGAACAATTGTGATGGTGGCACAGGACCAGGCAGCGTTTCATTCTGTTGTACATGGTGTTGCTATGAGTCAGAACCAATTTAATGGCACCTAACACAACAACTACCACACATAGTATCTTTCCACAGAATTTTGGAGCAATACTGTTGAACCTGTAATCACAACATGTACAACTAAGCATACAAGACAATGTTATTGGGAAAATCCTCTTGACAGTAAGCAGACTGGAACATGCTTCTGAAATGTTCAGAAAGTTTACATTTATAAAGCTTTGAACATTTCTGAAAATCTCTTGAGTACTTCGATTATCTACCACCCACACCCAGTGATTGAGCTAGAATTTGAAACCACATCTCAGTATTCTTTTCTTTCTTGTAATAATTATAACAACTGATGTACCAAGCAACATATAAAGTACCTTATAAGCTTTGCTAGTTGTCTTCCATTTTTCTATCCAGATCCGTTCTCCCTTCTTTTCCACCTGGCTCTGTGCCCAAAGGCTATCCTGTGTAGAACGCTTCAGTGGGCTCCCTTGAGCTTTGGGTTCAAATTAGAGAATGGAGGCACTGGAAGGAGATGTGATCAGAGGACAGAGAACATATGTGATCATAGGACAGTGTTATGGATTGAATTGCGTTCCCCAAAATGTGTGTCAAGTGGCTAGGCCGTGAGTCCCAGTATTGTGTGGTTGTCCTCCATTGTGTGATCTGATGTATTTATCCTATGTGTTATAAATCCTAACCTCTATGATGTTCATGAGGCAGGATTACAGGCAGTTATGTTAGTGAGGCAGGACGAAATCTACAGGATTAGATTGTATCTTGAATCAATCTCTTTTAAGATATAAAAGAGAGAAGCGAGCAGAGAGGGGAGGGACCTCCTACCACCAAGAATGTAGAACTAGGAGGGGAGCCATCCTTTGCACCTGGGGCCCCTGTGCTGAGAAGCTCCTAGACCAGGGGAAGATTAATGACAAGGACCTTTCCCCAGAGCCCACAGACAGAGAAAGTCTTCCCCTGGGGCTGGAGCCCTGAATTCAGACTTTCAGCTTCCTAGACTGTGAGAGAATAAATTTCTCTTTGTTAAAGCCATCCCTTGTGGTATTTCTGTTACAGCAGCACTAGACAACTAAGACAGGCAGAGAACAAAAAGGCCAGGAATTCATTCTCATGATGCCCTCCTTACTGAGTCACTACAGGTTGGCTTCATACCGCTATGAAAGTGACAGGCCTAGGGGTGGGGTACCCCTTGCCCCATTGCCTACCCTATCATCCATCTCTTGTTGATTTTCCTAAATACCTGTTCATACCACAGAAAATAGTTTATTACACTTTTCAATTAGCAGTTTGTCTGTGTGCCTGTGCTGTCTGTGTCCTAGCAAGACCTTAATTAATACACATATGTAATCTCACTTATTTTTTCAGAGAAATAAAATTTTCAAGTATTAACTCCATTTTACAAATGAAAAATTGAAGTTCAGAGAAGTTAAGCAATTTGCTCAAAATCGAATAGTAGAACCAAGATTCCAGCCTAGGCCTTCTACTTCACTGTCTCCAGAAGTATCTGCCCAGGCAATGGAAAATCACATCCCCATTCCAGAAAAAATCTCAGTTTTTGAAATCCTGTGGTCTTTCATTACCAGCTCAAGAATACTGTTGGAAGTGGTGATTTATATAGGCCAATAATTGTCAGGGAGGAAGACAGCAGTTACCGAAAAAGCCGTTGTCTTAATTTTGGCCAAACACTCAGGCCTCTGATTAAAAAGCTGGATAGAGTGGTATTTGAGGGCCAAGGAAGGGCCCCATCTCATATGTCACTTGCTATCCAATTCACTCTGCCTATCTATCTTTAATCTCCAGCCTGTAGTACTTTCTTCAGGGCTAAATTGAGAATATAATTTCCTGCAATCGTCAACTCTCATTTTGCCTTCCTTCTGTCTAGCTCCAGGAAGCAGTACTGAGGATACAATGTACACTAGGGGTGGACCATCAGATTGTAAATTACCCTGGAAAAATCGTCCGTTAAGCCTCCATTTTCCTGCCATTTGGCAAGGAGGGGGTTAAAAATGGGGTGAGGGAGAAGTTTAGTTCAATTTAGTCTCTAATTAGATTATTGCTCTCTGCTTTTTCTTCTGTTAGTAATATGTAAAAGGTAAGAAAAGTCAGAATCCTCACATCATGAGGTTCCGGTTAATTTTGTAGAAAGCAGTAATAGTAATGAGGTCCCTGTGTGTTTTCGATCGGCTGCAGTCTAAAGGTTGGCAGTTCAAACCCGCACAGTGGCACTTCAGAAGAAAGCCTGGAGATCTGCTTGCATAAAGATTACAGCCAAGCAAACCCCATGGAGCAGTTCTGCTCTGCAATGCATGGGGTTGTCATGAGTCAGAATCAATTTTTTTTTTTTAGTAATAGTAATAAATATAATTACGAGAGAACCTGTCATTGAGGTAGGCCCCATGCTAAGTGCTTTTCAGCATTACCTCATTTATCCTCCACAACAACCCTAGGAGGTAGATGTTTTATTGGCCCCATTATTTAGTCGAAAATATTGAGGCTTACACTGAGCAATTTGCCCAAAGTCCTACAGCTAAAAATCAAGGCCAATTATGACTCAAAGACATGAGCTCTAAACCACTGTCTCAAGGCCTCTCAAGGGCCCGAAGCTCCCCAGCTGGCAGGTTATGAGTGCCTTCCTTAACTGCTGAGTGCTGGGTCAGTGGTGTGATTTAGTCATTAAAGCATTCTATGTTTCTGTCTGTTTATTCTCACATAGCTAGTGAAAGATTAGGAAGATTACCACGGAATCAGGTAATTGCACTTCACTGTTGGGGCTTAACTTTCCAACGTAAATGTCACTAGTAACATATTAAACATTGTCCTCTGAAATTATTACTGTTTGAGGGGCAAAATAAAAGTGACTTACGCCAACTGCTCAAAAGCACACTTATTTTCCCACATGTTAATATTCCTTTTGGTGTTAAACGTGAATGGTAAAGAGGCTTTAAAACTCGCACTTCAGTAAATCTCAACTGTACCCCTTAAGACTCAAAAGAAAAAGAGTACTTTCAGAATGTATCTCTTCCCATGGTAAGCCTTGTATATTAGTTAAATATGAACCTATAAGGGAACTTTATTTTTGCTTTTCCCTGATGAAACTATTGTCATGCCGAGTACAGAAGTCTGAGTTTTCTCTAGACATTAAGAACTCATGATCCTCTCAAGTAAATTTAACTTGTTAAGTCCTCTCTGTTTCAGGATTTTAGCATCTAGGTCTAATTTGGGATTTAATTTGACAGGCCATACCTATTGGCTTTTGTCTAGCCTACTTTTCATCACAGTTCAAACAGAGAGTGTGAAAGAGTTACCTATGGTAAGTAGGTCACCCAAGAGACATGTTATGCATGAGGGATCCTGGAATTCCTGATACCGAGAACACTCTCCATGGCGATTTGAGGAGCTTGCTCACAACCTGATAACATTGTTGAGTAATACCAACAGCACTGGGTAGAAATAGAATCAGACCACCTTAGAGAAATCTGCCAAAGTGATGCAGATCCCCAGAGGACCTCATTAGAGAAAATAAACACCTACATACAACCAGCTTTTCTGTATGTGTGTTTATACCATTTTTTAAATTGTGGTAAGCATATACGTAACAAAACATTTGCCATTTCAACGTTTTTTTATATGTACAATTCAGTGTTGTTAATTCTGTTCATCATGTACAATCAGCTTCTTGGCAGCAACAAGAAGTACAGTGAAAGGTTATAAAAGGTAAAAAGTTTTCCCTCAGGAACAAGAAGTTCCAACTAGAGAGCCACATTCCAGCCCAGGCCCTCACAAGTTTGTCAGACAGGAGGTTCCCAGAAAGAGGTGCCAGTTAAAAAGAAAATATTATGCATGAGGAATCCTAGAATTCCTGTTTTCAGGCCAGGCTAGTAGTCAGTTACCTTATGCTCCATTTCTATGATATTGTTCCTGTCATTGTTGGTTTTAATTCATAATAAAGCATAATAGTTCATTGTCTGATTTTTCCCTCATGAAAACAGCTAAGCATTTTGACCTGATTTTCACATTAGACTGGCTCCATTTTATAATTGAATTTGATCAGTGGTTGTTTACTTAAAGATGGGTCATTGTATTAAGTCTTGAATTAAGTCAAAGAAGTGAGAAATTGACCAAGGAACAGTTTATTCTGCATTATGTAAATGTTACCTAATTCGTCCTCCAGTTAGCTCTTTGGACTTCCATTAGTTGTATCAAGAGATTCTTTACCGTCTAACAAGTTTGACCTTATCTTCATTTGTGATCATTCAAATGTGACTCACTGAGGAAGCCAAAATATCAAAGCTATTTATACCACAAAATGTAGGTTTTAAAAAATAAAGCTCTTAATTATATCTTTATTTTCATCTCAACTCCCAAAACCAAATTCTGAAATATAGAGCTCGTTGGATAAAACGTACTTGCCCTCACATCTTCTAGACTAGAATGAATATAGTAGAGACAGGGACAGAGTGAACTTTCCATGCACAGGGGAACAGGTTTTCCATGTATAAGAGGATGCATTATGGAATTGACCATAAATTACAGCCTCATACTCTACTAAATGCCAAATGACCATCTAGAAGATTCTGATTCATGGCAACCCCATGTGTGTCAGAGTAGAGCTGTGCTTCACAGGAGTTCTTTTTTTTTTTTCTTAATTTTTATTGTGCTTTAAGTGAAAGTTTACAAATCAAGTCAGCCTCTCACACAAAAACTTATATACACCTTGCTACATACTTCCACTTGCTCTCCCTGTAATGAGACAGCCCTCTCCCTCCCTCCACTCTCTCTTTTCATGTCTGTGTCATCAGCTTCTAAACTCCTCTACCCTCTCATCTCCCCTCCAGGCAGGAGATGCCAACATAGTCTCAAGTGTCCACCTGATCCAAAAAGCTCAGCCTTTGCCAGCATCCCTCTTCATCCTATTGTCCAGTCCAATCCCTGTCTGAAGGGTTGGCACACGCAATGGTTCCTGTCCTGGGCCAACAGAAGGTCTGGGGGCCATGACCACCAGGGTCCTTCTAGTCTCAGTCAGACCATTAAGTCTGGTCTTTTTATGAGTATTTGGGGTCTGCATACCACTGCTCTCCTGCTCCCTCAGGGGTTCTCTGCTGTGTTCCTTGTCAGGGCAGTCATCGGTTATAGCTGGGCACCATCTAATTCTTCTGGTCGCAGGCTGATATATAGTCACTGGTTTATATGGCCCTTTCTGTCTCTTGGGCTCGTAATTATTTTGTGTCCTTGGTGTTCTTCATTCTCCTTTGGTCCAGGTGGGCTGAGACCAATTGATGCGTCTTAGATGGCTGCTTGCTAGCTTTTAAAACCCCAGACACCATTCTCCAAAGTGGGATGCAGAATGTTTTCTTAATAGATTTCACTATGCCAATTGACTTAGATGTCCCCTGAAACCATGGTCCCCAAACCCCAGCCCCTGCTACACTGGCCTTCGAAGCATTCAGTTTATTCAGGAAACTGCTTTTGGTTTAGTCCAGTTGTGCTGACCTCCCCGGTATTGTGTGCTGTCTTTCCCGTCACCTAATGTAGTTCTTATCTACCATCTAATTAATGAATACCCCTTTCCAGCCCTCCCTCCCTCTCCCCTCTCGTAACCTTCAAAGAATATTTTCTTCTCTGTTTAAACTATTTCTTGAGTTCTGATAATAGTGGTCTTATACAACATTTTCCTTTTGCAACTAATTTCACTCAGCATAATGCCTTCCAGATGCCTCCATGTTATGAAATGTTTCACAGATTCATCACTGTTCTTTATCAATGCGTGGTATTCCATTATGTGAATATACCGTAATTTATTTATCCATTTGTGTGTTGATGGGCACCTTGGTTGCTTCCATCTTTTTGCTATTGTGAACAGTGCTGCAATAAACATGGGTGTGCATATATCTGTTCGTGTAAAGGCTTTTGTTTTTCTAGGATATATTCCAAGGAGTGGGATTGCTGGATCATATGGTAATTCTATTTCTAGCTTTTAAAGGAAGCACCAAATCGATTTCCAAAGTGGTTGTACCGTTTTACATTCCCACCAGCAGTGTAGAAGTGTTCCAATCTCTACAACCTCTCCAACATTTATTATTTTGTGATTTTTGGATTAATGCCAGCCTTGTTGGAGTGAGATGGAATCTCATTGTAGTTTTGATTTGCATTTCTCTAATGGCTAATGATCGTGAACATTTCCTCACGTATCTGTTAGCTACCTGTATGTCTTCTTCAGTGAAGTGTCTGTTCATATCCTTTGCCCATTTTTTAATGGGGTTATTTGTCTTTTTGCAGTTGAGTTTTTGCAGTATCATGTAGATATTAGAGATCAGGCTAAAACCTTTTTCCCAGCCTGTAGGTGGTCTCTTACTTTTTTGGTGAAGTCTTCGGATGAGCATAGGTGCTTCATAGTATCTTTAGTGGCTATTTTTTCCAAAGTATATAGCAAGGCCTTTCTTCCCAGGAGCCTCTGGTTGGAGTTGAACTACCAGTATTTCAGTTAGGAGTGAGCAAGTTAACTTTTTGCACCACCCAGAGATTCCCCATCCTAAATAATGCCTCTCAATTGCTCTGCATGTTCCACAGCTTCATTTCCTTAGGTGTGTTCTGGAATATATGAAGCCTCTACCCCAATCTGGGCTGAATTCCAGTTTGTTACAACTGCATGGTCCAAGAATTCCAGAAAAGGCTGCTCTTCTGTATACTATAGTCCAAACCAGCAGAAAAGCATGTTGTTCACTGCTGCTATTCCCAGGGATTGGGTCCTTGAAGGAATCCTTGGAGTACTTTTAACTATATTTATAAATAATGTACTACATATAAAGTAAGCTTTTTAAAATCAATCAACAAGTATTCTTTGATAATTGAGTAAATGTAGTTGGAGGAGGGACAAGAATATATGACTCATATGCCCAATCAACTTGGGAAGACAAAACAGTCCACGTAAAAGAACAACTAACCACACAAGTCCAAGGACCAAGTGAACTGGACAGCTTCTCAATGCTACAGGGATTCGGAATAAGTAGAAGTCCATTCTAGTTCAGCTGGCAATGAATTTCAGCAGGGGCGTATAAACTTAAGTCTCAAATTCTGTAGTAGACAGGGTTGTAGCAGGTCTAAGGAAGAACAAAGCAGTGTGCTTTGGAGAACAGTGAGAACACTTCACAGAGGAATTAGCCTTTTGGTGAACCTTGAAGTTAAGGTAGGATTTGGAGAGGCTCTGGGATGACCACTTGGCTGGCCAGTCCAGAAAACCTTGGATGTGATCAGCATGACTCCCAAGTTCAGGTATCAGCCTTGGTGTTCAGGCAGAGGCCACACTTACCCATTCACAGCAGTGTGGCATTTTACAGGAGAGGCCTAGCTTCTCTCAACCCACCTGATGCATGACTTGCTCTTTTAGCTGAGAAGCCAGCTCTTACGTGAGATCACAGTGCAGGGATTTATTGAATCAATCCCTTCGTTCTGTTTAGTCACTTCAGGGTGAAAGAGTGTCTTTGTACCTGCTCTCAGGACTCACATCTTCTCTTTTGGCATTTTCCATAAAGATGAAAGACATGGCTGTCAACCACTCCTCTCCCAATGGGGTGAGTCATGCTCTAATAGCTAAGGTAATAATTTGTCTGGGACAGTCCCAGTTTACTCTGTTGTTCTGGGCGTCCTAGTTCGAACAATATTGCATCTTACTTACAGTCCTAGTACCTTTCCAACACTGGGAGCATGTGCCCAGAGAGTCACTTTTGCCGTTACCTCAGCCAGGTAGATCTGTGTTTCAGGTACCGTTTGCCGGGACATAATGCTATAGGCCGACACCCTTACCTCTTAGGAGTGCGGATTTGGGGAAGGCCACTGCTCTTTGAAACTCATTCTCCTCCTAAAGCCATTTAAACAGCCACCTGGCTAATAATAACAGGAAATTATCAGCAAATTTTGACTTTTTAAAGTACATTGCACTTAGTAAAGAGCACAGGTGATCTCAGTCACAACTTCTGCCCTGCACAACTTCTCTGATCCTGAATACTGAGAGGAAAATTTGAGTGCTTAGTGTTGCCACCCAGTGAGGGAGCTGTTTTCTCTTTACAATGCCCGGAAAGAACCAGAGAGGAAGGCTAAGCAAATATCAGACATAAACGTTACATTATGCAAACAATGGGAGCAAAGTATACAGAGTAGGTCAGAAGCAGCACCCTGCTACACAGCTGTTCCAAGGGCAAACAGAACACAGCGCCCTGGCATATGGTGTGTACCCAGCAAATGTTAATGTCTTCTTGCCCTAGTTCTCTCGCCACATAAATGCATGTTTAACTTAAAGGGTCCTGAGTCAGGCTTCCTCCTCTGCTTAGATCTGAGGTCAGACATTCTGGACAGGAAGGCAGGAGGTGCCACTGAACAGCTGGTCTGGTAGGGGTGGCCGTTCACATAGCTCATTTCAAACTCAGTTTAAAAGGTGAAAATTTGTAGAGCATCCACTGTGTGCAAGACTGTGTGGGGGCTTTGGGTTTTGAATAAGCTGTATTCTCTGACCAAGAGAGGGTTCACCAATAAGGAGGTTGCCCTTTACAGGACAGGTAAGATAGGTACAAAATAACTTTCACACAAAGCAGAATCTGGGTAGAAACAAAGTACAATGGAAACCCAGAGGAAGGACAGAATAGTTCTGACACAGGGGATGGTAAGGATTTCATGGAGGTCAATTTATTTCTCATAATAATGATGACAACATTTACAATAGTTAAGGGCTTATTATGGCCTAAGAATCATTCCAGGTGCTTTGTATGCATTCTTATGTAAATATGTCTCATTTAAATTCAACCTTAAGGAAAACATACAATTGAGAGAAATGGAAATGGGGAAGAAATGCCATTCCAGATGGAAAGAACAGCCTGATAGAAGGTATGGTGCATTCAGGAAACAGTAACCATCGTAATCACTTTTGGCCAGATTTTGGGCTTGTAAGGAATGAAGAGAGATAATGCTTAAAGCAGAAGTTGGTGTTTTAAACAGCACACTGAGAAACCTGAGATATAGTCGCTAGGCATTGAGCTCCATAAAGCAATGACTCTTAACTTTTGTGTGTATCAGAAACTCCCAAGGAGCTTTCTCAAGATACACATGCCTGTGCTCCACTCCAGAAGACTGACTTTAAAAACCTGTTGCCATCAAGTTCATTCCGACTCATAGCAACCCTGTAGGACAGGATAGAACTGCCCCACGGGGTTTCCAAGGAGCGGCTGGTGGATTTGAACAGCCAGCCCTTTGGTTAGCAGCCGAGCTCCTAACCACTACACCATCAGGGCTCTGAAGACTGATATAGTAAGTCTTCTTTGCAGCCTTATTTGTGTACTTTTTCAAAACTTCTGGGAAATTTTGGGGGACATACCATTTGAGAACAACCAAATTAAGAGTTCGACTGCTAACCAAAAGGTCAGTGGTGCAAATTCACCAGCTGCTTCTTGGAAACCCTATGGGGTAGTTCTGCTCTGTCCTGTAGGGTTGCTATGAGTCGGAATCAACTCATTAGCAACAGGTTTCGGTTTTTTTTTTTTTTTCGTCTAGGAATTGTCATGATTAGATCTGATATTTAAGAATACTTCTTAAGCAGTGGTATGGAGGAAGATCAGATGGGGCAGGGGGCAGCTTGACTGCAAGTCACCAAGTTAAGTGAACCCCTGCAACAGCTAGTGAAATATAAAAGGAGGCCTGACGGGAAATGACAGTGTGCACGTTCCGCTGCAGTGAACATGTGACAGGAGAATTGGCAGGGCCTATGCACTGATCAGATGACAGGGTCAAGGAGAGGCAGAATTGGAGATGACTAAGATATTTAAGCCCATGCTGGGGCATAGAAATAGGAAAGACAGAAAAAGAATCACATTTGAAAGCTAAAATGATGAGTTGGGCTTTAAGCATACTGAAATTGAGGTGGCAAGAGTTGCATCATACAATCAGAGTCTAAGTCTAGAATTTGGACGTCCGGTTGATGCTAGACATTTTCACCCACACGTCTGTCAGTTTGTCCTACTGTGTGGGCTTTTGTGTTGCTGTGATGCTGGAAGCTTTGCCACTGGTATTCAAATACCAATAGGGCCATCCATGGAGGACAGGATTCAGCTCAGCTTCCAGACTAAGATGGGCTAGGAAGAAGGACGCAGCAGTCTACTTCTGAAAAGAATTAGCCAGTGAAAACCTTATGAATAGCAGTGGAACATTGTCTGACATAGTGCCGGAAGATGAGCCCCTCAGGTTCAAATGCACTCAAAATACGAGTACAGAAGAGCTGCCTCCTCAAAGTAGAGTCTACCTTAATGATGTGAATGAGGTCAAGCTTTCCAGACCATCATTTTCCAATGTGGCACAACTCAAACTGAGAAGAAACAGCTGCAAACATCCATTAATAATTGGAACCTGGAATGTATGAAGTATGAATCTAGGAAAATTGGAAACCATCAAAAATGAAATGGAACACATCAACATTGATATCCTAGACATAGTGAGCTGAAATGGATTAGTACTGGTCATTTTGATTGGACAATCATATGGTCCACTATGCTGGAAATGACAACTTGAAGGGGAATGGCGTTGCATTCATCATCAAAAAGAACATTTCAAGACCTATCCTGAAGTACAACACTGTCAGTGATAGGATAATATCCATATGCCTACAAGGAAGACCAGTTAATATGACTATTATTCAAATTTACACGCCAACCACTCAGGCCAAAGATGAAGAAATTGAAGATTTTTACCAACTTCTGCAGTACGAAATTGATCAAACATGCAATCAGGATGCACTAATAATTACTGGTGATTGGAGTGTAAAAGTTGGAAACAAAGAAGAAGAATCAGTAGTTAGAATATATGGCCTTGGTATAAAAGCAATGCTAGAGATCACATGATTGAAATTTGCAAGACCAACAGCTTCTTCATTGCAAATACCTTTTTCACCAACATAATCGGTGAGTATACACACAGACCTCGCCAGATGGAATACACAGGAAACAAATTGACCTCATCTGTGGAAAGAGACATGGAAAAGCTCAATATTATCAGTCAGAACAAGGCCAGGGTCTGACTGCAGATCAGACCATCAATTACTCGTATGCAAGTTCAAGTTGAAACTGAAGAAAATTAGAACAAGTCCACGAGAGCCAAAACACAATCTTGAGTATATCCCACCTGAATTTAGAACACTAGTGACCGAACTAGTGTCCGAAGGCCAGATGAGTTGTGGAATGACATCATACATGAAGAAAGCAAGAGGTCATTAAAAAGACAGGACAGATGCTTTCCTTATAGAAATAGTTCATGTCTGTTATGGACTGAATTGTGCCCCCAAAAATGTCTGTCGACTTGGCTAGGCCATGATTCCCAGTATTGTGTGATTATCCACCATTTTGTCATCTGATGTGATTTTCCTGTGTGTTATAAATCCTACCTCTGTGATGTCAATGAGGTGAGATTCGAGCAGTAATGTTAACGATGCAGGACTCAATCTACAAGATTAGGTTGTGTCTGAAAGCAGTCCCTTTTGAGATATAAAACAGAGAAGCAAGCAGAGACATGGAGCAGACAAGAAAGCGGTGCTGGGAGCCAAATGCGTCCTTTGGACCTGGGGTCCCTGTGCCTGAGAAGCTCCTAGACCAGGGGAAGATTGATGACAAGGACCTTTCCCCCAGAGCCAAGAGAGACAGAAAGGTTTCCCCTGGAGCTGGTGCCCTGAATTTGGACTTCTAGCCAACATACAGAATGGGAGAAATATTTGCAAATCATATATTATGTGAAAGAAGTTCAGTATCACCTGTTAAATGGATAATCAAAATATGGTGTACACATACAATGGAATTTTAGTCATAAAAAGGAAGTAGTGATGCATACTACAAAATGGTTGAACTTGAAAACTTTATGCTGAGTGAAGAAAGCCAAACGTGAAAAATCACATATTGTGTATCGTACAACTCCATTTATATGAAATGTTCAGAATAGGAAGTTGCATAGAGACAGAGCAAAGATTGGTGGTTGTCAGGGGATAGAGGGAGGGAGGAATAAGAAACAACTGCTTAATGGGCTAGTGGTTTTCTTCAGAAGTGATGAAAATGTTCAGGAACTAGATGATGGTAGTTGCATAACACTGTGAATGTACTAATGCCAATGAACTGATCACTTTAAGACAATTAATTCTATATCATGTGAATTTCACCTCAAAAAAAAATTTTACAAAAAAAAAAAGACAGGAGAAAAAGAAAAGATCTAAATGGATGTCAGAAGAGACTCTGAAACTTGCTCTTAAATGTCGAGTAGCTAAACCAAAAGGAAAAAATGATGAAGTAAAAAAGCTGAACAGATTTCAAAGGGCAGCTCAAAAAGACAGTATTATGATGACACGTGCAAAGACCTGGGGATAGAAAATCAAAAGGGAAGAACATGCTCAGCATTTCTCAAGCTGAAAGAACTAAAGAAAACATTCAAGCCTGGAGTTGCAATACTGAAGGATTCTACAGGAAAGTATTAAACAATGCAGGAAGCACCAAAATAAGATGGAAGGAATACACAAAGTCACTATACCAAAAAGAACTGGTCGATGTTCAACCATTTCAGGAGGTAACATATGATCAGGAACCGATGGTACTGAAGGAAGAAGTCCAAGGTGCACTGAAGGCACTGGCAAAAAACAAAACTCCGGGAACTGATGGAACACCAATTGAGATGTTTCAACAAACAGATGCAGTGCTGGAAGTGCTCACTCATCTACGCCAAAAAATATGGAAGACAGCTACCTGGCCAACCAACTGGAAGAGATCTATATTCATGCCTATTCCCAAAAAAGGAGATCCAACCGAATGCGGAAATTATCAAACAATATCATTAATATCACATGCAAGCAAAATTTTGCTGAAGATCATTCAAAAGTGGCTGCAGCAGGGAGGCTCACCTATGTTTGTAGACTAAGGCTAGATCCAGTGGAGTAAGAAATTGAAGATAGGAAAAACAAAGGAGATAGTTAAAGGAGCAAAAAGAATTTTATTCAACGACATATTAGATAGAAGGGATTTTAAGGGGTTTTGTGGAATTACATATATTTTCCATACAAAATAAGATGAATGTTAGAAAGAAAGGGAGAAAACAACAGTTTAGCTTAACTAGTAAAGAATGTCTGCCTCTGTGGGATCAACTTGACAACAGCAACTCAAAAGGTTAGATATGAAGCTTAGGGGACAGTGACAACAAAAAAAAAAATTTTTTTTTTTTTATTTAAGGGAGGGACAATTCAGAAAAGGTGAGTGAGAATGGTTGCACAACTTAAAGAATGTAATCAATGTCACTGAATTGTATAATACATGTAGAAATTATTGAATTTGTAAATATTCTGCTGTGTATATTTCCAACAACAACAAAATGAATTACTAAAAAACAAGAAGGGAAATATGATAGTTTCTCTCTATATGTAGGGGTGACAGTGAAGTCGTCTCAAGGAACTTGAAAGTGATTTCACAGGGAGGAACTGTGAAATCAACAGGCTGTGAATCAAGGCAGAGATATGCAAAAACTCTTTAAAGAGGAAAAACTGGCTTCCTGACCTTTAAGATTTAGCTGGTAATAGCAATGAATACATGAACTTGGCTAAACAAAGAATGCATCAGTAAGAAAGGGATTTTGTGAGCCAGGCATGCATAGAAAAAACAAAAACAGAGAGAGGCACTGAGGCAGATGTTCCTAACACCAACCTCAGCATTGTCCAAGAGAAGCAGTGGCCTGGCCAGTATCCCTGGTCCTGTGGGTAGACTTTTAACCTCTTGCCTTTTACATACTCAGCTTTTCTCTTAGTCCCTGTGCTCCATGCGGAACAACCTTCTGATTATGCTTAAATTTCTCTCTTCTGGAAAACTATGTATTTGTCAAATACACAACTGTATTCTGGACTTTATATAGTAACATCTTCTTGTGAATGAATTAACTGGCTTCTGATTATGATTTGGCTTCCCATCTAATTTGGCACTGATCATAAAGACTCAAGTAGCCTGATAGTAATTCTTCAGTGAACGTTAACGAATTGGTGCCCAGGTTAGGGCAGACACTGCTAATTTCCTGTCCAATGTTCTCGTTTAGTGGTCCGTGCATGGCCCTCTTTTATTTTATTGATTCATTTTATTACACCATTAACAAATAAAAACAGTAAAAATTTAAAGCTACGAATAAAAGATATGCTGATTCCATATATGATTCTAACCCCCAGATGAGGGTTCTTGACCTGTGTGGGTAAATTCAGGTCCTGATTCTACTCTGGGAGGCCTGTGTGCAATCATAAGCCGCCTTCTCCTGGCAGACGCACTCCTGACATCAATGCTCATTCTCTACAGTAGCCGCTGATAGACACAGTGTTCATCCCTCCATACTGCCCACTTGGATCAATGAAAAATGTTGATGGAACAAATACAATTTCCACAACTTTTAGTCACAGTAAAGAAATCTATTTCTTGACTTTTATTCTCCTAATTTTATACCGGGGAATTAAGTTGATTCTTTTTCAGATGTGCGAAAACTAAAAATAGGTGAGAGATATTAAGCTTTTACTATGTGTCATACAGGAAACCCTGGTGGAGTAGTGGTTAAGTGCTTCAGCTGCAAACCTAAGGGTCAGCAGTTCAAATCCGCCAGGCGCTCCTTGGAAACTCTGTGGGGCAGTTCTACTCTGTCCTATAGGGTCGCTGTGAGTTGGAATGGACTCGATGGCACTGGGTTTTTTCCACTGGGTTATGTGTCATACACAGTGCTAAGCATGTTATACAGACTCTGTCGTTGAATCCCACCATTACCTGACCAGGACCCAGTAGGGATGAGCTTCTGTCTTCGCCCATGTCCAGAGCTTATGTGTTAAACCCTTTTGAGTTTACCAGCTGTGATCTCTGTTTCCCTCTATGCTCCTGACTTGACTCCTCACCTCTTGCTTCACCCTATGTCCATAACAGTTCCGCAGCCCAGAGAACCCAGGGTTAACCCTGATCCTTCTGTGTCCATATCAGCCATGGTTACTCCCACCCATCAGAGACCTCTGGGCTATGACTCAGTTGGGTCTGGACTGTGTCATAGCTGTTTTGAGCCATGAGGCTAGCATTCCCTCCATGCTTGCCTCAACCCATCTATGTGTGGCCTTTCTCACCATGGTCTTGTAACTCCCCCCCCAATGACTTGGTGGGACTGTGCAAATAAGGATATTGTGACCCACCAAGGAGATTAGTCAGTTTTGCCATTCTGCTAGGCTTAAAATATACCATCCCAGAGGCAGGAAGTGGAGGATCTCACCACCACCAAGGAAGAAGAGCCAGGAGAGGAGCACGTCGTTTGGACCTGGGGTCCCTGCACTGAGACCCTCCTACACCCTGGAGACAGGGAGAGCTGTAACACCGGAGACAGCAAGACAGTGAGAAGCAGTGGCAGAGTAACAGCAGCAGCAGAGGCAACAGAACCAGGAGACTGGCAGGTGACCAGCAGGAGACAGCATGTTGGGCTTCCCAGCCCACAGGGAGAAAAAGCTGAATGCCTTCAGGCAGGAGGCTTGCTGGCGGAGTAGGGTGCTTCTGGGCACTTGGTGGAGCTAGTTTTGTCCACCCAAGGAGCTAGAGCTGAGCACCTTCTGGCCGAGGCTTACTGGTGGAGTGGGGTGCCTCTGGGCACCTATCAGCAGAGCTAACAGAGCTTTGTAACACTTGCCCGAGCAGGGCAGAGGCCAAGGGGCCACAAAGGGTTATGCTTGTGGTCACGGCTAAGAAGAGACTGTCCTGATGAAAGAACTATATCCTGAACATTCCTGAACCTGAATCGTAGCCTGTTACTTCCCTAATAAATCCCGTAATCGTGAGTATTGTCTGAGTTCTGTGTGGCCATTGCAATGAATTATCAAACCCAGCAGAGAAGTAGAGAAGTAGAAGGGACAGTTGGTGTAAGATTGGTAAAGATGGCAGAGAGAGAAGGCTTGTCTGACCTCCGCCTCGTAGAAACCAGCCTCGGGCTGTTGATCTTGATTCTCCTTCCCCCTTGTGAAGTTAGAGGAGGTTGGACTCCACCCCTATGCCATTCTTACAGTACTCCTTTCTTGCCGGAAACCCCGGGCATTCCTTGGTTCTTTGGTAATTCTCCCATGATATCTGTCTCTCCCCTTGTGTGTGTATCTGTTTAATCTGCTGTTTTTATAGCTCAGAAGTGATTTAGAGCTCACCCGAGGGGTATGATCTAATTAACACAACAAAGAAAACCCTATTTCCAAACAGGATTACGTCCACACGTATAGGAGTTAAGATTCCAACATATATCTTGGGGGAACACAACTCAGTCCATAACAAGGAGATATAGTTACTTATATTTCTAAACTTTCATTTGAGAACATATATGATTTCCGTAACAAGAGTTTTGAAGATCAATGTTGAGTCAATACTGACGCGTGGCATTCCATGTTACAGAGTAGAGCTGCTCCATAGGGTTTTCAAGACTGTGACCTTTTGGAAGCAGATTGCCAGGCCTTTCTTCTGAGGCACCTCTGGGTGGATTTGAACAGACAACCTTTTGGTTAGTAGTTGAGTGCTCAACCATTTGTGCCACTCAGGGACTCCTCTGTAATAATAGTAACACAATAACAGTAACACTGAATTTCCCCTAGGCCGCACCAGACTGTGGGTATAAATAAGGTCGCCTTGTCAGGAATTCCCAAATTTTACTAGCTCATTTTTCCCATGTGTATGATCCCCTCGCCCCTGAAAATCATCACGAGGGGTCATATGCGCTGGTCCTAGCTGCTCCATCAGGAGCTGCATCTCTGGGCTGCTGTGCCAAGCACAGCGGTCCTCTCAGGGTGCCAAAGCTGAGCAGCACTGGAAGCTGGTAACCATGGTTACCAACAGTTTCCTGTGAGGAACAGGTGTAGGAGGGAAAACTTACTTTATATGTCCTGTTGTGCCTTTTGAATTTTTGCCTTACCTACTTATTGCATTATTTCAAAGACAGAAATAATTCAAAAGAAAAAAACTGCTTAGGTAGCTGTATGGAGACAGCTAGAACAGTTCCCTCATTTTTGGTGTATTCTGATAGAAAACAACAAAGCAGGGCTGCTTGTGCATCACTGTGTTCTGAAAACATCCTGTCATTTTACTTCTCAGCCTTTGCTCTGCCTAGGACCCAGGACAAGCATTCAGGGACAGGGGGACAGAGTCAAATAATAGCTACTCACTGTAGTTCCCACTTCCTTCCAATGGTCAGGCACAAACAGTTAACACGCTTGGCTGCTAACTGAAAGGTTGGTGGTTTGAGTCCGCACAGAGGCACCTTGGAAGAAAGGCCTGGCAAGCCACTTCCAAAAAAAATCAGCCATTGAAATCCCTGTGGAGCACAATTCTACTCTGACACCAGGGTTTGGCCACGGGTCAGAATCCACTTGCCTAGTCCAATGACTAAGTCTTTGATCCATAATGAACCAGACTCATTTTGCCTGGCTTCTCAGCCTCATCCACTGAAAAGGACTCCATTAAGTCGCCCTAGCAGCTCGCCAGACATTCCCAAGATGAATGAACCACCAAGAAGGGACCCAACCAAGGGTCACTATGAGTCTAAGAAAAAAAGAAAAAGGTTATTAAAAAAGATGAATGCTCTGAGAAATATCAATTATAACTGAATATTACTTGTAAAACTATAAAGGACTCTCAACTAAACCAGTAACGTGCTTAACCAAACTCCTTCAGGAGCTCTCATGGTGCAATGGTTAAGAGCTCCTCTGCTCACTGAAAGGTCCCTGTTTGGAACCTACCAGCAGCCTTGGAAACCCGATGGGACAGTTCTGCTCTGTTCTATAGAGCCTACAAGTCGGAATAGGCTCCCGGCACACAAGAAACTCCTGCTCCGCTAGGCAGGGAAGTTAAGCTATTAGCATGTATTTAGGGGAAGGCTTAAGTTTGGCGTGCCTGTGAAACCGCTAAGAAGTAGGATAAGACTGGGAGCCCTGCACACTTAAAATATTGCCTGTCACATGGCAAATGCTTAATATATGTTATTTTTTGTTGTTGTTCGTATAAGTTCAAGTGACTTAGAATGTCAAAAGCTAAAGTCAATTTTAAAAATCAGGAGATTAGTTGTCTGAAGAGAATAACAGTGACATCTCAAGACTATGTATCATACTTTTTAGCAGTAATTACCGCCCCCCCCCAAAACTGCAGGATCCGCAGCTTCTAAAGAACCTGGAACACTTGGTTCAAGTAGAATGATTAATACTCTGGGCTCTGCTGCCCTCTAGTGGAAAATAAAATTATTATAAGCTGTTCTCAACAATTTCATGGTGTGCTATCTAATCAGTCATGCTTTTGTAATTGCCAACTGGTGGTTTTCATTGCCTTATATTACAGAGTTAATCACAATTCCAAACCTTTGGTGACAAAGTCCATGTTTTCTTTGATGCCCTTTACTTTTTTCCAAAAAAGCAAAAAGCACGTGATCCTGTGTGAAGTCCCCAGTCAGAAACCAGTGGCTGCTGAGGACATACTTGGCCATTGCCAAAGCTCCTGATAGCTGGAACATTGCCAGATCCTAAAAGCAGAGGGCCTGGCACAGGACAAGCTCTCAGCAAGCAACTGTTGAATGAATCTCTGCCACAATAATTAAAAAACAACAACAAAGCATACACACATAAAACAGAAAACCAAAAAACACCCCAACGTTTTTCCCTTTAGAGTTTTAAATTTTATTTCACATATTATCTTACTTTATTCTCTGAAAAACCTGTGAGATAGAGTATATTTCCCATTTTAGAGAGGAGGAAATTGTCTCTCGGAAAGGATGACACAGGAGGTGAAGCAAAAAAAAAAAATCAGATCGATGTCTTCTGAGTTCTACCCTAATGAGTACTCTGCTTTCCAGGACAGGAGCTCACCAGGGGAGATATTAGGAAAGAGGAGAATATTTGGGCTTATTTTTGAGAGGAAAAGAGAACCCTATAGGTGAGGGAGGAGTACCCAAGATACGAGGCAAGGCCCTGGGACTCACAGGCCACTGGGTAGGACTTTGGGGCCTGTCCTTTCCTCCCATTTTGGAGGGAGGGGTGTTCTTTCCCCTGTTCCGGGCTGGTCCCACCACTGTGCTCCAGATTTCCTGCCCTCTGTTTTCTCTGGATTCTTGTAAATTTAAGCATCCCTTTTTTCTGCTTCTCCAACCTCTTTATTTTACAGACAAAGCCTTTCCAGGTTTAACCTAACCCACTGCCGTCGAGTCGATTCCAGGTTTAAGAACCAAACATAAAAATCTGCCTCTACCCAATGTCTATATGTGATGGCACTGGGGCGGGGGTGGGGGGTGGTGGCGGGGGGACCCAATGTCTCTATAGATTCTTTCATATTGCTCTCCTACCTTTCAAAATAAGAAACCCTGTTGGCGGACAGTTAAGCTCTCAGCTGCTAGTCAAAAGGTCTCCGTTTGAATCCTCCCAGCGGCTCCACAGGAGAAAGAGCTGATGATCTGCTTCCATGAAGATTACAGCCAAGAACACTCTGAGAGGCAGCTCTGCTCTGTCACATGTGGTTGCTATGGGTCTAAACTGACTCAGTGATACCTAACAACACCGACCCTTCAAAATGGGCTTACCGGAAGAGCAAACTCCACAGTATCACTTCTCTCAATTACTCTTTAATGCACTGCAGTGTGGACCCTACACAAATCCTACTTCTCTTCCCCCTGGAAATGGCTGTCGCCCAGATCACCAAGTACCACCTACTCACCAAATCTGGTGGACTTTTAAGATAGCCGCTTTACGCCTAGAGCATTTGACTCTATTGACATTGGCCTCTATATTGAGATTCTGTTCTTCCACATTTCCTGAAACTGGCTCTCCCTGGTTCCTCCGTCATTTACTCTTAGTCTCCTTCATGGGCACCACTCTTGCTCTTTAGGTCCCCCAGCCCTCCCCCCCCCGGAGAATGCTCAGGGTAGTAACACCACATGACACCAAATTCCATGTCTCTAGCCTAGACCTCTACCCTGAGCTCCTGCCCCGCCGGACCTCCCTGAGACACCTCAGAGACAGTGTCTGAACCCACATGCGTCACTTTCACCAAGACCTGCTTCGTCTCCAGCTGTGCATGCCAGGGCACTAAGTTATCGACAGGAAAAAAATCTAATAATGAAAAAGGAAGTGGAAGGCTCTTGGGTTTAAAGGAAGTGTTTGTTTGTTTGTTTGTTAGTTAGTTTGTTTGTTTTTAACGTATCTAGTTGGGGAGGGAACCTCACCTAAAGACATTTAAATTGTTTTACCTTTTCTTTTTTTTTTGGCAGAAGTTTCAAACTTACAGAAAATTTGCAAGGTTAGTACAATGAACTCTTCTATATCCTTCACCTGGATTCACCAATTGTTAATGCTTTGCCATATTTGCTCTATTTCTCTCCGTATATAACTGTACCATTGTCATTGTCGTTGTCATTATTATCGCTAAGCTATTTGAGAGCAAGTTGCAGATGTCATGACCTTTCACCCCTAAATGCTTTAGTATCTGTCTTCTCAGAACACGGATATTCTCTTGGAACAATAATCAAAATCAGAAAATTTAATGATGATGTGTAATATGTAGCCCATATCTAAATAATATCCTCTATTTTTTATAGCGATGTTTTTGTTTTTTCTGATCAAATATCCAATACAGAACTGCATCTTGCATTTAGTGGTCATAACTCTTCAATCTTCTTCAATATGGAATAGTTTCCCAGCCTTTCTTTGTCTCTTCTAAGATGGGTATTTTTAAAAAGCTCAGGACAGTTGTAGCTTGTCCTTCAATTTGGGTTTGGCTGATAGTATCCCCATGATTAAATACAGGTTATACATTTTTACCAGGAAACATATGATCTTAGTTTGATCGATTCTTGGTGATCACTTAACTATAGTGTTGTCCACTATAGCCGTACTTTTTCCCTCTTGTAGCTAATAAATAATCCGCAAGGAGTAATTTTCAGGCTGTGTAAGTATCCTCAACACCAACAAACCTTCACCCAATGGCTTTAGCACTCCCTGACAATTCTTATCTAAACCAACTATTACTATAATGATTACAACATGGTGATTTTTTTTTAACTCTACCGTTCTTTCTACATTTTTTAGTTTATATTCTAGTATAATGAAAAGCTTTACCATCGTCCTTATTATTTGTTTGTTGTTTGTTCTTATTTTTTGATATCATTAAGGACTTATGGATTCTTGGTTGTTGTTGTTGTTTCTCCCCCAATGTGTTATAATCCATTACTGCCATTCTATTTTCTTTTAACTCAAATTATCTCTTATTTGGCCATGTAGGGTAATGCTATTCAGCTATATGCATCCCCTCCTAGTGGAATCAGCTTTGCTCTTCCCCGAGAAGCATGCTGGGGATGAATTTGGGATGGACTCAGGCTAAGGTACAAGGCTGAGGAATGCCTTAGCAACAAGAAGGAAAACATCTGGGCCTGGATGTGAAGTCCCTGGGAACACGGACTGCCCAAGGATGTGGGAGAAAACAATGAGCCTTGGTCCCAGCTGGGATGGTATATAAGCTTGTGCCCCTTGCTAGGTGGTTGCGGAAAATACTCCAGCCGGCCACCACTGGAGAGCAGCTGCTTGCCCCTGTCAGTCAGTTTCCCAGAATAAACTCATGAATCTGGAAAGGGCTATGTGTCAGTTCTTCGGATTATCTGCCAGGACGCACAGTGAGGGTCTTTCCTTGCTGGGGCTGTTCCCTGATAGGCCAGTAGAAGCCCCTTAAGCTGCCTCCTCTGTTTTTTGTTGTTATTTATTTATTTATTTGTTTAACACGTCTCCCATCTTTTTTTCTTTTAAAGCATTTCCTTATTTTCAGGCACAACAAAAATGTTCCAGTCTTATCTTGTACTTATACTTTGAAATCAGCTATTTCTAATGGGGAATGATATTTAGACACCAAGATCTAAGTGCTAGGTGTGCTCATTGCTTTTGAGATAGTATTAGTTCTAGGCCATTTCAGCAGACAGTGCTAGGAAATAGGTACACAATACAAATCTTCTTTTTTAATTTTTTAAAATCATGATTTCATACTAATACCTCTAATTCTGAGCCAATATCAAAGTTTCTTTTCTTGTTTTCACTCATTCCATAAATTTTATCTTCTTTCTCCCAGAGCCTGGCTCCCAGTAGTATTACAATATTTACTCATTTGCTCGGTCACAAAGTATACACAAAATAGTTTCAGTATTGCTACACACCTATCAGTACCCAAACAACGTGTATTTGCATCTCTTTTTCTCTTTAGGCTGAGTGTATATAGTCCAAGCACTGTGTTCAAAGAGACTTGGATTTATTCCTTTTCCCCCCCTCCCCTTTCTGTGTGGTTCTGTCATCCATTTGATATACTTTTAGGTTTGTTTCTTTCTGTTTTAATTCTATTCTAAGCTCCTTCCCCAAAGTTGTTGATTTAATATTTCAAATAAGTAAAACTCTAGCATGCTTTCAAAAGTCAAAACTATATACAAAAAAATTTGTCGTTTTCTACTGCCTCTCCACCCACTGTAGAAACAATTTTATGTTTCTAGCTTATCTTTCCTAAGTTTCTTTTTTGAAAACAAAACAGAGATACATGTATATATTCTCATTACCTCTTCTTTTTTACAGACAGGTAACATGCTAAATATATTCTTTTTTGCCTATAAAATTTGATCAAGGAAGGCTCTGTAAAAAGTACTGTTTGAAGCTTCAATCTGTTCATAAGAGTGGGATGCCAACATAGATCTTTCTTATGTTAAGAAAACAGCTTAATAGTACTTTTTGAAAGTGGAAAAGATGATCTAGGCCAGTGGTTCTCAATTTATGATCCTTGGATCAGCTTCAGGGCAGCACCTGGGAACTTGTTAGAAATGCAAATTATCAGTCCAGCTCCAAACTTACTGAATGGGAAACTGGCGGGGGGGGGGGGGGGAGGGGCGGGGAGCCCGGCAATCTGCTGTTTACCAAGCCCTCCAGGTGATTCTGAGACATGCTAAAATTTAAGAACCACTGGTCTAGGCTAATCCAGAAAAAAGAAAGTTGAGAGAATAATGGTTGCATTTCATTGAGTGTTAACTTTGAACAAGGCACAAGTATAAGCATCTTATATGTATGTATTCCTCATGATACTCTCACAATAGCTTTAGCCTAGTAGAGGTTATGATTGTCCCAAGTTCATAGGTGGGGAAACTGGTATGGAAAAGATAAGTAACTTCTTAAAATGGCACAGCTAGTAACTATGAAGGCCATATTCTAACTCAGGCAGACAGGCTTTTTAGCCTGTGATCTTAATCATTATTCTATGCTGCTTCACAGTTTAGTGTCAAATAAAACCAAACCCGTTACTGTCAATTCAATTTTGACTCATAGCGGCCCTCCAGGACAGAGTAGAACTGCCCCATAGGGCTTCCAAGGAGCAGCTGATGGATTTGAACTGCCAACCTTTTGGTTAGCAGCCATAGCTCTTACCCACTGCACCACCAGGGCTCTGCATCAAATAAAGTGAGAGCTAAATTTTCTCCCCATAATAAAGTAATAGGTTGGTTGCCTGGGGACAGGAGATGAGTGTCTCTAGTACTGAAAAGAGATAAGAGAAGTGTTTGGCTAGAAGGAGGCGAAATGAGCCCCAAGAAAGGATGGCAGGCCAAAGCTTTTAGAAAAGTGGAAAATGTTAGGAGTGAGATAGTGACTGTGGTGGGGACACCAGAGGGCCTTTAAGGCCAGTGCCTTCTGCTATTTGATTTTAAATTGTTTCCCAACTTGTGTTTTGCTGCAGCCCCTCACCATTACCCCAAACATTCTGGAAAAGTCTATTACACGCTACAGCCATGTATGCTTGAGGCTTGAAGGCAGAGAGGCCGGGACCAGGCATGTGGAAAGCAGCATGGAGAAAGTTGAGAAGCAGCAGGAGACTAAGCAGGGGTAGAGAGTTCTTTGGGAACTGGAACTTAGCTTCGAAATTCTCCTGAAAGGTGTTTAGTGGAGCTTGGCTATCTTAATCTTTGTAGTATCTCCAGCACCTAGAATAGTTCTAGGAATATCAGTTGAGATGTTTCAACAAACAGATGCAGTGCTGGCGGAGCTTACTTGTCTATGCCGAGAAATATGGAAGACAGCTTCCTGGCCAACTGACTAGAAGATATCCATATTTATGCCCATTCCCAAGAAAGGTGATCCAGCCAAATGGGGAAATTATAGAACAATATCATTACTATCACACATAAGCAAAATTTTGCTGAAGATCATTCAAAAACAGCTGCAGCAGTATATCGACAGGGAGCTGCCAGAAATTCAGGCCGGTTTCAGTAGAGGGCATGGAACCACGGATATCATTGCTGATGTCAGATGGATCCTGGCTGAAAGCAGAGAATACCAGGTGTTTTGTTGACTATGCAAAGGCATTCGACTGTGTGGATCATAACATATGGACAACATTGCAAAGAATGAGAATTCCAGAACACTTAATTGCGCTCATGAGGAACTTTTACATAGATTAAGAGGCATTTATTCAGACAGAACAAGGGGATACTGATTGGTTAAAAGTCAGGAAAGGTGTGCATCAGGGTTATATCCTTTCACTGTACCTATCCAATCTGTATGCTGAGCAAATAATCCAAGAAGGCGGACTATATGAAGAAGAACAGGGCATCAGGATTGGAGGAAGGCTATTAACAACCTGTGTTATGCAGATGACACAACCTTCCTTGCTGAAAGTGAAGAGGACTTGAAGCACTTACTAATGAAGATCAAAGACCACAGCCTTCAGTATGGATTACACCTCAACATAAAGAAAACAAAAATCCTCACAACTGGACCAATGAGCAACATTATGATAAATGGAGAAAAGATTGAAGTTGTCAAGGATTTCATTTTACTTGGATCCACAGTCAACACCCATGGAAGCAGCAGTCAAGAAATCAAAAGACGCATTGCATTGGGCAAATCTGCTCCAAAGGACCTCTTTAAAGTGTTAAAAAGCAAAGATGTCACCTTGAAGACTGAGGTGTGCCTGACCCAAGCCATGGTATATTCAATCACACCATATGCATGTGAAAGCTGGACAAAGAATAAGGAAGACCGAAGAAGAATTGATGCCTTTGAGTTGTGGTGTTGGCAAAGAACATTGAATATACCATGGACTGCCAAAACAACGAACAAATCTTTCTTGGAAGAAGCGCAACCAGAATGCTCCTTAGAAGCAAGGATGGCGAGACTGCATCTTACATACTTTGGATATGTTGTCAGGAGGGATGAGTCCCTGGAGAAGGACATCATGCTTGGCAGAGTACAGGATCAGTGGAAAAGAGGAAGACCCCCAGTAAGGTGGACTGACACAGTGGCTGCAACAATGAGCTCAAGCATAACAATGATTGTAAGGATGGCGCTGGACCAGGCAGTGTTTTGTTCTGTTGTGCATAGGGTCGCTGTGAGCCGGAACCGACTCAAGGGCACCTAACAACAACAACAACAGAATGGCTTCTCACATGTAATAGGCAGTAAATAAGTATTTTGATGTTAAATATTGCTTGTAACTGTTTGTTGGTAGAATTAGTCAATGGCAGAAATGAGTCAGGTGAAAAAGACACTGGTCAGTGGTTTCCCTGGTTATGTGGACCGGCGAGTATTGCACAACATAAAAGTGCATTTCTATAAAATCATTATTTCAAATAACCTTTTTAGACATACGACTTAATAAGAATAATACTTTGTATGCGTATAGTGCTTTAAAGTTTACCAGGAACATTCAATATATTGTACAATTTGATTCTTTTAATAGATAGAGCAAGTATTTTAATACTCATTTCATAGATAAGCTAACTGAGGTTCAAAGAGATTAACAATTAACCCAAGGTCTAATGCATAGAAATCAGCAGAGCTGAGGTTAGAACCCAGGTTTTCTGGCTCCCAGTGCACGCCAAAATGGCCAGGACTGTCATTTGGGGGAATATGCCAGGAGACTGGTCATTGGTAAGGTGCCCTGGGTGTTAGGGCATTGTTCCCACCCAGGGGTGCTGATTTGAGCTTGCCAGCATTTAAATGCCACTAGAGGGGAAAGAGAAGTGGTATAAATAGTTATTGCACTGAGCTGCTAACCCAAAGGTTGGAGGTTTGAGTCCACCCAGAGGTGCCTCAAGAAAGTTCTGATCATCTACTTCCAAAATATCAGCCATTGAAAACCCTATGCAACACAGTTCTAGTCTGATTCACACGGGGTCACCATGAGATGGAATTGACGCTATGACAACTGGTGGTAGTTGAAGGGACAGAAGTAGTGGGGCCAATGAGGAGAGTGTTCCATTTAAAGCACCCTACCTCCTGTGACAAGGTGAGTGAGTCGGCATGGTGCTCCTCCCATGTGATCGACACAGGGCTCAGAAGCAATGAGAGGGCTGGGCAGAGGTGGGAAGCCTTCTCTGAAGCCTGTCCAGGAGGAAAGAAACGTGACGCAGTGTCTCTGAGTGCTCAGAATTGTGTCATGAAAGTGTGGTTCAGTTTTCTTATCTGACCTGCACGTTTAAGGGAAGATTTCATGCATTTCCTTTGCAGTAGGGCTGGTGACTGCCTAGGTAAGGGGGGTTATGGAGGATTAAGGGGCTTTTCCCTTCTTCCTTGAGGAGCCTGCATGGCTAGTGCTGTCACAGCCTGAAGTTGAGAACCAGAGTGGACATCTGCGTTCTTGTCCAATTCTGGCACTTCCCAGATTGGCCTCAGGGTGGCAGTGTAGCCTTAATTAGTGAATGCTTATCAACTGGCTGCGTAGAGAAGGGCACAGCAGTGACACTGCTTAACTAAAACACAGCGTCTAGCCGGGACCCTTTGTAGATGAACGATAGCTTTTCTACCATATAATGCAGTCATGACTACCATCGTTCATTTATTCATTCCATTTTTGTTTCACTTAGCAGCCGGGCACTGAAAGCCTATTATGTGTAGGTAGGTAGCAGCTCAATGAGAGGTGCTGGGAATACAAAGATTTTTTATAAAAAAAATTAAATTACATCATGCTCTAAGACCTCCAGGAGCTCAATGCTGAGTGAGAGAGAGAGATGAAAATAGCAGATATCGTGTTATTGTGGTAATAGCAGTGTTAGGAACGAAGTGTTGTATGATCTCAGACAGAATCCTTCAGGTTTCAGCTTAAATGTCGCTTCCATGGCGATGCCTTCCCTGTAACACTCAGCATACTGTATCGTTAGTCCTGGTTTAATTGTCTGTTTTTTCTGTAACGAGCTACTCAAAGACAGGGACCATTTCTGTCCTGTTCATCACTACATCTTCAACACCTATGGTAGAGTCTGGCCCATAGTAGATGCTCAAGTTTGTTGAATTTGTTGGTTGTCCCTTGGTGTTCAAGGACCTGCATGAAAGAAAAATTAACCAAAGCACATGTCACTACAATCTCAGGGGAGAAATAGCCTGAAAACTTCCTAGCAACTAAAAGATGGTGATCTGCTGCTATTGGACACTCCCCATTGTGGTATTTAATAAGTGTAAAAATTAAACATTATGTGTAAAAAATTGCTCCATGACACCTCAAGAGCGATGTTACATTTATTTTTCTAAATCAAATCTAATCCCAATTTAGCAAGAAGTCCAATAGTACTTTTTTTTTTAATTTTATAACTAGATATATATATTCAAAACCTGTTGCCGTTGGGTCGATTCTGAATCACAGCGATCCTATAGGACAGAGCAGAGCAGCCCCATAGAGTTTCCAAGAAGCACCTGGTGGATTTGAACTGCTGACCTTTTGATTAGCAGCTATAGCTCTTAGCCACTGCGCTGCTAGGACTCCTTGTTTCCTTCCATCTCCTAGGGGTTGTCCCAGAATTTCAGGTTATACACAGTTGAGGAAAATGGAAGTGAAAGGCTGCTGACCCTCATAGCTGCCTCTTGTGCACTCCAGCGCGCTGGTAGGCTCTAGTCATTTGCTGCCAGTTGGGCTTGCTGCTCCCGGTGGGTTATAGCTATACCTCTAAAAGCAGTCTCTCCAACCCCTGTGCAGCAATTAGTAACTAACAGGGTACCAAAGTCCTGCCCCTTGGGAGCACTGCTTAAAGTGGTGGCCAGGTACAAGGTGAGCCCCAGCCCACACAGACCCCAGCACACACGACACCCCACCCTTCCCAGTCCCTAGGAAGTTGCCTCCAGGGTGGGTCACTCCCCACGTTCCCCCAAGCACCGTCTCTATCCTTCCCCCCTTGAATAATCATTGAA
The DNA here is from genome assembly GCF_024166365.1 of Elephas maximus indicus. Lineage (NCBI taxonomy): Eukaryota > Metazoa > Chordata > Mammalia > Proboscidea > Elephantidae > Elephas > Elephas maximus. The sequence goes on along the minus strand of NC_064825.1, from coordinate 27,733,025 downwards.
GCACCTTTGTGGCTCTCCTTGCTATCATCTTGTGAGGGGGAGGGAGAAGAAAACTTACTTTCCAAACTAATACTGATGAATTTACAGCTTCAAAAAAACAATACACCAATTAATTCTCAACAACTCTCCCTGTTACTGAATGGGTGAATGTGTATTTTTGTGGAGGAATTTTTTTTAAGGATGTTCCATATTTCCATCTTAAGATAACTGAACTTCTGTAAGTCAACAAGAACCCATTACTTCTGGATTAGTGACTTCTTTTAAGTCTCAGAAAACAATACCTACTTCCTTGTGAGTGTTAGTAGAAGAATATCTTTGAAAGCACATTGGAAAGTAAACATACTGTAGAAATGTATTGTCATTAACTAGTGATGTCTGGATTTCATAGATAAAGGAGAGATGACATAATAAATGATCTCTTTGAGGTCCTTTCCAATTCTCCCACAATAGTTTTTTTGCTAAAAGCTGTCCTTCAGCTGTGTATCCATTGTTCTATAAAACTTTGTACTCCATTAAAAAATCATGTGTCACTGTTGACTTCCTTTCCTTTCTTTCTTTCTGGCTCCTAATTCAAACCTGAGATTCTGAGGTGTTCAAACTGAAGCCACACGACCACTTTAAGCAGCATAGACAAAGGGAATTTGCAGGTCCCTTTAGATTCCAAGATTCCATGAAATATCAAAACTCCTATACGCTGATGACAGCAAATCCCTGATTTCTCACCTTTTCATTCATTCTTTTCTTAGTTACGTGATAGTTTACATAATGTTAGTTTACAGCTGCTAACCAAAAGGTCAGCAGTTCGAATCCACCAGGCGCTCCTTGGAAACTGTATGGGGCAGTTCTACTCTATCCTACATGTTCACTATGAGTCGGAATCGACTCAATGGCAACGGGTTTGGTTTTGGACTTACTCTGTTTAAGGTACCATTCTAATCATTTCTTATAATTGCCTAATAACATCTCTGTGATATTCTGTTAATACCTGAAACTTAACACACTGAATTTTAGTTCACAGTCTTCCCACCACATAGTCCTTCCTTCAGAGGCCCACTTCCCTCTCAGCCACCTCATGCTTTTCTCTGCTTTATCTCAGTGTCCTTGGATGCCTGACCGCTAATGTACCCCCACTTCCGTACCAAGGTCCTTGACTGTTACATTGCTCGTTGTGTTTATATTGGTGGTTAGAGGAGAACATTCAGAAACACTGAGATAAAACAGTGAGAAACAGAGCATTAAGATAAGAGCAACAGGATGAAAACCCAGTGAGACATAAAAATGTTGATCTCATGAGGTGTTCCCTGTTTTTCCTCTAGCTGAAGAAATATCAGTTTCAGCCTAGCTAAGCACAGAGTTAAATCAAGGGAAAATAGTTTTAATGTACACTTTGACATTGTGCATGTAGAAGAACTGTTTAATTTTCAATAAAAGTGGGCAACCAGTGTGCTATTTATACTGTACTCCTCTAGAGATATTCTCCAAGCCATTCCCCACTTTTGTTTTTCTGGAAACTTCCCTGCCCCCTCCTTTCTTGAACTTTGTTGTTTTTAGTTGCCGTGAATTGACTCTGACTGACGGCAACCCAGGGTCAGAGTCAACTTATGGCAACTTTAAAAAAAAAAAAGCCTTAAAAAGCAAAGGTGTTACTTTAAGGACTAAGGTGCGCCTGACTCAAGCCATGACGTTTTCAACTGCCTCATATGCATGCGAAAGCTGGACAATGAATAAGGAGACTGAAGAAGAATTGATACCTTTGATTTATGGTGCTGGTGAGGAATATTGAATATACCGTGGACTGCCAAAAGAACAAATGAATCTGTCTTGGAAGAAGCACAGCCAGAACGTTCCTCAGAAGCGAGGATGGTGAGACTTTGTCACACTTGTTTGGACATGTTGTCAGGAGGGACCAGTCCCTGGAGAAGGACATCATGCTTGGTAAAGCAGAGGGTCAGCGAAAAAGAGGAAGAACCTCAACAAGATGGATTGACATAGTGGCTGCAACAATGGGCTGAAACCTGTCCACCACGGGTGACCCTGCTGGTATTTGAAATACTGATGGCAAGCTTCCGGCATCATAGCAACACAACACATCACCACAGTAGGACAAACTGACAGATGTTTGGTTGTTGTTTAATTAATAAATTAGTAATGGGACTGTATCCAGCTTGACATCCCCACACCCTCATTCTTCAGGCTGCATCTTGCCCTTCTGGGTGTTCTCCCCTTTGGGCTTTCCCCCGTTAAGAGCTAAACTTCAGAGTTTCTCTTATCCAGATTTGAATGGCATGAAAATGTTGGCTGTCAGGAAGCCCACATACTGTGGCTTACCCTGAGGCCTGCACCTTCTAGAGATCACCTCACTGTCTTTTTTATGGATTCTCAGGGATTTATATTATCCTTTGCACAGAGAAAGAGAGCTACATGTGTCTGGTGGGCACATTCCAGAAATAAAGGAAACTGAGCGAGTAGTTTTTTAACTTTGATGTTTACTGCATGTGATCTTTATTTAGACCATTATACACTCCAGGTAATTTTGTTAAAAGAAATCTTACTTTGACCCACTGCTTGTTCCCTGACCACTGACAAATTAGAGGAATGAGGTTCAGGGTTGTGTCACTATTTTAGAATTAAGAAAAAATTATTATGCCTCCATCTGGCATAGCACTGTCAAGGTAGTACAATCACCATTAAACTGTCCCCTGGCCTGTGGTTTGGAAATTGTGTACAGGATGCTGGAAAATAAAGAAGCAACTCTTTCTTCCTCTGCATTTATATATTCAGTTTGAATCACATTACTATAATCTATTTAAGTTTATGATTTGGTTGAGCTATTATTTGTTAATTCAATTTGTTTCACCTGAACATATATCATTCCTCACCTGTGGCTAAAACCAAACGTTTTGTCATCGAGTTGATTCTGACTCATAGTGACCCTATAGGACAGAGTAGAACTACCCCATAGAGTTTCCAAGGAGCGCCTGGTGGATTCGAACTGCTGACATATTGGTTAGCAGCCATAGCTTTTAACTACTACGCCACCAGAGTTTCCCCTCATGTAGCTGGTGGCTACTTATTAGAGAACACAGTTCTTGACCATTGACTTTGCTCAGGTCTGTACAAAAGACTAAAGGTGGGTGAAATTTGAGGCAGGTCACTATGTAGGAGACTACAGAAATAGTCCAGCTTTAAGGAGTCATGAAGACTTAGGCCAAGCTTATAGCAGTGGGAATGCAATGAAAGACATACATTCATTACCTGATTAAAGGACAATCAATTAGAAAAATGCCCGAAAGCTGGAAGCCAATAGGAAGTTTTTTTAAGCATAGAAAGAGTTTCAGCCAAAACTTGTTGCCTAGAACTCTAGTTTTGTGGACTTTCAAAGTAAGAGAAGTTTGAAAATACTGATGTAGGGAACATCTTGTTGTACTGTAAGTCTTCTAGAGATTTTACTGTTAATGTTCTTTGTGAGCCCGCCAGATTTAGATGAATTAGGCCTTGTTTCCCATACTTGTTTGACTATGGGAAAAATTTTTTTTTTTTTTGGTGGAACATGTCTTAGAATTAGTGTTCGGTGGAACACGTTTTGAGAAAAAAGAAAATAGTCAAGACTCTGAGGACCTGCTAAGGAGATGCTAGCCTGGACTCAGAGGAAGGGAAAATTTTCAGATAGTGTGTGAGTGGCTCCAGAGAAGGCATTTTTGATAGTGGGTGATGTGAAATACCACCCAGGCATCCCCTTCAGTATCAAGCATGTTCACATGGCTGTCCTTCCCCATCTCTCTCTGTGTCTCTTCTCCTCTTTTATAGGACCCCATTCCAACTGGATTAGGACAGACCTTACTTACTCCAATATAACTTCATGTTAACTGATAACGTATTCACAGACCCTATTTCCAAACAAGATCATATTCACAGGCACCAGGAGTTAGGACTTCAGCATAAATTTTGGGGAGAATACAATTTAATCCATAACAACCACCAAGTAGACAGAACGATTTGGCCAGCCCAGTCCTGGCACAACAGTTACACGAAGAAAGGAGCCATGGCTTCGGGGATGGAGCCTATGCATGAGCCCACAACATGGCTCCCACTCTCCACGGCTGATCTAGCTACTGTTGCTGTGAAATCTCTAACCTGCCAGTAATGGAGACCAGGGCCAAGCTCCCAATGTGGCACATTCCTGCAGGATACCAACCTCCCATCTGATGGTGAGATGATTACATGGGCTGCTTTGACCCTGAAGTTTATCTGGACTAGAATTGATGTATATTCTGGTTTTGCCTTTCCTACCTACTTGGCCTCAGCCAGCACCACTATCTGAGGACTCATGAAGTGACTAATTTATTGACATGAAATGCTACATAGCATTGCAATTGACCAAGGGACCCACTTTATAACAAAAAGGCCCATAACCTTAGAATTTCATGGTCTTATTTCATGTTGCACTCTCCAGAAAATGGCTTGACAGAGCAATGGAACAGCTCTTTGAAGGCACACTTAAGGCACCAGATTGGAGATGATAGCTTATGATTATGGAATACCATTATTTAGAGCCTGGTACATACTTTAAATCAATGGCCCCAATATGTAAACTACATGGATCCAGGAACTAAGGAGTGGAATTAAAAGTGGTCCTACTTACCATCACCCCAGTAATCCAGGTAGGTAATTTATGCTTCCATCTACACAACTCTAGAAGCTCTAATTTCTAGATGGGGAATACTCCACAAGGGAAAAGAAAGGATCCCATTGAACCTTCAGCTATGTCTGTCACCCAGTCTGTTCAGGCTACTTTAGGCAAAGCCAGTGGACAAGGAAAGGATTCACCATCTTGACAGGGGTAATTGACCCTTAACATCAGGAGGAGGTGGGGCTGCTGTTACACAACAGGAGCAAGAATAAGTATGTTTCTCACCCAGGTGAACCTGGGTCTCTGTTGTTACTCTCCTGTCTAATTTTCCCAGTAGTCATGGCCTAAGAAGTATATGTTGACCAGGGGCTTAGCCCCCACAGGAATGAGAGTCTGAATCACTCCACCAGGTCAGCCACCTAGACTAGCAGAGATGTGAGCTGAGAGTGTGGGGAATCTAGAATGGGCAGTAGAGGAGGAAGTATCACTTGCAGCCCAATGACTGTTTGTAGCAGCAGGGGCTATAGTTTATCCCACTAACCTTCGTCTTGTGAATTTCTCCAGGAGAATATAGACCAACCGGAATCCTGAAAGAGCTGTTCCAAAAAGGAGTGAATGTATTAGAAGCAAGGAGATGCAAGTAGCACAAGGGATGGACTTGTGTGGATGCTGTAGTGTACTACCCAGATACCCCCTCCAGGACTGAGCCGTCATCTCCCCAGCTGCCAGGAGTATTGCCCGCTGAGGATGCACAGCTCAGGCCCTCCCCAGGCACTGTTAAACGGGGCTGTCTCACTCAAGATTGTCCACTTCCTGGGGGCATCCCAGACCCTATAACTATCCTATGTAGAGTGGAGGATCTGGCCCCCTTGCTCAATTCAGGACATCGCTGAAGGGCCATATCAGAATCACAGCTTCCATGTGATCAGCTGAGGCTCTGTTGTAACTGTATTGTAGTTTAAACTTCTTCTTTTGTCCAGTCCTGCAGTCCTTACTCCTTACAGGTGTTGCGACTGAGAGTGTTCCCAATAAACGACCTGCTCATAAATCTTCATTTCAGGGTCTCTTTCCAAAGGAACCCATCCTCTGACATATGAAATTTAGGGTTCTTTCTATATCTTATGCAGCCTGATATTAGTCAAAAAAAACCTGAGTGTTACATTACCCTAGATCACGCTGGATTTAATGGAGATTGTATGGCCTTATCAATTTCCTATTAATATGGTTAGAACCCTGAGATTTCTCTACAGTGTGGTAGAATAGCTTTGTGCTTCTTTAACTAAGGGAGTATAGCATAAACGAGAAAGGTTTTTGGAGAAATGAGAGAGAGAGACTATAGCCCCAGGGCTATGGTCTAAGAAGGATGATTCTTTGATGTACAGTTTTAAACCTGAGAGAGCTGGAACTGGATGGTAC